>NC_136070.1:892884977-893484977 GCF_964261635.1 Lissotriton helveticus
GGGTAGTTGAAAGTTGAGTAAAGTGTCATAGAGTTGAGTGGCATGTTGTAAACTACAGTGGTGGGTGTGGAGTGCAGTAGAGTGGAGTGGCGTAGCATACAATTCAGTATGGTTTTATAAATTGAAGTACAGTGTTGTATAGTAGAGTGTAGTGGGGTGTTGTACAGTATTGGAAAGTGATGTAGACTACAGTAGAGAAAAGTGGCATACAGTCTAGTTGATTTTTATAGAGTGGAGTGATGTACAGTATAGTACAGTGTTGTAGTGTGTGGTACAATGGATTGGCATGCATTGTTATAGAGCACAATGACCCTGAGTGGCATAGAGTGGAGTGGTATACAATGGACTAGTGAAGCATGGACTACTGTGTCAGAGTAGAGTGGAGTAAAGTGGGGTGCAGTGACATACAAAGAGTAGCATACAGTGTTGCAACGTGGACTAGAGTATCGTAGAGTACAATGGAGTAGAGTGTTGTACAGTGGCATACAGTACAGTACAGTGTTGGACAGTGGAGTGAAGGGGAATAGACAGGAGTAAAGTGTCATAGAGTGGCATACAGTGTAGTAGAGTATTGTAGAGTGGAGTTGCATAGAGTATGGTAGTGTGTGAAACAATGGAGCTGATTAGAGCAGATTGTTGTATAGTAGCATAGAGTGAGGTATAGTCTCATACAGTGGAGTAGAGTGGGGGTTGCAATGTAGTGTGGAGTAAAGTTCAATAGAATGTGCTGGTGTGTCTTAGAGTAGAGTGGCATAGATTGGAGAGTACTGACATAGCATAGGTAGTAAACTGTTATAAATTGGAGTTGGGGTCTCGTAGAGTAGAGTGGAGTGCCGTGTAATATACTAAAGAGTCATATAGTGGAATGGAGTGTTGTATATTGAATGTACGGGCATAAAGTGGAGTATAGAGTTGGACAGTGGAGTGTACGGTGATAGAGTGGAGTAGAATGTCGAAGAGTGACATGAAGCATGGTATACCTTTATAGATTGAAGTTATGTAGAGTGGAGGAAATTGTCATGCAAAGGAGCGGCGTAGAGTGGCTTGGCGTTCACTGTAGGGGCGTCGAGTGAATTACTGTAAAGGTGAGTAGAATACAGTGGAATAGTTTACAGTGGAATACTGTTCAGTGGAGTTTGGAATAGTGGAGTGGCACACAGTGAAATAGCACAGAGAAGAGTGGTGTACAGTGAAGTGGCGTAGAGTTAAGTAAGGTACCATGGATTAGCATAGAGTGAGGTGGCATACATTGAAGTGACATCACATAGAGTTGAAGAAACTGTTATAAATTGAAATGGCGTCCTATACAGTAGAGTGGAGTGCTGTGTTGTACAGTGTTGGAAACTGTTGTAGAGTGAAGTAGAGTGTTTTACAAAAAAGTTCATGGGCATCGAGTTGAGTGCAAATTTGGACAGTGGAGTGTACAGGGATAGAGTGGAGTAGAGTCTAGTAGAGTGGCATAGAGTGGAGTGACAGCCACTGTATTGGTGCAGAGTGGATTAGCATACCGTGGAATAGCTTACAGTGGGATACTGTACAGTGAAGTGTAGAAGATGGAGTGGCATTGAGTGGAATAGCATAGAGTGGAGTGGTGTACGGTTGAGTGGCGTAGAGGGAAGTAGGGAACAGTGGATTAGCAGAGAGTGGGGCGGCATACATTAAAGTGGAGTAGCGTAGAGTCAAGGAAACGTATAAATTGAAGTGGTGTCTCATACAGTAGTGTAGAGTGCTGTGTCATACTTTGTTGTAAATTGTCATAGAGTGGAGAAGAATGTTGTATCATAGAGTGTAAGGGTACAGAGTCAAGTGCAAATTTGGACAGTGGAGTGTTCTGAGATAAAGTAGAGTCTAGTACAGTGGCATAGAGTGTAGAAGAATTTTGGACAGCTGAGTTATATAGAGTGGAGGAGAGTACACTGGAGTGGCGCAGAGTGGAATACATACAGTGGAGTGACATAAAATGAAATAGTGTAGACTGGAGTGGTGTACAGTGGAGTGGCATAGTGTGAAATAGCTTGTAGTGTAGAAGTGTACAGTGGAGTGGCGTAAAGTGTTATACCATATACTGTAGTGTGTACAGTGGAGTGGCGTACAGTGAAGTGGTTTAGACTCGAGTGGTATATTGTGGGGTGGGATAGATTGTAATAGCATACAATGGAGTGGGACAGAGTGGAATACCATACAGTAGAGGGACAAAGATTGACTATACGTACAGTGTAATAGCATAGAATGGAGTGGCATACAGTGAAATTGCATTGAGTGGAGTACAGTGGAATGGAGTAGAGTAGAATAGCGCAGAGTGGAATAGCAGTGTGTAGAATAGCATAGAATGGTTTAGTGTACAGTGGAGTGGAGTAGAATGGAATAGCATATAGTGGAGTTGCGCAGAGTGGAGTGGTGTCCAATGGATGAGCTTAGAAAGGCCTGGTGTAGAGTGGAGTGGTACTTAATAGGATTTTTTGGACCTGGGCTCCTTGGCGTGGTTTCCCCTGACTTTTTGCCTTCTGACCTCCTGTTTTTCTGACTTCATTTTTTCTGGCTTTAGTATTCTGGGCACTTTTTTCCACTGCTAACTAGGACTAAAGTGTATATGCTCTGCACTCTAAACCATTGGCTTATCCACAATTGGCATATCTAATTTATGCATGAACCCCTAGTAAAGTGCACTATATGTGCCCAGGATCTCTAAATTAAATAATACGAGTGGGCCTGAAGCACTGATTGTGCCACCCACTCAGTAGCCCTTTAAACATGGCTTAGGCCTGCCATTGAAGAGCTGCATGTGCAGTTTTGCACTGCCATTTCGACCAGGCAAGTTAATCTACTTGCCAGACTCAAACATTCCTTTTTTTTACATGTAGTTCACCCCTAAGGTAGACCTTAAGTAGTCCCATGAGCAGGAGGCAATGTATTAAAAAAATGGACATGCACTTTTAAGTTTTAGTAAGTCTGAAAATGCAACTTTTAGAAAGTTAGAAAAAAGAGGAGTTAGGCCCAAGGGGGGCAAGGCACAAGTAGGGCCATATTATAACTTGTAAAAGAGGAATGAGCCGGTGCCTTGCGTTTTTTGAAAGCTGTGTGTCTTTGCTGAATAGCCAAACTGGAGATGTTTCTCTCTAATCACAAATTTAAATTATTCAGTAGTCCTCTGTATATAAAAATATACAGAGGACTACTGAATAATTTAAATTTGTGATTAGAGAGAAAAATCTCCAATTTTTCACAAAAAAACAACTTGCCCTGTATAAGATTGGATACCAAATATAGACATTAAAGAGTCTTAAGGATCATAATCAAAAGCATATTACCAATAGCGATATATGTATTGGATGTCTTTTTTGTTAAAATGTTTTTCATGTAAAATATGTTTGTGATATATGTTGTATTGCACATTCATGTCTTATTTTAAGTTAAATTGTTTTGAGAACAAGGATGTATTGATATGACACAACATACGTCTTTTTCAGATTGAAAGAAATAACTAAGAATTAAAAATAGTGAAAATAAAAAGGTGAAAATAAATACACCGGTTCAAACTGAAATCAATGGGTTTGGCTATTCAGCAAAGACACACAGCTTTCGAAAAGCTTGAGGCACAGGCTCATTCCTCTTTAACAACTTTTAGAAAATTGGCATTTTCTCACTAACCATTCTGTGCCTCTGCCTGTTTCTGAATGCACGTCTGGGTTGGGTGACAGTTGGGCTTTGTGCATTCCCTATAGATAGTCACATAAATGGAGCTGGAGTATGACATTTGGATCCTGATGGCCCAGCGCTAGGCTGATAAGCCTTCCTGAGGTAGATTGGGAGGGAGGAGCTGACACTTGCACCTGAAGAGAACTGCGCCTGTCTCTCCACAAAGAGCTGCATTCATCCCTGTAGTGTGTCTGGAGCCAGGACAGGAAAGGCAGGGACCTTGTGATCTTCAATGGCCTATTTTATGTCTATCCCACTTCAAAGACACATTTGGGTGTAAATACTGAACCCCTGACTGCATCAAATCAGAAATTTGCTGGACCCAAGGACATTCTGCCTGGAAAAAATAAGAGCTGCTGTGCTGCAGGAGGGACTGCCATTTTGGTAACTGCTTTGCTGAGTTGGCCTGTTGCCTGCTGATTGCTGTGATGTATGAAGGACTTCCACTTTGCTACCTGCTCTGCTGTGTTGGGCTGCAGCCTTATGCTTCTTGCCTGGGAGTGAGAAGGACTGGACCTGTTCTCTTTATCCTTGACCGCAAGGTTCTCCTTGGACATATTTGCTTGCTTCTTGTTCTCTGAAGTCTCAGGGTCACAAAAGAATTCTTGAAATTCTGCTGGTGCAGCTGGAATCTTCCATATGTGAGTCCTACCCTTGCCTGAAGTAACCCCTCCAGTTATAGACCTCAGAAGTGGGTTCTACAGCTGTTTTCTGCAAAAATAGACACAATGGCACCTTTGCATCTATTAGAACCGACGTAGTGCCCTCCAACACCAATGCACAGCCGATTGGATGCCGACGCAGGTCCTGACTGCAAGGTTCGATGATGATGCAGCATCAATTCTTAGACACAGTCTGAGAGGCTCGACGATGAAGCAGTGCCAAACCTTTAACACAATCTGCAAGGCCCGACTCCGACTCACTGACCCAAATGGGTGGAAAATTCTGATGTATCATATTCTTGACGTCAACACTTTGCTCCATACAAGGTACTTTTTCAGTGGGCTCTGCATGGGTTGTGTAGAACTTTGGATATGTACAGGTTACTAAGCATGGGCGTAAAATCCGTTCCGCTCGCGGAATTTGCGGATTTTCAGTAAATTCGCAATCCGCGAACTCTAGCGAATTTGCCGAAAATGCGTCAATTCGCACGCGGCGGATTTTTTTGCTTGGTGATCCAATATTGCGGCGCGCGGCGTGGCGCACGGCGTTCACTTTCCGTCATTCAGCGTTTGCCGAGTTGTTTTTCTCAATATTTTGCGAGTGCTGCGCCATTTTGGATCTTGCTGCGGGATCCCGCGGGAGTTGGCGCCCGCGAATACGTAATCGCGGCTTGCCACCTTACCTTGCACAGCACGCATCGCGAGAGTTAGCAATTGCGAACACGTAGGTGCGGCGGGCAGGAACAATCTCGCACTCGCGAAATAGAGATTTTGCAATTCTGCACAAGAAATCCACCAGCAAACAGCATAAACCTTCAGAAAATGATTATTTTTATCAGAATCACCCCTCAGGTTGACATTTGCCTGCATTTTGTTTTGCAAGGAGTCCATTTTGGGGGGGGGGGGGGAAGGAAGTGCCCCACAGTCTCCAACTTCCTGTTCCTGTCCAGCAGGCTCCTCCCAGTGCTTTCTTCATGTGCTGGTCACTTTCATTTGGACCTTGACCTGGAAGGATTACTTTTTGTGGGTGCTGCTGGATATTTGGATTTGAGGCCTTTTTGACTTTCTTTGGATCACCTTTGGATTAGAAATCAACTTTCACAAGTAAGTTTGTTTGGGGCATTACAGTCGCTGCAACTACAATTTTGGAACTTTTTCAGAACATTAAATAAAATATATTGTGGGTAGCCACAGTATCCAGTAGGACCAGGGTTGGTTATGGGTGCATGATACAACTGTTTTGTTGAATTTAAACATCATTGAGGCCATGGATGGGCTGGGATTGTGCTTAATTTTGTGTTTTTTGTCGTTTTTTTGGGGCTGCTGTTGGGGCCTTTTGCCCAGGGGTCGTGAGTGGTACATGGACTGAGTCTGCCTGTGGGGTCTTTTTAATGTAAACATCCTGGATGGCATTGGATTTTGGTTATTTTTGTGTGTTTTTCTTTTTTTTTGGGTGTACTGTTGATGTGGACTGGCCATGTGGTTGGTGGTGGCCATCTTGAGTGCTGGTACAGGCAACATGTGCTTGGGGTGCAAGGGGCCATTTTGAAGAGAGGCAGTGTCTGAGGCCTGCACTTATTTTGCCTACTTTTCATCCATTATGCCCAGGGGTAGTGAGTGGTGCATGGGCCTAGTCTTTCTGTGGGGTGTCTTCTTGAATTTAAACACCATTGAGGCCATGGATGGGCTGGGATTGTGCTGAATTTTGTGTTTTTTGTCGTTTTTTTGGGGCTGCTGGTGGGGCCCTTTGCCCAGAGGTGGTGAGTGTTGCATGGGCCTAGTCTTTCTGTGGGGTGTCTTCTTGAATGTAAACACCATTGAGGCCATGGATGGGCTGGGATTTTGCTGATTTTTGTGTTTTTTGTCGTTTTTTGGGGGGCTGCTGGTGGGGCAGTTTGCCCAGGGGTAGTGAGTGCTGCATGGGCCTAGTCTTTCTGTGGGGTGTCTTCTTGAATTTAAACACCATTGAGGCCATGGATGGGCTGGGATTTTGCTGATTTCTGTGTTTTTTGTCGTTTTTTGGGGGCTGCTGGTGGGGCAGTTTGCCCAGGGGTAGTGAGTGGTGCATGGGCCTAGTCTTTCTGTGGGGTGTCTTCTTGAATTTAAACACCATTGAGGCCATGGATGGGCTGGGATTGTGCTGAATTTTGTGGTTTTTGTCATTTTTTTGGGGCTGCTGGTGGGGCCCTTTGCCCAGGGGTGGTGGTGCATGGACTGAGTCTGCCTGTGGGGTCTCACTCTCTTTAATGTAAACATCCTGGATGGCATTGGATTGTGGTGATTTTTGTGTGTTTTTCGTTTTTTTTGGGGGTGTACTGTTCATGTGGACTGGCCATGTGGTTGGTGGTGGTGGCCATCTTGAGTGCTGGTACAGGCAACATGTGCTTGGGGTGCAAGGGGCCATTTTGAAGAGAGGCAGTGTCTGAGGCCTGCACTTATTTTGCCTACTTTTCATTCATTATGCCCAGGGGTAGTGAGTGTTGCATGGGCCTAGTCTTTCTGTGGAGTGTCTTCTTGAATTTAAACACCATTGAGGCCATGGATGGGCTGGGATTGTGCTGAATTTTATGGTTTTTGTCGTTTTTTTGGGGCTGCTGGTGGGGCCCTTTGCCCATGGGTGGTGAGTGTTGCATGGGCCTAGTCTTTCTGTGGGGTGTCTTCTTGAATTTAAACACTATTGAGGCCATGGATGGGCTGGGATTTTGCTGTTTTTTGTCGTTTTTTGGGGGGCTGCTGGTGGGGCAGTTTGCCCAGGGGTAGTGAGTGCTGCATGGGCCTCGTCTTTCTGTGGGGTGTCTTCTTGAATTTAAACACTATTGAGGCCATGGATGGGCTGGGATTGTGCTGAATTTTGTGGTTTTGTCGTTGGTTTGGGGCTGCTGGTGGGGCCCTTTGCCCAGGGGTGGTGGTGCATGGACTGAGTCTGCCTGTGGGGTCTCACTCTCTTTAATGTAAACATCCTGGATGGCATTGGATTGTGGTGATTTTTGTGTGTTTTTCGTTTTTTATTGGGGTGTACTGTTCATGTGGACTGGCCATGTGGTTGGTGGTGGTGGCCATCTTGAGGGCTGGTACAGGCAACATGTGCTTGGGGTGCAAGGGGCCATTTTGAAGAGAGGCAGTGTCTGAGGCCTGCACTTATTTCGCCTACTTTTCATCCATTATGCCCAGGGGTAGTGAGTGTTGCATGGGCCTAGTCTTTCTGTGGAGTGTCTTCCTGAATTTAAACACCATTGAGGCCATGGATTGCCTGGGATTGTGCTGAATTTTGTGGTTTTTGTCGTTTTTTTGGGGCTGCTGGTGGGGCCCTTTGCCCAAGGGTGGTGAGTGTTGCATGGGCCTAGTCTTTCTGTGGGGTGTCTTCTTGAATTTAAACACCATTGAGGCCATGGATGGGCTGGGATTTTGCTGTTTTTTGTCGTTTTCTTGGGGGCTGCTGGTGGGGCAGTTTGCCCAGGGGTAGTGAGTGCTGCATGGGCCTAGTCTTTCTGTGGGGTGTCTTCTTGAATTTAAACACCATTGAGGCCATGGATGGGCTGGGATTTTGCTGATTTTTGTGTTTTTTGTCGTTTTTTGGGGGCTGCTGGTGGGGCAGTTTGCCCAGGGGTAGTGAGTGGTGCATGGGCCTAGTCTTTCTGTGGGGTGTCTTCTTGAATTTAAACACCATTGAGGCCATGGATGGGCTGGGATTGTGCTGAATATTGTAGTTTTTGTCGTTTTTTGGGGGCTGCTGGTGGGGCCCTTTGCCCAGGGGTGGTGGTGCATGGACTGAGTCTGCCTGTGGGGTCTCACGCTCTTTAATGTAAACATCCTGGATGGCATTGGATTGTGGTGATTTTTGTGTGTTTTTCGTTTTTTTTGGGGGTGTACTGTTCATGTGGACTGGCCATGTGGTTGGTGGTGGTGGCCATCTTGAGTGCTGGTACAGGCAACATGTGCTTGGGGTGCAAGGGGCCATTTTGAAGAGAGGCAGTGTCTGAGGCCTGCACTTATTTTGCCTACTTTTCATCCATTATGCCCAGGGGTAGTGAGTGTTGCATGGGCCTAGTCTTTCTGTGGAGTGTCTTCTTGAATTTAAACACCATTGAGGCCATGGATGGGCTGGGATTGTGCTGAATTTTATGGTTTTTGTCGTTTTTTTGGGGCTGCTGGTGGGGCCCTTTGCCCAGGGGTGGTGAGTGTTGCATGGGCCTAGTCTTTCTGTGGGGTGTCTTCTTGAATTTAAACACTATTGAGGCCATGGATGGGCTGGGATTTTGCTGTTTTTTGTCGTTTTTTGGGGGGCTGCTGGTGGGGCAGTTTGCCCAGGGGTAGTGAGTGCTGCATGGGCCTCGTCTTTCTGTGGGGTGTCTTCTTGAATTTAAACACCATTGAGGCCATGGATGGGCTGGGATTGTGCTGAATTTTGTGGTTTTGTCGTTGGTTTGGGGCTGCTGGTGGGGCCCTTTGCCCAGGGGTGGTGGTGCATGGACTGAGTCTGCCTGTGGGGTCTCACTCTCTTTAATGTAAACATCCTGGATGGCATTGGATTGTGGTGATTTTTGTGTGTTTTTCGTTTTTTTTTGGGGTGTACTGTTCATGTGGACTGGCCATGTGGTTGGTGGTGGTGGCCATCTTGAGGGCTGGTACAGGCAACATGTGCTTGGGGTGCAAGGGGCCATTTTGAAGAGAGGCAGTGTCTGAGGCCTGCACTTATTTTGCCTACTTTTCATCCATTATGCCCAGGGGTAGTGAGTGTTGCATGGGCCTAGTCTTTCTGTGGATTGTCTTCCTGAATTTAAACACCATTGAGGCCATGGATTGCCTGGGATTGTGCTGAATTTTGTGGTTTTTGTCGTTTTTTTGGGGCTGCTGGTGGGGCCCTTTGCCCAGGGGTGGTGAGTGTTGCATGGGCCTAGTCTTTCTGTGGGGTGTCTTCTTGAATTTAAACACCATTGAGGCCATGGATGGGCTGGGATTTTGCTGTTTTTTGTCGTTTTCTTGGGGGCTGCTGGTGGGGCAGTTTGCCCAGGGGCAGTGAGTGCTGCATGGGCCTAGTCTTTCTGTGGGGTGTCTTCTTGAATTTAAACACCATTGAGGCCATGGATGGGCTGGGATTTTGCTGATTTTTGTGTTTTTTGTCGTTTTTTGGGGGCTGCTGGTGGGGCAGTTTGCCCAGGGGTAGTGAGTGGTGCATGGGCCTAGTCTTTCTGTGGGGTGTCTTCTTGAATTTAAACACCATTGAGGCCATGGATGGGCTGGGATTGTGCTGAATTTTGTAGTTTTTGTCGTTTTTTGGGGGCTGCTGGTGGGGCCCTTTGCCCAGGGGTGGTGGTGCATGGACTGAGTCTGCCTGTGGGGTCTCACTCTCTTTAATGTAAACATCCTGGATGGCATTGGATTGTGGTGATTTTTGTGTGTTTTTCGTTTTTTTTGGGGGTGTACTGTTCATGTGGACTGGCCATGTGGTTGGTGGTGGTGGCCATCTTGAGTGCTGGTACAGGCAACATGTGCTTGGGGTGCAAGGGGCCATTTTGAAGAGAGGCAGTGTCTGAGGCCTGCACTTATTTTGCCTACTTTTCATCCATTATGCCCAGGGGTAGTGAGTGTTGCATGGGCCTAGTCTTTCTGTGGGGTGTCTTCTTGAATTTAAACACTATTGAGGCCATGGATGGGCTGGGATTTTGCTGTTTTTTGTCGTTTTTTGGGGGGCTGCTGGTGGGGCAGTTTGCCCAGGGGTAGTGAGTGCTGCATGGGCCTCGTCTTTCTGTGGGGTGTCTTCTTGAATTTAAACACCATTGAGGCCATGGATGGGCTGGGATTGTGCTGAATTTTGTGGTTTTGTCGTTTTTTTGGGGCTGCTGGTGGGGCCCTTTGCCCAGGGGTGGTGGTGCATGGACTGAGTCTGCCTGTGGGGTCTCACTCTCTTTAATGTAAACATCCTGGATGGCAATGGATTGTGGTGATTTTTGTGTGTTTTTCGGTTTTTTTTGGGGTGTACTGTTCATGTGGACTGGCCATGTGGTTGGTGGTGGTGGCCATCTTGAGTGCTGGTACAGGCAACATGTGCTTGGGGTGCAAGGGGCCATTTTGAAGAGAGGCAGTGTCTGAGGCCTGCACTTATTTTGCCTACTTTTCATCCATTATGCCCAGGGGTCGTGAGTGTTGCATGGGCCTAGTCTTTCTGTGGAGTGTCTTCTTGAATTTAAACACCATTGAGGCCATGGATTGCCTGGGATTGTGCTGAATTTTGTGGTTTTTGTCGTTTTTTCGGGGCTGCTGGTGGGGCCCTTTGCCCAGGGGTGGTGAGTGTTGCATGGGCCTAGTCTTTCTGTGGGGTGTCTTCTTGAATTTAAACACCATTGAGGCCATGGATGGGCTGGGATTTTGCTGTTTTTTGTCGTTTTCTTGGGGGCTGCTGGTGGGGCAGTTTGCCCAGGGGTAGTGAGTGCTGCATGGGCCTCGTCTTTCTGTGGGGTGTCTTCTTGAATTTAAACACCATTGAGGCCACGGATGGGCTGGGATTGTGCTGAATTTTGTGGTTTTTGTCGTTTTTTTGGGGCTGCTGGTGGGGCCCTTTGCCCAGCGGTGGTGAGTGTTGCATGGGCCTAGTCTTTCTGTGGGGTGTCTTCTTGAATTTAAACACCATTGAGGCCATGGATGGGCTGGGATTTTGCTGATTTTTGTGTTTTTTGTCGTTTTTTTGGGGGCTGCTGGTGGGGCAGTTTGCCCAGGGGTAGTGAGTGCTGCATGGGCCTAGTCTTTCTGTGGGGTGTCTTCTTGAATTTAAACACCATTGAGGCCATGGATGGGCTGGGATTGTGCTAAATTTTCTGTTTTTTGTCGTTTTTTGGGGCTGCTGGTGTGGCCTTTTGCCCAGGGGTAGTGGTGCATGGACTGAGTCTGCCTGTGGGGTCTTTTTAATGTAAACATCCTGGATGGCATTGGATTGTGGTGATTTTTGTGTGTTTTTCGTTTTTTTGGGGGTGTACTGTTGATTTGGACTGGCCATGTGGGTGGTGGTGGTGGCCATCTTGAGTGCTGGTACCAGCAACATGTGCTTGGGGTGCAAGGGGCCATTTTGAAGAGAGGCAGTGTCTGAGGCCTGCACTTATTTTGCCTAGCTTTCATCCATTATGCCATGGGGTAGTGAGTGTTGCATGGGCCTAGTCTTTCTGTGGAGTGTCTTCTTGAATTTAAACACCATTGAGGCCATGGATGGGCTGGGATTGTGCTGAATTTTATGGTTTTTGTCGTTTTTTTGGGGCTGCTGGTGGGGCCCTTTGCCCAGGGGTGGTGAGTGTTGCATGGGCCTAGTCTTTCTGTGGGGTGTCTTCTTGAATTTAAACACTATTGAGGCCATGGATGGGCTTGGGGTGCAAGGGGCCATTTTGAAGAGAGGCAGTGTCTGAGGCCTGCACTTATTTTGCCTACTTTTCATCCATTATGCCCAGGGGTAGTGAGTGGTGCATGGGCCTAGTCTTTCTGTGGGGTGTCTTCTTGAATTTAAACACCATTGAGGCCATGGATGGGCTGGGATTGTGCTGAATTTTGTGTTTTTTGTCGTTTTTTTGGGGCTGCTGGTGGGGCCCTTTGCCCAGGGGTAGTGGTGCATGGACTGAGTCTGCCTGTGGGGTCTTTTTAATGTAAACATCCTGGATGGCATTGGATTGTGGTGCTTTTTGTGTGTTTTTCGTTTTTTGGGGGTGTACTGTTGATTTGGACTGGCCATGTGGGTGGTGGTGGTGGCCATCTTGAGTGTTGGTACCAGCAACATGTGCTTGGGGTGCAAGGGGCCATTTTGAAGAGAGGCAGTGTCTGAGGCCTGCACTTATTTTGCCTAGCTTTCATCCATTATGCCCAGGGGTAGTGAGTGTTGCATGGGCCTAGTCTTTCTGTGGGGTGTCTTCTTGAATTTAAACACCATTGAGGCCATGGATGGGCTGGGATTGTGCTGCATTTTGTGTTTTTTGTCGTTTCTTTGGGGCTGCTGGTGGGGCCCTTTGCCCAGGGGTGGTGAGTGTTGCATGGGCCTAGTCTTTCTGTGGGGTGTCTTCTTGAATTTAAACACCATTGAGGCCATGGATGGGCTGGGATTGTGCTGAATTTTGTGTTTTTTTTCGTTTTCTTGGGGCTGCTGGTGGGGCCTTTTGCCCAGGGGTAGTGTGAGTGGTGCATGGGCCTAGTCTTTATGTGGGGTATCTTCTTGAATTTAAACACCATTGAGGCCATAGATGGGCTGGGAATGGGATTGTGCTGTTTTTTGTGTGATTTTCGACTTTTTGGGGTGTATAACTGATGTTCCTCTGTCTTCCATTGCTTGTAGGTGCACAAGAGAACCACCAGTGCCAGGAAGAAGTCCTGCTGCGGTGTGTGCAGCACAACGTCACGTGTGCGTGTGGCCACAGACAACTCTGCAACTTGTGCAACTGCCGCCTGCTGTTCAGAGTGACATCTGAAGAAGATGGCCCCAAAAAAAGTTGCCCGTAGCTCCTCTAGCAAGAAAGTTGCCAGTAAGGAGCAGAAGAAGCAAGTGGCGCCACTTACCAAGGAGACTGGTGTGATGACGACCGCCACATTTTTTGGAATAAAAAAAAGTACGCCTGCAGCAGCAGCGGGGTCTGCTTGGGACCAAGCTGGGAGCAGCACCTCCGCTCCATTGGGCTCAGTGCCACCACCACCACGCCAACTTAGGTCCAAGTCCTTGAGTGCTGCAGAGGCAGCCAGTATAGTTGTTCAATCACCATCGACCAGTGATGTTGGCTCATCGCAAGAAAGTAGCAGAAATGTCCCTCAATCAACACAGGTTGTTGTAACTCATCTGACGAGTGTTGAACAACCACAGCCGCAACAACAATCACATGTGCAAGTACAAGCCCAAGTACATGTGGAAGGAGAGGCGGCGCAAGGAGAGGAGCAAGCAGAGGTGCATGGAGGGGCACAACAAGTGGCCACAATAGTTGTTCCTCCAGAAGTAGGGGCACATCTGGAAATCGACAATCAAGCCGAGGTATCATTCGAGGAAGCCACTCCTCCTGATGATCATTCATTGTCTTCCACATCCCGAGCAAGGAAAAGATCAAGGGTGTTGGTGTCTACATCTTCTTCAAGCCCACCTCCTTCTGATGATCTGGATCTTACTTGGGAACCAGCACCACTGCCATCTGAGAGTGAGGTTGAGGAGGCACACCATGATCTGACAGAGGTAGCTAAGCGTAAAAGGAAGGTTGTCGAAACTCTCAAAGTTATGGAGTGTGATGACGCTCAACAAGAAGTGGCGTATACTCCTGCTGCTGAAGACTCTCACGACGACGACGCAGTCATCATCACTAACGTCACTGAAGCCCCAGCGGGCATGCAGCAAACAGACATTTTGACCCTAGCCCGACAAGCTGCTGAGCGTGATGATGAAGTCGACGATGAGGCAATGGGAACACCACAATCATTGATGTTAACTAGTACACCACAACCTACCGCTTCCATATTTCTTACTCGCCAGAAGGGACCTCCATCCACCTCGACCTCAATTAGTGGTGGTGAAAGTGCACAACGTAGTAAAGTTCAGCAATACACATCCTCCACTTCATCTGGCATTAGCAGCACGACCACCACCAGTATCGCCTCCTCCGGGCCCCACAGACATTACAAGTCCGCAGTTTGGGACTTCTTTACTGTTTCACCAAGAAGGGAAAACATAGCCATTTGTAGCATTTGTAAGCTTGCAGTTAGTCGTGGTAAGCTTGGTAGCAACTATGGGACTGGAGGCCAGAGAGGTCATCTTGACAGAAAGCACACTGTCCAATGGTTGGTGCACCTAGAGGAGATCAAGAAAGCCCGAATTGCAAGTCGAGAAAACGTTGATGTTCCATCTGATGATGACGAGGAGGAAGAAGTGTCACACACTTCACTTACACCCAGTACCCCTGGGAGCTACACTAAGAGTGTGGGACAGAGTGAGACACCAATGCGAAAAAGTCAATCAGCCAGCGTAACTGGGTCGAAGAAGTCCTCATCATCATCCCGTAAAATGGTCCAGGGCAACATTACAACAATGTTATTTTCAGACGCGCCATATGACCGCAACCACCCAATGGTGCGTCTGTATAACACTAAGCTGGCTAAAATGCTAGCGCTGGATCTTCTCCCTTTTTCTTTTGTAGAAGGGGTTGGTTTTCTCGAATTAGTGGCAGCGCTCTGCCCTAAATGGAAGGTTCCTAGCCGGTACTATTTTGCCCGAGTTGCGGTTCCAGCACTACATGAAGATGTGCTGGAGGTGATTGGGGCAGCTTTGCAGAAGAGTGCTGTTCACACTATACATCTGACAACAGACATGTGGACCAGTGGCGCAGGCACTGATTACATGTGCATCACTGCACACTGGGTCTCGTTTTCAGGGGTTAAAGCAAAGCTAAACGCAGGTGCTGACCTGGACCAAGTTTTTAAAGCTGCTCGGAAACATGCAACACTAGCCATGTTTGGCTTGGAGCTACGTCATACAGCAGACAACATTTTGAATGGGTACAACACAAAGGTCTTTCACTGGCTGTCTCCAAAAAAACGCGGGATTGGTTATGTTTCCACGGATAATGGCGCCAATGTAGTTAAGGCCATGGAACTGGGTGACTATTTCAGAGTGCCGTGTTTGGCGCACTGTATAAACCTGGTTGTGAAAAAATTCTTGGAAAAAGACAGTCCAGCATGCCAGTTAGTGGTCACCTGCCGAAAAATGTGCAACCATTTCAGCCATTCTTTTAAGGCCCGGAAGCATCTGAGGAGCCTGCTACATGAACGTCGAATGCCAGTGAAAGCACTCATCCAGGAGGTGCAAACACGTTGGAACTCAACCTTCTACATGCTTGAGCGTCTGTATGAGCAGTTTACGGTACTCGATCAGTATTTCTTAACAATGGGTACAGCTGTGAAGGAGGACCTGAGGTTAAATGCGGCGCAATGGGAGCTAGTTAAAAGCCTGACAGACATGCTTCGTCCTTTTGAGGTCTTCACGCGTGCAGTCAGCAGGGAGGACTGTAATTTGGGAAAAGCTATCCCATTGTTGCGCATGCTGGAGCACAAACTGAAGGCGGTGTCTTCAAAGTTTCAAAACAATGAAGAAAAGCAAGAAGCTTTTGTTTTGGCGGAGAAATTATTAGAGCGTCTACTTGGCGATGAACGTCTTCAAAAGATCCACTCAGAACAGCATTACATTTGTGCTACTATTCTGCATCCACGCTACAAAAAGGCGCTGGCAGGCTGTGCATTATATCCTTTTGGTGATGAAGATGTTAAAAAGTACAAACGTTGGATAGCCTGGTCAGCCATCAGGTTTGAAAGAGAACGGAAGGAAATTGAAGGAAAAGGCAGTACATCAGCATCAGCAGGCCATCCCCAGTCAAAAGACTCCACTTCTGCACCTGTGGCTGTGGCAGAAGTGACCTCTCAGCCGTTAAACACACCGGCAACCGCATCATCTGCACCAGACACAACAGAAATATCGGGTGAGGAAGAGGATTGGCTAGCTGAGATTGGTTATGGTTCTCAAAAGGTCAGAGCAAAAATTCAGCAAAGTGGAGGAACCGTGGAGAACTTTGAGTCGATGGTGCAGGACTATCTGAATGACTCAACAGAGGTCTATGTTAATGCTGACCCATTGGCGTATTGGCATGGGAAAAAAGAATTGTGGCCAGAGATCACCCGCCTGGCTATACATTACTTGTCTTGCCCACTCGCAAGCGTGTCTTCAGAACGGGTTTTCAGTGCTGCTGGTGGCATTGTAACTTGCAAACGGACCCGCCTCTCGCCCAAAAATGTGGAGATATTGACAATGATCAAGATGAATGAGCACCTCATACCACCAGATTTCAAAGTACCAGATCGCACGACTGAAGAAGACGAGGAGGACAGCAACTTAGATGAGGGAATTTCTTCTGTGTTAGGTAACACTGACCTACTCCTGCCTGAATTCGCAGAGTATGAGGACGAACTCTTCTTCCCTGACACCGAGGCCTGAAAATGAGCCAATGAATTCAGAAATGTTCTTTTTCGCACTTATTCACTTTTATTCCTGTGTTTCTGTCTTTCTTTGTTTTGCACAAGTTAATATAATTAAAACTTTAACCACATTTTTGTACTTTTGCTTTTGGGCAGTTTGGGGGTTTTCTACTTGTTTTCACCTGGGTTGACGGCTCTGGGGCATAAAACTGGTTTAAAAAACATCCATGAGGAAAAAGGTTTTGGCTTTTCTGACTTTTCGCTCAATGTAGCGTTTTCGGGGGCCTGTTTGGGGGGCTTCCTGGTGTTTGTGGGTGGGTTTCGGGGTCTGGGAGCACTACTGGGTATGGATAGTTTAGATAGCAAGAGGTTTGAAGGAAATCCATGCGGGCAGAGGGGAGTTAGGGCCTAGCTGCAGAGCGCGCGCTGAGTGATTTGGGAAACTTTCAGAAAAGTGACTAAGTCCACATTTTTGTACTTTTGCTTTTTGGCAGTTTGGGGGTCTTCTACTTGTTTTTGCCTGGGTTGACAGCTCTGGGGCCATTGCTGGGAAGGTCTAATACCGGATAAAACTGGTTTTTACAACATCCATGAGGAAAAAGGTTTTGGTACTTTTTGTAACTTAGGGTTAGTTAGGGTTAGCCCTAGCAGCAGGATTGCATGTGTTTCTGGGTGTTCTTGGTTTTTGCAACTGAGTTCTGGGGTTTTAGAGCACTCGTGGGAATGTGTAATTTTTGTTGCAAGCGACTTGAAGAAAATCCAGGGTGGGAAAGGGGGGATCACTTACTCTGTGAGAGGCACTTAGTGTTGAAAAGATTTAGCCATTTACACTTAAAGGAAGAAAATGACACAGACTTAAGTTTCAGGGAAACAAACTTACTGTTAAACCACCACCCACCAGATTCAAAAGCAGTAGTATGGTGGGAAAGGGGGGATTTGGCATAGTTAAAGAAAGCCTTTGCCACTATTCTTAACTTAGGGCTCGTTAGGCCGGGTTTCAGTCTGTGCAATGGGGAAAAAAGGATGGAGTCAGGCTTCACATTAGCGAGCCGCAATTCAGCATCCGCCAGGCAGGCAGTGGACAGGGTGTCTTCTGGTCAGCAACATTGCTGGACGAAGCGTCAGCTGGAATGGAGGAGTGCCGCTAATAAGAGGAATTGTTTGCTGCATGCAACTTACTTACCAAATTCAACAGGACAACTACAACAACATACAGATACAGTATCCATTGTTTTCTTCTATGAGTGTGACTGCATTATTTTCTTGGATCTCTCTCTGTTTCTAAATTGATCCCTACAGCCATTCTATCGGTTTTACTTCGGCTAATTTTTAAACCTCATTTAATGTAAGAAGTGTTTCTCTGAGTGCAGAGATAGGCAAGTGAAAACGCTGCAGCCCTGTACTGTCGCATTCTAGTACTACTTACTTTTCAGTAACAATGCATGCAGTAGGGCATGCACTTCCTTTATGTCACTTAAAAGATTTATGGTTAGCTTTGTACCCAAAGATTTCTTTATCTTTAATTCTTGTTTGTCAATGCTGTGCTTTTTTTTTTCTCTCAACAAAACCTACCCAAAAAGAAACCCTCATTCCCATCCATTTTCCAAACCATAACCCTCTCCCCCCGGGCTGTGTGGTTTTGCTTGATGTGTGACTAAATGACATCAATAATTCCACACACTTGCTGGGGAGGATAAGGTCATAGCAACAGGCTGGTGAAGGAATCCGAGGATATATTCTAGACTTACTCAGCTAGCTTCAGTACTATTTCTTGTAGTAGTAGGTAGCCAATGTCAAAGAAATTCAACACAAGTACTAGTTATACTTTCTACTTTACCATTTGTTAGGCTCTGTGTGGCACTGTTCTAGTGTACTGTCACCTGCTATATTCTCTATCGTACCGTTGTAATGCTATAGTAAGGACAAACCAGGTTTCATTTTCTTTTTTTCCATATGCATGCAACTGCCACTGTGTCACACCACTAGTACCACCGCAATGAGGACATTTCATCCGCCCAGGATTGCCAACCTTAATCGCCATTTCCCGTGGAGCCAGCCCTGGGCCTAGCCCTACTTTCAAACACAAATTACAGGTAAGATAAGCGTTTGGTGGGAGGTAGTATAATGGAGTATTAGGAATAGACGAGAGATTGACGGTAGTACTACTAAAGTCCTAGGACTCTTCAGGAAAACAAACTTACTGTTAAACCCCCACCCACCAGACTCAAAAGCAGTAAAAAACAGGTATGGTCAGATAAAGTTTCAAAAAGTATATTTTTGTAGCCCTAACAAAATAATCTCCCGCAAGACCCTCCCTAACCCCAACGATTGTCCTTCAAAAGTCCCAAAAACAACCCAACTCCCAATTCCCACCCCCCAAAAGTCTCTAAAAAAGGGGAGAGGGACACTACACTACGGGAGGGTGCTGTTGACTTTAGCGGCCAGGGCATCATACTCCTTGCGGAGGGTGGCATGGTCGAAGCGGAGGCCCTCCACCAAGTTCTTATAGCTAAGGACCTCCTGCTCCAGGTAGGACACTCTGAGGCCTAAGCGGCGCTGGCGTGCCTTGCAACTCCTGTGGGGGGCAGCTGGTGTCTTTGCTGCTCGGCGGTGGCGGTTGGCTTTGGTAGCCCGGCTCCGTACCGCTGGAGCACTGCGCTGGCTGGCAGCCCGTGGGGGCACGGAGGAGGATGCAGCTGTCCCAGTGGATGTTGTTGTTGTTGTACTGGTTGACTGCGTGTCCTCCTCCTCCAGGGCCACCAGCCACCAATATTCGGCGACAGTGGCATCCAGCCTCCGTTGCCTGGCCATTCGAGCCTGCTCCCTCCGTGATGGTCTATTTGATTTGGAAGGAGCAACTATATGAAGAAAGAAAGACATAGTCTGTAACCAATGCTCCTTAAGAGTAATAACACAAAGTGATTGAGCAGAAAGTTGTGTCACAGTACAAGTATCAAATTGAAAGCACAGTACATAACTATTGAGGACAGTATCTATCTAACCTCCCACTTCTTCATCCTTGCTCTAACATTAGTGGGAGTTTAAGGAACAAATTCTACAAGCACTATGGACTTCCATTACAGTCGACTATGACAGTACACCAGTCTTATTCTTCTTCTTCTCTCTTGTTTAGGAAAATTGGTACGTTATCTTATGCAAGCCGGCATAATGCCAGCGCAGTGAACTTGCACCCGAGAAAAACAGACGCACACCATGATGAGTGAGACAGACTTGCGTTACTGTACCGGTCCAGTACATGCAGGTGGTGAAGCTCTTACTTTTCTATTACGGGTGGCACTGAGAATACTCTGTTACTTACAAGGGCTACTGCTTAATTAATTTAGCTTTCACCCTACAGTGCAAATGAGTACTAGAAAAGGAAAATGAAGAAGCTAAATAATTTGATTATCTATCACTTCACATGGGATGTATTTGATGACATATGGGATGACTTTAGGTGCTTTGCTTATTATTGAGTGAACAGTGATACACCCACACATGAATGACGTACTACTACTAAACTAAAGTTATTAAGAGAGGTAGGGAGTGTCCACCGTAATAACCGGATATATGCTGTTCTTGCAGTTGCAATACAAACTACTGCTACTATTCATGGTAGTATTTGGACAAAATTACAACTTCTTTTCCTTGCCTTTCCTACACTGGAACGGACGTGCGGGTGCGGTGTTACATGCTCTTCAAGGTAACACTTAGTTCATCCAGTGACCGTCTACTCTCTCCCATCCATTCAAAGTATATGCACACATACAGTTTCTGTTTCACCCACCCAGGCTGTTCTCCTTCCACCTATCCTTGCTTCATCATTCACCCAGCCATGCACCATACCATATTCTTTCCTTCCCAAGTTCCCAGCCACCTCGGGGACCAAGCAAACACATATCATTCTTCTTTGCCAGCCATCATTAAATTTCTCGTCCTTCCACACTTACTTACACCCTTCTTTCGCTTTTCGTTCATCCCATCCATCAAGTTCATCTCAGATCTTATTTGGATTCTTCTCGACAAAAAATTCAGAGCTAAGTCGAAGTACATTTAGAGGAGGCTACTACCTGGTTGATTTATAATACACCCGTGCAGAAAGCACACTATGCAGTCTTCAATCTCAATAAGTAAGGAATATATAGCTTACCTCTTCCCGCCACCACCGCGTGAACCCTCACAGGAACGTCCGGCAGTTGCACCGCCTCCTCCCCAGAGTTGTCCCCCTCGTCCAATACCACCACCTCCACGCTGGCCCCGCCACCAGATGTTCCACCTACAAAGTACATTTAAGAATGTTAGAATACACCACTCACTACTATATAATATTTGGTCTAGGAGGAATAAAGAAATGTGAAAAAAACTGAATACAATGTAATAATTTGTAACTGTCTACTCTAAAGTAAAAATGTCCCTTTTTCCAGGGAAGGCTGTTGTCTTGCTGCACTTTTTGGCACAACTGATGAATGCTTGCTTTTTATTTTTAACACGCACCACTTTTTCTCCTAACAGAAGCTTGACTTCTAAGAACACGAGCAGGGTCAAGCTCAAGTTCAAACCAGGTGAGAGCTCAGCTCGACCACAAGAAATGTGTCCAATTAATCGTTAGCACTAAGCACTTTTCCATTTTCAGTTAAACGTTTAGTTTTATGACAAAGTTGATTTTAATATATGTGTTTACTTTTAATAAAGCTTTTAAACTTAAATAGACTCTGTCGTTTTTGGTCCTTCAGACTAGAGTGGATGAGCTAAAGGTTTTGGAATTTTTGCAAGCATGAGTACCTCTGACACTTCTTGACTCTGACTCCGTACTCTTGTCCTGCGTTGGATAATCTAATCATCATTGGGAATCAATCATCGGTGACTTTGGGAGCTAAATGACTCTGACCTGCGGTAATTCCGACGTGGGAGGGGTAGGTGACTAGACGCCCTCTGCCAGCGATAATCAGGTTCCGTAACCTATTTCTGGCCCCACCAGGTTAGCACGTGAGAGCTGCCCGACCTTGGGATAACGGCTCTTGGGAGGGACTGGAAGAAGGATTGTCCCTACGACACACTCCAGGTCGTATACTTGATTCCTCTGATTACTGAGGGATCTGTCAGCAATTATATGAGCTTCTTTTTGGTCCTGATGAATTGCCTGAGTGGCAAGAAACATGTTGACCACACGTTCACTAAGGGTTGAATGAGGCACGATTACTTTATTTATCCCGCCTCAATACCCCTTATCGTTCCTTTTAATAAAGCAGTGAGCCATACTATTAAATTCCTTTCCCCATGGACTCCACTGACTTTTTTTAGACCACACCCACGCTCACTATTGCACTTTTTTAGGCCCCTCACACTCACACACCCTTTGGCTAAGGAATAAAAGAACCCCGCCAAAGTGCAGCATCCGGTGCTGCCCGACAGGCATTGCACTGCCAGTCTGTCGTAGGGGCAGGATACCGATGATGACGCTGGACGATCGCCGGGTGGGATGACAATAGTCGTCCAACCGGTGACCTGTGTGAGGCATCCCCAAATTCCGAAAAGGGTTCACAACATTCACTTTTTTCTGTTGAACTCAATATGAGTGAGAGGTTCACGTTAGTCATTTAGTTGACTCTGCCCGGGGAACTCTGTATATTCTTTGTTGTTGGTTTTTAGCTAAATGACTCTGCCACACTATCTAGTCAGTAAGGAGATTGGGGGTTCAACTACAAAGTCTGTAATCACTGAGGTATGTGGAAAGTCTAACAGCACCTATTATAATTGATAAGCTAAGCAATGCATTATTTAGTGTCCATAGTTCTGTTTGTGCAGATTTGTCCCTGCAACAGTAGTAGAATGGATTGTCCTACTATCCAAACCAAGAGTAAAGTAGTATCTTATTCTTTCTTGGTGGTCATTCACCTTTTTATTGTTGGTAATTGTCAAAGCATAAACATTTAGAAGACTTGAAAAGACATTATGGACAATCCCAGAGGACTGCACTCAGTGCATAGAGCTATTGCTGACTAGAATGGGAGTCCAATGGAATTGCCAAATGTGCAATCTTAGTTAGCTACACAGACAGACTAATAAGAATGATCTAGTAATACCACAGGGAGTCATAGTCGAGGCAGGATAAGAATTTAGATCCAGTGTACAAGAAGATCAAAGACGATTTAGAAAAAATCGAATGAGGAACGCTAGGAAAAAATAGGTACTCTATATTAAAATTAAAACTTACTGGGGCCAGCAAAGGAGCCCTCGCCTGCATCCTGAACAGCACCCTCCTCCTCCTCCTGTGTCCTCTTGCCCTTGGGGGGAGCTGATGTACAACATGAAAGAAAGAAAGACCAGAAAACATGGATGATATTTGTCAACCAAATCAAACATTTCAAAAGAACAATAACAAAATATTTTGGCGAAATAGCAAATAGATAGACAACTATTCCACGGGATATATTGACCGATCTCATGTGGTATACTACGTTATTAGTATTGCTTGATTTGCGGACCGTTGACTTTGAAAGTTCCTATGTAACTCACTAAACAGAATACTAAAAAGGTTTGCCTAGGCCTGGCAGGCAGCAGTCCGCAGCATGCGAAGTGACAGACAAAGTCCATCGTGCTTGCAGATCAGTGAATACTCAAACTATCAATCCACCGACCACCACCACTATTTCTTCTTATAGCCATGTGTCTAAAGTAGAAGCCCCTTGCGGCTCTTTTGCTCCATTGTTGCGTGACTTTTGTGACGCAGCGGCAGAACAAAAGAGGCGCCATGGTGCGGCGTATATTAATAAAGTGACGCATATGGGAGATGCATCACGTTGTAAAGCCCTGCGCCATCAGGGGGCGTTCCGGCGCAAGGGAGGGCGTTCCTGCGCAGGAACGAATCCTAAAGTGGCTGAGGGAAATCTACAAGATGTCAATCAGTCACTTTTAGGACAATGATGCGTGACTCAAACCCTGTGCCTGCTTGAAGCGGACGTACGGCTTGATGCAGCATTGGGGAGATAGGGCACCCCAGAGCATTGCTGGAGCTGCGCCATCGTTGGCACGCAACTCCAGCAATGCGCCGCCTTTACGGCACAGATGCGTAAGGCTTCTGTGACGTTTTGGGCCCATGGGTGGTGGTGGCATGGCGCACAATTACTGGCGCATCCCTGCTACTTTGCAGGGATGCGCCGGTAATTGAAAATATGACCCTTAGTGTCTAGCATTACGCAGTTCTTTACACTACACTCATACATAATTTCTCAGGCCAATGAAATGAACACAAAATACAAAACAAATAAGCATAGTAGCAAGGCTACTGAGAAGGAGAGCAGTGCACCTGAAATGCATAGAAGATTTTGAAATATAATTTACCTACAATGTAATCGGCAGCATTATTGCTCTTGGTAAAAAACAAAAATTGGCAAATAACAGAGCGGGATAAAACAGAGTAATGATGAAATAGCTAGAAATAGCTACTACTACTCACCAAGCCCGGGGACCTCTACGCCGAGCGCGTCCAGCAAGTCGCGTTCCCGGTCCATGACATCCGTCCAGCGGTGGGTGGCCTGGTTAGAGGTGCGCCGGACCCCAGAGTGTTTAAACATGGCCCGGCACACCTTCTCCCATCGCTTCCGGCGCTCCCGGATGCCGTAGCCGGTAGCGATCTTGCCGCCTCCCATGATGGTCTTGGGGAGGCGGCGCTGGACGTGAAATATTAGTGCGGCCACCTCCTCCGCACTAAAAATCTCCCGAGCTATCACTGTCTCCCCCCTCAAACGCCCGAACGGGAGCCGGGCACGGGGTACGGGACCCTTCCCCTTTGCGGGCTTCTTCCCGGCTCCCTTTGCCATGGTCTGGGCAGAAAGGAAGCAAAATAAGAAAGAAGAAATAGAACAGGGAAGAAGAAAAGAAAAGCGTTTAAAAAAGTAGTTTAAAATTAACAAAAAGTAGCAGAAAACACAAAAATATAGAGCTAGAAAAATAGAGGGATAGATAATGAGTAAAATAGATTAAAAAACACTTCAAACAAGCAAAGGATGGCAGAGATTAGGAAAGGATACAGAGAGCATGCCCAGAACCATAGCAATGAATGAGAAACAAGATGGCCGCGCCCGTTCACGACCGCGTGGGTAAGTTCGCGCGAGATTTTCCTCGCGATCACACGCGAAATTGTACTAGCGAGCCGCACACTTTGCGAGATTACACATAGCGGCCGGAAACGGAATTACGTCACGCAAACAAGATAGCCGCGCCCATGTACGACCGCTAGGGTAACTTCGCAAACGTAGCGCTACAAGCGGCTTGCGAACACGTAAAAAATCACGCGAACAAACACGCCGCAAAAAAAACAAATCATGTATTCGCACGAATTCGCGGCTTCCGAAATCGATCTCGCACGGATTCGCGCCCCGCAAATCGCGCGAAATTGCAGAAAAACGATTTTTGCAAAACTGAAAGCAATCAGCAGGTGCAAAAGTTCAATCTTAACATTAGTAACCATTCACTCTAGTGCTTCCTGAGGGGCCCCTCCAGAGTTCAGTTGCCTATTTGCAACTATTCTATGACCCTGCTCTGACCCAAACAGCAGGCTCATAGAATAGCTACAAGTAAGCCATAAAGGTCCTGTGAAAAAAAATTGCACTGCAACAGAAAGCAAATTACAGATAAGGAAGGAAGCAGGTGCCAGCCAGACTGGAAGTTTCAAAATCACTGACACATTAATCAACCCCAAATTAATTCATGGCAGTTGAAGCAGGGCAGGTGTGCTTGCTTTTTTCACCCCCATAATCTACAGTGATAAACCAACCAGAGGGTGGCAGTGAGGATGTACCAGAGGGTGGCATGGGTGTACCAGAGGGTGGCAGTGGTGAAACAGAGGGTGCTGTGAACCTGTGATGATGAACCAGACGTAGAAACAACATAGTCGCGGCCGTTGCGAGCCGACAAGTAAGTTCGCAATTGCGAACTGGTACACAAATCCTCGCGAACCCTTGCGAACACAAAAAAACACAAAAATCCGCAAATTCGCGAGAGTTCGCGGATTTTGCGGATTGCAAATCCGTAAATACGCAAATTCGCGTACGCCAGATTCGCACAATCTGCCCATGCTTACAGGTTACCCTGTCCTCAAGTAACCTTTTGCACCAAGTACCTTTTTGATCTCAAGTGACTGCTAGGCACTGTTTTTGCATTTATTCTTGAAACTTTTACATCTCAAGTTCTACTTATTGGATTTTTGTTGGTTTGGTCTTGCTTTACTCAGAGTTACATTCTCTATTGTTCTAAATTGGTGTGGAATCTTTTTGTGGCGTTTTCAATGTGTTACTGTGATTAAAGTATGCACAAATACTTTACACATTACCTCTTACGTTAAGCCTAACTGCTGTGTGCCAAGCTACCAGAGAGTGAGCACAGGTTAATTTAAGTTGTGTCTCTGTCTTACCCAGACTAGGATTGTGGGACACCCCCGCGCCGCACGGCCACCAGCTGCTGCGTGTGCCCCCAGTGCCTGCCTCTGCCTCAGCGCCGGCCTCGCTGCCGCCCTGAGCGCTCTCCTTTGGTTTTCGCTCGTTTTTGTCAGTAATTTGTGCTTGTTTCTTCCTGTGCCCAAGATCGTGTGCTTACTGTTTTTTCCCCCGTTTTTGACTTGAATTGTTGCCTGTTTTTTGTATGTGCCGTTTTCTCGTCGTGTTTTGAACTCCTCTGTACATTGTGCCTGTCTCCTTCCTGCTTCCCCGCCTACCTCGCCGCACTCCGCTCCCGCTTCCCGCCACCGCCATTAGCCCCGCCCCTTTTCTCTTCTGTTTCCCTCCCCGCTCCCGCCTCCCAGCTGCTCCGCCCACCCGCGCACTTGGCCTTAAATGGCGACCGTGCGACGCAGGTGAGTGTGACCCACTTGTGGGACACCCCCGCGCCGCACGGCCACCAGCTGCTGCGTGTGCCCCCAGTGCCTGCCTCTGCCTCAGCGCCGGCCTCGCTGCCGCCCTGAGCGCTCTCCTTTGGTTTTCGCCCGTTTTTGTCAGTAATTTGTGCTTGTTTCTTCCTGTGCCCAAGATCGTGTGCTTACTGTTTTTTCCCCCGTTTTTGACTTGAATTGTTGCCTGTTTTTTGTATGTGCCGTTTTCTCGTCGTGTTTTGAACTCCTCTGTACATTGTGCCTGTCTCCTTCCTGCTTCCCCGCCTACCTCGCCGCCCTCCGCTCCCGCTTCCCGCCACCGCCATTAGCCCCGCCCCTTTTCTCTTCTGTTTCCCTCCCCGCTCCCGCCTCCCAGCTGCTCCGCCCACCCGCGCACTTGGCCTTAAATGGCGACCGTGCGACGCAGGTGAGTGTGACCCACTTGTGGGACACCCCCGCGCCGCACGGCCACCAGCTGCTGCGTGTGCCCCCATTGCCTGCCTCTGCCTCAGCGCCGGCCTCGCTGCCGCCCTGAGCGCTCTCCTTTGGTTTTCGCCCGTTTTTGTCAGTAATTTGTGCTTGTTTCTTCCTGTGCCCAAGATCGTGTGCTTACTGTTTTTTCCCCCGTTTTTGACTTGAATTGTTGCCTGTTTTTTGTATGTGCCGTTTTCTCGTCGTGTTTTGAACTCCTCTGTACATTGTGCCTGTCTCCTTCCTGCTTCCCCGCCTACCTCGCCGCCCTCCGCTCCCGCTTCCCGCCACCGCCATTAGCCCCGCCCCTTTTCTCTTCTGTTTCCCTCCCCGCTCCCGCCTCCCAGCTGCTCCGCCCACCCGCGCACTTCGCCTTAAATGGCGACCGTGCGAACGCGCAGCGGTCACGCGCAGCGGGTGCGCCGATTGTGCGCCGAAGGCGCGCCAAAGGTAAGCCCGTCTGCGCCCGTCCGCGCCTGGACCGCGTCCAGTGCCAGGACCCCTGGCCCCCGAAGAGCCCGACCGACCCGCCTGACGTACTCCGCCGCCACCCTCACCGCTCTCAACACCGGCCAACTCCCAGAATGCCATCAAGCCACTCCACGACGTACCCACGGACCTTTCAGCTGCCACGCCTGCAAGTTCTCCTGCACCCGGACCAGCCTCGCACCAGCACCCGCCAAGTCGAACACCAGCAGCACCCACCTCAAGTGCATCCTGCTCAACACCCGCTCCGTCCACAGACACGCCATCGAACTCTGGAACCTCCTAGACGCCACAGCCCCTGACGTTGCCTTCCTCACGGAGACCTGGATGAACGCCTCCTCAGCGCCCGACATCGCCATCGCCATCCCAGAGGGCTACAAGATCGTCCGGAGGGACCGAAACGCCAACCAGATGGGAGGAGGCATCGCCATCATCCACAGGAACACCATCCGTCTCACGACCAGCACCGACAACACCCTGACCAGCGCCGAACACCTGCATTTCCAGATCCACACCAACCCGAACACCACCCTCAGAGGCACCCTGATCTACCGACCCCCTGGACCACGCACACAATTCAGCGAGGACATCGCCGACTTCGTCAGCCCGCATGCCCTCCCCTCCGCTGACTACATCCTCCTGGGAGACCTCAACTTCCATCTGGAGAACAACAACGACCGCAACACCAGCACCCTGCTCGACAACCTCGCCAACCTGGGACTCAAGCAACTGGTGTCCACCCCCACCCACCTCGCCGGACACACACTCGACGCAGTCTTCTCCTCCAGCACAGACATCGACTTCAGCCACGCCACAGAACTTCAATGGACGGACCACAGCTGCGTCCACTTCACCTTCAAGAGAACGACGACCCACCACCACCAACAACAGGCCGCCCGCAGAAGCTGGAACAAGATCACAGCAGACCAGCTCGCCACCTCCCTGAGCCAGCACCCTCCTGCCAGCTCAGCAGACCCCAGCCAGGCCGCCGACAACCTCACGAAGTGGATCAGCAACTGCGCGGACGAACTCGCCCCACTGAGGACCCCGCCCAGCAGACCCGGCAGCAAGAAGGCCCCTTGGTTCACCGACGAACTCAAGAGCTCCAAGAAGAACTGCCGAGCCCTCGAGAAAGTCTGGAGAAGGGATCCGACACCGGACAACAGGACCTCCTTCAAGCTTGCCACCCGGAAACACCACCAGCTGATCCGCGCCGCCAAGAAAACAGCATTCAAGGACAGGCTGGACAACAACGCACACAACAGCAAGGAACTCTTCAACATCGTGAAAGAGCTCTCCAACCCCAGCGCAGGAAACAACGACATCACCCCATCGCAAGACCTCTGCAACTCCCTCGCCTCATACTTCCACAACAAGATCGCGGACATACACAACAGCTTCAACAACCAACCAACGCACACCATGACCGAACAACCACCCCCCACTACCACCCTCCACGCCTGGACCCCGATCAGCACCGAAGACACCATCCGCACGATGAACTCCATCCACTCCGGATCTCCGACCGACCCCTGCCCTCACCACGTCTTCAACAAGGCCGACGCTGTCATCGCACCCCACCTGCGAGACATCATCAACACATCCTTCGACACCACCATCTTCCCTGAGAGCTGGAAACACGCCGAACTCAGCGCTCTACTCAAGAAACCAACAGCGGACCCCACCGACCTCAAGAACTACCGCCCCATCTCGCTCCTCCCGTTTCCAGCCAAAGTCATCGAGAAGACCGTCAACAAGCAGATGGCCGCCTTCCTCGAGACGAACGGATCCCTCGACCCCTCACAGTCCGGCTTCCGAGCCAATCACAGCACCGAGACCGCCCTCATCGCCGCCACCGATGACATCCGAGCCCTGATGGACAATGGAGAAACAGCGGCCCTCATCCTCCTAGACCTCTCCGCGGCATTCGACACGGTCTGCCACCGCACCCTAGTACGGCGCCTCAGCAACATCGGAATCCAGGACAAGGCGCTGGAATGGATCATCTCCTTCCTCGACGGAACAACACAGAGAGTCCGCCTACCACCGTACAAGTCAGAGGCCTCCGAAGTCATCTGCGGCGTCCCTCAAGGATCATCTCTGAGCCCCACCCTCTTCAACGTCTACATGAGCCCCCTCGCGGCCATCGTACGCAAACACAACCTCAGCATAATCTCCTACGCCGACGACACCCAGCTGATCCTCTCCCTGACCAACGACCCCGCCGCCGCCAGAGCCAACCTGCACGAAGGGATGAAGGAGGTAGCCGAGTGGATGACGACCAGCCGCCTAAAACTGAACTCGGACAAGACGGAGGTCCTCATCCTGGGACCCTCACCCTCCGCCTGGGACGACTCCTGGTGGCCTCCCGCCCTGGGCTCCGCACCCAAACCAACAGACCATGCACGCAACCTGGGCTTCATCCTGGACTCCTCCCTCTCCATGACCAGGCAAGTCAACAACGTCTCCTCGGCGTGCTTCAACACCCTACGCATGCTACGGAAGATCTTCTGGTGGATCCCCACCGAGACCAGGAGGACCGTCACCCAGGCCCTCGTCACCAGCCGACTGGACTACGGCAACGCCCTCTACGCCGGTACCACCACCAAGCTCCAGAAGAGACTCCAGCGGATCCAGAACGCCTCAGCCAGACTCATCCTCGACATCCCACGAACCAGTCACATCTCCGGACATCTCAGAGACCTTCACTGGCTCCCCGTCAGCAAAAGAATCACCTTCCGCCTCCTCACCCACGCACACAAAGCCCTACACGACCAAGGCCCGAGCTACCTCAACAGCCGAGTCAACTTCTACGCTCCCAAACGCCACCTCCGATCAGCCAACCACGCCCTCGCCGCCGTGCCCCGCATCCGAAGAGCGACTACAGGAGGAAGGTCCTTCTCCTACCTGGCTGCCAAGACCTGGAACTCCCTCCCGAACGACCTGCGCCTGACCCAAGACCACCTCTCCTTCAGGAGGAAGCTGAAGACCTGGCTGTTCGAGCAGTAGCGGCACCCCCCCCCCCCCCCCCCCCAGCGCCTTGAGACCCTACGGGTATGTAGCGCGCTTTACAAGTGTCATTGATTGATTGATTGATTGATTGATTGATTGATTGTTGCTCCTGATTTAACACGGTGTATAGTCTGCCAACCAGGAACCTCAATTTCTAACAGTAATTATGTTACTGTTTTCTGTGTGTGTGTTTGTATTAACATAGCTGTTAGACCTGACACCTTTTGGCGTGGTTCTTCCCCCATCTTTTTGCCTCTGACTCATGTGTTTTGATGCTGTGCTGGATTTCGTTTTTGCTGATTTAGGTGCTTTGGACCCTCTGCCACTGCTGATCAGTGTCAGAGTGTAAGTGCTCCCTCTGTAAATTGTGATATTGATTGAATATACCTGATTGGCATATTTGTATCACCACGAAGTCCCTAGTAAAGTGCACTGTGTGTGCCAGGGCTGGTGATGACAAATGCTACTAGTGGGCCTGCAGCGCAGATTGCGCCACCCACATGAGTAGCTTTAAAATGGTGACTCAGGCCTGCCAGCGCAGAGCCTGTGTGCAGTCAGTGACTGCCATGTCAGCCTGGCCAGTGTCCCCACTGGCTAGGCCTAACTCTTCCCTGTCTGTGCACATCAGTCACCCCTATGGAAGGCTCAAGGTACCCCCCTGGGCAGGCTGCAGTGTATGGATAAGGTAGAGCATGTACTAGTGCAGGTCACATGCTCTGGTAGTGGGCTGCAGCCATCTTATGTGCTCACTGCTGTAAGGCTATCTTGCTCCATAGAGTAACATGGAGGAGGCTGGGCCCATGTGATACCAGCCTATCTTCCCATAGGAACAAGATGGGACATAAGTGAAAGATATCCCTGAACTCAGAATTTAATGACACATCTTTTAGTGAAGGGTGTTTTTAAATCCTGTGTTGGAGAATAGCACTTTTAGAAAGTGGCTGTTCTCTTGTCTAAACCTTTCTGTGTGCCTGGGTTTGTGGAATGCCTGCCTGGTCTGGATGTGACGGGGGGCTGCAGAGCCCCAGAGGAGAGGGTCGGAGCCATCCCGGGGATGAAAGGGCACATCTGCCTGCCTGGGAGGTGGGAGGAAGGAATGCCTGATAAGTGCTGGGCTGTGCTGGTCTGCCTCCCCCTGCTAGCTCCCTCCTGGTGGTCAACTGACACCCCTGGCCCTGAAGCTGACAGGAAGAAGAAAACCAGAGACACCTCAGTGCTCCGCAACCCCCAGAACTGGTTTAGACTGGACCAAGGGCCTCCATGCACAAAGACTTCAAAGGATTTCAAAGCCATCGAGGGGTATAAGGAAAGGACCCCTGACTACAGAGATTCAGATTCTGAAATTCTGCAACCAAGAAGGAACCTCGGCTGGAAGGAGGACGGCTAGAGAACCAAAGGAAGATTGCCTTGCTGTGTGCTCTAAGGGCTGACCTGTTCTACTGTCTACCTGGAAGCTGAGGAGAAGAAAGGGGCTTTGCTGTGTGCTGTGACCCTGCCTACTTGAAACTGCCAAGACTTTGCTGTGTGCTGTGTCTGCAACTTGAATCTCCAAGGGCCTGAGAAGAGCTGGCCTCCTGCTTGGAACCCAGGGCTAAAGGTTCCTGAAGCTTTGCCATAAACTACAGAAAGATCGCGTGGGGAGTGGCCCCAACCCGTGGGTCCCAATTGCCAGCTGTCTGGAGCTCGCTGTGCTCATCGGCACAGATTCCAGGAGCGAGGAGAGACCGTGGTGTGGTCCTTTAACGAGGATTCTTCCCCTCCTGCTGATTGGGGGGGCCACAGAGACGTCCTGCAGCGATCCCAGGACCCGAGGAAACCTTGCCGCCAAATCACCGACGCGGCCCGGGGCCAGAAAACACCCTCCGTGGATTTCCTAGCGAAGGGGAGCTGAAGCGCCAAATAACGAAGGCGCCGTGCTCCCATTGGTGGAGGGAGCCGAGCCCCCTCACTAACGCCGCGACGGGATTGGCCCGTGCGGCGCAGCGTCATCAACTGTAGTGGGCCGTGATTGGCCGAAGTAGCGGAGCGTCACTGCCAGCCTGCCCCGGGAGCCGCTCTGCCATTGGCTGACTCCCGGGCACTGAAGGGGCTCGACCAGAGGGCCGCGACCTGATTGGCCGCAGCCTGGAGCAGCCTGGAAGCCGCCGAGGGAATCGCGACCGGATTACCCCCCCAGCGAGGAGCCGAATGCCGGAGCAGCGGGCTGACCGTCCTCGCCGAGGGAGTGAGTCTGCGTGCGTTCCCCGCCCCGGGCCTGTCGTCCCCCGAGGTGCTGCATCCCCCGCCGCTCGTTGGATTGTCGAGAGCGGGCGGGAGAGCACCAGGGGACCGGCCGGGGCAAGGAGCGAGTGCGCGCTTCTAGGCGCGAGGCGCCTGAGACCATCCGGTGCACGCGGAAGCCCCCACACCGCAGAAAAGAAGTCCCCCGGATACCGGGGGAGGCGCGCTTGCCGTGCTTGGGGGGCTAAGCGCCTACGAAGGTTGGTGGTGGATAACTTCGCTTTGGCACTGCTTTTTAATGCTCGTTTTGGAGAGTGGAATGAATAGGAATCAGGAGCATTATTTTTAGACTCCTGATCTGAGAGACTAGAGACTATTTTTGTTTGGAACCTGAGACTATTGTTTTAAATGACAAGAACTGCCTATTTACAAGTACCATCCTAGAAATTAAGTGCAACCTGTAAGATAAAATGCTAAGTTGTCTAAAGAAGTGATTATCATGCAACTGCTTCATTTACATGCTGAAACTAGATAAAGCTATATATTTTTATAAAATATACTTACCTGTGTGGTCTCAGTTTGTGGTGGATTGGGGATTATTGTGGTGTTAAGTGCAAATGTTATCCACATTGCCTCTGTTTAGCCTAGACTGCTCGCGCCATGCTACCTAGAGGGTGAGCAGGGGTTATCTCAGAGGGTTATTCCGTCGCCCTGACCGGAACCAGGGGTCCCTACTTGGGCTAAGGTACTTACCTCTGCCAACCAGAGACTCCCGGTTCTAACATTGGTGGCTCGCGGTGCGGATTTTGAACTAATAATTGCACTTGACCTGCAGTGATTTCTTGTACATCACTAGTCTAGTTTAGCAGAACAGGTTGCGCAAGATTTTTTCTTTTTGGTGAAACCTTTTAGTTGAAAAAGGGTAGGAAGCATCATGTCTCGGAAAGCGCCAAGCGTGAATGGAGACGTGGAAGTGGAATTTGAAATCCAGGAGTTGTTAACCTATAACAAGGAGCAACTGAGAAAAGTCTGCAAACAGCTTGAATGCCCAGTGAGGGGCGGCGCAAATAAGGAAGAGCTACGGACAGCTCAAAGGGCCTGGTGGGAGGCCAAACATGGTGACCCGGAAGCTGCTACTGGAGAGGGAGACACACCGGAATACGGGTTTTTGCCCAGTGAATTGCCAGTGAGGAAGCCAGGGTCTAGGACCGGCAGCGACCACTCCAGTAGGGTTATGTCTCCAGAGGAAATAGAGGAGAATCAGCGAGTTAGGGCCCATGAGATTGAGCTTTTGAAGCTCAGAGCGGAAGCCGATGAGAAGAGACTGCGCCTGGAAGTTGAGAAAGAGGCGCAGGAGAGAAGACATACTCTCGCTTTGGAGGAAAAGAAGCTCCAATTGGCTCATGAGAGGAGCATGAAGGAGTTGGACTTCAAATATAAAGAGAGGGTGTCCAGTTCTAATGGTGGCAGCGCACAACCAGTACAGGCGGGTAAGGTATACATACCAAAGGATCTGGTACAGAATTATCAGAGGGGTGAGGATATTTATGCGTGGTTCAGAGCGTATGAACTTGCCTTAAAGATGAATGAGGTGCCTGATAAGAATTGGGGAGCAGGATTGTGGAAGCATTTTGAGGCCACAGGGAGGGATGTTTTGGCACCCTTAGACGCAAAGGATGCTTTATCCTACTCCGCCATGAAGGAGGCTTTGTGCCTCAGGTATGGGCTCACTGCTGAACAGTACCGCCAGAAGTTTAGGAACTTCAAGAAGCTTGATTCAAGTACTTGGGTGGAGTGTGTGAGTATGTACACGCGTGCACTGGAAGGTTGGATGAAGGGCAGCAAGGTTACTGATTATGTGGGGTTGTGTCACTTGATTAGTAGGGAGCACTTAAGTAGTTTATGTGTCCCAGAGCTGCGCCAGCATCTTTTGGATAGTAAGTTAACTGATCCCAGTGAGCTTGCTAATGAGGCGGACCGGTGGACTAGCACCAGGGTCCACAAGGGGGTGGTAAGTACCCCAGCCAAAGGTGGACAGGGTCCCCAGCAGAAGAGTGGGGGGGACACGGGTAATCAAAAGGAGTCTTCTAAAGGGCCCCAAAGTAGTTCCCAAGAGAAGGTGTCTCAACCCCCCAAGCCTAAGAAGTCCTGGCCCCATAAGGGCCCGCAGGACAAGAAGACCCTCACTTGCTATGCATGTAGGGAGGTGGGGCACATTGCTCCAAACTGTCCAAAGAAGAAATCTGCACCCACTGGTGCTCCAGCTCCAGCTCCGGCGTTAGCTAGTGTAGCTTTGGGAGGGGATTTGATTTCTAGTGGGGAGGAGGGGTTAGCTTTGATGACCCTTGTCTCTCTAGGAGACCAAGAGATGGCCCAGGAAACCTTGCTGCCCCAAAACACTAAGAAATACGGGCAGAAGGTGACCATCAATGGACAGGTGGTGGAGGCTCTGAGAGACACAGGGGCCAGTGTGACATCTGTCAGGTGTCGGTGGGTGTCTGAAGAGCAAATTGTTCCCCAGGTACTCCGGCCTGTGGTGGCAGCTGACAGTTCAGTGCGCTACTGCAAGTTGGCAGAAGTTCCATTTGAATGGGGAGGAGTCTCCGGTATTTTGGAGATTGTTGTAAGTGATGCCTTGCCTGTAGATTGTCTATTAGGTAATGACCTGGAGAGCTCCCCCTGGAAAGAGGTGGAGCACAGGACTCACTTGGAGATGTTGGGTTTGCCTGCGTGGATCTGTGTGTCCACCCGTGCAATGACAGCCAGAGAGGGCGGTCTAGCAGCACTGGAGCCTGGAACAATGGCCCAGGAACCTGCCAAGAGAAGAAGGGGTAGAGGGCGCTGGAAACCGGCCCCCACTGTTCCCACGGTCCAGGAGGAGGCAAGCTCGGAAGGGGATGCACTGGAACCTACAGGGGAGCAGGTGGCCGAACTAGGGGAATTACCTGAGCTGTCCCAGTGGCAGCAAGAGGGTGGTCCCTCCAGGGAGGAATTCTGCCAGGCTCAAAAGGAGTGCCCTTCTCTCATTGGTGTGCGGTAGCAGGCTGCAGACCAGGCCGCAGGCCTGGGGTCCAAGGAGCATTTGATCTATTGGGAGGATGACTTACTTTATAGTGAGCCTAAGTTCGCTGAGCCCGGTGCAGCCCGTGTGCTGGTGGTACCGGAGCGCTTCAGGAACTTCCTACTGGGTCTGGCTCATGACGTGCCTCTCGCAGGACATCTGGGGCAAGACAAGACCTATCACAGGCTTGTCACCCATTTCTACTGGCCCCAGATGAAGACACACGTCTCTGCCTTTTGTAAGTCTTGCCAGACTTGTCAGGCTAGTGGCAAGAGTGGAGGGAAGCGCGTGGCCCCCCTCCGACCCTTTCCCGTGGTGAGCACCCCTTTTGAGCGGGTGGGCATTGACATCGTGGGGCCCCTGGATCCCAAGACAGCCCTAGGCAACAGGTTTATCCTGGTCTTGGTGGACCATGCCACTCGGTACCCGGAAGCCCTTCCACTCAGGACAGTCACCGCCCCAGTGGTGGGCCGTGCCCTGATGGGGATCTTTTCCCGGGTGGGATTTCCGAAGGAGGTCGTTTCGGACCGAGGGACAAACTTCATTTCTAAGTATATGAAGTCCCTGTGGAGTGAGTGTGGGGTGACATACAAATTCACCACTCCTTACCACCCTCAAGGAAATGGTTTGGTTGAGAGATTCAACCGCACATTGAAGGGCATGATCATGGGCCTGGAGGAGCCCATGAGGCGGAAATGGGATGTCTTGTTGCCATGCCTGTTGTTTGCCTACAGGGAGGTGCCTCAGAAATCCTTAGGGTTCAGTCCCTTTGAGTTGCTGTATGGCCACCCTGTCAGAGGGCCTCTTACTCTGGTGAAGGAGGGGTGGGAGAAATCCCGTGGGAAAACCCCTCAGGATGTGTTCAGCTATGTGCTGGCCATTCGCAACCAGACCAAGCGCTTCAGGAAGCTCGCTCAAGAGAACCTGGAGGCTAGCCAGGAGGAAATGAAGAGGTGGTATGACCAGAACACTTCTCTGGTTGAGTTCCAACCGGGTCAGAAGGTGTGGGTGATGGCGCCAGTGGAGCCTTGTGCGCTCCGCGACAAGTGGTCTGGGCCATATGAGGTGGTGGAGCGCAAGAGCGAGGTTACCTATTTGGTTAACCTGAAGACTCCCAGGCAGCCCCTGAGAGTGCTGCATGTGAACCGCCTCAAACCCCACTTTGAGAGGACTGAAGTGACTATGCTCATGGCTACAGATGCTGGAGGGGAGGAGGATAGGGATCCTTTCCCTGACCTCCTGGCAGTCAAGGAGCAAGATGGGTCAGTGGATGGTGTGGTCCTCTCCCACACCCAGACTCCAGAACAGCAGGAGGACTGTCGCCAAGTCTTGGGTCAGTTCGCCCCACTGTTCTCTCTGACCCCAGGTGTCACCAAGTGGTGCGTCCACGACGTGGACACTGGAGACAGTCTGCCTGTGAAACAGAAGTTTTACAGAGTGGCTGACAAGGTCAGAGCCAGCATTAAGGAAGAAGTTTCCAAGATGTTGACGCTAGGGGTTATTGAGCCATCCAGCAGCCCCTGGGCTAGCCCAGTGGTCTTAGTGCCTAAGAAAGCTGCTACCCCAGATGGTACCCCAGAACTCCGGTTCTGTGTGGACTACCGGGGGCTCAATGCGGTCACCAAGACTGACGCGCACCCCATCCCCAGAGCTGATGAGCTGGTGGATCGGTTGGGAGCTGCCCAGTACCTGAGTACTTTTGATTTGACTTCAGGGTACTGGCAGATTGCCTTAACTGACGGGGCAAAGGAGAGGTCAGCATTTTCCACACCGGAGGGGCACTTCCAGTTCCGTGTCATGCCCTTTGGGTTGAAAAATGCTCCCGCCACATTTCAGAGATTGGTCAACCAGGTACTGGCAGGGCTGGAGCAATTCAGAGCAGCCTACCTGGATGACATTGCTGTGTTCAGCTCCACTTGGGAGGAACACCTGCAACACCTCACTGAAGTGTTGAAGGCTCTGCAGAAGGCAGGCCTCACTATCAAGGCCAGTAAATGCCATATAGGGCAGGGATCGGTGGTGTACTTGGGACACCAGGTGGGGAGCGGCAAGGTGGCGCCCCTACAGGCAAAAATTGATACCATTCTGGCTTGGGAACCCCCCAAGACCCAGACTGAGGTGAGAGCCTTTCTAGGTCTCACCGGGTATTACAGACGGTTTGTCAAAGGTTATGGCACCATTGTGGCCCCTTTGACAGAGCTGACATCTAGGAATCAGCCCAGAAAAGTGAATTGGACTGAGGCCTGTCAAACTGCTTTTGACACCCTCAAAACTGCCATGTGCACAGCACCGGTGCTTAAGGCACCTGACTTTTCCAGTGAGTTCATTGTGCAAACTGACGCTTCAGAGCAAGGCGTGGGAGCAGTACTCTCACAGATCAATGATGAGGGAGGAGATCAACCGGTGGCTTTCATTAGCAGGAGGCTAATCCCCAGGGAACAAAAATGGAGTGCCATTGAAAGAGAAGCTTTCGCTGTGGTCTGGGCTCTGAAGAAGCTGAGGCCCTACCTGTTTGGGACTCACTTCCGTGTTCAGACCGACCACAGGCCCCTCAGATGGTTAATGCAGATGAGGGGTGAGAATCCAAAATTGTTGAGGTGGTCCATTTCCCTACAGGGGATGGATTTTACGGTGGAGCACCGCCCTGGTACAGAACACGCCAATGCTGACGGTCTGTCCAGATTCTTCCGCCTTAGTGATGAAGACTCCCAAGAGGTTTGGTAGTTCTCCCCACTTTCAGCTGGAGGGGACACGTGTTAGACCTGACACCTTTTGGCGTGGTTCTTCCCCCATCTTTTTGCCTCTGACTCATGTGTTTTGATGCTGTGCTGGATTTCGTTTTTGATGATTTAGGTGCTTTGGACCCTCTGCCACTGCTGATCAGTGTCAGAGTGTAAGTGCTCCCTCTGTAAATTGTGATATTGATTGAATATACCTGATTGGCATATTTGTATCACCACGAAGTCCCTAGTAAAGTGCACTGTGTATGCCAGGGCTGGTGATGACAAATGCTACTAGTGGGCCTGCAGCGCAGATTGCGCCACCCACATGAGTAGCTTTAAAATGGTGACTCAGGCCTGCCAGCGCAGAGCCTGTGTGCAGTCAGTGACTGCCATGTCAGCCTGGCCAGTGTCCCCACTGGCTAGGCCTAACCCTTCCCTGTCTGTGCACATCAGTCACCCCTATGGAAGGCTCAAGGTACCCCCCTGGGCAGGGTGCAGTGTATGGATAAGGTAGAGCATGTACTAGTGCAGGTCACATGCTCTGGTAGTGGGCTGCAGCCATCTTATGTGCTCACTGCTGTAAGGCTATCTTGCTCCATAGAGTAACATGGAGGAGGCTGGGCCCATGTGATACCAGCCTATCTTCCCATAGGAACAAGATGGGGCATAAGTGAAAGATATCCCTGAACTCAGAATTTAATGACACATCTTTTAGTGAAGGGCGTTTTTAAATCCTGTGTTGGAGAATAGCACTTTTAGAAAGTGGCTGTTCTCTTGTCTAAACCTTTCTGTGTGCCTGGGTTTGTGGAATGCCTGCCTGGTCTGGATGTGACGGGGGGGGCTGCAGAGCCCCAGAGGAGAGGGTCGGAGCCATCCCGGGGATGAAAGGGCACATCTGCCTGCCTGGGAGGTGGGAGGAAGGAATGCCTGATAAGTGCTGGGCTGTGCTGGTCTGCCTCCCCCTGCTAGCTCCCTCCTGGTGGTCAACTGACACCCCTGGCCCTGAAGCTGACAGGAAGAAGAAAACCAGAGACACCTCAGTGCTCCGCAACCCCCAGAACTGGTTTAGACTGGACCAAGGGCCTCCATGCACAAAGACTTCAAAGGATTTCAAAGCCATTGAGGGGTATAAGGAAAGGACCCCTGACTACAGAGATTCAGATTCTGAAATTCTGCAACCAAGAAGGAACCTCGGCTGGAAGGAGGACGGCTAGAGAACCAAAGGAAGATTGCCTTGCTGTGTGCTCTAAGGGCTGACCTGTTCTACCGTCTACCTGGAAGCTGAGGAGAAGAAAGGGGCTTTGCTGTGTGCTGTGACCCTGCCTACTTGAAACTGCCAAGACTTTGCTGTGTGCTGTGTCTGCAACTTGAATCTCCAAGGGCCTGAGAAGAGCTGGCCTCCTGCTTGGAACCCAGGGCTAAAGGTTCCTGAAGCTTTGCCATAAACTACAGAAAGATCGCGTGGGGAGCGGCCCCAACCCGTGGGTCCCAATTGCCAGCTGTCTGGAGCTCGCTGTGCTCATCGGCACAGATTCCAGGAGCGAGGAGAGACCGTGGTGTGGTCCTTTAACGAGGATTCTTCCCCTCCTGCTGATTGGGGGGCCACAGAGACGTCCTGCAGCGATCCCAGGACCCGAGGGAACCTTGCCGCCAAATCACCGACGCGGCTCGGGGCCAGAAAACACCCTCCGTGGATTTCCTAGCGAAGGGGAGCTGAAGCGCCAAAGAACGAAGGCGCCGTGCTCCCATTGGTGGAGGGAGCCGAGCCCTCTCACTAACGCCGCGACGGGATTGGCCCGTGCGGCGCAGCGTCATCAACTGTAGTGGGCCGTGATTGGCCGAAGTAGCGGAGCGTCACTGCCAGCCTGCCCCGGGAGCCGCTCTGCCATTGGCTGACTCCCGGGCACTGAAGGGGCTCGACCAGAGGGCCGCGACCTGATTGGCCGCAGCGTGGAGCAGCCTGGAAGCCGCCGAGGGAATCGCGACCGGATTACCCCCCCCAGCGAGGAGCCGACCGCCGGAGCAGCGGGCTGACCGTCCTCGCCGAGGGAGTGAGTCTGCGTGCGTTCCCCGCCCCGGGCCTGTCGTCCCCCGAGGTGCTGCATCCCCCGCCGCTCGTTGGATTGTCGAGAGCGGGCGGGAGAGCACCAGGGGACCGGCCGGGGCAAGGAGCGAGTGCGCGCTTCTAGGCGCGAGGCGCCTGAGACCATCCGGTGCACGCGGAAGCCCCCACACCGCAGAAAAGAAGTCCCCCGGATACCGGGGGAGGCGCGCTTGCCGCGCTTGGGGGGCTAAGCGCCTACGAAGGTTGGTGGTGGATAACTTCGCTTTGGCACTGCTTTTTAATGCTCGTTTTGGAGAGTGGAATGAATAGGAATCAGGAGCATTATTTTTAGACTCCTGATCTGAGAGACTAGAGACTATTTTTGTTTGGAACCTGAGACTATTGTTTTAAATGACAAGAACTGCCTATTTACAAGTACCATCCTAGAAATTAAGTGCAACCTGTAAGATAAAATGCTAAGTTGTCTAAAGAAGTGATTATCATGCAACTGCTTCATTTACATGCTGAAACTAGATAAAGCTATATATTTTTATAAAATATACTTACCTGTGTGGTCTCAGTTTGTGGTGGATTGGGGATTATTGTGGTGTTAAGTGCAAATGTTATCCAGATTGCCTCTGTTTAGCCTAGACTGCTCGCGCCATGCTACCTAGAGGGTGAGCAGGGGTTTTTCTCAGAGGGTTATTCCGTCGCCCTGACCGGAACCAGGGGTCCCTACTTGGGCTAAGGTACTTACCTCTGCCAACCAGAGACTCCCGGTTCTAACAATAGCCTTCCCTAAACCCCTCTTTAAATTTCCCTACCATTCTACCAGTTAAAGGTAAGCATTCAAATGTTCTTGCCACTCCCTTCTGTCCCTCTCACATTTACTAATAAAATGTTGTCTCTACATGTGTGAAGATCTCCACTACCATGGTGGAGATATCCACACTGAAAAGACAGGAGAGGCTGAGATCTCTGGGCGTAGGTTTGTGAATAGAATTTTGAGGTACGTGAGTAGTTTGCCTGTAGTACTGCTTTATGTTCTACTAACTGCAATTTGTAACTAACTGTGTTTCTTCTTTATAAAAAGGTGTTCTTTGTACTTGGTGGTCTGTTTTAGTCCTTGATGAGTTATAAGGTCAGCAGTTGACGAGTCTTGCTGCTTGTGGTTCATTATGTTGTGGTCATTAGCTAAGAGTTGAATTGGTGTTTTATGTCATGATTTTACGCTCATAGCCTTGCTATGGGGTTCTGTTGCTTCAGGCCTGTTGTGGTCGATGATATTGTCATTGCTTATTAGTCTTTTAGCCTATTTGCTTGAGAGATCAGCAATGTTGTTGTAACATCAATTGCAAGTCTCTGCTTTAGAAGTCAGCTGTGGTTGTGGTTTAGGGACTCGAGAGGGAAGAGGGAAAGAATGGAAAAGACATGGAGTGACTGTATCTGAGATTTGCAGATTAGTACTTTTAATCGGGATGACTGTGTATTTGGGTAACATACTACATGGAAATACAATGATTTATGAGGAGAAAGTGTTGTATAAGAATATTGAAGTACTCTTAAAATTTTGTTCCACGAGTGAGTACTTTTTTAAGTGCAAGGCTCAGTGGAATGACCAAGGGATGTCCTTCACTCAGTGATTTTATTCACTGAGTTGCACTCAAGGATAATCAAGATGCCGCTCCTTTTACACGATGCATTTACAAAATAGAAAGCTGGCCTCATCTGGTCCCTTGGTAGTGAGCTATTGCAGTAACACCAATAAGTGGCGCCAAATACTTTATTTCCCCTCTCCCCAGCAATTCCATTTATTTAATTGGAGCTGCTCTCTGGCTTTGAAACCAATGACAGACCCCCTTAATTTCTGCCCCCGTCATTAAGAATTTACAAACTTTTAGAAACTAGATAATACATACGCCCCCGTGTTACTCCCATGACCATTTTGCGTGGTTGGGCTGTACCAGCCTTCTCTCTCACACAGGGCTGCTTGTAAAGCGGCAGTCATTTGACAAGCCAGCAGGCATTGCTAGGTGTACAGAACGAAGGACCGAAAGAAAGCGCGCGCAGCTCAGGATCCGCGCCGTTTACTCTGTGAGAGATGCCAGAGGGGCTTTATTTTGTTTTTGGCACACGCGCTGACACGATGATGTATGTGTAAGTGACGTCGAAACCCGAGCTCGCGTGCTCCGCAACTACTCGAGTTGAATTTCAGTCACTGAAAGGACAGGAGAGTAGTGAGGGGTCGAGCGAGGGGTACTGAATGACACAGAATATTTAATAGACGTTTTGCTTCCCCACGAAGCAACTCCTTCCGAGAAGGCGCCATTCGGCCGTTCTTTCTTCGTGGGTGGACTTTGTCAGACACTAGTGGTTGGAGATCCCCCACGGAGATAGAAATTCAATTACAAAACATCATAGGGAATAGATGGGCGGTCGATAATTCAGCATTTGTGAATTTTGGAACTAAAAGCCCCGCAAAAGATGCGATGTGTGTGTCCTTCCCATCAGTACAGCCTCGGTGGTCCCCCCTCTGCTTTATAGTTGTACAAGTCAAGCCCCCAGGTCGAGATTAGCATTTTGATATTAAAGGTGGTCGGGAAATATCATATCCTGTTCTATGCTAGAGAAGTGACAATAAATACAATAATCTTGCTACCTGACTGTGGTTTTGAACGTTTTCAGTTAAGTTTGCGGAAATCTGTAATTCAAAAAATAAATAACTCGACTGAGTAGTCGTGATGTAGAGCAGATGTACCTATAGGAATTACGCATGTTTGATCACATAAGCCCTTTGCGGTCTTGTTGCCTTGCCCAACCAGCTGCTCCATTACTGCATACATCTAGTGTCTTTTTACACCGTGTCCCCAGATTGCTTAATAATCCCATGGTTTCTGATATTGATCATACATTTTCAAAAGGAAACAATTACACGAGGCATCTGTGGTCACGATTAAAAATAGACTCAAATATTTTAAATTATCTCAAATTCCCCCTCGAGCATTCAGCTGCATCTTTACGCTCGGCTCCAGGAGACGTGTAATGCTGTAACTGTTTTACACTTAGGGGCAGATTTATGATAACTGGCGCATCCCCAGGGATGCGCCAGTTATCTTGCGCCGCTGCTCCGCCACCCAAGGTGCGCCGCATTTACAATGCGGCGCACCATGGGGCAAAAACGGCGCAGATGCGTGACGCATCTGTGCCGTTAACGTGGCGCATTGCTGGAGTTGCGTCGCAAGCGCGACGCAGCTCCAGCAAGGCTCTGGGGTGCCCCATCTTTCCAATGCTGCGTCAAGACCTACGCCTGCTTCAAGCAGGCGCAGGGTTTTGACGCAGCATTGGCCTGAAAGTGACTGAGTGAAATCTTATAGATTTCACTCAGCCACTTTTGCGAGGCGCACCTGCCCCGGAACGCCCACCCTGCGCCGGAACGCCCACAAGCGGCGCAGGGCTTTACAACGTGACGCATCTGCCTAGATGCGTCACGTTGTAAATCGGTCGTAGGGATGCGCCACGTTTACGCCACCTTGCGTGACGCAACAGCGGCGTAAACGTGGCGCAAGGGCCTCATAAATCTGCTCTTGCCATTCAGTCCAGTGCCTTGTACGAGTTATACTGCTAAACCCCCCTCCCCCGCCCCTTGCATACATCTCCATTTACTATGTCTTTCCCCCTAAACAGCAATGAACCTTCAGTCTGCACAAAAGGTTGGTGATGCCAAGCATTTGTTGACTTGGAAATGACCATTGTGATTTCAGTGATTTTGAAATGTAAAAAATAATTTCTGTCATGTGTCGCAGCTCTGGACTCACTTTTATTCACCTCCTCATTTTCAAATGGCTCCAGGCTTGTCAAAAGGTTTTGTGGGGCCGAGGTCACAAATGTTATGTGAGACCCCTCTCTAGTTTTCTGGTGTCAAGAGCTCGTTGTTCAAAATTAAAAAAAAAAACTGTCCTAGGATATATCTCGAGTCAGCTCCAGCATATGGTCCAGCCATTGGCAGCTGTTTTTGTCACATATAAATGCATTTAGCAGTGGCAGCAGGGGGCCACGAGGCAAGCAGTCCAATCTGCTTCCTATTCTGACAGTCACTCTTAAACTGTTCACTGCTACAAATGGGACAGGCTGTTTATTAGTCGCTGAGCTATCCTTGTACTTATGTTTTATGTCAAGTAAAGTGTATTGTTATCTGTAACCCTAAACCTTTTGTGATATTTTTGCACAGTGAGAATGGGAAATTTATTTTGGGCTAATTCAAGTGTGTGACAATTCCCATTGATCAGTTACAGACGTGTGTACACTGGAGTCAGTGGGTTGCTTATGAATTTGGACACCCAATGAAGTGCTGTCTAGATAACGGATTATAATGGCACCTTTGAAGTGAATGTTGATGCTGTGACAATTGGATTAGCCACTTATGGAGAAATACAGAGGGTAGACTCCTGGTGTGAGCTGTAACTGAGGTCCCACACCGTCCAATAGAGCACGCTCCAGTATTAGTTTTAGTGAGTATAACCTTGGCTAACCTTGGGTTATTTGTCCTGAAATTAAAGTAATCTTCATAGAAATTTCTGTGGGTGCTGTGGGTAACAACTGACCAAACTACAAATACAGTCTAAAAATATAAAACGTAGTGCCCGACACAAGTTATTTACAAGGCGAACAATTGAACAAGGCTCAGAAGCCTGCCACAGACTTGCTCTGTCTTCAAAATTGGGCCTCAAACACCTATTGATTATGGTTCCTTCCAAGCCTTTCTGAAATGGAAACAAATGTGGGTGATGGGCAAAGTGCCAAGTTGGATTTCTCTCTTCTTTTTCAATATCGCGGTGAGTCAGTCTGTCTGACAGAGCTCTTGCTCCTTCTTAACCAAGAACATGCACACATAAGATATCCACCTGTGAGTCGCCTTTGGTCTGTCTTTGAGGCATAATAAAAGTCCCGCAGATGCGGTAACCCCGGCAGAGGTGCATTCTCGGGAGAAAAAAACATGCATACATAAATTTGACTCTAATCCCCATGCCTGTGATCTACCTAAAACAACTCCACTGAATGTGTGTAAATTGTTTGTTGACTCAAACGTGCCCAGCAGCTGCTTACGCTTTTTTTAAGGCTTAATTATTGTTTGTAGAAAATGAAAAGGCGTCCCTTGGCAGACGGCTCCACGTTTTAAATGTGCAAACTAGAAAAGCAGTCATGAGTTTTAATTTGATTTACATGTGATAATCCTTTCTAATCTCTGGTGGTTTTGCATCCTTTGATCATTTAAGAAGTTACACTTAGGTTAGGTTTCAGACCAATATTAGTCATGCACAGCTATGCCCAGGAAAGTAGCAGCCAGGATCAGATTATATTGCCTGCCCAAGGAGGCAGTATTAATTTTCCAGCATAAGGATTTTGTGGTTTGCAACTGTTTAATGTTGTGTTATTCTACCTAAGCTAATAGTTCTAGTTAGTTAAACGGATCCACACGTTTTATTGCGTTTTTAAGAAACTGATGAACCTATTTCACCATGTGTGTATCGAATGCTGCTGCTATTATGTATCTGCTGTCTGTTCCTGTACAGCGGTCTGGAGACTCTAGCTTCTGGGATGAATGAATGAATGAATACGCACGTGTATAGCGCATGGCTACCCAAGGGCATCCCAGCGCTTCCTTTGACACCTTATCATTCACCCCTGATCATGGAAAGAGAAAAGTCTTCAACTGCTTCCTGAGCCTAAGGTAGTCAGATTCAAGAAGAATGTGGTCTGGAAGCTGGTTCCAGAACTTGTATATGGTTGTTGGTGTTCCACAGGAGAATATCGATAGCTAAATGCAAACAAACCAATTGAAATCATTTGCAAAACCTTACATTTCAAGGTTTCTTGGAAATTTGAGATCCAGCATAGCCTTTCAAAGGGTTTTGCCTAACAGAATCCCGATCTTCCTTGACACCTGTCTATTAGCTGTTTGTAATGTGTAAACTTACTCTCTGGATATGTAGACCGAAATGTCTGCACATGCTGACAGCTTGGTCATTGTGTCTTTTTTTTACATCTCATAGAAGATTAGGTCAAGCCTAGCACATTGCACAGTTGCTTGGTTGTGAAAAGCATACTGTAGGCTTACCAAACACGTACAGGGGCTTGGAGCCCTACCATTGCTTACCATTGGTTGGCCTTATTATGACTCTCATGTGCCTGCTTCTAATTTGTGTCCCAGCTTGACAATCTTGTGTTTTTCAGTCCACTTTATCATCTCTTTTGAATGGCTGGTTTCTCTGCTTCCAATACTCAGTTTTCAAATACTGCTTGTTAGAAATGGGGTTCCTGGTTGGCTAGGGTATACACCTAAGCCAGGCAGAACCTACCACTCTAGTCAGGGTAAGGGAGTTACACACAACAGATAACCCCTGCTCATCCCCTTGGTAGCTTGGCAGAGTAGTCAGGCTTAGCCCCGGGGCAATTTGTAAAGCGTTTGTGCAACACAACAGTCTCAAGTGACATACTAGGCACGCCACAAAACGAGACCCCTCACAAGGCTATATAAAAATATCCTTTGTATTGTTCATAAACCACATTAGACCACATTCACATAAATTACTGTGCCACTAGGCACTTGCCTTAACATTCCATAGGTCATAAAGCACATTGTAGTATATGACAAAATTTAGCCCACACTGACATAAATCACACTTGACTTGCCAACCAGGCAAGTATTATAGCCAAAACAGTGAGCACTTAACAGCTGCCCCATCATAGGTAGGCCAATATATATATATCCTCGCTGGGCCCCACTCACAGTATGTCAACTGTGTGACTCCTCTTTCAAACAAAAAGGGTGGACCAGAATGGGCCCACGCCTCTCCCAGTTACTCAGCAACCGGGCAAGCGCTTTGCATAGGCTACTTTGAAATTAACCAGGAGAAATGGCCAAGAACGGAGCTCCATGAGCTGGGAGGCAGACAACTCCCAAAGGGTATGAACTTTGTGAAATCAAGCGCATGCCATGCGCTCCCTTCAGGCAAAAATCACTTTCATAGACTTCCTCCTTAAGATAAAAAATACAGCACTCAAATTTTCAAGGACCAGGGGCATAGCAGCACTTCTGGTAGAACACTGGGGACACACCAGCAGGGTGTAGCCAGGCAGGCCATCACACGGGTCCCAATGCAAAGTGGCAGTCCTAATTTCAGCCCAATAGGTAGCAAGTCAGCACTCCAAGTTAATCAAGTCCCCAGGTGGTTCCTCTTGACAGTCTAGCAGAATCTGGTTACAAGTCCCACACAGTGTCCCTATTCATGGGGTCACAGCCCCTGTACTTATGGTCAGAATGTCTTAGTTCTGGGGGGGCACTTCAACCACTGTATAAAAGTACACAACACCCTCATTCAGATCCCAGGCCCTGGTTCCAGACACACCACAGGGGGGTGGAAACAGCATTGGAGAAAGCAGGCATAGCCCTCTTCAGATGTAGGCGCAATTCCTCCCACATCTCCAAATACAAACCAGGCCTATTCAGGTGCAAGGGAAACTACTCCCTCTACTCTAAATGCAGGCAAGGTCTATTCGGCCTAGTGCTGAGTCATCCAGGAAAGGCAGGACATACCTCAAACCCCCCTTGGGACTGTCTAGAGTGAATGGACATCCTCTCTCTCCTGTCAGTCAAAACCAGACAGTGAATACACATCCAGGCAGGACACAAAACTACTAAGCACACAGAAATACCCACTTCTAAAAGTGCCATTTCTAAATAAGTAATAACAAATCCGCTTTTCCCAATAAGCAGCATTTATCACTACTATTCCAAACATATCAATGGTCATGCTACTCCTCTCATATCAGAAATTACCACTGAAGCACATATCAGGGAATCCCCTAAGCAAACCTATGAGAGGGCAGCCTCACAGCAGTGAGAAACAAAGTAGGCTGTTTTTCACTACCAGGACATGCCACACAGTTAAGGCACATGTCCTACCTTTTACCTACACAGCACCCAACCCATAGGGCTATCTAGGGTCTACCTTAGGAGTGACTTATATGTAGTAAAAGAAGAGTTTCAGATGTGACAACCACTGTAAATGCCACATCACTGTGGTAGTAAACTGTGCACGCAGGCCCTGCAGTGACAGAGGCCTGAGACAGGTTTGAAAGGCTACTTCGGTGGATGGCGCAAGCAGCGCTGCAAGCTCACTAGTAGCATTTCATTAACAGGCCCTGGGTATATGGGATACCACTGTACAAGGGACTTACAGGTAAATTAAATATGCCAAACAGGTTTTGACCAATCTTACCAAGTTTACAAGAGAGAGAACATGCATTTTAGCATTGATCAGCAGTGGTGAAGTACCCAGAGTCATAAAACCAACAAAAACAGGTCAGATAAAATACAGGAGGAAGGCTAAAAGTTCTGGGATGACCCTGCAAAAAGGGCCAAGTCCAACACTACTTACCTTTTTTTTGTTAAGCAGTCACTCCATTTGAGTGCATGTGATTTCCAGTTCCTCCCTCGTGTACTCTTCTTCCCTGCACTCCATGTTGCTCACTGTCACCTATGTGCTTCTCCCCGCTCCCAACCATGTTGTGCTCATGCTTTGGTTGTCCCACTGTTGCGTTCTCGCTTGTGTGCTTCTATAACGTGCCCCACATTGCTCTCTCACTCGTTGCCTCTCCTCTCCACCAACGACCTCCATGTTGCATGCGTCCTCTGTGTTGCTCGGCGCACCTGCTCCCTCTGTGTTTTGCACATTTTTTTCTTTTTATTTGAGGATCCAACTTGGATTGGCAATACACACGCGTTATTTTGTAGGCACATGCATGTGAGGTACGCTTGCCTAAAAAATTACACGTCACATGTTTTTGTTTATTATTTATCCATATTGCACTTACAAAGCCAAAACGTCTCAGAAGTGAGACCTACTGGCTTTGCCATTGTATGTTGTTCTAGCTGCTGGCTACTGATTTGGATAAACAGGCAATAAACACAATAGAACAAAAGTTCAAGGACCACCTCAAGCCAAACCCGGTAGATAGAACAACTCTTAGCATCTCCCAGAAGCATTTGTAGACTGACCACGAAAAGTCTCAGCCCTCCTTGAATGAGGAGATGTCAAAAGGAATGGGACAATTTCATTAGGGACAGAAATCTTTACTCATTTTTAATTTTTCCAGAGAGAACACAATCCAAAGGGTACCCATGATCTGTACAGTAGAATCAAACAATGTATTGAACCAAGCAAAACAATCTTAGAAATTAAATGATTAATCAGAACTGCAACACCATAACAACTAGTCAAACCAGAGAGGAAGATAGAGCACACAGAGAATCCGAGGAGTAGAAAGAAGCATGACGGTAAAAATGCAAGAAGCCCGGGAGAATCATCTCCACATACGGATAGTAGAAGGCAGTGGGAACAGAAACAAAGTGATTCAGCACATATCAAATCAACCATGTTTTCTGGAATGTTGCCACTGCCCCTCAAATTGCTTGATTTCCTTCTATGCTTCTTAGTTTCTAAAGTTAGGGTTTGTGGACTTCTCAGGTTTCTTCTGTTCCATGATGGCTTTAGGGTGGTGCAATGGTAACTGTGTTATTTCAGATGTAAAGCTTTATGAGTAATGCACGCTTCCATGCAGGGAACTACGCCAGGGTGAGATGCGGGAAGAACGGGGAATTATCAGCCCGCTTCCCCGTGACCAGAGGCGTACGGCAGGGCTGCGCCCTGGCTCCCACGCTCTTTAGTCTTTATATAAAGGATGTATGACGTTACAATGCATACTTTTACCATGCATACCTTTACAACGCGGTTTTTACATCGCAAACCTTTACAACGCGTAGCGCTTAGAGGTGCTGGATAGTGGTAAGTATAATTTTCTATTCCAACTCCAGTACCCGTGGACACTAGGGAAGGTGTTGGATAGAAAATTAAACTTATTCCCTATCCTAGAGCTCCCCCCAGCGCAATGCGCTGTAATGGTTTGCGTTGTATTGCCTGCGTTGTAATGGTATTGCGTGGTAAAAAATGCGTGGTAAAGGTTGTATACCTTATATAAATGGCCTGGTGGGTGAATTGGACAAGGTCAGGGATAGTGACGCTCCATGGTTGGCCACTGGCCGGGTACCTGCTCTGATGTTCGCAGACGACACGTTGCTGTTGTCTCGAACATCATCAGGTATCCAGAGGGTCCTGGACGGTTCTGTATCTTTTTGCGCTCTGAGGGGATTGGAGATAAACTTAGCAAAGACGAAGTTTATGATCTTCCATCCCCCAAAGCGCACTCGCCCTAACCCTGTATTAAATGGTGTCCCGCTGGAAAGGGTGAGAACCTTTGTCTACTTGGGGGTCACCCTGACTGAAGATTTCAGTTGGGGCCCACAGGTATCCAAATCTGTTCTGAGGTTGGCACAGATCGGAGGGGGCATTGGCAAGTTTCAGAGAACAACTCTGTTTAAGCCAGTTGCCCCAGCCCTTGAGATTTATGGGGCGCAAGCTAGACCAGCTGTGATGTATGGCGCAGAACTCTGGGGCCATAAGAGTACACCAAGCCTTCTAAAGGTGGAACAGGCCTTTATGAGGAACCTGATAGGCCTCCCCCAGAGCACCCCGCTCACACCCCTGAGACTAGAATGCTCACACTAATGAACTGCGAAAAACTGTGATCAATTGCGATGTTGATACCATTATCTTGATAACTTACTGTTTAATAACCTTTTAACTATGTATCTTTTTTAATTATTTATGTATTCTATCCCGTGTATGTACATATTTTATCTGTACTTTTATGGTCTATGACCGCAATAAAGTTATCAAAGGAAAGTAATGCACGCTACGTTGAATTTAATCCTGGGTTCCAATAGTAGCCAGTGCAAATTTCAAAGCGCAGGGTAAAAGTTGTCATATTTTAGTGTTCCCTAGATAAACTTGCCTGCTGAATGAAGCACAGCTTTAATGGGAGTGAGGATAAATGTTGGAGTATCCATAACGAGATTTTTCTGTAGTGTATTCAGGAAACCACTAAAGCCTGGATCCTCAGACAGAACTTATTTGAATGAAGACAAGCCTTCATTTTCTTGATTGAGTGCAACTTGTCCTGCCATGCAACCTTTTCAATCTGAATTGTAGTCGACAAGTTAGAATCTAACAGGAGTTACAGAGATGTTACTTCTGTGGACCAAGAAGGTGAGAAGCTCGCATGGTGAAGCTCTGTAAGACATCTTGTTTTGAAATTCAGATCGTAAAGCAGATGGAGTAGGATATATTATGTATTATTGGGATTCAGCATGAGTAAATTAATTGACATCCAGCTCTGAGCAAAGTTTAACAGTTTTTCAAAGACATACATCTTTACCCTCAGCATCTTCAAATAAATGCATTGTAATCCACATATTGGTGGGTTTCCATACCTGCTTCTTCCATCAAACGCAAATCACTTCTATAAATAAAGTGAGCAATACAACAGCCAAACCTCAACTATGTAAGACATCACAGGCTATAGGTGTTGGTTTCAAAGTGAAAGTGCTCAAGTTCATCAACTGTTTTCTGCTGGTAAGAAATGATGATAAACAGCTTAACACTTTACCATCTATACCCATGGTCCTCAATTGACTTCAGGACCTCAAATTGCCGGTTATTATCAACCGTATCAAAGGCGGTAGACCAGTGCAATAGGATAAGAAGACAGGAAGCACCACTATCCATAGGCAAAGATCCATGGCCAAGTTTCTCTATTGCTGCTTTAAGTGACGTCAATAAAGCCACACAAAAAGAGAATGAATTCTAATGCTTGTTCATCCACCATCAAGGTTCACAATGATGAGTAATTCACCAGGGCTGTGATGAAGTTACGATGCCCTATGAAATGTAAATTACACTGGATCAAGGGGAGAAGGACCCAGGTACTGACTTCCCAAAATTACTGACCACCAACTATTTTTAGCTGAAGGTCTGGATAAACAATGTCAGACAGGACTCTGAGGTTATGGAGCCAGCATGGCTGCCAAAAAGATCAAGAGTCTTGTATGATTGGTTTTGGCCTTGTACCTGCTTACTGAATGTTGAACATGCCACTTAATGTTTATATAGAGCCAATGATTTGCCAGCCCTCACCAGGGTGGATCTTGATTTGGTGTAGACCTTCACTTTTATACCCTGTGGAAACTACCAGAATTACATTAAGGATTTTTTTGCTAGGGACTTTGAGAATGAAGAACCTTCCCAATTACCTAAAGAGAATGCAAGGGTCAGATCTTCCTGAGTTATAGAGGTGACCTTTACGCTATGGAAAGGGTTCTGAAACACTGATTGTAAGAACTTCCTAGAATTCCTTTTTTTCACAGACAAGGGTCCCAGCTCAGGATGATAACTTTGAGCTTAGAGATGTATGGATTGTGTGAAGAAGCATCTGGAGAAAAATGATCACTCAGAAACCACCAGGGTTTGAGGAGAACTTAAGGGGTGACACCATGTTTTCAATGAGTGAAATACATGTGATGTGTCTAATCTGACCTTAATGGAAACTTAACTTCCAGATGTGCATACATGATGGAGGATCCGCCTTCAAGTGCCAGATCTACTAATATTGGATAAGAAAAAAATACTCCCACATTACGTACTGGCTGATGAGGTGTGAAACCCCCAAAACTGGTCTCAGGATGCTTGTTTCTGGTGCAGGGAGGACCTGACTTGGTAGCTCATGCTGGATTGTTCCCATGGGGAGCAGGGTCAAGACTGATTTGCATATGGATTAGTCTAAACTGGGATGGCATGGTGAACAAAACAACAAAAGATTTAACCCAGATCTCATTACTGGGGGTGAAAGTTTGATTTCATCCGCATTCCATCCAGTACTTGTGTACCTTTTGCTTTCTTGCCCTAAGTGCGCCAGGTAAGCCCAGACAAGGGTCCCTGGCTCACTGTGCCACTGGATTCAAGGTAGCCTGGCTGAAGAGGGGTGATACCCCGAAACCAGTCTCAGCATGCTTATGTCGGGTCTAGGGAGGACCTGCCTTGGCTGTTCAGGCTGGACTGTTCCCATAGGGAGCAGTGTCAAGACTGATTTGCATCTGGCTGGGTCTAAACTGGGGTGGCATGATGAGCAAAATAATTATGGATTTAAACCAGATCTCTTGACTGCGGGTGAATGTTTAATTTGGTCTGCATTCCATCCATCATTTGTGTGTCTTTTGCTACCAATTTATGTCACTAAACTACAGGGTTTGTGAAAAATGCAGGCATTACACAAAGAAAACTTGTAGCAAATGGGTCACATCAATTCAGCAAGTGAATGGAAATGGAGTATTATGTCTCCGGGGGTGCATTTTGGATTTTATATGACTAAATTATGGTGTAGTAGGGTACTGGCCTTTACAAAGAGAACTTGTTGTCATTGAAATGGCCACTAAATTAGCATCAAACATGCATATTCACTACCTAACCTATATGGCACATAAATGACAGCCGCAGTCCATGCAGGTAACAGCGGTGGGGCAGAGGGGCCGCATTGGTGGAGGATTTCAAGCGACAATGCCGAGGGAAAAGGAATTATTTATTTAGTTTTCCCTCAGCATCATCCCCCGAAATCCACTCTCACCCAGCCCCACCGCTTACCTGCACGGACTGCAGCTGATAAATGATAATGTGTGGAATGGGTTTTTGTGTATATTTATAATTCGTGCGTCTATGTATATTATATGTGCATTACACAAGTAATATGTTTTGGTTTGTTTTGATCCAATTAAAATCTTTGTTTGCATCACACTTTAGAATGACAAGAAGTGCCTCATTTGTACTTTTCTTACTGCTGATCTGTTTAGTATTTGTAAAGTTCACTTAAAAGGAAATGTAGCTGTGTTAGAAAATATTTGTTATCCTGCAGCCTACCCATTCATACTCCCTGAACCCCAGCAAGACTGTCAATTGTTTTACCACACAAAATTCCCTCATATTGCAGTCAGTGTAAGGAAGCCAAGCACCAATCTAAATGTCAAAGGAATAAGTAGCAATTTGTCATATTTTGCTCTCTGCCTTTGACCACAATACAAATGCAAAGAAATGAAAAAATAAAGACCTCTTGCTTGCTCAATCTTTTTCTGAACACATGCAGCATTACCCCACTGCTACTCATGGCCGCATTGAGTATTAGTGGGGAAAACTGTAAGTGAGCCCTTTTCAGCCTTACGTCACACTTTGATTCTTTAGATGGGAAAATTCTTCAACCTTTACAATGGCGAGGTTTTCCAACTTGGCCTGGCATTTTGGTCAAAGTTTAAACATTGCACAATCCTAGTGAAGATTTCCTCATTCCTGCTTTCTTTGGAATTTTCTCCACTGCTGAGAGAAGATCTTACTCCTTCACAAAGCTGGAGGGTATACTGCTATACAGCTATTTTTCCCATAGCCACTTTGATTTGGTATCGGTGTTCATGAGCGATCCTCAAAGAAGGTTTGCGGCTTCCAACAGGCATCGAGAAGAAGACTCTCGACACGATTCACAGTTCAGTGGATATGGAACATCCATTAAAATGTGGTGCCCTCCTGATGCACTTTATTTAGGTGCTCAGGTATCCATTGCTTTTTGGTGGATAACTCATATCCACCAGACTCTAAATCAGGCCAGCTGTATGTTATAATAAACTGACTCCGACCTCTCTGGAATTAGAACCAGGAATACGTGTAAAGTAGAAATAACGCCTACTTTGAGTGCAAACCCAGAGGTGGAAGTGGGCAAAGTTGAGAAAATTTGCAACTGAAACTTTTGAGCGTTATCTTTTAATTGTGTACACTACATGAGATTGGCAGTTTTTAAAAAAAGCCTTTAACAAAAACTTGCACAAAGTATGATTTGTTGGAGAAACCTGAGAAAAATAACACTTGTGGTAAAAGATTTTTCCACAAACGTTTTTGCAGAAATATTATCCTGTAAACCTTTTCCTCTAGAAGAAATTTCACCATTGATGAAATTCACAAAGTTTGCAATGTCACTTAAATACAATTATATGTAGTGTTTTGAACCTTACTTTCTTGGCAAGAGATACACATTTCAAAAAGAAGTGCTGTACATTACAACAGAGCCACAACAGAAAAAGTGGAATACAATTTGGATAATAACAGATATTTTCTATGTTAAATGCCTAGTAGGTGTTGATTGAGGGACAAAATATAGTCATGGCAAAAGCTGTGGCATCGCACAGCATAAGTATTGTTTACATTTCTTGGTCTTCACTTCTAAGAATAGACGGATGCAATCCCAACACACTTCTAAAGCAACAATAAACTTCACTGTTCTGGCAATTGTGAGCTTTCATTCTGTACCACAATCAACAAATGTTTCACTGGCTTTTCCTAATGTGCAAGTCTCCAAGTTAAACCTTTGGTCTTACACTCATATTTGCCATTCCAGTTAAGGCTGAAAATTGGTCACAAACACAATGGCATATTTACCCTGCTTTTGTGTGGCTAGACTTCTGTTTTTATGAAGATATCACTTGTTAAATTCACTGTGTTAGTGATCAGTGCAGTCTTTGTTTTCTGTCCCCCTTCAATTCTAACTCTGCCTGTGTGTCCAAATGTTGAATTCTGTTCATGTTTGTCTCAGGTTCTAGGACAATTCCCAACTCACCTTCAAGCTGAAAATAACAAGTGACACAAGGAGACTTACATTTTGGTTAAATTAAAGTATAGCTTGATTGTAATGTACACACTCTTAAAGAAAAGGACGCCGCACAGAAGAGCAAAAACTTCAACAATCAAGGAGTGTGCTAGTTACTAAGCAGTACAGCATAACAATGTTCAGTTGTAGAGTGTATTCATTTCAAGAAATAGTTTATTCTGATATACATCTAGATCAAGATCAGGGGGCCAGTAGTATGAACTATTTTACAGTCGCAAAATACTCTGAATTAGAGTTTGTGACAACAAAATATGTTTTTCCTATGTATCAATTACATTTTAGGAGTTGGCAAACCATTGCCGACACTTAAAGTGGGATTGAGGCCCAACACCGATTCGCTATTTGAAAGGAGAATGTTTTAAGCACCCTTCCCAAATACCAAATCAGTATGAGATTTATCAATGTTTTGCAACCAAAATCAGGTGGCAAAACACTGTAAAGTTTACAACTTGCAAGTTTGGGGTTAACCCATTTGCAAAAAGGAAAGGTGTCAAGTTTGTTGCGAGGCAGGCAGTAGTCAAAGGGATCGCTACCAATTCTTAAACAAACTTTTCAAAAAAAGAAAGTTAACCACTTGTGTGCTCAGGACGGCCCTCGGCCGTCCTACGTCACGCTGGGCGTGTGTGCAGGACGGCCGGGGGCCATCCAAGCGCTGCTGATTCCCCAGGGCAGTACAAAAGGGGGTGGTGATGGACGGAGCATCTGAACCAATCAAACACTCACACACAGATCTGGGTTTAATCCATCACCATTCTTTAGCCCACTCTGCCACCCCAGTTCAGACATGGCCATATGCAAATCAGTCTGACCCTGTGCCTCATGGGAACAGTCCAGCCCGAATTGCCAAGCCATGCCTTCCCTGAACCGGAAACAAGCTTCCTAAGACCAGTTTCTGGCATTTCAGCCGTCAATCCAACACAATGCCAGCAGTAGCAAAAGCGACATCACATACCCCTTGACCATAACAGCATCACAGGAAGTGACATTATAAATCTTTGAGCCTGAATCTTCCTACAAAGTGAGGTCACATGACCTTAAGCCTAATGACATGTCAGTGATTGAGAGTGTTGAAAGTTTATAATAACGATGTTTAAAAACACAGATAAATGTCTGTTTTAGAAACCACAAATATTAGGGTGCTAACATAATCTTTGAAAGTGGAGGAGGAGATGTGTAATGCTTACCCTGAACTGTAGCAAGTGAGTGAAGTCAGTGAGCCTGACCTTTTTGAGGGGATTGTTTGAAAGGGTTATCCCACAGATAATTGTTTTTAAAAATGGGGTAAAATAGTACATTTTAAAGCACAATTTCCACATATATCTGCACAAACCATAGCTACTGAATGGGCACTCATTCAATATTTAAGTCCTTTATGGTTCGCCAAGCAAATGAAACTAAATTTCCCCCAGAGTTGACGTCATTTATTTCAAAATGTGTTATGGGTCAGGGACAGCATTTTATCATGGGTGAAACCAGTGCTAACAATTAGATACTTGTGTTAGAAGGTTCCCAGTAATGCAAAGCTATATATCATAGGCGACCCATCTGTCGGAAAATTACCTCTAGTATGTCAATGTAGCAATTTTGTTATGGTTGCTTCCTCTCATACACCACGGGTGTCTTCCCTTATGCTAAGAATTACCTCCAATGGACAAGTGCCAGCATTTTCCCATAGCTTCCCCCTTGCCAAGAAATTCCTCAAGCGTGCAAGCTCCACCATTTTTCCAAAGGTGCCCCATATGCCAAGAATTACATGAAGTGTGTCAATGCCAGTATTTTTTGATGGGTGGCCAAGAATTACCTTTATTTTATTCAGCCAGTGCCAGCATTTTGCCACTGGTGTGTGTCACACTAAGATTTGAGTCCAGTATGCCATTGCCAGTATTTGGGTGTGTAAGCCAATAATTACATTCGGTATTACGGCCAATTCAAGAGTCACAAGCATGACACCACATTCTAACTCATGCTCACATACATCTCACACTCATTTTCACATAGATTCACTTATTCATTTTCACTCACTTGCACTCATTCTCTCAAGCCCCATTTTTGCTCACTCTGACTCACTCATTTACTTACACTCACATTCACTCACATTCATACTTAATCTTACTCATAGTCTTTCACACAATTTTACCCACTCTACTTATTTTCACATATTCTCTTTCACTCTGACACACTCATTCTCATAGGTACTCTCACTATCATTTTCTCACTCTTATTCTCATGCACACTACCTAACAATCCAAAAACTCATTAATTCTCAGTCATCCATTCTTTCACGTGCAGTCTCTCTTACTCAATCATTCTCACTCACTCTGATTCTCATTCACTCTGATTTACCAATACTTGGTTGTAATGAATCTTACTCATTATAAAAAGTGTCTCTGACGTTCACTCAATTACACACACATGCACACACATACACATGCTTACATACACATCCTTTCTCACAGAAAGACACTCTAACCTACAAGCATGTACAGAACGTACATTTAAAATATTTGTTTTACTTGCCTCAGATGGCAACAAAGATTTCGTTCCACCTCCTGGTGCTCCATTTTTTATTACACTAATGGTAAATAATACAATCGTATTCATTATTTGTGTGATAAAAAAATAGGCAGAGAACAAGAAGGTCGGAGCCTCCATCTTCTGTGTTCTTGGCACTGATCTTGCCACCACTGAGGCCAGGGGTCATGTAGTCAGAGCTTAGGGTTGCAAGGAGCAAGAGAGGGGTCTCAGCTCTGACCCCTGGTGACCACTAAATGACGTCCATGGTGATTACTAAGGTTTTTTGCTGTCATTGTGACTATTTATGAGTGTATGCTGCTTTGTGACATATTTTTGGTTAATAAATGTTTCTGATTATATAACATGCACAGGATGAACATTTAGACTAAGGGAGCAGCAGCTAGTAGATCTCCTCGCGGATTATTGGTGGTAAACAGATGAAATGAAAGAGGCAAAGAGATTTAGTAGCGAGCAGAATTCAGTAGGAGGTATTGCATCTGTTTGAGACTTTAAGAGATGGGATTTAATAGTAGCTATGATACTGATATGCAGATATACCAATAGTAAGTAAAAGTTTATTTTAGAAAATTCATTCCATAAAACTTGCATACAATAAAACAATGATTTAATGCAATGTTAAATGCAATGTTACACAATTGTTATGCCGAATTGAGGTCACTTTAAGACCTAAGATAGCATAACTCTCTATAAAAACAATAACATCACAAATGGTAATCTTTAAAAAGAAATAGAAAGTGGGGCATGTCTGTAACCCCACCTAAAAAATGGTGTCAGACATGTGCAAAGGAGGTGATCTGTATAAGGAGGCCATTTTGGCCTGAGCTAGAGTTTAAGACTTTAAGCTTTCATTATTAATCCAGCCATAAATAAAAACTTCCTTAGAACAAAGACAATGTAAATAGTTGTGCTACCTTTCAAGATTGTCATTGCCTCCTGGTATCTCTGGAAGCCATCATACAACCAGGGTAGGCATATCCATTTCCCTTTATGCTTTGCGTATGCTGGGCAGAAAAATGATACATGGTGTATGGATTCATTTGCAGCTAGTGAGCACATAGTGCCTACGGATGAGCGAACAATGCTCCTGTTCAAATTCCATAGGGCAGTAAATGACCCCAGCTCCAGTGTATCATGACACATTTTTAGATATAAGGTTTTTGCTAGTTGCTGGATTGGAAGGTCAAGAAAGGTTTCATAAAATAGGCGGTCCTTGATAGACAAATGTTTTTTTGTCTGCCTACCAAGTTAGGACCTACTAAAAAGACTAGTGTATATGTTTTCCCAGTAGCTATACCAACATCCATTGAAACAAAAAAGAAACCCTGTCAATTAAAATGAATAATTTGCAGGCCCACGTGATGGGAGTTGTTTGATTGTGTTAGCTATATCTTCAGGAACTGAAGATTTGAAGGATCCACCTCCAAAAATCACAATCTCACCTCCAGGACTTAAGGAAGAATAAATAAGAGAGACAGCAACTTCTTTATTGCGTAGTGAATAAAAACCATTGCAAGTTCATTAGTACACTTGTATAAATACTAGAAAACTTACCAGTAAAACCTTAAGTTGAAAGGACACATCTAGCAAGACTGATAATTGTGCTTGACTACTGCCCAAGCGTTTGCTGTCATAACATGGGGTTTAATCATTAATTCACCTCATGGGATTAAGGTGACTAATATGATTAAATTAATTCTCTGTGACTCCAGTCGGCGACTTTTAACTATTTTAAGATCATGGATGCTCAATAGAATATCAAGAACGCCTTGATAAATCTGAAATGTTCTTGCGAAATATGCAGAAGCCGTAGGTCTGCTCAATGATGGAATATAACTCAATCAAATTCTAGCCTGAAAAGATCTTCTATCATATCCATCTCACATGCTTCAATTTAAATGCATAAATTGAAAATTTGTTGTGAATCGTATTATTTAAATACACAGAGTATTTTTATATAATGAATGGATTTATTGTAGATATACATTAGAATTTTCTAGTTTGAATATGTTGTTACAATCATTATTTAGTTCCTCAGATTTGTCAAAGAAGGTTCGTCTGAGTTTTTTGAAGACCATATTTTGTAACCTCAGCAAATTGTGAATGAATCCTGCTGATAACCGACATAGCAAGTGTTAGCGTAATCAAGTCTGGACAAGAGGGCAGCCGTAGCGACCATTCCACTAATCTGTTGCGGGATGAATGGCTGCCAAGTTTTCATTGTTCTTATGCGTGACTTTTCATTTTGTTGATTGTGATGTCTGCATGTTTTTAGTCTCTTTATCTGTGATATTTCAGTGCCTCATTTGTGACATTTTGAGTGACATGTCCTTGTAAGTAAATACGATTCAGAAAAGGGGGTGGTAATGAACAGAGTGTCTGAATTAAGCAGACCACTCTTACCCAGTCCAAAGATCAGGGCTTGATCCATCACCGTTATTTAGCTCACTGCCCCATCCCAGCTCAGAACCTGGCTATATGCAAATTAGTCTGTCCCTGGCCCAGTGCATCATGGGAACAGGGCAGACCAAACTACCAAGCCAATTCTTCACCAGAAAGGAGACAAGCTTCCGGGTTCCGGTTTCTGGCATTTCAGCCGTCGTCGGCCCGGCTTGCTTGAATCCTGATGGAGCAGTGAGCAAGGGACTCATGTCTGAGTATACCCTGCCACACCTATAGTGGCCAAAAACGATTCAGAAAAGGGGGTGGTAATGAACAGAGTGTCTGAATTAAGCAGACCACTCTTACCCAGTCCAAAGATCAGGGCTTGATCCATCACCGTTATTTAGCTCACTGCCCCATCCCAGCTCAGAACCTGGCTATATGCAAATTAGTCTGTCCCTGGCCCAGTGCATCATGGGAACAGGGCAGACCAAACTACCAAGCCAATTCTTCACCAGAAAGGAGACAAGCTTCCGGGGACCGGTTTCTGGCATTTCAGCCGTCGTCGGCCCGGCTTGCTTGAATCCTGATGGAGCAGTGAGCAAGGGACTCATGTCTGAGTATACCCTGCCACACCTATAGTGGCCAAAAACAATTCAGAAAAGGGGGTGGTAATGAACAGAGTGTCTGAATTAAGCAGACCACTCTTACCCAGTCCAAAGATCAGGGCTTGATCCATCACCGTTATTTAGCTCACTGCCCCATCCCAGCTCAGAACCTGGCTATATGCAAATTAGTCTGTCCCTGGCCCAGTGCATCATGGGAACAGGGCAGACCAAACTACCAAGCCAATTCTTCACCAGAAAGGAGACAAGCTTCCGGGGACCGGTTTCTGGCATTTCAGCCGTCGTCGGCCCGGCTTGCTTGAATCCTGATGGAGCAGTGAGCAAGGGACTCATGTCTGAGTATACCCTGCCACACCTATAGTGGCCAAAAACGATTCAGAAAAGGGGGTGGTAATGAACAGAGTGTCTGAATTAAGCAGACCACTCTTACCCAGTCCAAAGATCAGGGCTTGATCCATCACCGTTATTTAGCTCACTGCCCCATCCCAGCTCAGAACCTGGCTATATGCAAATTAGTCTGTCCCTGGCCCAGTGCATCATGGGAACAGGGCAGACCAAACTACCAAGCCAATTCTTCACCAGAAAGGAGACAAGCTTCCGGGGACCGGTTTCTGGCATTTCAGCCGTCGTCGGCCCGGCTTGCTTGAGTCCTGATGGAGCAGTGAGCAAGGGACTCATGTCTGAGTATACCCTGCCACACCTATAGTGGCCAAAAACGATGCAATGAGCTAAAAAACGGTGTTGGATCCAGCCCTGATCTCTTGACTGGGTGAGAGTACTCTGCTTAATTCAGAGACTCTGTCCATCACCACCCCTTGTTGTAAATAATTTTGTCCACCCTAAGCGTGGAAGGGTATACTCAGATGTGAGTCCCTTGCTCATTGCACCATCAGGATTCAAGCAAGCCGGGCCGAAGACGCCTGAAATGGCAGAAACCGGTCCCCGGAAGCTTGTTTCCTTCCCAGTGTAAGAATTGGCTTTTGTAGTCTGGTCTGCCCTGTTCCCATGATGCACTGGGCCAGGGACAGACTAATTTGCATACAGCCAGGTTCTGAAACTGGGATGGTGCAATGAGCTAAAAAACGGTGTTGGATCCAGCCCTGATCTCTTGACTGGGTGAGAGTACTCTGCTTAATTCAGAGACTCTGTCCATCACCACCCCTTGTTGTAAATATGGGCCAAAGTCTCTAATGAAGCAGGGACAGCAACTAAACAAGTCGCTAGAATGTCAGTCACCGAACGCATCGGTGTTAAACAGAAATGAGGGGCATTAGTCACTCGCTTGGCCAGAGTAGTCCAAAAGTTCGATGATGAATCCCACGCATCAAAGGAACGCGGCATCCGGGTTCTCAAATCAGCCCGGGTTGATGGGTTTCCTCCTCTCCCGTCGTAGCAGTCCAAAAGGAGTCCAACGCCGACACATCCTGCAGCAACAGTCCAGAGAATGATCTGAAAGAAAATCAAAGACAGGCATTATTCATTCTCGTAGGTAACATTTGTCAGCTGGGACAGCTTCCCAGCTATCTTTCCCTGGTCTCATGACTAGAACAGTATTATCATGACCGGTTGCAATAATCTCAGCTTGTTCAGGGGGATTCTTAGGCGATTGCACCCAAACTCTAGCTCCAGGATTATCCGTGGAGCCGAATCCTTTTTGTCCTCGTACAGTTAGCAACGTTGGGGCAGTGCCTTTTGTGATCTCACCACTGAAAACAGGCATTATCAACAATTGAGCAATTCGGTCAGTTTTATGAATCAGTAAATCAACCTCACTGCTATTCAGCAGGAGCACCTTAATCTCTCCCTGATAGTCACTGTCAATGACTCCTCCGAGTACTTGAAAACCTTTCACAGCCAGCCCCGATCTAGGGGCGATTAATCCAAAATTTCCAGTGGGTATACAGACACCAACACCGGTTTCAATGATGACTCGATCTTTACTCTTCAAAATAGTGTCATTCATGGCATGCAGGTCTAGACCTGCCGACCCCGGGGTCGCTCTGCATGGAGCCAATGCTCCGGGGGTAATTTCCCAGTATATCACAGTATCACCGATGTGATTGGGCTTTGCATCGACATTTGGAGGAAACAAACGCATCAATGGAGATTCAGCATTTAGAAAGGGACGATTATTCAAAATTAACAAGGCCTGAAATAAACAGTCTCTCCAATTCCTATAGCGGTCGCCGGTTAACTTCCACAGTTGATGTTTCAGCAAACCGTTCATCCGCTCGATGAGGCCCGAGGCCTGCGGATAATATGGTATATGAAACACCCATTCAATATTATTTTCCACACAAAATTCCTGTACCAATCTTCCACGAAAATGGGATGCATTATCAGATTGAATTTGGAATGGGACACCATAATAAAGCATAATCAATTCCAATGTCTTAATTGTATTCACTTGGGTAGCTTGTTTACAGGGGAGGGCCACTAACAGGCCACTGTATGTATCCACAATGGTGCAAATGTATTGACAATTTTTACTCACAGGAAGTGGACCAATATAATCAATTTCCAAATTTGAGCGGGCAGTTTCCCGCGATGTAAATGACCTTTAACAATTTGAGGCACTTTCCGCTGCCTAGCATGCTGACAGATGGGACAATGCAAAATAATGTCTTTGATTAAATCTAAAGGAATATAAATTCCTCGATCAGCAGCCCACCTGCTAGTGGCTTTCTCTCCATAATGTCCTGCTTTCTGGTGGGCCCATTTCGCCAATCCTTCCATATCAGAATCTTGCATGTCCACCATTGCCTCAGCAATTTTAGATTGTTCATCTGCAATATTATGAAAAAATTTGTCAAGGGAGTCTATTGGGGTATGAGCATCCACGTGAAAGATTGTAACAGTACTTTGCGGGAGCATTTCCCAAATCTCTTGCCATAATTCTTTCCCCCACAGTTCTTTTGAATGCAATTCCCAATTATGGGAATGCCAAGTCGGTAACCAAACTGCCAATCCATTGGCAGTAGACAAGAATCAGTAAAAATATGACATGTGCCGGGTAACTCTTGCTTCAGAACTTGATAAACAGCATAAAGCTCAGCAAATTGGCTGCTCTTTCCCTCACCAGTTGTACTCAGCAACTTTTGTGTAATCGGGTTATAGGACACTGCCTTCCAATGTCGTTTTGTCCCTATGAACCTTGCCGAACCATCAGTAAACCAAACGTGGTTTCTGTCCTCCGGGGACAAATCATCAAATGGCTTACCCCACTTGACAGGGGATTCCTGTACCAAAGGTACGGAGCATTCACTCTCTGTCTCAACCGATGGTGCCCGCGCCACCTGCTCATGCAAGGATGCAACTCCCTTTGGTCCCACACGTGCCCTGTCCTGTATGTACCATTTCCATTTAATCACACTCGCCTCCTGAGCGTGTCCAATTCTGTGAGTTTTCGGCGAACTCAAAACCCACTGCATGATAGGAATTTCAGGTCGCAAGACCACATCATGTCCCAAAGTTAATTGCTCGGTATCCACCAGAGCCCAATAACATGCAAGCAACTGTTTCTCAAAAGGTGTATAACGCTCACCAGCATCGGGTAACTTTTTAGTCCAAAAACCTAACGGTACTTTACTTCTGCCTTGTTTCTGCCACAAACTCCAATTTGCATAAAGCCTTGTACAGACACATTCAAATCCACATCACCATCGCACACAGGCCATAAATCCAAGGCATACTGAATCGCTTCTTTTGCCAAACTAAACGCATCTTGCTGTGGTTTACCCCATTCAAATGCATTCTTTTTACGAGTGACTCGATACAAGGGGGCCAATATTTGACTCAAATGAGGAATATGCTGGCGCCAAAAACCAAATAAGCCGATGAAGCTTTGGGCTTCTTTCCTATTCCTCGGAACTGCAAAATCAAGAATCTTTTGTTTTACTTGTGGAATCACTTCTCTGTGACCTTCATGCCAATTAATACCCAAAAATTTTACAGTCTGGGATGGACCTTGTAATTTATCCGGGTTGATTTCCCAACCTTTCTCACGCAAACACTCAAGGATTTTATCTAATTGGGTCTGAACTTCATCTTGTGTTTCACCTTGAATCAGAACATCATCAATATAATGACATATCTGAATTTTCGAATGTACAGGTACCTCAGCCAAATGCTCTGCCACCAGCCGGTGACATATCGTAGGACTATGCACATAGCCCTGGGGAAGACTTCTAAACGTCATTTGACGTCCGTTCCATGTAAAACTGAATTGTTCCTGGCATTCAGGGGCAATCGGGATTGAAAAGAAAGCATTAGCAATATCAATGGACGCATACCATGTACCTGGATGCTTTTGAATTCTTTCAATTAAAGTAATGATATCCGGTACTGCGACAGTCAAAGGGGGCGTATACTTATTCAATTCTCGATAATCAACAGTCATGCGCCAGGAGTTATCACTCTTACGCACGGGCCAAACAGGATTATTCCAGGCAGAAGTAACCGGAGTTATAACTCCTGCATCCACCAAATCCTGAATAGTGGTACTAATTTCTTCATGACCACCTGGAATACGATACTGCTTCTGGCAAACCACTTTTGTCGCCTGGGGAATCTTTATGGGGGGCATTCTTAAACGACCAACCCGTACGGGTCTGGACGATATATAATGTTTAGTTCCAAATTGATAACATCCATCATCCAAATGTAAAGTCATTCCTTTCAAAATGTCAATTCCAATGATATACTCTACGAGGGGCACGACTAATACAGAATATTCTTTTCTAGGAATTCTGCCTATTCTCATTTCAATTGTAGTTTGTACTGCAGGAGTTTCCTTTCCACCTAAACCAGTAATTGTAAAAAATTGGCCTTTAAATTTCTTTGATTTTCCATGAATAAGAGTGGCCTCCGCTCCTGTATCTACCAATGCTCGGGCCCTTTGAATATTACGATGTTTCCAAAAAATTTCAATATCTACATAGGGTCTATTATCTCGGTGAGCCCATCTGTGTACGGGAGCTTGACCTACTTCCTAGTCATTTTTACTGCGTTCTATCATCCAGGACAAATCAGGATAAAGGTTCTCACGTTTCTCAGGTATCAATATATCATGTTCATATCCATCTGCCTTACGAAATGGATTCCTGTCCTCCGCATTATACTGTGAATTTCGATCGGAAAATCTGTGTCGATCATCCCTCCTCCTCAACTCAGGGGACTGATCCCTTTCATCTCTACGTCGGCTGTTACCATAATCATCTCTCCCCCTTTCTCTCTCCCCCTCTCTCTCCCTCTCTCTTCCATGACGAGGGGATGCATCACGTACATATCGTCGATCATCACGACGATCAGAACGCACACGTCGATTGTCATCACCGCTGTCATCAGAATACTCACGATCACACTCATTCGTCCGCACACGCCGGGCACCCTCCTTTCGGTCTAAACCGCGTTTGCGAAACAAGTCCCACAAACGAGAAGTAGTTTCACCATCAATATCCTCCTTCCTCACACCATCAGCCAAAAGTGCCATAAACATGTCACGTCTAGTAAGCTTATTGTCTCCAGGAGTACGAGTGTCAGGCCGAGACTGACGGTCAGGTTTAAACCAATCACCCAACTCACCGAGCTGGCGCACAGATTCCAGTACCATAGACAACGCATTACCAGTCTGATTGATCAATAAGGTCATCATGACCTGCTTATAAGCAACCGGGGAAGAACGAATAATACGATTCCGCACAGAAGACGTTAACAAACCATCAAGCAATCTGTCAGCAGTACTCAGAAAAATCGCAGTTTTCATCACCTCCTCTTTGAGACGTTGTGCAGCATCGCGCAATGTATACCACGGCTTGTCATTCACAGGCCAGTCAGATTCAGTAGGGTACTTTTGATTACACCCCTCAGTCGCCAACTGAAGCAAACTGATTTGACCACCACCATTATAATTACGAAAATGATCTTGTACAGTAGAATCCGAACTCAAAGAACAGAATTTCAAAGAATCGCCAGCATCCAACATAATGCCAGCAGCGCCCAGTTCATAAAGGCGCACCATCCACGTAAGCAAGGTCTCACCAGCGCGCTGTCGAAATCGCTGCAAAATATCACTAATTTCCTGTTGAGTAAAATCCTCCAAAGAATCCAAAGGAATACCGTTCGGATTACCGGGAGCCTGCTGCAACTTTCTACGAAAAACAGGATGTGCAGAGACCCCAGGAAGAGCACCTGAAGGAGCCTGAGCAGTAAACCCAGGAGAACAATCCGTATGAGAAGTATCAACAGAATGCAAAGAGCGATCGCAGTCGCGGGACTCAACATCTGTAGCACAAGAAGCAGATTTAAAAGCCCGTCCGGAGCGAGAAGACTCGCGATTATTAGACTCCTCATCCGAGGAACGAGAATCACTCGAATTCCAAATATTACCATCCCATTCATCAGGATTCCAATCCAGTCCGGCTTTCGCCACGACCAATCGCACTTTCCGTTTAGAAACGTGACCCCGACGAGTCTTGTATTTATAACGTGCAATCCGCACAGCCGCCCTTTCGGCGATAGTCTGATACGTCTCAAGCTTGTCGGCAAGCAATTTATTTTGACACCGCAACAAAGTACGATCATTCTGAATTTCAACAAACTTCCGTTCCATGTCTACATGCTCCTACTGCAATTTCAACAACCTCTCATGTACAAGTCTGTACGCAGACAAGACAATCCAACCCCTGCGTCCCAAAATAGGAAGCTCATCACCCTTCGCAACTAGCGCCTTCTGCAAACAGGAAATCACATCATCCGGCTCCGCCAGCCCCAGACAAGAATTCCAATTTTCACTCAAACCAGTAGAATCAGCCCACTCGCGGGCCAAGGCCTCATAAGGCGTTGAATCCCAGCCGGGAATATCAACAGGCAACTTAAAAACAGATTTCGACTTTCTCAAAAACATTTCGACAAAACAAAACTACACACACAAAATAGAAAAAGAATACACAAACGAAAGCACGTACACGCCGAGGACAAATAGACAGACAACAACGACGCACACAGGTTTCGTAAACGGTTCGTGACGCCAAATGTTCTGCTTGGGTTCTCAGATTAGATAGAACCAGCTCATCAGAGCCTTACTAACCCAGCCAGAACGTTACCCTCTGCCCCTCCCTAGGACCTATTCACAACAGGTATCTACCCCCTAAGGACAGGGAATTCCTAAGATGCATACCATGTACCTCCTATAATATTAGCAATCAGTGGCCTCGCGGTCCCATTCGAACCCAGACCTCTCTACCCAGACGGCAGTATCAGAATCAGCGATCTCACGGTCCCATACGAACCCAGACCTCTCTACCCAGACGGCAGTATCAGAATCGGTGGCCTCGCGGTCCCATTCGAACCCAGACCTCTCTACCCAGACGGCAGTATCAGAATCGGCGATCTCGCGGTCCCACACGAACCCAGATCTCTCTACCCAGACGGCAGTATCAGAATCGGCGGCCTCGCGGTCCCATTCGAACCCAGACCTCTCTACCCAGACGGCAGTATCAGAATCGGCGATCTCGCGGTCCCATACGAACCCAGATCTCTCTACCCAGACGGCAGTATCAGAATCGGCGATCTCCCGGTCCCACACGAACCCAGATCTCTCTACCCAGACGGCAGTATCAGAATCGGCGATCTCGCGGTCCCATACGAACCCAGATCTCTCTACCCAGACGGCAGTATCAGAATCGGCGATCTCGCGGTCCCACACGAACCCAGATCTCTCTACCCAGACGGCAGTATCAGAATCGGCGATCTCGCGGTCCCACACGAACCCAGATCTCTCTACCCAGACGGCAGTATCAGAATCGGCGATCTCGCGGTCCCATACGAACCCAGATCTCTCTACCCAGACGGCAGTATCAGAATCGGCGATCTCGCGGTCTCATACAGACCCAGACAACCTACCCAGACGGCAGCTTATCCTATGATTACCATTATATAGAGGGATCGATCTCACTATTCATCAGGGTTATAGAACTACAATGTCCCGGATCACACAACGGTTGCCAATTTAGATAATGAGCAGCGGGGTCGTTAATTCAAGGGGCTCCTCTCTCCCTTATTCAGTTACCACTTACCTGATCAGGGTTAGCATCTGTTCACATAGCAGCATCTGACTAGAAGAATAGGTTACCCTCTCATACAAGAACACACGGCACATGTCGGTTCACTAAGAACTGGGGTACTTTATTTCCCATTATACTAAACAAACATATAACACCATACTACAACACATAGCCTGCAAAGAAAAGTAAAAGATTAGGTTGTACGCTCTAATAAGAAAGGGTCGACATCACCTTATTAATATGCAGTCCACACTCAGCAGTCATCTAGGTTCCCCTCTCGTCTGGGCCTTGGCTCGTCTTGAAGTCACACCTCCGCAATCACGGGTACACGGCTGCACCGCTATGCGCTGTTCCCTTCACCCTTCTCCAAGCCCCTGGGACCTTCCTCTCATCGGCTACTCTCCTTCCCTGGCTGTTCTGCTAGGAGAGTATCTGTCTCTCGATTCTTCTCCGCTTTTAGAATGGTGTCTGTCTTCCCTGGAATAAGTAATAGGTTTGCTACTAACGGCTAGATGCCGCCTACGAACTGACTGCCCAACTATCTCGGGCTTTCACTAATATAGAAGCGTGTTTCTTCATGGAAAATTCCAGCCAGTAACCTGCCGCCCACCAAATTCTTGTACCTCCCCGTACCAAGGACACGTTCCCAGCCGGCAGGCCTGATGTTGTGTCTTCGGCATGAAGAAAAATACAATCCTTCGACAAGGGCCGGCCTAAACCGGTTCTCTCCAAGCGAACAACACCTCGTAACTAAAACATTACACTTGACCTAGAAGCATCCCAAGCTGCCGGGGCAGAAAGAAAGATGGAGTCTCTCCCGTTTGAGGCCTACCAGGCCCGAATTCAGCATAACTCCATGGAAAGTATAATAATACCCTAACTAAAGGACGGATTATCCCTGATACTAGCAAATCTATCCCCTAGCCTATAGGTATAAGCTCTAATCTAGGGAGGAGAATGCAGAATTTTATCAAAGTGCCTCGTAAATAGGCTCTATCCACTACTCTAACCCTTGCACTGGAATGATAAGAGACTGAAGTCACCATCAATCACCTTTCCTCAAAAGAGGGCCGGGAAAATCGAGCAGAACACCGTCTCAGGCTGGCCAAACTGTCATGCGCAGTGAACGTTCTCTCCAACGCAGCAGGGTTGGAGGGAGAAGGCACTGACGCCCAGTCTGTCCTGCAGAGTAAATCGAGGGCGATCAGGCCAATTCTGAAGCTGCTCTCATGCGTGAGAGCAACTTCAGGATTGACTGCAGGGCAGGCTGGGAGCCTGTGCCTTTGGAAGAGGAGAGGAGAGGAGCAGAGGAGCAGAGGAGCACACCGCGATGGTGGAGGGCAGCAGGTAAGTAATTTTTTTATTTTTTACCTTTGTCTCCCTTGTCCTCCTTTCCAACTCCCCTGACCTCCCCGCCCACCTCTTCTCCCTTACAGGAGCTGTACCTGCTAAGAATTTAACTCTTAACTAAAGTGCAATGTTATGTGCTAGAGAGGGCCTCAAAACAATCAAGAAAGAAAAACACTCTTGGCTGAAATGCCAATGGGGACAGAAAGGGTGTTGGGATCAGTAAAGTACAGCCTTTTATATTGTCCTGGACAGCAATGTCTCTTTGATTTCAATCTACAATGTACATTTCTCTTAGACGGTCCCTGGGAACAATCTCTTTCTACATTGTGCAATCTCTAAGCCTTTCATAGGGAGCTGTCCCTTCTTCAGTTGTAATTTCACTCTGTTCTACATCATACCTCACCGTGTTTATTATTATATATATGTTTGCTCTGCCACCTGCACTGTTGGACAGGCCTCGTAGCCGGGCCGCCCCCCCCCCTATGCACAACAGGGCCCGGACCCCGGCTCTCCCTGAATCCCCAGCAAGAGCCACCCCGGCAACCCCCCGAGGTAATCCACAACCCGTCCACACCGGGACTCCAGCTCCTGAACCCTCCCGTACCGGCTGGCCGGGTCCCCGTCAGCACCATGGCCCCGGCCCGACAGCCATCTTTGGACCCTACAACACGAGGCCACATGGCCTCGACTCGACCCCAACCCTGGGCCTGGCCCGGCCCCGACATCGTGGCACCAACCTCCACACAGGGGGTAAAGAGACCACTTGGCAGGTCAATGGAAGAAGAAGGCGTCAACGGCTCTCCTCCGCCGGGTGTCGATCACCCCCGGCCTCCCTGGGCGCTGGCTCCAACCCCCTGCTGGGTGTCGGGACTCCCTCATTCCGGACCTCCCGACCTCAAGGCGCGAGGGTCCGGACATCAAAGGGAACCAGACCTATAACTGGGGCAGCCCCAGACCAGGAAGGCAGTTGTATCCTGGAGTCGAGAGACACCGAGAAGAACTCATCCTTGGCGGACTGCTGGCGCTGCCGCAGCCCTGCTCTGTGAACCCTTCGTCTTGGCCTGCTGGCGCTGCCGCGGCCCTCTGCAACGTGAACCATCATCTTGGCCTGCTGGCGCTGCCGCGGCCCTCTGCAACGTGAACCATCATCTTGGCCTGCTGGCGCTGCCGCGGCCCCCTGCTACGTGAACCATCATCTTGGCCTGCTGGCGCTGCCGCGGCCCCCTGCTACGTGAACCATCATCTTGGCCTGCTGGCTCTGCCGCGGCCCCCTGTTACGTGAACCATCATCTTGGCCTGCTGGCGCTGCCGCGGCCCTCTGCAACTTGAACCATCATCTTGGCCTGCTGGCGCTGCCGCGGCCCTCCGCCATTTGAACCATCGCCTCGGCCTGCTGGCGCTGCCGCGGCCCGACCTTGCCGACTCTTAAGCTCGAGGATTGTGAGCTTCCCTCCTGCCACCTCCTGTACCGATCCAGTACCAAGACTGTCCCGCTACCTCCTTTCCCTACAGAGACTAGAATTGAGAGGACCCTCGAGTCCTGAATCTCCTGTACCACTGATAACCTTGCCGCAAGAACCCTATATAAAGAGTGTTGATCTCATCCTTGTGTGGTGTCTATCTGTGGGGAGGGAAGTGACTTGTCTGTACGATCGCCGGAGACGGCCCTCATCGGAGGCCTCTCCCCCAGTATTCGGCCGACCCTCTGGGTCCCCGTCTAACATGCACACACTAAGGGACATTTTGGTTCACCTTTTCTCTTAGAAAGGGGGTCAGTCTTTGAAAATTGAACACATAGTCCAGTGCTAAAGCTGGAAGTGGCTTGCTGGTGGTATGGTTCGATTGTGCCCTAAAAACAGCCCTAATTGAAATTGGATCTCTTCCTTAGAACAGAGCATCCTGAATGGATGACTGCTTTTGAAGAGTGCATGTGTGAGCAGCCATTAAAATACTATACTGGTGAAATTGAAAGTGAACTCAGACCGGTCATATTGGGCTGGGATACCTCTAAAGGGTTTTAGTAAGTGGTAGGCCTTAGAAAACTGTTGATGAAAACATGTGGGATTACAGTTCCAACATCCCACTTAACACAGATATATATATGGCCCCCATATACCTCGACTGTGTAGGGATGATAAGTCAGGGATATAGTAGCCATCAGAAACTGTTTTCTTCCTGTCTCTCCCATGAGTTGTCTCCTCAACACCACAGATGTTGGACCATCTGCCTTTTATCAGACTTATGGGTGTACTTCTGTCATTTTAGGTTGAGCCTGGGCAGCGCATGCGCTGCTCTGCGAGGCATGCTGTACTTAAGTATGTACTTGAACTCCCGCCCACTCTCCGCCCATATTTGTCATTGGCTTGTGTCATTGTCCTTCGTAAATGCTGGCTTCTGATTCATTATTAGGCTTGTTAGCCCCTCCTTAGTACCGCCTTGTCTTCATTCGTAACCTCTCATGAGGACTGGCCCTTTTACTTCTGTTGATACACTGTATGTTTATTTAGTCTGTACGCACTATTTTCTTTAATGCGTTTCTAGTACTGCAGGCATGACATGCTTTCCTGGAACATTCAGCGTGACATGCGTGCTTTAACTTCCGAAGCAGCCTGGGACAATCGTGGCCGCTTATTTGCAATGAAATAGGTCTTGCGTTTACGAGAGTTTGTGCTATCGCATCAAAAATGAAAATAGCATAAACTCTCGCAAATGCGAGCCCTATTGCATTGCAAATATTTTTTTGTAAAAGCGTCCCATACGGCGCACTCACTTTAATGTCGGCCACGCCCCTTTTTTTTAGATGAGCTGCATCTAAAGAAAGGTGCATGGTCGCTATTAAAGTGAAACCACGGCATGGGGCACTTTGACAAAAAAAAGCATTTGTTTGTCAACCTCACAAACAGCTGCTTTTTTTTGTAAAAGTGCCCCATGCGGTGCTTTCACTTTAATAGGGGGCGCACCCCTTTTTTAGATGCAACTCGTCTAATGAAAGGAGCGTGGCCGACATTAACGTGAAAGTGCGTCATGGGGCACCTTCCAAAATTTACAATTGCAATGCAAGTGGTCTCTCTTTTGCGATAATTTAAGCCATTGGCATTGTCATTTACAATGCCAGTAGCTCAGACTCTCGTAAATGCGAGACCTACTGCATTGCAAATGCTTGTTAATTTCTGAGTATACGTTTTTGGTAGTCCTAGGTTGCAACAAAAAGGAAAATGTGTTCTAGATTGCTAAATTAAGTAATCGACTCTCCTGCTGCAGTCTAGGCGACTAGGGGTTGTCTGTGCGTCAGTAAATGTGAGGATAGGAGACAGGCTGGAAACAGACAGTGATTACTGTACTAGAAGCTGCAAGTGTTTTCTTCTGAGATTTGCTTCCAAAAACAAAAGAAACTTAAAAGCAAGGCAAGCCAGCTAAGGAGATCAAAGGAAACGTAACTGTGGAATTTAAGGAGTTATCATTTTGAATATAATAGTAGCATTAAAGTTTTCCCTTCGTGGCAGGGATCAACGTTGATGTTCCATGGAGCAAAGCGTTTGATTTTTTTCAGGATTGGCAGCTCCTCCGGTTGCTTCTTCCATGCCGGGAGGTGTTAAACCGCCCCCCCCCCGCCTCCAGCACTTGTCAAGCACCCAACCTGGCTCTGAGCCAAAGGCAAACAAAGAGCTTTTCAGGTAGAGCCGTGCTGTGGGTGCTGTGGTTAACGCAGGTGACTTGTTGAAAGATGGCTGTGATGATTAGTGGTGCCGCCGGAGAGGAGTAACTAACTACACAGGGAGGTGATGGGCGGTGGCAGTGGAGAGAACTGAAGCTTAAGACACCATAATTTATCTCTCTTGTAAAATGATTGTCTCTGTGCTTTAAGTGGATGGAGAACGACGGTGGCCCTAGAGCATTCTACAACTATTCATGTTTGGGAACAAAGGGGCATATTACCAACGATTAGCGATATTTATCGCTAACTCGGCTTAGCAACGAATTTTTTATCGCTAAGCATCGCCGGAAATTATCGCTGAGATAACTTGCTATTAGCAAGGTTTATCTCCAAAGCGATATTTTTTCCGGCGATAGCGTGGATATCGCTGAGAATACAGCGATATTCACACATTAGCAACAAAATGTTCTTAGCCATGTTATCCACCTCCCATTGGATAACATGGCTATGAACTGGTCTGAGCAGGCGTTAGTTTTTGGAGATATTCGGGCTTAGCGCAAATATTTCCAACGCTACGCCTGCCTTGTTAATAGGCGATAGCGACGTTATCGTCTGCTTTCAGTCGCTAACGGGTTGGGTACGCCCACTTTGCATGTCATTAGCGATAAACATCGCTGACATGTAAAGCGGGCCCCAAAACGCTCGCTATCGCCTATAAGCTGTCGCTAACATTAGTTAGCGACAGCTTGCAAATGGGGCGATAGAAGTATCGCCGCTTAGCGGCTGAAAACGGCTGCTAAATCGGCGATAATTGTCTATCCCCCCCTTGGTAATATGCCCCAAAGTTTATTCCAAATGTAGGAGCAGACCAGGAACAATCCTCCGCCAGCAACATTCACAGTTCCAGCCACCAACTGTGGAACATACAGTTCCCGAAAAATCCCCCCAACATTATAGCACTTCACAGCCCAGAAATACACAGGAATACCACACGTCTTCCCCCACAAAAAAGAAACAATAACATTTAGCAACAAAAATAATAGAAAAAATATACATGGACAGGAGAACAAAACAAATAAAGATCACACATTTAAACATCTCATAGTGTTAGATTCAATATTTCACAAAATCACAGAATTTATCTGTGAGTTCAATAATTCATGGAATCGCAGAACTTGTCTGCGGGCTGTGTGACACATGCACTACGCCTTAAAAACAAACCACCACTTGTCAGTGTCTGCTAAACATCATAAGTAACACTTTCACAACACTGAAACCTGGCACGACATGCAACAACCATAGCACCAGACGCTGGAGAATCAATATCATTGACTGGAGAATCAATAACACTAACTGGGACATCCAAAAAACAACCATCATCCAGTACAGCACTACAATCGACAACATCACACTCTCTCCACTGTTTCACACATGAACCTGGAGACACTGAAACCCTGCTCAAGTTCCAGATTTTGCCACCTTTCACTCACACTGCTTTGTTAAAATCTTCAGTGATCTTGAGAGAATCAGACCACCTGGATATTCCTTCACTAAGCTTGACAGGAAGTTTGATGTGTACCAATTCTCCTACCACAAAATGATAAGTGGGTTTACCCCGCTTGCTGTTCAAATAATTCTTCACCTTCTAATACCTCTCCACTCACTTCCTAACACTCCTAAAAGTGCACCATATGCCTCCCACTCACCTTCTAGCAATTCTAAAGTCCACCGTGGTGCCTACACCACCAATCTTTCTGAGCCACTATGGAACCAGTTTAGAACCGGGTCCCCTGCCCTGAGTAATTAAAATGGTGATACACTCATTACAGCTTGATGAGTAGTCTGGGAAGTGAATAACATAGGTTGAAAGCCTTTCTGCATGGCAATCCACCCATCACGACCAACTGGCTAGCCTCCCTTACCACCCTATTAAATCTCTCTAATTTGCTGATGGATTGAGGTCGATAATTGGCACAACATGACATTTAAGATAATCTCCAAATGTTTTCATGCAAACTTAGGACCATTATTGAACATCAACTCCTCAAGCAAGCCCACAAAATTCAGCCTCTAAAAATTCAATCATAGAACTTGCCAGGACTCTGTCCACCACCCTCAACTCTATCAAATTGGAAAATCGTCTACTAAATTGAGGGCAAAGGCCTCTTTCCTCTGGAGCACACGAAAACACCAAAATGTCAGATATGAATTTCCTCCTCATCCCTTACTCACACTGCAGTGCAAAAGTGGGGTTACCCACTGCTGGTGCATACTAGACATCTCCACCCCATCTGTCCACCATGCTGTCAATCCTTGGCCACCAATAATTTTCTCTGAAACATCTCTTCACGGATGAAATACCCAAATGCCCTTCCTGTCCAAAGTCATAAATTGTTCTTCTGAGAGTCACTAGAGGTTTGATTTTATCACAATGCATCAAAATCATATCCTGCTCCATCAGTACATCCTTCTCCTTGAAAAGCACATCAAGATCACCTTTAAGCTTATGCTCCTCCGTCGAACGAGAAACCAAATACTTCAATGCCGATATAAAATTACATCTTCATGCATTTTTCCATTTCACCTTTCCATCAATATTGCTCATATAGAGTTTCCCGGTTCCATACATTCACATATTCAATAGTAAATGCTACTTCACTTTCCTTATGATCATCATTGGACTCAAAACCAGGGTCATTTGGCAGACAGGACATACAATTCAAATGCATCCACCTTAAACTAATGCAACTGCAATTTGGTCGCAGGCATGCCAAACAGGTTCTGGGTGACCTTCCCTCACCAGGTGTCAAAAACATGTTAATAAGAGGTTTATGGTCAGACCTAAGCACAAAACATGTGCCCAATTAAAACTATCCAAAATGTTCATGTTCTATTTAGAAGCACATATAGGATCTGTTTTGAGTCTTTCCTGTGAAATATTAAACAATCTGTATTCAGTCGAGCAAAAATGAAATTATATTGCCACAGAACTGGGATAACCCATTCTTCAAAAATCAAAATACCAATGTAATTTGTTCCCTACCATATATATATTTCCACCCTCAAACAAAACACCATTCCTTATCAAAATTCACCTTACAAGTCACTAAATCATAGCACCTCACTCCATATCAGAACAGAATATTTTTTGCAACTTCAGTTTACACAAAACCACAACATGCCATCTTGAGCATTTCTCAATATATTGACCTGTAAACCACCCTGTAGTACTAGCCAGTAGGGCATCCCTCTGCAACACTGATAATACACCCGGGTACACAGATCATTTAGCACCATAGTTCATACTACCTCACACTATACTAGAACTCACCACATAATTCAAAGTCCACTATAATATAACATGCCACAACAACCTCCATCAAACCCAGCATACTCTAATAGTACCAGAGATCAAAATTCATCAGAGCACATTGGCTTGCTGTATTGCTTTGTGTGAAAGGGAGAGAGCAGAAATGCTCCATATTTACAAAGATAGGGAGCATTTCTGCTCTCTCCTTGCACTGTAGTACTGTGTGCTGCCTAGCCCCAATGCAGGCAGCGTTGCTTCATAGTTCATATGTGCTTGTGTTACAGGTATGATTGCTTTTGTGCAGGAATGGACACCTTGCAGCACGCAGGGAAAGAGGAATACAATATTTCTCTTTGTTACGCCTCTGTCGGGTAGGGACACCATATTTGCATAAACCCATGCTTACAAGTCTTTATAAGCCTGGACTAGTACCAAAATACATGGGTGGATGCATGGAAACTCCCATACTCCACCATGTAATGCCTGCCTGGCGCAAAGTAATACAAGGCAGCGCTATGCACTGCATTGTGTTACCTTTTATTTACTAAACCACGCAAAGCAGCTTTGCGTGGCTTGGTAAATGGCAAAACAGATTTTGAGTTAAGGCTGCACCACAAAATGAATGCAACCCCAACGCAAAACCATAGTAAATCTGGGCCAAAATGCTTCACTGTATATATGGTTTAAATTTTTAAATAATTTATGTAATGTAAAATTTTCCATTAGTTCCTTAGCTCCTGTGTGGTGTTATTTCAATTTTACACCTCCACTGGATTGAGTAGCAGTTTTCGCGAGTGGCCATGTGTAATGATTTTGTCTTAATCCTTTGTAGGTGTGCATTTGTATTAGCAGGATTCTCCAAAAACCCTCCTTAAATTTTCCTAAGCTCCATCTATATAATAGTAAGCATTCCACATTTCCCAGCTACTTCTCCATCCCACTTTTACTGGTGTGCAGAGAACCGTGCACACGAAAGAGAGGTGGGGATCTCCGGCCATAGGTTTGTGAATAAAACTTTTTAGTATGTGACTAGTATTACTGTATTACTATTTTATGTTCTACAAAATGCAGTGTGTAACTACAGCCCCTATGATTTCATCATACAGGTCAGGAGGCTCTGCGTCAGACCTCACCAAGGGCCAGATGTAGGAGCCAAAATACCGGTCGGTAACAGCCGAATTCGGCCGTTACCGACCGGTATTTGGGTTTTCAGATGTAGGGGCATATATTTTACAGAATCGGTAAATTTACCGAATCGGTAAATTTACCGATTCTGTAAAATAACGAATCGGTATTGTTACCGATTCGGTATATCCAAATGTAGGTGGCACTCCTGAGAGTGCCACAGGCCTTACAGATTCAGTATTTTACCACCCAATCCAATTGGGTGGTAAAATACCGAATCCAGGTGTGCATGCACATGTGTGCATGCACACCTAGCCATGTGACAGACAGACATGCCCTTAGGGCATGTCTGTGTGCCACATGGCTCACATGCCCGTCTCTGGGGTGCAAGAGGGTGTCAAAGTGACATCCCCTGCACCCTTGCTGGAATCGGTATTTACCAAATCGGTAAATACCGATTCGGTAATGCCCATTGATTCCTATGGGCTTCAATGCCCATAGGAATCAATGGGCATTACCGAATCGGTATTTACCGATTCGGTAAATACCGATTCTTACCGATTCGGTAAATTTAAAAAGAAATTTACCTACATCTCACTACTTCTATTTTACCGATTCATAAATACCGAATCGGTAAAATTCGGTATTTATGAATCGGTAAAATAGAATTACCTACATCTGGCCCTCAGAGACTTAATCTTACCTCAATACATTGTAAGACTCGTTTAGACTAAAGGACATGGACCATGTGGTAGGAAAGATTCAGAAATGAATATGTGAAGACCAGAAGCCCAGTGCAAGGAAACTTGAGGACAGGGCTATCAAAGATAGCCTGGGGATAGGAATCCCTAGAGGCACCTACAATGGAGACAGTGTAATAGGGAGGTATGGCGGCTAGGGCCATGGTGTCCACAAAGTCTGATGCAATACAAAACAGGTCAGGCATCTGAATATAAAACACAAAGAGAGACAACTAGATATTAGAGAATAAGAAGACAATGCTGTCCCCAAAAAAGGCACAAGGGAAGAAGTAGGTACCCTGCCATTGGCTCTATCGGGTGTGCCTCCTGAATATCAAATCAACAATATCGATGGGACAGACTATTTAGGGCAGAATATAGAAAACAAAAGGTCCACAGGTAAGTAAGTCTACATTTTCCATGTCAAATTCCACATACATGTACCTACATGGGACATATATCTTCAAGGTACATAGTTGTGGAATAGTAAATCTATACTTCCATATATGCACTTACCTTTCGATATTTTGACCCTCGAAAAAATGTCCATGATATTAGTATGTGATTATATTGTTGGTTTTGATGTTCAGTGGTACAAACCCTCTATCTGAACTTAGAAGGAGAAAATGCCCCAGACAATTCTTAGAAGAGTCGCAGATACTACACTGCAGATACTTTCCCAAGAACCCAGATAGTTTTCAGGGGTGGCTCGCCATTAGAGAGTGAAAGACTGGCGACCCACCACTTCAAATCACCTTAATTCATCTTAGGTTTAATTAGCATAGGGTAGGGGCCAGGATGTTGTAGCCTAGTAGAAGGAGTGTGGCCTTCACATAATTCTTTATGGCAATGATGCGTGTAATGGAAGTGCGTATGTCAATCTGGTCATTGCCTTTTTAACATCCAGCCTGACATGCATACTGTACATCTCTATAATTAGGCTTTATGGAAGGCTGGAGGAGTACAATCATTGCAACCCCTCAGTGTCCAGTGGAGTGTTTTGTGAACCTGCCCTTTCCAACCACAAAGCTTCTCTTATACTCTTTACTGTAGTCAACAGCATTAAAGCAGCATTGAGTTTGGTTGAAAACCTTCTGTGGTGTGCATCAATTTCACATACAAAGGAGCACAACTGCGCAGGGGCCTTTCCTGCGTGCTCATTCCTGGAGTCGGAGTTCCAAAAGGACGCAGAGCAGGCAAGCTGTCCTCATTGTCTTTATTCTGCGCTGCAGTTGGACCCTAAGTAGGTGCGGGGGTCTTGGCTCTCACTGCCTGTTACTTCCTTTGCTCAGATTATAATTTGTCAAAGTCGCAGTGAGTTAATATTGTTTTGCAGCAAGAAACAAGTGTGTTCATTTTTTTTTAGTTAGAGGTGAGCTCATATATTCTTTTATATTATCTGTCACTAATTAAATTGTCATATGGGTATGATTGTAAACAGTAGCGGCTGTTACTGATCAGGAGTGGAAGGGCGGGGTGGGGGGATGTGCGGGACGGAACCAAATAAAAATAAACAACAGTACTTACCTGGGCCGGCTGGCCGCCCCCTCTTCTCCATCCTCTTCCTGTCTCGCTGGACGCAGGAATGCGCAGGAAGCACCTGGGCTCCCAGGCTCCCTACAGCCACTGTGTCCCTCCTCCGCGTCCGGACTCAGGAACCAGGAAGCATCTAGGCTCCTCTGACCAATCACAATGCTGCAATGCAGCGTTGTGATTGACAAGCACCCTGACTGCCCTGACCAATCACAACGCTGCAATGCAGCGTTGTGATTGGTCTGAGCTTCATGGTTCGACGCTCAGCCAGGGAGCCTGGGCATTTTCTCCAAGCAGGCTGTAATGCAGCCTGCGTGGAGAACAGGGAAAGTGCGCATGACTGTAGGGCTGGCCCAAGAGGGCTGGCCTAGCAGTCATGTGCACTTTGGAGTGGGCAAACCACTCCTTTCCTGCCCTTCTCCGAGAGCAGAGCAGCCCTGCCCCGCCCGCCCTGGCCGCAGGAACAAATAAAATGATAATATTATAATTTAATTTTTAGGTCTCGTGCCTAGCGTTGCAGTACACAGAATTGTCGCTCAGCGCAAGACCTCTTGTACGGATTCTGAAAAGCTGCTCACACGCTCGGGCGTGTGATCAGGCTTTCGCCGGCTGCCATTGGGTTTCGCATGTTTTTTTTAACAAAAATAAGGCACGCAATTGGGCAAAGGTGGGCGCATGTCCCGCCTTTGCTCCGCCCATTCCCACCGGTGTCTAGCACGCACATCAGAGTGGCACAGATGACAGGCTCCCTCGCCCCGCTCCTCTGTGGTGCATGCACACCACTGGTTTTGATTCCCACGTCTGCTCCTCTGCACCACTGGTTTATATAGCACCCTGCGGCATTAGCCAGGGTTTCGTCACCGTAATACTAACAAGTCAAAGCCCTGTTGGTGTGAATCTGGCTCCCACAGACATTATAGTATATTGAATCCTGTGTATTTCTTTGTGGTTTCAGTTATTTTCCCTACAGATGAGAAGGTTCCTCCACCAGAGATCCAGGTATACTTCGTTCCTGTGCTTTCCGTTGTTTCTGTCGCTGCTGTTTCAATAGCGGAGCCCCCCGGAATCCATGTATATTTGTTCCAGTGTGTACCTTTATATTTTAATTTCTTATTACAATAGGTGAACTGCCTCCAGTTTGGGTTCTTGTATATTACCTATTCATCTGTTTTCTTTTGCATTTGCGGTTCTTCTCTTTACAGGTGTAGAGCTGTCTCTGGTGTGTGTGTGTGGGGCATTCTCTGTACACTATCCCTGTAAACTATCCATGTGTGACTTAGTGCACAGTTCGTGTTTCTCATACAGCAGTGTAATGCTAATGAAAATCTGTAAGATAAGGTTGACTCAGGAACCTCTCTTCAAATTCAGGGAGGGCTTCATTTTGCATAAGGCCACTGTGCATGCCCCTTGCAGTTGCTGCTCAGCCTGATGTCTTCATCGAGTTCGAATCAAAGAGCAGGCAGAGGTCGGTCCCTGGGGCTCGATCCCCAGATACTCAGCCGCCGATGCTGACACTCCGAGAGTCCGGATCCCTCCCTTGTGTTCACATCGCGGCTGCTGCCAGTGGGGCTGTCGCGTTTAAGGCTTCTGGCCACTGGCATCGTGTTGTAAACAAAGCTGCTTGAGTCGTGGGAATTTCCAGGCAAATATTAGAGTTTAATCACAGCACAGAAAACGAGTGGACAAGCCACCATCTGACCAAGGTCCAACTGTCTGACTCAGAACGCTGCACAGAACATCAGTAGATAATACATAGTTAGGATTCCAAGTAGGAGACACAAAGGAAAGACCAACCCATAAATGAGATAAAACATATTTACAACACATCTCCCTCCCTTGAGTCCCAAAGGTAAATGCAAAGAAACAAAGATAAATAAATTGATTAACAAACATAATCACCCAAATAGGCAGGTGGATGTCGGGAGCGAGAACTCCTCACATTTGACCTCACATTTGTAGTAACAGCATACTCATTGCTGGTAACATTATCATGGGTAGGGAAAGTAATAGCTTGGGGATTTTCACAACCACAACCAGAAGCATCACCACTACCCACCTCCCTCCTTGCACCAGACTGTAAAGATTCATTAGAAGCAATTTGAGTAGAGAGCATATAACCATTATTGCCCAAATTGGGGTTAGAAATTGAGTTTCCAGAAATATCGGAATGTCTTCGATATAAAGCAACCCTGCGGAAGTTCCATTTCTCCCCATTCTCAAGGACAATAAAGTGGGGAAATACTTGTTTGACACAAAAAGGACCCCGAAACTTTTTGAGACCTTTAGAAAATCTACCGGGTTTAACCTTGACAAGATCCCCCACACCAATTGGCAAAGAAACATCGTTACAAGGAACTTGATAGAACGGTTTCACGCCAAGATAAGTTAACCACGAAGGGATCAATTTCGTGACAGGTGGACGTCCTCGCATCAATTCAAAAGGGGATTTATCACCCTGTTTGTGAGGAGTAGGCCGATAGGCCCACACGAGTTCCTGAACTCTCTCATCCGAAAAACATCCAAACTCACACGACATCTGAATAATGCCCTTCACAAGTCTATTAACTCTCTCGCACATACCATTCCCTCTTGGGTTGTAGAGACTAGTTCTTCGATGAGTCACACCACAACTCTGCAAAAACACACTCATTTTGTGCGAAGTCAACTGTGTGCCATTATCGGTAATTATAAATGAAGGAAAACCCTCATCAATAAATACACTCTTGAGAAAATCAATTGTGGCATCAGTAGTAATCTCTCTTACAAAACGAACTGTCAACCATTTGGAATAACAATCTATAACCACAATTGCAAATCGTTGGTTATAAGGTAATTCGTCCATGGGACCAATAAAATCCAAACTGATTGTATGCCAAGGCTGATTGAGATAGGAAATTCCACTGCTCTCTTTGGAGCCCACAATCTTTAACCTTTTTTCGCCCTCCTTACAAAACTCGCACTGCACTACACATTATGCAGCATCAGAATCAATAGATGGCCACCAAAAATTCTCTTTTACTCTGTGTTGAGTAAGGGTCTGGCCTAGGTGTCCCTCATGTGCCAAGGAAAGTATCTTGAGCCTTAATGAACAAGGAGGAATGAACCGGTCCCCTCTCATCAACACTATACCGTTAGAGAGAGATAACTCATCCACTATCTTGATGAAAGGACGAACAGAAGGTTCAACAGTGCTTTCTCTTCTTCTGCCTTTATTGATAAGATCCACAACACTCTTGAGAACAACATCCTTTTCCATGCCCATTGACCACTCATCCCAAGAGAATGAACCAGAACTCAGAAAAAGAACATCCTCCATAAAGGCTATGGCACAATCATCTTGAGACTCAACCTTTTCATCGGACTGAACAGGAAGACGAGACAAACAATCAGCTTGCACATTTTTCCAACCTTGTACAAACTGCAACTCAAACTGAAAATCCTGAAGACGTGAAGCTAGGCTAGCTAATCTGGGCGACCCTTTTCCTGTACCTCCAGGAGCCAGAACATTAACTAAAGGTTTATGATCTGACCGTATCAGAAATGTATTTCCCCACAAAAAGGTCCTAAAGTAATACGTGCCCCAGACAGCCGCTAGTGCTTCCCGCTCAATTACGGAATAGTTCCGCTCTGAAGATGTTAAAGGTCTGGAAGCAAAGGCTATTGTTTTCTCCTCTGAACCATGCCTCTGTAATAAAACAGCACCTAGACCTATGCTGCTTGCGTCCACCATCAAGATAGAAGAACATTTTATGTCAAAAGGAGTAAGAACCTTAGCGGAAACGAGTTCTTTTTTAATCATCACAAAACAAGTTTCTTGTTCTGAAGTCCTTGAAAATTTGACCCCTTTCTTAAGTAAACTCCTCAAAGGAGCAGTTTTACTGGAAAAGTCTTTCACAAATTTCGAATAAAATTCAATAAGGCCCATAAATGACCGTAGCTGGTCCTTATCAACAGGAGATGGAGCCATTTCAATTGCTTCTAGTAAGTTTCTCTTTGGTTTGACCCCATCAGCCGAGAGAGTAAACCCTAAATACTCAATTTCTCGCGACAAAAATGAACATTTTTCCTTCCGTAGTGTAAGGCCAGCCTCATCAATCCTACATAAAACAGACTGGAGAACATTATTATGTTCTTCTAAGGAATCTCCAAAAATTAATATGTCATCCTGAAAGTAAATGACTTTATCAATGCCCTTAAAAACCTCTGACACCATCCGCTGAAAGACACTAGCTGCAGAGATGAGCCCAAAAGGTAATCTTTTGAACTGGAATGTCCCTTCAGCAGTAATAAAAGCTGTAAGGTGCTTAGACTCGTCATGTAGACAAATCTGGTGATAGGCATGTTTCAAATCCAGCTTACTGAAGAATTTAGCCCCTTTCAAAGTAGAGATTAACTCCCCTGTGTTCGGTAACGGGAACACATCTGCTACAACACACTTGTTGAGAGATCTCAGATCTACACAAAATCTGATTTTCTTGTCAGATTCCTGAGAAATGACTACTGGCGAAATCCATGACAATGCCTCGACAGGTTCAATGATCCCGCCTTGAAGCATCTCTTCCAAAACTTCTTTAACCTCGTTCCTAACAGCAAATGAAACTCTTCTAGCTTTATGCTGGACAGGGATGGAACCTTCCTTTATTAAAATTTTGTGATGATACCCTTGTAATTCTCCCAATTCGTCTCTGAACACATTTGGATAACTGTGAAGGATATCATCAGTACTAAGATCATCAACAACCAAAACAGGTTCAATTGCTCTCGGATCGATTATAATATGAAGATCAAATTGATGCATCCAACCTAAAATGGCTGGACCATCAGTTGAAACATAGACCTTACCATGAATCAATCTGTTTTTGAATTGAATTTCTCCTTCAAAATACCCAACTAAATCGATCTTTCCGCCCTGATAGCCTTTTGGATGAATATCAGGAGTCACTAAGGTCCTATCACCCCACACATGTTTCAACAAAGACATAGGAATAATAGTCCATTTAGAACCACAATCGACCATTAAACTAAGGTCTTTGCCATCAATGACAAATTCAGCTTTAGGACGTCTCTCTCTATTTTCCAGGTTAATTACTGTATCATCCACAACAAGAATTTTGTTTGCATCACGTTTTAACTCATGTTGCTCACTAACCACAGTCACTCTTGAACTCGTCTTACTTTTGCACATTTTAGCAAAATGACCGAGTTTGCCGCACTTCAAGCAATCTTTTTTTATTTGCAAAGCAAATCTTTGCATCAGAACTATGGGTGTTGCTACCACACCTCGAACATACCTTGGTTTGCCATTTGTTATTACTTTGACTCATATTTTTCTTTTGCAAAACATACCCTTTTTTTCTTACCATTGCAACAGCTCCACTCTCACTATCACTATTATCACTATTAAATACAGATTTGTGAGATACTTCTGTTACGCTCTGGTCTAAGCCACTTTTCTGTAATTCTAACATACATTTTTCTGATTCTTCAACAATTTTAGCGAGTTCAATAGCAACTTTTAAGGTTGGGTTTTTTGCTGCCCATAGCCTCTCTTGTATTTTGCGATTGTTACTCTGAACAATAAGTTGGTCACGTATATGTTCGTCAGTCATCTGCCCGAAGTTACACTTCACTGACAATTCTCGTAACCGAGCTACAAATTCATCGACAGTTTCTGCTTCACGTTGTCTATTCTTGTAGAACTTGTATCTGTTTAAAACTAGATTTTCTTCTTTTGCGAATCTTGTCTCAAGCCTAGCTATCGCTTCTTTGAATTCATCCAAAGGAGATTGTGAACCAGAAGGTAAAACTTGAGGTATGTACTTAAATAGCCTTTGTCCTTCCTTCCCCAAGGTGGTCATTAACAATGCTTTCTTCCTTTTGGGGGAAAAGTCTTCTCCATCTAAAGCCTCTATGTAGTTATTGAACATGACAACCCAATCTTCCCACGCAATACTCGGACTGCCAGGTTCAGAGAGAAAAGGAGGAGGTAAGGCTACATTCACTTGTTGAGACATTGTGGACTAATATGCTCAGTTAGAAATTAAATTCAAAATAAGTTGTCTCAAATGGTCGCTTTGAGGAAATGTGAAACACACTCAATCTGAAACATTGAATTAAAACGCTTACTTTTCTGTTTCACCCTCTTTGATTTCAGAAAATTAGTCACACTGCTAATTGGTTCCCTCGCTTCGGTTTTCGTGAAGTATCGATGCGCTGATGTTGCGCGCCGACATAAACCGATGATAAGCAGAGAGCGGAGCAAGTGCAATGAATAATTTCCTTCGCTTCGTTTTTTGTTTTTTTTACCAGGAGTAAACAAACTTAAGATGGCCGCCGACGTCTTGCGTCACAACGTCAAGGTCAATTGTGCGTGAAGGTAATGCTGTCGTCAGAGCGTCTTCGTCTTTGTTGGCGTGGCAACTAATGCCGCATACGTCAGGCTCTCTGATAGTTGCTGAGTAACGAACGTGACGTACTGCTGTAAAGGCACGATGCTCGAGCGCGCGCGTGAAGTAAGTTTTAAACGCTCACCTTCAGTCTATTTGTAATTTTGACCTTTTCTTCTGATTCCCTCGTAACCGGGTCAGTTATAAACAGGAAATTTACCGCACAATGTAGCACGCCGTGGATTCTTTCTTGATGGCTGTTTTCTTCGTTTTCTGTTTTTCGTTTTTTTTTTTTTTTTTCCCGCTGTGAATTTGGGTCAGCTTGGTAGATACACTGTAGGTTTCTCGTTGCCAAAATGTTGTAAACAAAGCTGCTTGAGTTGTGGGAATTATCCAGGGAAATATTAGAGTTTAATCACAGCACAGAAAACGAGTGGACACGCCACCATCTGACCAAGCTCCAACTGTCTGACTCAGAACGCTGCACAGAACATCAGTAGATAATACATAGTTAGGATTCCAAGTAGGAGACACAAAGGAAAGACTAACCCATAAATGAGATAAAACATATTTACAACACATCGTTTGGTTGATTCTGGAGGTGGGGGTATTGTAGGCGAATAGTAGTGCGGTTGGTTTGCATCGCGTTGCCACTATTTCTTTAGCAGAATAAGCGGTGCCCGTTGCCCTCCCTACTGAGGTTTGACAACGAGTAGGGCACGCTCCCTTCCCAGAGTGTACTTGATTAGGTTTGAAAAGTGTGTGTAGAAAGATAGATCGATTTCTACAGCAGGCTCAGGGCTGGGCCCTCTTGATTTGTTTCTTAGCTAAGCACTCTTGTTTGTATTTATTGTTGGAATTTTTAAAATGTCACAGATTTGCAGTTGTGCACTGACACACCACGGTCCGTGTGGGGCTTGTGTGGAGCTCCAAGCAGTGCGCACTAGAATAGGTTCATGTTTGTTTCTAGAGCGTGCAGAGAAGCTCACCCAGGGGTCTCGGATCGTTCTTCCGAATTCTTCAGAATCACCAGCGTTCTACACTGCCCTTGAAAGGTCAAATCGAGGCCGGAGAACCCCAGGATGAGGGTGTGCTTAGCGGTCCTTAAATATCAAGCTATCGCTGTGCAGGCAAGAGTTTGCAGCTTGTTTCCAGCTACCGTAAGGAGCAACTTCTTGACTTTATATTTTTACAGCATGGCAAATGCCCAGATGCCAGCATTAAACTGGGGTTGTTTGAATTTGCCTTTTGAAATATTGCAAAGTGTAAGTTTCACTACATGAGTAAGGCAAGCCGGGCAACGTTATTTCTCTGCGATTTAGTGACAGTACAGTGATGCAGGTTTAATTATATTTACATTTAAAGCCGCCAGCAACATTATAATGGAAATAAATGTATAAAAATGCTTCCCATCCCGAGAAAGATGTCAAAATCGCATTTTACAACCCGGGTCATCGTTTCAATATTGAACAATAAATCTGCTATGGCAGTTTCTGACCTCGAATGGATTGCCGCAAAATATATCCAGAACTTGGCTGGGCACGAGTGGATCAAAGACGGGCAGAAGGGGTGCATGAAGCGTGATGGGTGCAAGGGGAGGCTGAGGTGAGAGAGGGTACAGGTGGCAGGTTACTGGAAGGAGCTGAAAGTAATGACAGCAGGCACTGGTCTCTTGAGTCTGCTGACGCGGGATTTCTGGTCTATTGTTGTTAATCCAGATCCCAACTCAGGTCGACTAAATCGTTGGTACCTGTCATTGAGTAAAAGGCAATCCACTACTAGGTTAATCAAGAAAGAACTTACGCCACTCTAAAGAACCACTTACCACTGGAAAAGGTTTAAAAGTTTATTATAAAGCCTAAGCTATCTGGAGATACAAGCATCTCAGAATGAGATTCAAAAGATATACAGGAATCAATACAAACAAGAATTCTCTAAATGCTCCTAGTCGGCAGAAGGATATCACTAAAACAAATTCAAAAAGCATTAAAGTTGCCAACATGGACACAAGCTGTAGCTTATGCGTCATTTACAGAAAGGAAAAGTTCAGGTTAGACTGTCCCTACACTAGATTAAGTGACATCCCTACTTAGCAAGATCTTTACCTAAAAAGGTGTCAGCCGTGGTGTCTTCCAAAGAAGATCACAGACTTCCCTTAGTCTTTGTCTCAAAGTCGAAGTCTTGCAGTTCCCTATCTGCCTACCCATCCGCTCTCTTAGGTTCCTCAGATCATCTGCTCTAACTCCACCCCGGGGTCCTGTCCCTAATACAAAATCATATTTCCAATAGGAACGCCCCTGGAGACGCCTCTCACGTGGTGTAGGTTCTGGCGGCAACCTCCATGCTGGTACTCCTCGGGACCGTTCGTTAAAGTTGACCTTGCTTCCCAGGCTTCTCTCCGGCAAGACGGTACCCCCTAAAATTCCTGAAGACTGCTACAGGCCTGTGCCAGGCGTCTCTGAACAAAAGCCTATTCATCATTTCCCTGATTAAACCCCCTCGCACCTGCAAACAGACACTTTCTCTGTAGGCCCCAAATTCCGGCCTCCACCATATCTTGAAGTCATAAAACATTTGAACAGGCTTTACATTCGTGCTCTGTGCGACCTCTCCTTAACGAGCACATGCAGATCAAAGAAGCGACTTTATCTATTCAGGCCTACTAAAATTACTTGAAGCGGGCCTCTGCACTCTGCACATTTAATTTCTTTGTTTAAACAGTATTCTAACTAACACACATTACTATAGTGTAACACATCTATTTAAAGCATATTCCAATTCTATGATTAATAATACTTTGCAGTAAAATGACATTAGAATCCAAGTTACTTAAAAGTGTAGCAGCATCTTTCGTTTCTTGTGAAATGCCACGCGGCCTACACATTTCCATGGTTTGCAGAGTTACATTTCTTTTTCACACAGCCATATAACGTGTGACTCCAACATCATTCTAACATTTTTACAAACCTCTACATTAGTTTTTCACACTGATATATGTATCCCTATTCTAATTAAATACTCATATATATATTTTCTCTCTATAAGTTTGACACTCTTGTATGTTCTATACTAAACTAATATAACGTGCTTGTAAATATGGTGCACTTCTACATTTTTCAGATTTGTGCTCTCTCAATCCCCCCTTTGATGACTTACTGTAGTCATCATCATCACAACCCCCTCTCTAAGGTATAGAGTATCAAACTGAAGTCGTTGCAAGATTCCCTCGTTTCATCTCCTCTAGAGCCCTCAGACTCCTGTACTGATTCTCCTGCATCGCAGCTAATCTCCTCCCTTGCTCTCGCATGGATCTCTGCAACCTGTTTGCTCTATACCATTTGTACAGTCTCACCAATCCCCACAAAGTGATTATGCAAATCACTATTATGATGATAGGTTTCAATATGTACCAAATGATATTCTTTCCCAGGTTGGCAAACCAACCTCCAACTTTACCCATTCCTTGACCTACCTTTTCCCACACTGTTACCTTCGTCAAATCCTCTATCTCATGGTGTATTTCAGTAATGTTTCGAATGTACTTTTCTAGAGGTTTTGAATTGTCTGGAATGTAAGTGCAACATTCCTGGACCTTCAAAGCCTTACAGACTCCTCCCTCTTTTGCTAACAGAACATCTAGAGCAAGTCGGTTCTGAAGAACCATTGCCCTTATCGATTGCATCTCTCCCTCCACCAGCATTAAAGATCTAGCAGTACTGGCGGATAGTCTATCTACAACTGTTGCCAATCTTCTTATCTTAACATCATTTAGTGCTATCCCTAAAATAGGAAACATAGCACCAAATACATCTCCAACTACCTCCTCAGCGCTTACATCCCTTCTTCTTCTAGTTTGTTTTCCTCTCTTTTTGGTTTCCAAGTCCTCAGCATGGTATATTTTGGGGAAGACAATTGCTAAATAACATGATCCATACCAATTATCTGGTAGTTTCACGTATGCATTTCTTCCACAAACAAAATACACATTCGGAATCACCTTTATTTCCTTTAGGAAATCTTTGGAGTAATACTCCAATTGGAAAGCATGTTCACAACTGACTTCTCCCACAAACACATTCTCATAATATGTTTGACTTCTGTGTATACACAGCTTTCCCCTTTTCTCTCGGTCTAAAGCTATTGGACCATTGCTACCCTTTCTTTGGTGTTCTCTTTCTTCCTGGGTCCAATCTGTTTTCCATTGTCCTGAAGCTTTTAGGATCTTTTGTCTTCTATATCGATCATCCACCTGCCCTATAAATCTTTTCTCAATTTCGGACACTTTACAAGTCAAATTATTTCTTCGGGCATGTGAAGTATCTAATGTTCTCCATGGAAGGAAAAATTTCTGTAACCTGTCTTCACTCTTGTAATAATCCCATCTATTGAGGTGTTTATAATTTGGCACCTCTGGCAATACCGAGTCAAAGTTCGAGAACTAATACTTAAACCCCTCACGTTCATAAAATATGCTCAGCAATAAACTACATGAGATTCCATAGGTCAATGGAAGATGATGATACCTAATGCCTTCATCTACAGAGGCTGGCAACTGCATGCAGACATAGCAGTTCTTCGCCTCCATGACATCAATATATTCATAAAGCAATTTGGCATAAGCATTTGATTTAAAATTCCCCTGTGATTCGTCTGCATGTAATCTCTTAATCTCAGCATCTAACAAAGCTTTCTCTTTCGCTGTGTTTTCCCCCTGTTTGCCAGCCATAGGAGGCTTCTGTGTTGATACACTTTTTGCTTCCTTTTCTGCTTTCACATCATTTTCATGTCCCACTACATATGATACAGTAACCACTAAAACTATAAGAGAAATCACTATCCCTAAAAGTGTGCCTACTATGCATTTTGCCCTGCGGTTCGGGTTGCCAGCCTCCATGGTCTCAAGACAGTGTAGTTCTGTTTTTCTTTCACAGTACAAGTCTCTTTTCTTTTGCTTCTCCAATCTTTCGAACCACACCTGGAAGCTGAAAAATCCCCTCCGCAAAAACAGTCTCTGAGTTCTGTAGCAATAGACAACCTTAGTCCTTCTCCATCCTCTAAAATGGAAATCCCTAATTTCTTCTTCTTCTTCTTGGCACTAGGTTATCTCTCAATCTGTATTTACAAAGTTCTTTGCAAAGTCTTTAGTAGTCCGAAATTATGCGTGTTCCAAGAACTCCCACCACTTGCTCGAATATTTCCAAACGAAGAAGGATTCCCTCAAGTATTGGACACCTTGAACAGCAACACGGAAATTCAACTGTCTCTAGAATCAATTTTCTTATTCCGCTCAGAAGAGGAGGATAGACGATGTTGAGTGTCAGCAGCCCTTCGACCTCCACTCCTGGTATCAGCAACTCTACTTCCACTGTTATGAAGGGGTCAGTTCTGGTCAGGGTCACTTTCCTCACCCTCCCAGTTCTGCGTCCTTCGGACATCTGTAGCGAGGTAGGTCCACTCAGGAGTAGCGTATCTTCTGCAAGGCACTCGCACCCTCCTTGATCTTCTCGGACCTTCCTGTTCTTGTCCTTGCACACTTTCTTCTGGATCTGAGTCTTCGGATATAGTAGCAAGAGTTTCCTCTCGAGCTGGCTTCAAGCTTGGCCTCCTTTTTCTTTCAGGCCAGGTAGCTGCTCCACGCCTCGTTCTCCTATTTCTTGTCCGTTCACTCAGTTCTTGATCACTCTGGACTTGTTCTGTGTCTGAGTTGTTTTCACAGCAGCTTTCTCCTTCTGTGGCAACTTCAGTTTCACTGCCGTTCTGTCTTTCTTCTTCTTCTGGATCTGTGACACTCCCAACTTCTTCAGACACCCCCACAGCTTGACTGATCCCCTCTGGTGGCTCACCGTCCACTACTGAATCTTCCTCTGCGAGAGGAGCTGTTTCTTCTAGGGGTGCTGGAACTCTTCGAGTATGGGAAGCGTGGATCCAATTTGGCAGTCCTCCGCACTTCACGGCAGTGTTCGTAGTTAAAATGATCTGGTAAGGTCCTTTCCAGCGCACGTCTAGGCAGTTCTTCCGGACGTGCTTTTTCACCACTATCCAGTCACCTGGACACAGGTCGTGGCATTGACCTATTGAGGATGGAACTTCTGCGGCCTGTACCTGAAGAGACACAGAATGAATGGCGTCAGACAACCCCTTGCAGTAATCCGGTATCAGGTCATCTGTAATGTTCAGTAATGCAGTTGTTGGGACAGTTGGAAGTCTCCTTGCCCTCCCCATCAACACCTCGTGTGGAGAGAGACCTGTCCTCTTGTCGGGTGTGCTACGCATGCTCATAAAGACCAAAGGAAGAGCATCAGGCCAACTTAAGGAAGTTGAGGAACATACTTTAGCAATTCGACATTTCAGCGTCCCATTTATCTGCTCACGATACCTGAAGCCTGTGGTCGATAGCTACAATGCAATTTCTGATCAATGTTCAATGCAGAGCAAAGCATCTTCACAACTTCGCTGTTAAAATGTGTTCCTCTGTCCAATTCCAGAGAGGCAGGCACCCCGAAGCGCGGTATCAACTCTCTAAGCAACAACTTTGCTACTGTGAGTGTATCGCACCTGCGTGTAGGGTATGCTTCAACCCATCTGGAAAATATGCATACTACCACCAGAACATACCTAAGGCGGTTGACTTTTGGCATTTCAATAAAATCCAATTGCATTCTGTTGAAAGGCCCCCCAGACCTCCCAATGTGACTCAGTGTAACTGGTGTTCTTTTCCCTATATTCAACTGCTGACAAGTAACACATCGCTTACACACTGCTTCTGCTGCAATCCTAAATTTTGGGCAATACCAAGTCTGCCTGAACACCCTCAGCATGGCATCTCTTCCCAAATGCACTGGACCATGTATCTGCCGTGCCATTGGACTCGCTAACTCCTCAGGTAACACTGCCCTTCCATCTGCTGAAACCCAAAAGTCCATTTCGCTTCTCACACAACCCGCTGTTTCCCATGCCTGCTTCTCAGATTCAGGTGCATTGTCTTGCATTTGTTTCAAATCTTCCCAAGTATCAACAGTTTCTAACATCATGCTTAGTTCTGTCCTTTCCTGAGCCCCACCTACTTCCACCTCCGTGAAAGAATAACCATGCTCCGCACAATAGCGGGCAACTTCGTCTGCATATCTATTTCCCTGTGACACAAAATCTGTATTTTTCGTATGAGCTACACATTTCACAACCGCAATTGCGGCAGGACCCTGTAATGCTTCTAACAGCAGTCTTACAAATTCTCCGTTTCTGATTGGCGAACCAGAGGAGGTCATGTAACCCCTCTGAGACCACAATTGCCCGAAATCATGAACTACACCGAAACCATATTGGCTATCAGTATATATGGTGACTCTAATTTTATTGCCTGCTGTACAGGCACGTGTCAATGCAATGATTTCTGCTACCTGAGCGGAGTGTACTCCTTCCAGGCAAGCGGCTTCCACAACTCCAGTAATGGTGCAAACAGCATAAGCTGCTCTCAACCGACCAGTATCGTCTCTTAAACATGAGCCATCAACAAAGTAAATTTCATCAGGGTCGATCAATGGCTCATCCACAATATCTGGTCTGGGCTTCGTGCATAGTTCAGTCACATCAAGGCAATCGTGATCTTCACAGTCTTCGCCTTCTATGTCATTAGGAAGTGGCATCAGAGTAGCAGGATTCAAGACAGAGCACCTCTTAAGGGTCACGTTCTCTGCAGCAAGAATAACTTGCTCATTGCGCGTGAGCCTACTGTTGGTCAAGTGCTGGGTCTTGGTCCTGGTCATTAACAGTTCCACAGAATGAGGTACATACACCACTAACTGGTGTCCCATCACAATGCTTTCACAACGCTCAATGCTGACACCTGTTGCAGCAACGGATTTGAGACATCCGGGCAACGCTGCGGCTACTGGATCTAAGGTAGCCGAAAAGTATGCAACTGGTCTACGGGCATTTCCATGGACTTGCACTAAAACTGACAAAGCACAGCCCTCCCTTTCGCAGCAATAGAGGGAAAATGGCTTCTCATAATCCGGCATCCCCAGAGCCGGAGCACGACACAAGTCATCTCTCAGCTGTAGGAACGCCATCAAGCACTCATTGTCCCACGGTACCGGATCACTCACCTCCTTGTGCGTCAGTTTCTGTAAGGGTTTTGCTTTCAGTGAAAAGTTAGCTATCCACTGTCAGCAATAACCAACCATTCCTAGAAACATCCTGACTTCTCTCTGTGTTGTAGGCGAGTTCATCTTCATGATTGCCTCTATTCTATCTGGTGACACTTTGCGCTTTCCTTTTTCTATCCGGTGACCCAAGTACTGTACTTCTGTCAGACAGTACTGCAATTTGCTTGGGGATACCTTGTGTCCATTTTCAGCTAAATGGTTCAGCAAGGCGATGGTGTCTTCCTTGCAAGCTTCTTCTGTTCCTGACGCAACAAGTAGGTTGTCTATGTACTGGACCAGAACCGAATTCTGTGGCAGCACTAGACTTTCAAGGTTCTTTTTCAACAGCTGGTTGAAAATTGATGGGCTATCTGTAAACCCTTGTGGGATTCTACACCATGTTAAGACGCGACCCTCCATTTTAAACGCAAAAAGATACTGGCTTTCTTCGTCTAATGGGATTGAAAAGAAGGCTTGACAAAGATCTATCACTGTGAACCATTCAGCTTGGAATGGTATCTGAAACAGTATCACTGATGGATTCGGTACCACTGGACAACATGAAACAACAATGTCATTAATTTTTCGAAGATCCTGTACTATTCTAAATTTTCCACTAGGTTTCTGCAAACCCATAATCGGGGAGTTGCATGGACTTCCCGCGATTTCCTTCAGTATTCCCTGTTGAATCATAGAGTCGATCACAGGTTTTATTCCTGCAATCGTCTCTTGGGACAGCTTGTATTGTGGCGTTCTTGGATAATCGACATTTGGTTTCACTATGATCTTCACTGGCTCTACCCCTTTGACCAATCCTATCTCTTCTCCTGTAAAATCCCATACTTCTGATGATACTGCCTCGCGTAAGTCCCAAGGAAGGTCCTCCACAGTCAGAGTAGGATACAGTTCTATGCATGTTCTTGAATTCACAATTTTGAAGGTAGCGTCATCATCTGTCGTCTCTACCTCTACTCCCTGTGGTGTGCAGTATATGGTACAGTTCAGCTTGCACAATAAGTCCCTTCCTAACAGACACACAGGACTAGAATCACACACCACAAACTGATGTTCATTCATGTAGTTTCCTATTTTCACTGACACTGGTTCCGTCAAAGGGCTAGTCATCCTCTTGTTTGCGACTCCTACCACCTGAATTGTTTCCCCCGACATTGGTAGATCCGGAACCACTGCTGATCTCAAAGTTGATCGAGTAGCTCCGGTATCCACCAAGAATGTTGTGGGACACCCTGCCACTTCAGCCTCAACAAATGGTCCTCTTTGATCCACTTCCAGAACTGCCCCGAGGGTACAGTCCTCTTCTTTGCTTACACGTTGTCCCGTCAATGGATCAATGTAATAACATTTTTCCTCATCTATGAAAAGAGGCATTTGTCTAAAGACCTTTCCCCCTGTCGAAATCTTTGGTGGCTGCGGAAACTGAGCTCGTGGAGCCGAAGTCCCCCCTTTGGCCACCTTGATTCTCGGCACTGGCACCCCTTGAACTGGAACCTCCGGAACCTCCTCCTCTACCTCTAATTCTCCGTTTTCAGGGTTATAGGGACACTCGCGTCTCCAATGTCCCACCTGATGACACTGGTGGCACTTTGTCGTTCTCTTCAACGTAGCAATGTCAATTCTAGGTCTCAAGTTTTCCTCACTGTCCTTATTCTGATTGTTCGATTTCCTTCCCATTGTCCCTGTCCCCTGCTGCTGCTGTCCGCTCTTTCCAGCTGACTGCATCTGCACCACCATGAGCTTCTCTTTTAGCTTCTTTGCTTTGGAATCTATTTCGTCACTGCAGTATCTTGCGTACCTCAAGATCTCATCTAATGGTCTGTTTTGCCAACAAATTAAATGTTGCTGAATCATCAAACAAATATCAGGTCTCAACCCCAAAACAAACTTTGACACAAACTGTCCTATCTCCTTGGGGTCCATTACATCGAGTCCACTGTATTGTTTGAATGTTTTCAGCAATCTCTCATAAAACTCATGAACTGTCTCCTTGGGTTCCTGTCTTGTTCGGTCTATTTTTACCCAATCTATGTCTTGTGGTGGGACCTTATCCTTCAGCCAAGTTATTACTCTTTCGTATTTCAACATTACAATTTCAGACGGTCCATTTGTAGCAGCATTCCTTTCGGGTTCTACAGTTGGCCACTCGACACTAGTCTTGCATGCTGTCCACAAGTCCCCTGGGACCACAATGTCAAATAAGGTGTTCAAATCAATCCACAATACCTTTGAGATTTTCACAAACCTTTCTACCTGCTTGTACCACTCAACGGGATTGTCCCTTAACTTCGGAAATGAGTTGGTAAATGCAGCCCAATCTCCTCTACTCCAGGGCACATGTACATAGTTCCCATTCGATATTTCTCTCAAAGGAAATGCCTCCATCTGCATTACCCTTCCTTCCGGAGACATCACACTCGTGCTCCGTCTGACAGTACCCCTTTTGGACCACCTCTCTTCCCATTTGTCCAGATCTCTCCACGCTCTTATTCCTGTTATCAGCTCCCTTATGTGTGTTTTTGATCCTGTAGTTCTTTTTTCGTCTAAGTCTTGGTCTGAATACTGCAACCTATGGTTACTCTGTAATGTCTTTGTTCTGGACAAGTCTACCACATACTTCTCTGCCAGTTCAGACAGTTTCTCATGTATTGCTCTTGCCTTTCGGGTAATATCCTTTGCTATAAACAGTAACTCATCTTGTTCGTACAAGTCAATCCTTTCTAAGGGCAACGTCCCATCTATTATCTCGTTCAGATCATTTTTTAAACTAGTGACATCGAGTCTTTTGGCCTTTACTGCAGCTTTCAGTACGCTAGCTCTAGGGGGTCCACTCACATCTCTCCCATCCCAGCTCCGAGTCCTACGTCTAGGCTCAGGCGAGTTATGGGGAGTCCTCCCCTGTTCCATCTCTCCAGGTCCCATGCAGTTCCATCCTCTCTGGGTGTATGGTGAAACACTTTCCCATTTCTCATAATCCCACAAGTCCCGCCCTGCATGGTTTCCCTAGAGGCATGGTAAGACATTCCGTTATTCCCCCTTTCTTCATCATTTGCCGGTGGTCTCTGTTCTCTCGACCCATGGCAAGATCCCTCACTGTTCCCCATGCTCCCACGACTCCAGTGCTGTACATTATCATTAGGTACATGGTGAGTACATCTAAACCTATCTCTGTATTCTTGTGTCCTTCTGTCTCCCTCACTTGTTATGAGACGGGACGTCTCTCCACATCCTGTACCTCTCTCACTTCTCTCCTGCCCATTTCCACCGTCTATATGACGTATAACTCCTCTACTCTCCGGACGGTTACCATCCCACTCCTGACTACTTGCGCTAGCCCCGCAGTGAGACAATGTTCCGTTGCCTCGACTTCCCCATTCTGCTTCTGCTCTTGGCCTGCTGCGCTGTGCTTCTGTCGACGCTTCCCATTCTCTCAAGTCGGCCCTCAGTTCCTTAAAGGATTTCGGCCGTGGTCCCCTCAGGTCCATCGGTCCTCTCTGACCCCCCTGTTCTGCTGCGGGACCCACTGCTGAATCAAATGGGGTGCTCCACGTCGCTGGTCCTGGCAATTGCCTCCAGGCATTTGTCATGTTATTTCTCCTTTCCATTTCAGCTCTCTCTCTGTCTAACCGTATCTGTTCTTCCTCTCTGTCTCTCTCGGGGTTGTAAATCGATACTATAGGACCTATGGTAACGGGTACTTGTAGAGCGTCTGGCAACCCGTAAGACTCAACCCTCTCAGTGGTTGGCGTCTTCTGTACCACAAACCTTCCGACTATACTCTGTACTGTACTATGTTGAGGTGCCTCCTCACCTTTGACAGGTGTCCAATCCGATATAGGGAGTGGTACATACCCCTCTATGGCAGCCCCATCTTCCCTTGCGAGTCCCCTACTTTCTATTCCCCCAACGTTCGGAGGCGGTCTATCTATTAGCAATCTATTTATCAAGTTGTCCTCCGACTCGCTCTCCTCATCCTCTTCCATGAGCCTCTTTTCTTCTGCCACCTCTCTCACTGTGTACAACTTATCCACCTCAATAGCCTGTACCCTCCATCTCTTGGCGTCCGCATCCCATTGGGCATCTCGCACTGCCCATACTGATCGCTTCAACCTTTCCTGGCGCCTGTTCAGATTTCTGTCATGTGCCGCCCTAATCCACGCATTAAGGGCCTCAAACTGTGTTGGTCTAGGCGAAGGATTCAATGAGGACATAATTGCCTTCAGCCGATGTAACGCTTCTAACCTAAACGTTCCATACTTAGGAAACGTCAGTTCCTCATTCCCTTCCGAAATCTTGCTCCATTCACTAATCCATAGTATAGTATGCAAGCCAACATTCGTTGCCATATAATAAGCTGGTGTACCCTCTGGCGGTGCCTCTTCCCTGTAATAAGAGTCCCTTCTTTTTCTCTTAAAAATCCCTCTCAAACATTTAAAACACTTCATGTTCAAAACCTACAGAATTTCTATTTTCTCCGCGTTTGTTTACTTCCTGATGACAATCCACCAATCTCAGCACGGTTTTCGCTAACTGCCCTATCACAACGCGGCTTTTCACTGACGTCACACCAACCGCCCTATCACAGCACCGCTTCTTACTAACCGGCCTATCTCAGCGCGGCTCTCGCTGACGTCACACCAACTCCCTATCTCAGCGCGGCTCTAGTCGACGTCACTCGTCCCCCTTTGCAGCAGTTCCCCTCCTTTTTCAGCTCGTCTCCACGGTCATGCATGCGTCCCATTCATACTCTGAAAAATGATTACTTCCGTCCAAGCGATCACTTTTCTTGACTGTACGCCCACAGTCTATCTGTAATTGTCACCTTAACTGACGAAATGTCTTTCCGTTTACGTCCAGACAATTGCCTTCTCTGATAGGTTACTTACACACAGTAACTTTCGACCAGCGTCCGTTACTCACACACTCACTCTTACACTCCCCCTATCTCGGGTCTGCGGGGGTCAATGGTACCTCATGACCTCCTTACTCTGGTCGACAATTACTCTGGATGTTCGATACACCCGAACCACTTAAGCTCTACTCCGAACTTAAGATTTTACCAGGTTGCGCGCGCTCACAACCTTCTCACAATCACACTACAGGCATTCAACTCCGCATGACATTACAATACAAATACAACACAAAACACCGCAATCTGTCCACGCATGACCCTTGTTATACTCACTCTCATCCGATACTGCTGCTTTTCTCACTCTCCGTCAGCGCCTTCTTCGGCAGGCCACCTCTCGAGCTCTAGGGACCTTGGGGTGAACTAACCTAGTCTAGATTACCTTCCTCAAGAAGATAACCATCCTCACTCTGCTACCAACTGCTGACGCGGGATTTCTGGTCTATTGTTGTTAATCCAGATCCCAACTCAGGTCGACTAAATCGTTGGTACCTGTCATTGAGTAAAAGGCAATCCACTACTAGTTTAATCAAGAAAGAACTTACGCCACTCTAAAGAACCACTTACCACTGGAAAAGGTTTAAAAGTTTATTATAAAGCCAAAGCTATCTGGAGATACAAGCATCTCAGAATGAGATTCAAAAGATATACAGGAATCAATACAAACAAGAATTCTCTAAATGCTCTTAGTCGGCAGAAGGATATCACTAAAACAAATTCAAAAAGCATTAAAGTTGCCAACATGGACACAAGCTGTAGCTTATGCGTCATTTACAGAAAGGAAAAGTTCAGGTTAGACTGTCCCGATTTTGGAAAAGGGGGGTGGTGATGGACAGAGTCTCTGAATGATGCAGAATACTCTTACCAAGTCAAGAGATCATGGTTTTAATCCATCACCGTTTTTTAGCTCAATGCACCATCCCAGCTCAGAACCTGGCTATATGCAAATTAGTCTGTTCCTGTCCCAGTGCATGATGGGAACAGGGCAAACCAAACTACCAAGCCAATTCTTATACTGGTAAGGAAACAAGCTTCCGGGGACCAGTTTCTGGCATCACAGCCTTCTTCGGCCCGGCTTGCTTGAATCCTGATGGTGCAATGAGCAAGGGACTCACGTCTGAGCATACCCTCCCACACATAGAGTGGATAAACCGATTTTGGAAAAGGGGGGTGGTGATGGACAGAGTCTCTGAATGATGCAGAATACTCTTACCAAGTCAAGAGATCATGGTTTTAATCCATCACCGTTTTTTAGCTCAATGCACCATCCCAGCTCAGAACCTGGCTATATGCAAATTAGTCTGTTCCTGTCCCAGTGCATGATGGGAACAGGGCAAACCAAACTACCAAGCCAATTCTTATACTGGTAAGGAAACAAGCTTCCGGGGACCAGTTTCTGGCATCACAGCCTTCTTCGGCCCGGCTTGCTTGAATCCTGATGGTGCAATGAGCAAGGGACTCACGTCTGAGCATACCCTCCCACACATAGAGTGGATAAACCGATTTTGGAAAAGGGGGGTGGTGATGGACAGAGTCTCTGAATGATGCAGAATACTCTTACCAAGTCAAGATATCATGGTTTTAATCCATCACCGTTTTTTAGCTCAATGCACCATCCCAGCTCAGAACCTGGCTATATGCAAATTAGTCTGTTCCTGTCCCAGTGCATGATGGGAACAGGGCAAACCAAACTACCAAGCCAATTCTTATACTGGTAAGGTTAGACTGTCCCTACACTAGACTAAGTGACATCCCTACTTAGCAAGATCTTTACCTAAAAAGGTGTCAGCCGTGGTGTCTTCCAAAGAAGATCACACACTTCCCTTAGTCTTTGTCTCAAAGTCGAAGTCTTGCAGTTCCCTATCTGCCTACCCATCCGCTCTCTTAGGTTCCTCAGATCATCTGCTCTAACTCCACCCCGGGGTGCTGTCCCTAATACAAAATCACATTTCCAATAGGAACGCCCCTGGAGACGCCTCTCACGTGGTGTAGGTTCTGGCGGCAACCTCCATGCTGGTACTCCTCGGGACCCTTCGTTAAAGTTGACCTTGCTTCCCAGGCTTCTCTCCGGCAAGACGGTACCCCCTAAAATTCCTGAAGACTCCTACAGGCCTGTGCCAGGCGTCTCTGAACAAAAGCCTATTCATCATTTCCCTGATTAAACCCCCTCGCACCTGCAAACAGACACTTTCTCTGTAGGCCCCAAATTCCGGCCTCCACCATATCTTGAAGTCGTAAAACATTTGAACAGGCTTTACATTCGTGCTCTGTGCGACCTCTCCTTAACGAGCACATGCAGATCAAAGAAGCGGCTTTATCTATTCAGGCCTACTAAAATTACATGAAGCGGGCCTCTGCACTCTGCACATTTAATTTCTTTGTTTAAACAGTATTCTAACTAACACACATTACTACAGTGTAACACATCTATTTAAAGCATATTCCAATTCTATGATTAATAATACTTTGCAGTAAAATGACATTAGAATCCAAGTTACTTAAAAGTGTAGCAGCATCTTTCGTTTCTTGTGAAATGCCATGTGGCCTACACATTTCCATGGTTTGCAGAGTTACATTTCTTTTTCACACAGCCACATAACGTGTGACTCCAACATCATTCTAACATTTCTACAAACCTCTACATTAGTTTTTCACACTGATATATGTATCCCTATTCTAATTAAACACTCATATATATATTTTCTCTCTATAAGTTTGACACTCTTGTATGTTCTATACTAAACTAATATAACGTGCTTGTAAATATGGTGCACTTCTACATTTTTCAGATTTGTGCTCTCTCAAGTCTCTGCTCACAACTGATCGGGAGGATTTTTAGATCTTTGTAACAAGTTTACCAGGCAGCTTAAGTTCCTATGCCAGGGCTGAGTATATGACCCAGCTCTGTGTTTTAACTTTGTATTCTGAGGCTTGTAGTTGGAATGTTGTGAGGCACTGAAAAGAGTACAAATAAAAGAAAGACATTGTCAGTTACAATGCCCTTACTTTTTTTTGGTAGGCACTGGGAGATTAAGTGATTTGCCCAGAATCACAAGATTTATTTCTCTCTCTTCACTCTACCACACAATTATCTCTCCAACTTTAACAACCTAACTCTAAACTCTCTGTCTCTCTACCTTTCTCTATCTCTCTATCTCATTCTCTCTCTTCACTCTACCTCTCATTTAAATATACAAAGAACTCTATTTCTCCAACTTTTTAAAGTTTAAAGTTAATTGAAAGAAAAAATGCTATCATACAAAGGAAGTAACATCATATAGGAGAAATCACAATATAAGAATATTATACATTTCAAACAAACAAAAACCTATTAGTGAGAACAGGAAAGGGAAAGAGAAGGAAAGAGGGAAGGGGGAAGGAAAATCAAGAAATCCATTACAATATATATTTTTTTTAAACAGTAAGAGTAAAAGTGCTATCATAACCTGAGGCTCTATTTCATATACAAGAACGATAGTAAATATACTGTAATCATAGGTTTATAAGATACAATACCGGCAACATTTCTCCTACTTTAACCTACACCTAAACTCTCTTTCTCTATTTCTCTCTCACTCTACCTTTCGCTAACTCTCTATCTCATTCGCTCTCTCTTCACTCTACCTCTCATTTAAATATGAAAGAACTCTAACTATCTCTTTATACCATCTCTCTCTCGCTTTCTATCACTTTTGCACTGGCGCTCTCGCTCACATGAGTAAAAACCAATTCCATTACAACGCCGATAGCTTTAACTAAAAAAAAAAGCGAGACATATTGCTTTGCAAATGCTTGTTTCTTTAGCTACACTGTCTGAAAGCAGTGGGGTGGCGCTCCTCTGCCATAGTGGTGGAGCCGCCACTGGCACACAGCCTTAGCAGACACAGGTCAGGTGGACGATGCACCCTCCCCTAGGTCGATTGTAAACCCATAACCGCAGACGCTGCACTTTGCAGAAACGGTGCTGCCTAAACGTGAGAGAACAGGCTTTTTAACATGATCGCTGCACTTAAGAAAACAGTGGGCTCGTACATATGGGCAGGTTCGGTCACACAGCACATCTGGGCAGATGTTCCTTGGTATATTTAGGTGCATAAACCGAATTACTAACCTCCAGCGGCCTGTGATACAGTGAGTGTTTGTGTTTCTGAGGTTCTTAACGCCAGTGGAAGCCCATGTTAAAAGATCCTGAAATAACACCGCACAGGGGTTCTGGTTTCCTGCACAGAAGATGAGTTGCAGATTGCTGCTCGTGCTTGAAAAGGCCCATTGTACAGCGAGCCCGGGTCAAGCCCTAATCCGCTCTAACTAAAACAACTCTCTTCACTTAGCCAGCAAGGCAGGCGGGCAGGGCAAATGCAAAGATAAGGTTGGAGACCCCAAGGAGCAGCTGAGCAGGGAGAGTCTGGGGCCTTCCTTTCTGGCACACACCATGTCTGTCTGCGCTGGAAGGAAGGTAGGAAGTGGATCTGTTGGTAAAAGTACTATTGTAAACATTCTTAGCAACATTTTGGGACAACTCTCTGTACCTCTATGAATAAAGAGCACAAATCGTATTGAAGCCCTGCAACTGCACAAGTGGTTTTGAGAATACACACACACACACACTCACACACACACACACACACACACACACACACACCAACACACCCACACACTCAAACGCGCACACACACAAACCAATTGACCCAGTATGTGAACATGCACATACATACACAAACACACACTCTCTCTCTCTCTCTCTCTCTCTCTCTCTCTCTCTCTCTCTCTCTCTCTCTCTCTCTCTCACCCTCTCTCTCTCTCTCCATATATTTACTGAAAAATCCAAAGGTTTAAGGGATGTGATAATTAGTTGAAAAAGTGAGTTAAAACATACTGGGTGTATTTACAAGAAAACCCAAATTTGCCCCGCTCCGACATTTTCAAAATGCAGGGATGTGCGGTATTTACAAAAATACGGTGCACCCCTGCGTTTCCCCTAGAGCTGGCGCTACAAAAAAGCTGCCTAGTGCCAGCGCAGGCACCCTTGAGCCATGTTGCATGGGTGCCTGCGCTGCAGGGGCGATTTGCTCTTTCTATGTGTGCTGTAGAAGGCAGCACACATAGGGCAAAAAATGAGGAAAAATTGAAAATTCTCCTCATATTGCCATTGTAAGACCAGGTATTACCTAGCCTTAGTTTTTGGCGCTCGCCTAGCCTTGTAAATCTGGGGCAGCGTAAAAAAACAATGGGTTTTGCGGTTGAGCGCCCACTGCAACACCTATTGCCCGCTGCTTTGCCACTCCAGACTGCCGCAGAAAAGGCATATTTACAAAGTGGTGTTAAGCCACTTTAAGTGGCTTAGCGCCACTTTGTAAATATGGTGAATAGTACAATGCCACCGGAGCATCAGTGACGTTTGGAGCTTGTAAATATGCCCCACTGTTTCAAATTAACAAAATCACTGAAAGTTACCAGTTATAGTTATAACAAGTAACTATAACTCATGCCCTAAAAAGCACCTATAGCTCACACCCCAGTCATGCACAGTGTTGTCATTAATGATATCATTTTTTTATTTTTGATGTTGCAGTGATGATATCAATGATGTCATAGAACATGTCATGAGTAATGTAATATGGGAAGTAGTTTGAAGTACATGGCAAGGGCGTGAGTTATAGTTGCTTTAGGGCACGAGTTATAGCTACTTGAGATAACTACAACTAGTGAATTTCACTGGTTTTCTTAATTTAAAACAGTGTGTTTTAAGTTACATTTTCACTATAATGTCACATTATAGTGAATTTTGAAGTTTAAAAAAAAATGTTAAGTAAGGTATACTTACCTCTCCTTTGGACGGCATTGGCATGGGGTTGGGTGTTAACCCTGGCCTGTGGCCATGCCCTACACCCAACACCCAGCTGGCAACCAACCCTGGCTCTAAGCACGCGTGTATGACTATGTGATGTTACAACATAAAGGATGACATTTTAAGTAAGTTAGTCCTACTGACTTTGTCAAAGGGTCAGAACACCAAAATATAAATAGGGGGCCTATTGGTTTTACGAAGGGGTCAGCATATTAACATACATAAAGCAGAACTATTATATTTGTCAAAAAGTCCCCAATAAATGTAATCAAATGTATATTTTATAAACTCCCACATTTCAACGTTTAATAAAAGTTAGTGTCAATAAAGACTTACTAAAAATAATCATCATGACTTTGAGTCTTTTTCAAAACATTTTTGGGCCATATAATACAAGCCTAGGACCCACTACAGGGGGGACCTGCACACCAGCTTGAGAGAAAACAGCTCCTGCTGGGGGTGCTTTATAAATGATGGTAAGCTCTCCTTAGGTCATGGATTTATTTATTCAGGGGACTTACTATGTTTTTCTAGTAATGGGAGTTTAAAAGGCGCTAGGTCATTATGGGGCACTCCTTGCTTGGAGAAGTGAATAATAATTGGTCTGCTCCAGCCGCTCATTTATTATTCTTCCCTTTCTGTTTATTTGATTATTTTTGTGTGTGTTGTAGTCCCACCAGGAAAACCCATAACTATAATTTTTGTAGCGAGCTCTGGGGGTAATCCCAGGCTCTGTGACCTTACCGGCTCCCTGCAAGCAGCCTACTTCAATGGGGCAGCACACGAACAGGTCACAACATTTTTTAAAAAGTTTTTCACCTATGACACCCAACAACATATTTTATGTTGGGGGCTGCAGGAGAAGGCCCAGGACCCCTGCTGCACCATCGGTTCCTTGGAAGCCTAAGTAATTGGGCCGTGCAGGACACTTAAAAAAAAACACTGGGGTAGAGCTCACAACATTTTTGATGTTGGAGCTATGCCATGGAGCCTCAAGGCCCACAGCCCAGCTGCTCCCCTGCAAGCAGGCATCCTGGGTTCAGCAGAAGCCAGCATTGTTCCCACCTTGTGGGATCAGCTTTTCTTCTAGCAATTCTATAGTTCCCTGCCCGCAAGAGAGTGGGATGGGAAATCTTTAAGCTCCCTCCCGGTGGGAGCCTTTCTGCCTCTGCCGGATGGAAGCAGAGAAGTCTTCCTTGCCTGAGCTCCTGGGGCAGTGAAACAGTGGTGTCCCAGGGGATGGGGTCCCCGCGACACAGTCACTCACTGGCCCCAAGAGATTGGGTCCACAGGGTCAAAGCATGGCTCAGGGATGGGGCCCATACCCAGTCCTCTAATTTGTATGCACAGGCCCGGGGGATGGGGTCCCTCGACTTCAATGAGACCCAGGGAGGGCGACACATGCCCCCTCCCCATACGTTTTAACTCACCCCCACCTTTTAAATGAATGGGATGCGGTCCATGGGGCCTAGAAAGGGCCCGGGGATGGGGGCCGCATGCTCCCTCCCCTTATTTTAATTAATCACACCTGGGGTATGGAGTTCCCGAGACCTAGAAATGGTCCGGGGAGGCAACACACGCCACCATCGCCTTTCAGAATATATTGAGACACCTGTCCCTGGGCCTTTTCTCGACACAGGGGCTATTTTTAGGTCGAGCCTAGGCTGGGCTTAGGCGCTGACTGTAAGACCTGTTGTTATCTCCTCTATCAGCTTTTGGCATGCCCATTAGTTGCCATTTGTTCGTTGTTGTGCCATTTAGAAATACGGGTGCATTGGGTCTGATTCTTCTGCCTTTGCATGCTTGGGTCACGCCCAGACGATTTCACTCATTGTTTGGTTGCTCTGGCCATAACAATATGTCCCCGGTTCCCACTGGTCAACCTGATCTGCCTTTTTAGTTTGTAGGCTATCAACATCTATTTAGGCTTTCAGGCCATTTTACGGAGCAATGCTCTGTTCGGCACCTGCAAAGTGGCAATTTCTGTCTGGTAACTGTTGAGCTATGCCAATAGCTCTAACTCAAAAACATGCAAGACTATTGTATTTCTAATGCTTGTTTATAAAGGGCCAGAGTCCGTGCTTTAAAAAAATAACTTTACTGCTAAAAAAATCTTTTTGGACCTCTCTACCTTGTCCCCTTAAATATGTTTTTAAACTTATTGTCAGGACTGGGGACTGACTTGCTGAGTCCTAAAATGATTGTTGCCACATTTTTTTTGATGTGGTGGCAGCCAATCATATCTTGTCATAAGATGTATCAACGCCATGGGTCCTCTTTGGCGTGAAATATGCAAAGTTTTTTAACCATCATTTTTTTTAAACTACTGAATGGGTTTACACCAGATCACCACAAGCACTCTTTCTGGACCAAGATGTTGCTTTCTGCAAAATTTGGTGTAATTACGTTCAGCAGTTTTTACAGAATCTCTGATCAATTTTCCAATGGAAAAATGAATGGGGAATATGCCTTTTAGGACTCTCTCTTTTTCTCTGCCCCGCTTGACGGATCATCCTGAAATCTTCTATTAAGGAGCTGAGGTGGATGAGACTTTTTTTGGAAAGTTTTGTGAAGAGTCGTGAAACAGTGCCAAAGTTATAAGCAAGTAAAAAAATACTTTCCTATGGAAACGGGTTCTCAACTGTAACTACCCAGTGGTGACTGCCAGTATACATATATACATTGTCTTGTTTTATTTATATTAAAATGTACTCTATTTTTCCAAAATGGTGTGGGATGTTTCTTGCCTCTAAGTTAAGCCTGTCTGTTTTGTGCTAAGCTACCAAGAGGGTTGAACACAGGTTAATTTGTGGTTTGCTTGTGCATCGCCCTGACTTGGATTGTGGTTGCTGCTTGAGTAGGCTTTCATCACCCTTTACCAGTAACCCAATTTCTCACAACCTGTTTCACTGGATTGCTCCTGCCATGGGTGGAAGAAGAAAGGCTCCCAAAGGGTGGGAGCAGAAAACAGTGAACAGTACATTGCTCCCACCACAAGAGCAGAAAGTATGGTTGCTCCTGCTGTGCCAGAGCACATTCACAGTGGATAGTTCTAGCACCTCATGATGGATGCTGGCTGGCGAGCCAGAGGAGCCGCAGGGCCCATAGGCCTTCCCCCTGCAACTCCCAATAAGAGGCTGTGTTGTGGGTGCCTCGTATGAGATCGGGCATTCATAAAAAAAAGTGTGGTTGCGCCCCAGGATGCGTGCTGACTTGGGAGCCGGTAGAACCACTTCAGCTTAGGGTCCCCCGTGGCCTCTAACAGTATAATGAGGTGTGGATGCCCATTGTGGGATCGGACAACAGTAAAAAAAATGTTATTTAAATGCGTGCAACTCAAGGCTGTGCAGCAAGATAATAGAGCGGCTTTGCCACTCATAAAATATTTAGTAATCCTGAGAGGAAGTTCCCATAATGTCCTGTGAGGACTTTGTTTTTGCATATTGTCTTTGTCGTGATACCTCAAGAAGAGGCAAGGGCACCACAAACAATTTATTTAAATGTTATCAGGGGCTGCAAGATGCACAGTAGGGAACATTTTTAGAACACGCACAGTAGGTTTCCAGGGTCATTGAGTACATGACCTGATGAGAGTTTTCTACCATTTTTAAAGTACTCAAAGCTGGTTCTATGCTCTTCAACTGGAGTGTGGTGATCACTTGTGCTATGAATGCATTATATGGCTCAAAGAGTGTTAAAGGTAGACTCAAATCCATGTTTATGATTGTTTTGATTAAAAGTACTTTATTTAAAATATTTTAGTGACAATTGCTATTACTGATTACTAATGAATGCATTGGATTATGGTTATTATTTCCATTGGTTTTATTGGTAAATTATAACAGATGGATGATTTATTTATCTGATGATCTTTTGACAAAGCCAATAAGCCTGCTTTATATGTTGATGTGGTGACCACATGACAAAGCTATTAGAAATGGGGTCTCTTGTTGGCAGATGTATGCATCACTCTTGTCAGGGTAAGTGAGTACATACTACTGGCCTCATTTATGAATTGTGACGCATCACTGTGAGAAAACAGCGATGCGCCACTTTTCATTGCACCCTCCTTGCGACACCAACGATGTGTCATATTTACAGTATGACGCATCATGTCGCAAGGAGTTACAGACACGTCAGTATTTCTGACGTATCTGTCGGCGCAAAAATGATGCATTGCTGGAGTGTGTAACAAAAGTGACGCAACTCCAGCAATGGGTCATTACACACTCATTATGAAAGTTAATGAATAAATAAATAAACTGAGTGGAGTGTCCCTAAAGCGGGCGCCGTGCTCGGGATACAAATACAATAAAATAGCATCCGCCATTGTTCCTATAAGTGCCCATAAACAAAATAGTGCTGACCCCCTAGATAAAGCTGACCATGTAACGAGCCAAGTAAAAGGTTCAGTCGTCATGGGCAGTAACAAATGGTGACAAGGCGGTAAGAATGAGACTAACAAGCCTCGTTATGAATCGGAAGCCAGCATTTACTAAGGACAATGACACCAGCCAATGAAAAGTATGGGCGGAGAGTGGGCAAGGCTTCTACAGCATACTAGACTACTGCATACCTCGCAGAGCAAGCAGCGCATGTGCACTGCTGCTAGGCTCGACCTAAAAAGCTGCGGAACCAGAGTAAAGTGAGGAGACGTTTGGGACTGGAGGGCAGGGGTGCATGCAGCCTTGTAGCTGGATGTGAGTTGCCCCATGGAATAAAACCAGCCAATGGGCCCTTTGTAAACCCAAGCCTGTCTTTGCCTGCCTGCAGCTAGCATTGTGCTTTTTGAAATAAAGGTCTGTACACTGCTCTGGACCTGGCCGGCGGCACTTGCTCATATGCTCCCCGTTGTTACTCGATCACCCAGTGTGTGCAAACTCTGTCTTTCTGGTGAGTAATGGGTCTCTGGGTAAATCCTACCTTATTATTCCAGGACTTTAGCATTCAGGCCAGTGCTTCATGCAACAAGTGAATTGTATTTTAGAGAGCCGGGTAGGATGGGTGAGGGAGATGGAACATCAGGTGTTCCTGATCAGACACTAAGCTGAAGAGAGACAGAGGAGAGGGAAAGGCAGGGCTAGGAGAGAAAGAGCGCCTGCAATAGGTAGTAATATGGACATTTAACAGTAAGAGACAGGGGAGAGCAATCCAGGTTCAGAGGTATAAGAGAGAAAAAAGAGGACCTGGGATGGGAGGTGATGAGACATGGTGAGAACAGAGCGAGGAAAAGGAGAGACAGGCATGGAAGGAAGGTGAGACATGCGACAGGGGAGAGACAGGAAAAGTGAAAGATAAGGGACAAACCAGTGGATACATGTTAAAGGGTGAAAGAAAAAAAGGAAAGGGACAAACCAGTGGATACATGTTCAAGGGTGAAAGAAAAAAAGAAAAGAGACACATGGCAAGCAGAAAGCTGATAATGGAAATGAGAGACACTGTCGAAGAGGAAAAGAGTCACGCAAGAGTATGAGATTAGAGTGACAAAGGTGAGAATATCATTTCGGTAAAAGTTACCTTATAACTGCTGAATGCAGCCGGACTGGAGAAACCTAAGTGCACATGTGTGTTTTGGTCTGTCTGAGATGGCCGGCCAAACACATATGCGTACTTAGGGAGTGCGCAAGCACTCCTCCACCCCATGCCCACCCCTCCAGGTGCAAGCTGGCTCAAAGCTGGCAAATGAAAAATAAAACGATACTAAAGCATTGTTTTATTTTTTTTTGTTTGCTCTGTGCCAGGCAGTGGGGCGACACTCCTCCGCCTATGCGGAGGAGCCGCCACTGTGTATGAGACACATGTGATGCCATATTTAAATAATTTGGATTTGTTAGCATCATCTATCGAATTTTAACATTTCCTTCAAAAAACAGATTTCATAGAATGTTGGCATTAACCGCCCTTGCTTGCCCACATTCTCAGTACAGTGGAAGGCTTCATTAGCGACTTGAAGCTGGCGGGTAAGGTTGGGTTGTGTCCTGCATAATGGGGGGAAATTGAGTGGACTGAACAAGTGTTGTAAGCCTTATTCCACACATTCTACAGAGCTTTAAAGGCTTTTAGTTGCCCTTTTCTCTGGATTACAGCCCTGGGCTTGGAAATATAGGCTGTGGACAGAAGTTAACAACACTCAGCAGAAGGCTTAGACCGCAGTTGAGAGCAATTACACCTATAGAAGATAGTGCAGAATGCTTTCGAATCTTAATGTAATGTACATTTTTTTCTGCTATCCAAGGTTTAAGGAGCAGTTCCGCAATAAATTTATTTCGACTTGACGTTAAGTTGGAAAGTGTGGGTCATGCCAGCCCCACAGCAATCCACGCATTCTGGAAAAAACGGCCCCATTGGGCCTCAACAACCCTGAAGCTTAGTAAATCTAATTCAACAGTAGCAGCTGCTGGAGGTAGCACCACCTGTAAACTGCTGGTTGCCTTGGCGACAGGATACAAACACCAGCATCCCTCGCGGTGGGAAAGTCTATGAAAGCAGCATGAGGTCTAAGCGTGGACAGGGGGCTCATTGAAAGTCGTTTTAGCCCTTTGATAAGATACATTTTCATTACTTCCCTTGTAAAAGTTGCCTGAGTAAATTCTTTATATGCCTCTGGGCCCTGTGATGTGGTTGTGGGGCAGCTGGGCACACAGCGTCCTGCTGGGGCCCTGCTGCTGGCTCTGATGATGTGCGGCCTTTAATGTCTTGTGTCGGTGGTGGGTTTTCCCATAATGAGTAAAAAGGAAAACAATCTGCCTCATGTTGAGATTGCAGATGAAAGTGTAACTTGCGTAAACGGGGCCCAAGCATATGCCCATGTGGTATATGGGCTGCTGTCATAGCCTGTCTCAAAACAAGCCCTGCCCTCCCCCATTCGACCTCACTGAGAGATGTGGCGTAATGGATGAAGCTGCCGACTTTGGAATGAGCGAGTTAAATGTTCGAGTCCCAAGATCGACTTAACATCCTATGATTCTATGCAAGGCACTTAGGGGCTCATTTACAAGAAACGGACGCATCGCTGCGCTCAAGCAGCAATGCATCAGTTTACTAAGTTTCGGGGGGAAATTTCTTCCAACGCCATGGATGCGTCGTATTTGCGATGCAGTGCTCCATGGTGCACGGAAGCTGAAGCAAGAACATTAATGCATCAAAAAAAGTGAGGCTGCGTCAGTTTAATTTGACGCAAGTAGCCTACTGTATGGGGACCATGTGTTAGAGCGTGAAAAGGTGACAAAGTCACCTTGCGTTCTAACATATTGGTCCTGGATTTGACGCATACAGGTGGGCATAGTGCCACTTGCATGTGACATTCCGTGCACATACCTACCTTCTGTGGCCAACTCACCGTGTGACTTGAGTGCAGATTGCAGTCAAGTCACTTCAGCTGGTGTGGTCCCTTGGCTACAGCCAATGTGTCATTCCTACCCCTGGGTTTAGAAGCTGTAGGGATTGTGACGCATTGGCAGTGCAGTGGCACGTTGCACCAGAAACGGAAAAAATGGTAAATACCACTGCGTCAGTTTTACGGGAGGCGTTTCCGACAGCACGCCTACCTTCAGGCGGCGTAACACAAGCCCATGCAGCCCCAGCGTTGCGGGGGGGCCTCTAGCTCCAAGGGGCCCCCTCGGCACTGCCAGGGCCGGCTTTAGGCTCATGGTGGCCCTGTGCAGGGAGCGTAGGTGGGGGCCCCGGAAGAGGGGGTCCGGACGGGGCGGAGCTCAGGAAGGTGTTTTAATAATACGTCCAGAAAAGTCGTTAGATGATTGACCAGTACCTGCGGCTGCTCCTACCCTTCCGAATTTGTCTCAGAACGATACAATTTAGGAGGAGGAGGGCATTGTGACACACGACATGAGGGACAGGGGCGCATCTGTGACCTGCATGGTGCATGCTTCACTTTGCAGCTGGGACATCACATTTAACTCTGTCTCTTTATACTTTGTATGAGTGACTGAGGCCGGCCTGCAACTAGACTGCACACAGATCTCACCAGTCGCCAGCAAGTGTATTCACCACCAAAGTTATCTTACAGCTACAATGCTTTGGAATTTGTTGGGTAAACAAAGATCTAGGTGTCTACAGTCTAATCCCCTGCAATAAACTATTTTAAAGTGAAGCCTGCTCGAGAGAAAAAAAGTATAATTAGAGGAGGTATAATACAGCAATATATGGTAGACACTCGAGCACAAGAACAAACGTTACGTTCGTATGCAAAGGCAATGGTGGCACTTGTGCAAGTATCAAAGCAAACAAAATGCCATTACCACACAGTCCCCGGCAACACTCACTCGAAAGATCTGCCAAGGTGCCCTTTTTGTCAACTGGAGAGCATCATTATATTCCCACTCAGCCAGGTAGATTTGTCCACACACGCCCACTGCATTAATCTGAAGAGGATCAAGTGCACAAAATCTGATAGTCTTCAGAGCACCACCCCCATTGGGCACACCATGCCATGCAAGGCGTAAATGGCAAGGGGTCATCTCTGAGGGGGGGACTCTATGCAGGCAGTAGAAGGCAAGGTGTCTTCTTTTCTGGGAAGTGCTGTGCCGAGAGTAGAAGGCAGACAGAGGTCATCTCTGGATGGCTGGACAATAATAGACCATGGAAAGGGTAAATAACAGGGCAATACATAAGGAAATCATACTACTTCGAACAGGGCAATAATACTGCCTCAGAGGGGGCGTTAAGAGGGCATCAGGGGGCGTAACATGGCATCAGCAAAGACAATGATAGGGCCTCAGGTATCAATAACAGAGCATCAGTGGCAGGAATAACAGCCAACTACATAAAACAATAACGGGCGCCCGAGAGAATAAAAGTGGTGCTTCAGATTGGGTAGTAATAGCGCATCGAGAGGGCAGAGGAGCGAATCAGAGGGGCTATAATGTCATCACACAGGGGCTAATAAGGCCTAAAAGAGAACAATGGCAAGGCGTCTGTGAGGGTAACCAGACACGACAATAATATGGCACCACCAGCGAGGGCAATAAACAGTTAATGGGCATCATAGTGGGCAATAATTGAGCATAAGGGAAATGGAGCACCTGGACCAGAAATATCGACATGATACCTACTTGGGCCCCTGCCTGGTCGCAGATGAGTCCTAAGGTTTGTGTGTTCGGAGGCTGCAGATGGGTGGCACTTCTAGGCAGCACCCCCACTCCGGCCTGCTAGGGCTCTGCAGCACTCCAGGCTGCGGCAGGCTGAGCTCAGGTGAGGCTGTGTTTCCAGGACAAATTGCCGCCCGGCCCATGGCCCCCACACAGTGATTGGGCTGCCGCTGTCCTGAAGTTCAGTGAGGAGCCGCCCAGTGCTACTCTCCTGGTAGCCCCATGGCCCTGAAATTCCCGGGTCACTTCTCCGAATAGGCTGCATTCAGTTCTACACAGGGATAAAATTAATAACAGCTGACGGGGATTCAGCAGAAGGTGTTTTTTATTATTTGTGAAAACACATCACCTGTAAAACTAAAGTAATCGGTTCCAGCAATGGCTGCAACCACTTACAAATAGAAAGAAAGAACGAGCCTCTGTACTGACTGCAAGAAATAAAAGTGAAACCAAACTAACTGAACACTTAGGGGACCCTGCACCACAACTTCAAGACAACAGCTTCAACAAGCAATACTCTATTATTAAAGAAAACATGTTTCCTACCTTAGAACTCGAACCAGCTTAAAACGTTCGGAAAAGGAGGCCTCTGCACTTTGAGGAAAGCAAAGCTGAGAGTGTCACAACTCTGTGCTACACCATCCTGCTGCCGTGGCTGCCCTTAAGAGTCGAGGTCACTGGGAGGACAATCAAACTTCCGCAGATCGGCAGCAGCTCCTGGGGCCCAGGAGCTGTCAATTGGCAGGAAATTAGGGGGACTAGCACAGCAGAGGGACGAAATTAAGATGCGTGATACTTGGCAGTCCTGGCTCGTGGCGGCCCCTGGGGTTTGGCGGCCCTGTGCAGGTGCACACTTTGCACATGCCTAGGGCCGGCCCTGGCACTGCACTGTGGCTGGAGAGCTCCTGATTGAGCCCGGAGTGGGCCCCTCTAAGTACTGTGAAGGGTGGCCCCCTCACTTTTCGTTACGCCAGTGCCTACCTTGCATAAATTAAAAACGAATGCGGAGCAGCCGATTCTGACTCTGAAAAAAATCAACGTATTGAAAAAATGTGACCCATCTGCATCCATGTAAATATGTAGCAAATGAAGCGCTGCAGTTGCATCAAAAAAGGTGACGCAACTGCGGCACAAGGGCTTTGTAAATGAGCCCCTTAATCTCTTCGGGGCATATTAGCAAGAACCTCGTTAAAATTATTGCCGTTTTAGCGGCAGTACACGGCGATAATGGGCTTGCTAATATGCATTATAGAATTCCAATAGATGCCCAGGTTAGATGTCCTGCACATCTAAACCTGGGCTTCTATTGGAATTCTATATATTAGCAAGCCCATTATCGCCTTTTTAGCGGCAGTTTCCTGCCGCTAAATCAGCGATAATTTTAACGAAGTCCTTGCTAATATGCCCCCGCATGTCTAAAAAAAGTCAAAAATATGACCTTTTATAATATAATCTGGTGCTCATGTAAAGCGCTTAAATCACTTTGGGCCTAGTCCACCCTATATAAAGCTCTCTTGCTTACTCCCTTCTTTCATATATCCCATTGTCCTGTTATGGCCATCTGTAACCCCACCACCCCGTTTTTGAACAGTGCTCCTTTACTTCGTAGCTACGTCCATAAATCCATAGTTAAATATAAATCCCATACATATATGCATTTGTGATTGAAATACATCCTCCTTAACAGTGATGGACTGTTCTATAGCTAGACTCTGATATTAGTTTATGGTGAAAGCTACTTCCCATAGTCTGGGTGTGACCCTGTGAATACAGTAGGGTCCAGACTAGACTTCTGACGTAGGGGCTGCGGCAGCATAATTACATATTTTATTGATGAAAGGAGCTGCCACATGCAGTCACAGTCGACCAAGTTCCCGCCTTCTGTTTTCTTTCTGTGGTATGTGGCTATCTTTGACATAGGGACTTGCGCCAGATGGCGATACGTGTTTCCCGCGTCTGTGCTGAATTCACCCTGTGACGTAGGGACAGCGGCCCTCGGTGATAGGGATGTGGCTGGGAAACGCAGGATCCAACAACGTGGTTTATCCTCAAGGGCCACTAGCCCTCAAAGATGCAAACTCATTTCTTTTCCAAAATCCCCTCCCTGTCTTGAATTTCCCATGTGGTGGTGGGAGCTGGGTAAGGAGCCAGCTGGCTTCACAGGTTCTCCTGTAGGTCTTATTAATTTTGATAATATCTTGCAAGCACATTGCGAATTTAATAGTCTCCAGGCAGTGAAGGTTTTTACATCGGTTTCCAGCAACTGTAGCAAAAACTAAGAATTAATTCGAGAGAAATGTCGGCTTAGGCTTTGAAATAAAAGCCCTACAATGACAGCAGCATGACAAGGTTAAAAAAAAGTTGCCTTTTAATGCCAGAAAGACGTAGGTGACAGTTTTGACATCCTGGGCTCCATCATCTTAAATACTAAAGTAATTACCAAACAGAAAATTATTAGCTTTACTTCATCTTGCTTTCTCCTCCCCATCAGTAAACGTCCCCTCATTGGCCTCAGGGTAACCTTCTGCTAACCTCACTGGCACACTCCAGGCAATAGGGCCCATCCTCTTCTCTGGACCGCACACTCCCGGCAATAGGGCCCATCCTCTTCTCTAGACGTCCCACTCCAGGTGATAGGGCCCATCCTCTTCTCTGGACCTCACACTCCTGCCACTAGGGCTCATCCTCTTCTCTGGACCTCCCACTTCAGGTGATAGGGCCCATCCTCTTCTCTGGACCGCACACTCCAGGTGATAGGGCCCATCCTCTTCTCTGGACCTCCCACTCCAGGTGATAGGGCCCATCCTCTTCTCTGGACCGCACACTCCCGGCAATAGGGCCCATCCTCTTCTCTAGACGTCCCACTCCAGGTGATAGGGCTCATCCTCTTCTCTGGACCTCACACTCCAGGCGATAGGGCCCATCCTCTTCTCTTGACCTCACACTCCAGGCAATAGGGCCCATCCTCTTCTCTGGCCCCACACTCCTGGCAATAGGGCCCATCCTCTTCTCTTGACCTCACACTCCAGGCAATAGGGCCCATCCTCTTCTCTAGACCTCCCACTCCAGGTGGTAGGGCCCATCCTCTTCTCTGGACCTCCCACTCCAGGTGATAGGGCCCATCCTCTTCTCTGGACCTCACACTCCTGCCACTAGGGCTCATCCTCTTCTCTGGACCTCCCACTCCAGGTGGTAGGGCCCATCCTCTTCTCTGGACCTCCCACTCCAGGTGATAGGGCCCATCCTCTTCTCTGGACCTCACACTCCAGGCAATAGGGCCCATCCTCTTCTATTGACCTCACACTCCAGGCAATAGGGCCCATCCTCTTCTCTGGACCTCACACTCCTGGCAATAGAGCCCATCCTCTTCTCTTGACCTCACACTCCAGGCAATAGAGCCCATCCTCTTCTCTTGACCTCACACTCCAGGCAATAGGGCCCATCCTCTTCTCTGGACCTCCCACTCCAGGCAATAGGGCCCATCCTCTTCTCTGGGCCTCACACTCCAGGTGATAGGGCCCATCCTCTTCTCTGGACCTCCCACTCCAGGTGATAGGGCCCATCCTCTTCTCTGGACCGCACACTCCAGGTGATAGGGCCCATCCTCTTCTCTGGACCTCCCACTCCAGGTGATAGGGCCCATCCTCTTCTCTGGACCGCACACTCCTGGCAATAGGGCCCATCCTCTTCTCTAGACGTCCCACTCCAGGTGATAGGGCTCATCCTCTTCTCTGGACCTCACACTCCAGGCGATAGGGCCCATCCTCTTCTCTTGACCTCACACTCCAGGCAATAGGGCCCATCCTCTTCTCTGGCCCCACACTCCTGGCAATAGGGCCCATCCTCTTCTCTTGACCTCACACTCCAGGCAATAGGGCCCATCCTCTTCTCTAGACCTCCCACTCCAGGTGGTAGGGCCCATCCTCTTCTCTGGACCTCCCACTCCAGGTGATAGGGCCCATCCTCTTCTCTGGACCTCACACTCCTGCCACTAGGGCTCATCCTCTTCTCTGGACCTCCCACTCCAGGTGGTAGGGCCCATCCTCTTCTCTGGACCTCCCACTCCAGGTGATAGGGCCCATCCTCTTCTCTGGACCTCACACTCCAGGCAATAGGGCCCATCCTCTTCTATTGACCTCACACTCCAGGCAATAGGGCCCATCCTCTTCTCTGGACCTCACACTCCTGGCAATAGAGCCCATCCTCTTCTCTTGACCTCACACTCCAGGCAATAGGGCCCATCCTCTTCTCTGGACCTCCCACTCCAGGCAATAGGGCCCATCCTCTTCTCTGGGCCTCACAATCTCCCTTCTGATAGCACACTCCTTCTTTCATTCCTCCCTCACAACCTTCTTCTAGTTCCAGGGGGCCTGGGAAACACCCTTGCCTGTGTAATGGCATGGTGGGAGGGTGTGCAGTAGTGGGGCCAGATCGTCGGCACCATGGAGGAAGGCGTTTTATTGGATGCTTTAATAGAAAGTATTGGCCTCATCACCTTCTAACTTCCTCTCCTGTAGTAATTGTAACTCCCATCTGGTGACATTTCTGATACATTCTACCTCAACACCACAGCTAATCCCACAATACTGAAAATCTTTAAAATTAATATTGATTATCGCCTTCTTCTCCACGCTGCACCACACTAGATACTTCCCTGAGAATATTGGCTCTCGGAGCACTGAGGCAAACTTTGGACAGCACAACTCCTAAAACAAGTAACTGGTAACATAGCCAGAGGTGGGGTCGCCCACTCCCATAGAGGACAGAGGATTTCACCAATATGGCAGCCTGCATGCTGTGGCATCGCATCTGGGCCTGGTGGGGCACCTTCAGGTTCAGCCTTGAAGCAGAAAGAAGAAGCAAGTGCAAAGAGAAAAAAAATACAATACAACACAGTCTCAAATGCATGGGCTTGAAACACCAAAGTACACAAAGGACTAACAACAAGGTCAGCTGACAGCACAAGCTAACCTCATCTCCTAACCTTTTAAAAACGCACTTATTGGTTTGAGCTTTATTTCTTGCACTTTCGCCGAATTTTAATACTGTTTGGGTCTGATTTGGGGGGCTCATACTCTGTCACCATACTTTGGGACCTACCTCCCTCCTTTGTTGGGCACAAGGGGCGGCAGATTGTGACCATTATCAGCGGGGCTTTACTGAATGTTTTAGGGCCTCCAGCGTATGCTTCCCGGTCCACCACAGCGATGGCTGATTGAGTGGAGGGAGCGCCACGCTACAGTTTCACCCACTTCCAGTCTCGGCTGCCATCTTTGAGTAGGAGACGTTCTAGTCTCTAGCCCCACCCAGCATAAATGGCGGGCTGGACGCGGAAGCCCGTCTGCGCTCGTGGCGCGATCAGCGCCAGCCACCCTGCCCGTTCAGAACCAGGTAGGATGTTTTCAGCCAGACAACTACTAGATATATATCCCAAAACCGAGTGCGCAAACCCCTTGGATGTGGACATAATCAAGGGTCCACTGACATGCCTTAAATGTAGGACCCAGCTTCCTTTTTGGGCTAAGGGAAAGAGAGTAGGGGAAGTCAAGGGAGATGGCCCTCAGAGCCTCATTAGCGGTCAGTGAGCTGATTATGGACAATGACCTGGATTTCTTGGGCATAACGGAAACCTGGCTAAAAGAAGACTCAAACTCGGACATCGCAGTCGCTTTGCCGCCAGATTTCACAATATGTAGGGTGGACAGGAAAAATGGGAGAGGGGAGGGATAGCAATACTTCATAAGAAGTCTTTGCCCTGGAAAGTCATTTCACTCCCACGTATCAGTGGAGCCGAATATATGGGCTTCAGCTGTAACATTACACACACCTTCTCCTTTTCAGGGGTATTGTTGTACCGCCCTTCAGGCAGCAGCAAGGCCTCCTTGGATTCTCTTGGTGATGCTCTCAGTGAGGCTATGCTAAGGTACGCCAACTTTACGCTCCTTGGTGACGTTAACCTTCACCTAGAACTTAGCGACAGCCCAGGGGCTTCACCCTTTTTGGAGACTATACAGCTGCTGGGCATGGAACAACTGGTTCAGGGCTCAACCCATAGGGCAGGGCATACGCTAGATGTAGTCTGCTCCAATCTCAGTACGCTCCAGATAGGAAAGCCATCCCCACAGATCTGGTCCGATCACAGTTTTATGCTGCTACACATCCTGGTGCCAGGGAAGGGGCATAGAGAAGAGAAGTTAGGCACAGGACCCCCTAGGAAAGAGTGGCAGCGTCTGCTCATGAATAACGCGCTGCATACAGTGGCGCAAGGTAAGGTACCTACCCTCACAGGTGTTCCACGGGAGGATTCCAGCAGGTTCCACGACTGGATGACGTCAATAGGGGAGGAATTGCTTCCAGTTGGTCGCCTAACTGGTTTAAATAAAAGAAAACCCCATAGAGACCCCTGGTTCTCGAAAGAACAAGAAGAACTCCACTTGCAATCCAAGCAGCTGGAACGCAGATGGAGAAGGGGTTATGAGGAATCCGATTGCCTGATCTTCAAAAAATTTAGGAAAAAATATCATGCAGCCATTAAATCAGCAAAAATATCCTATTTTTCCGCACAAATCACCAGGGCAAATCACAACCAAAAATACATTTTTACAATCGCAAAATCATTCATCGACCCCAAGGGGGCAGGCTGAAATTCCCCCTTCTCAAGAGTTATGCGATGACATCGCAACTTACTTCGAAGAAAAAATTAAGGCCATCCAAAAGAACTTTATGACCCTCGACCACCTAGGGCCTTCAGAGGCATAGGGAACCCCGAATGGGGAGGGTAATGCAGACCTCCAAGCTTTTGAACCGGCCACGCTCCCCCAGACAAAGGAAGCAATCCTGACCTGCAAGTCCGGCTCCCCGTTGGATGCCTGTCCACCGTTGCTTTTACATCATATAGTGGACATCGTTGGCCCGGTGATAAATGAGATTGTTAATTCCTCCCTAGCCACAGGGATAGTCCCAGACGAATGGAAATTCGCCGTAGTAAACCCTTTAAAAAATAAATCAAACGTCGACTCATCAGATCTTACAAATTATAGACCCATATCCCTGTTACCCATCTTGGGTAAAATTACAGAGAAAATTGTCTACAAGGAGCTCTCTAATTACCTAGAGGCAACACAGGCTTTTCATCCCCGCCAATCTGGTTTCCGACCAAAATACACCACTGAGTCGGCATTATTAGAAATTTCAGATACCATTAAATTCATCCTGGACGAAGGCAAGAGGGCAGTGCTGATCCTTTTAGATCTGTCAGTGGCGTTTGACTCGATCTCACATAAAATCTTGCTCAACAGATTAAGATTGTGTGGCATATCAGATCGGCCTTAGCATGGATTACATCTTTTTTGGCAAACAGGACACAATCAATTGCGTTGGGACCATTTATGTCACCTGTACAAGTTATCACCACAGGAGTGCCGCAGGGGGCTTCATTGAGTCCTCTGCTGTTTAATGTATATATGGCCCCTCTTGTCACTCTAATCTCTAATTATGGGATTGAGATCACGTCATACGCCGATGACACCCAATTTATCCTTTCCCTGGATAAGACCTCTACTAATGTAGAGGCAAAATTTAAGGCCTGTCTGACGGCTGGGTTGCTATGGATGAAGGAAAACCATCTTTGTTGCAACACCAGCAAGACAGAAATTTTACCGATAGGGAAAGATAATGCCTTCTGTCCAAAGGATTGGTGGCCAGACGATACCACAGCACCGCCATCAACGGTAGATAAGGCCAAAAATCTAGGCGTGTGGTTCGATTCTGCCCTTTCCTTCAAGCCCCACGTCTTGAAACTTACCGGGACCTGTTTTGTGTTTATAAAAACCGTGAGAACATTTTTTAACTTGATTCCCCTAGTCGCCAAATAAACGGTAGCAGTGGCCCTCATATCATCTAGACTGGACTATTGTAATAGTCTCCTTTCAGCAACTAACAAATCTAACCTGAGGAGATTTCAAGTAGTCCAGAACGCGGCAGCCAGATTGGTTTTAGGACTACCACGCAGGGCGTCGGCCTCGGCGGCACTGGTGACACTTCACTGGCTCCCGGTCTGGAAAAGGGTCCTGTTCAAACTCCTACTGACAACTTTTAGAGCCCATCGCCACTTAGGCGCAGGATATCTCTTAGCAAGATTTAGGCCCTACCTTACGGCAAGAACGCTAAGGTCAACCTTGGCCAACCTGCAACAACCCAACATTTCGGCAAGTTACCAGAGGCGGAAGATCAGCGACCGTTTTGGGGGCTAAAGCCTGGAACAGCATGCCAAATGAGCTCAGAACCATGGAACATGAGGGGCAGTTTAGAAAACAACTAAAGACGTGGATCTTTGGACTACCACTGGCTCATTGCCAAAAGCTTATTTAGACTCTTGTTGCCTACCTGACCTGTTGTGGATAGCGCCAGGAGACTCCGTTAGGAGTGGCAGTTAGCGCTTTATAAATTTCCTTTTCATTTCATTTCATTTCAATTACAACTGCAAGTTATTATTGTTACCCACACCCCGTTAAATAAACAAAGTTCATAGCAGCATATACAAGGAATCCATATAATAAAAAAAGCATATACAACAATTTGGGAAAAAAGGTACTGATGAATTTCATGAACTACAATATTAAAAGTAGGATACAATACAACAGCGTATATAAAAACTGAGTTTAAAAAGTGAAGGTAAAAGGGAGCCAGCCCAGCTAAAAATATGGGAGGTTTTGCCAGCTATGCCCTATACAGATATTTTTTATAGAAGCAACCTGCACACGCACCACATAGATAATAAAAAACTTGACTCCGCAAATACAATAGGGGGTGAGATATTGTACCTCAGTAGCCTAAATACCTGTCCACAGCGTTTAGTTCCCAGATTTCTACAGATTAACAAGTTGTCCCATGATTTCCTGAATAAAGAGGTGTCCTCAGTGTCCCAGTGCTGCTGTCACTGCGTGCTGGAGAGTGGCAGCAGTTCCTGTCTCCCATAAGCCTTGGATTTTGCTCAAAGGAGTTTTACGTAGGTCAAGAAGGGCTGGATCCATGGCCGGTTTTCAGGATAACACCTGGCTATGTAATTTAGTTCCATTTAGTTCAATTATTTGAATTTTTATTTTATGTGGCTATCCCATAAATCTGGCATGGATCCAACTCTCCTAACCCTACATAGGACATCTCTCATTTGGACGAAGGTGACCTGTCCCCTTAAAGAGCATGTGTGTTTGGAGTACTTTACCTCAGGTAAGTGCTTTACTAGAACTGCAGTGAAGATGACCTCCTCTAGTCACCCTACCCTCCATGTGAAAGGAATAATGGTAGACGATTGAAGCTAACGTAGTTATAATCACAAACTTCTTTCTAAAGATGGTCCTAATACACCTTTCGTCTGAGGTTCATTGATCAGTCTGCAAAAAATTGAAATTCGCAGTGCAAATGAGGAAAAATAACCTGGTTTCCAGGAAGTGTAAAGTGCATTATGCTATCTAAAACTGACACAAGTTGAAGTTCAGTCTGCAGTAGTAAAGATGTATACAGTATGTATTAAGCAATGTGTATACTAGCCTGGTTTCTGAGGAGTATAGAGTTCATTACACTGTGTAGGACTGCACCAAATATTTCCTTCTAGTCTACCAGCCTAGTACTTCTCTCAGCAAGTGAGAGATTCTGTGTACAAAGATAAGCAATGTAAACATACACTCTAGACTTAACTTAAACATTCTTAAATTGTATGCGTTTGCTTATCTCCTAAAGTGTCTTTGTGCAACATTTGAGCTAATAATACTAGTAAAAATATTCTGTTATTTAGTTGCTAACCTCTTGTAAAAACATGTTAAAGTTCAGAATGGACACTGTGAGAACTATAACATCATACAATAAACAGTTAAAACTGTAAGTGACACTTAAGCCAATAAGGTGACAAAAGAATTTGCAGTACTGGACCTGGTAAACACCTAGCTATTGCATAGGGGTAGGGAAAAGGATGTCATTAAAGTCTGTCTTTGTTCCCGCTGAGGAGCTGTAACCTTTGCTAAATAAAGCTGTTGTTTTAATGTATTCACATGTTTGGCACATCTCCCCAGTACCCTAGGTGACCTGCTATTAAAGCAAATGAAGGATGCCTGTGCGCAAGTACAAACTCCCTCAGCCATATTTAAATATTGGCAACAATGCCTAATGAACGTTCCTGATAAAAAACAAAAAAACAAAAAATTGCTGTATAACTTTCTAGCGATTTGTTTTTGACAAAATATTTCTAGTTCTAAACTTGTTTTTGTTAATGTGTTTTTTCCACAATGCTTGCTTGTAGGGGGGTTTCCCCTCTCATTCTGTTTGAAAACTTTTTCATTTTTCACAAACATTGTGAATCTAGGGAAGTTTTTACAAAACTTCACTAACGTTGCAACACAGGAATGTTGCAGTTTTGCTCATCCCATAGAAGTGCCTGATAATAGGAGACTTTAATTACAGTGACTCAATACTGCAAGAGCTGCCTCGATTGTGCATTTTGTGGGTCGTTGACTGTGAAACGTCCTCTCGGACAAATCCAGAATCACGCTGTGCCTTCACAGCGCCGGCAATAGTGGTAACTGAAAACAGTAGGCCAACGGAATGCTTGACAGTATTCCGAATGCGTTTAGCACCCATGCCATTTGAACGCCGGCAATAGAACGAATTAATTTTTTGCAAAAATGTGTTCTTCACTCAAGTCATTATAACGACTTGCTTTACGGGGGCGCATTGGTAGAATGGTATTGGAATTAAAGTTAACACCTTCCCTACTGTTGCGCACACTGGAGTTGGAATAGTAAATTCAACAATTCCAAAATCCAGTGCCCCCCCCAAGGCAAGCTGTTACAACGACTTGCGTGCTGAACTAATGCGTGCTAAAGACGAGTTTGTTCTAATGACGGCATTCAGAAGGCATGGGTGCTAAACGCATCGGAAATACTGTCATGCATTCCCTTGACCTACTGTTTTCAATCACCAGCTGACTTGCGGGCCATGTGATTTGCTTTCACAGGTAAGTTTGCCATGTAGTAGCTCTAAATAGTTGCACTAAACTGCTTATTGTCTGTTGATCAATGTTTTGCTGCTCTAGCCAGTTTGTTCTGTAATGTTGCCATGCCGGATGCAAAAGGAGAAGATGACGATGACAAACAAAAAAGAGGGGGAAAAAAAGAACTTGCCTGCAGCCCGCCACATCACCAGTCTTTTGCTCCTCTTGTGGCTCCACCGCAAGCTCAGGCTCCCAGACACCCATACGGCCAAGGCTGAAGCAGCTCTCATGCATGAGAGCAGCTTCAGGATTGGCTTGAGCGCTTCCGATTTGCACTCCAAGGGAAACTGGGAGCCTGGCCTTGCTGTCTCCAACGAGGCAACACAACTTGGGCTGTAGGCAGCTTTAGTGCGCATGTCGGTTCGGCCAGCCTGAGATGGTCGACCAAACCGACATGCACACAGATAGCAGTGCATATCACTCCCTGTCGGTGCCTGTCATCCCCCTGGGCCTGCCCCCAACACGCAGGTGGGAAACAAAATAAAACAATAATAAACCTGGGTTTATCATCGTTTTCTTTTTTCAAACTTCTGGCAGGGGGTGGCGACACTCCTCTGCCATAGCGGAGGAGCCGCCACTAGATAAAGTGATGTAAAGTAATTGCCTAGGATCACAGAATTGAACCAAGTGGAGACGCCGGGATTGAATTCAGGTTTCCTGATTACATGCTGTGCAGTTCAGTCATATGGGTTTCTCCTTATTTTTCTCATTTTATTATCAAAAGTTAGCCCTCTGTGTTTAAACCTTTGAGAAGCAAACTCATCAAGCAGACACAGAAACACAAAGATAAGAGAATACAGGACACTCTGTTTTTATGTTGATATCGGCAGCATCCCCAAACTTAACAAAGAAACCAATTTCAGAAGAAACCCAGGTCCCTCAACACTTGTAATCTAAATTTAAACTAACTCAATACAACGTCAGTTCAAATTTTTATTCCAATCATGCAACTTCTTCCTTTAGGTCCAGCTAATGCACAAAAATAGCTTGGGAAGCCTAGTAATTATTATTCCAAATTTGGTTTGAAGTACTGAGATTCTTCTCATAGATTTCAATATAATGCAGGAGCCAAGGCATGATATTTCAAAGCACACTTATTCTTTATTCTTTACAAAATCCAGCAGCTGCCCAGCCAACACATGTCGTCCCTAACAGCAACTTCATCATCACTGTAAACAAATTATACATATTTATATACATACACATAACATCGAAATTCATATAAAAAGCCAGGATGTGCAAATTCAAATTTACAATAAAAACATACAATGGCTCCCACCACCCACATAAAACATCAGTTTACACATATATTACAACAAAGTATTAAAACACCAATGGTGACCCGTTGCTGTTAAGAACATATCTATTGAAACACCACACATCATTGGTAACATTATATATTGAGAATTATCAATGAATTCAAGCACATTTGATCATCCATCTTTAATACTTCATAGTTGCAAAAATATGAACAAAGTAACATTTATTACTAAACAGTTAATATAAAGCAACCTATCCAAACATTATATAAAATGGACAAAAGTAGTCAAACCACTATCGTCGAATCTCAGAACCAAGAAGAGTTATCAAATAACAACTCCCCCTAAGTTTATTGCCTAAAAATCTTTTACGCATTTTAAAAAAAATATTGTTCTTTTCTCTTTTAGCAACACTTTCTGGATAGAGATATCCCATAAAAATGCAGGTGTAGAGTGAATGTATCCCCAGAGGAAAATGATGAGATAGGAAAGATTTATGTTCAGACAATGCAATTAACTTATGGAAAAATCAAAAGGGTCATAAGTCTTCACTAAGACAAAACTGAAATGCAGAGCTGTGCTGCACACATACTTTCCCTCAGAGCTCACCTACGTGACTGAATCCTATTTTCTGAATTTGTTTTTTACTCTCTAGAGGATGGCAGCTGGCAGTTCAGACGGATCAATCTTAACAACTCTGCTGTCAAAGTGCCTTGTGATGGACGTAATGCTAGAGATTTACCAGACTGTCAAGTTACACAACATACTATTTGAAAAATCACTGGAGTATAGTTTCTCTCTCTCTGAGCACTTTCACAGCATTCCAGTGCAGTACTTAATATTTTTAACCTTTCTGGGGCAGATTTACCTTTCCCAGCGCATCCCTGCAAATCAGAAGCGATGCGCCAGGAGAGATGCGTGATGCAAGTTTATCCTTGCGCCACCACAGATGCGCTGCATTTACAATGCGGCGCATCATTGCGCAAGGATAAACAGATGCGTATCGTATCTGCCATCGTAAGGTTGGTGCAGTGCTGGAGTTGTGTCGCGGGCGCCATGGAATGCCAGCACTGTTCCAACCCTGCCTATCCTTAACATGGTGCGTCACGCCTTACGACTGCTTCAAGCAGGCGCAAGGTTGTGACGCAGCGGGGTTGGAAAAGTGACTGAGTGAAATCTTGTAGATTTCACTCACGCACTTTTCCAAGGCGTTCCTGCGCCGGTACGCCCTCCCTGCGCCGGTACGCTCACATGAAACCTGACGCAAGTTTCATGTGGCGCAGGGCTTTACAACGTGACGCATCCACCGCAGCATGGCACTAGCTTTACGCCGCCGCTGCGGCACAGAAGTGATGAAACGGTGGCGCAAAAGTGGCGCACATGGCTTGTAAATCTGCCCCTAAGTGCCGGGACCCTTCTCAGAAGGCCACTTTAGCCTGCACCTCGCATTGCCCATAACATCGCTGCCAATGACAGTAACAACTTAGGGCCAGATGTAGGTCGCCAAATACCGGTCGGTAACGGCCGATTTCGGCCGTTACCGACCGGTATTTGGCTTTTGAGATGTAGGTGGGTCTGAATTTACAGAATCGGTATATTTACCGATTCGGTAAATTTACCACTTCGGTATTTTACCGAATCGGTAAATATACCGATTCTGTAAATCCATATGTAGGTGACACTCCTAAGAATGCCACAGGCCCTTAAGAGTCGGTATTTTACCACCCAATCCTATTGGGTGGTAAAATACCGAATTCAGGTGTGCATGCACATCTGTGCATGCACACCTGTGCAATGTGACACACAGACATGCCCTTAGGGCATGTATGTGTGCCACATGGCACACATGCCTGTACTTGGGGTGCTAGAGGGTGTCAAAGTGACACCCCCTGCACCCTTGCAGGATTCGGTATTTACCGAATCTGTAAATACCGATTCGGTATTTCACATTGATTCCTATGGGCTTCAAGGCCCATAGGAATCAATGTGAAATACCGAATTGGTATTTACAGATTCGGTAAATACCGACTCTTACAGAATCGGTAATTTTTTACCTACTTCTGCCTCCTTCCTATTTACCGACTCTTAAATACCGATTCGGTATGAGTCGGTATTTAAGAGTCGGTAAATAGGAATTACCTACATCTGGCCCTTAATGCCTAACCATCGCACTCTCGCAAAGGATGACAATTCAGACTAGTAAGGCCACACAAACTATAATAATGGCAGCCAGCTGGTATTATTCATTTTCACTTTGATTTGACTAAGTAAACACGGTTGCTGTGCTCATCTCAGAATTGTATTTCAAACATAACAATTCCCAGGCAACTTGAGGGTCCTGAAAATTGTCAGGTACATTAACACACGTTGGATAAATCTGAAAGTGTACTAGGCAAAAAACAGCAACTGAGTTTCAAAAATATATTTGTTCATTTATTTAAAAAACACATATACATATAAGAGTTAAAAACCATGTGATTTGACAAAAATACAATGAATTACAATAATAATGGTCACAATATGAAACATAAAATGGTGTGAATACAATGCATATATGAAATTAAATCAGAGACTAAACAACAGTGGGTAAAAGGTGATCTCATCTCAGAATTGAACAGACAGCGCCACCATGTGGTTGGATTATCACTAGGGCCGGTGCTGACAATTAAGTGCCAGTGATCAACACTGGAAACCACCAGCTCCAATTTAGCACTGCTCCAGTGTCTTCAAGATTAGCTCATCTGAACACCTCTCTACAGGCAGTAATCAATAATGTCATCAAAAAGGTAGCGGGTCAGTACTCTCCAGCACAACCTCTTCTGCTTCTGTGAGAGGGGGAAGGTGTGGCTTTGAGACTGAGGTGAGGGTGTGATGGCTGCTAGACGGTTCAAAGAATGCCCTCCCGCAGGGACACCATCTTTTATCATCATCCGTCTACCATCATTTGCTGAATCTTTTGCTGTAATTCCAATCATCAACCTCAAGGATTCATCAAAGTTGCTATATTGACTTGGGAATTCCTGCCATATTTATCAGATTGAACTTCATCCTATGATTTCTACCAATCATGCAAGTTATCCATGTGGTGTACACCCAAACATGATTGAACAATTGGTCTCAAAATCTTGTTGCAATCAATTATTTTTCTCCTGGAAGCATGCTCCTTCAAGTACAGTTTATGTAAGCACCCGATGCCAACTTATACAACTTGTTAGCTTTTGTTTGAGATGGAGCTGCTCGAAACCCACCTCTCCCCAGCGCCTTGAGACCCTCACGGGTGAGTACTGCGCTTCATAAATCCCTGAATGATTGATTGATTTTTTCTTTCCCAATGGTAACACCTGGGTCCATCTGTGGCTTTCCTGATGAAGGCGAATGGGCCACCAAAACGAGCGTAGACTTGATCCTACCAAGAATTGACTATGATCTAAGCTACTAATAGTGTTACTGTTTTGTATACAATTGTAACAACCTTTTTTGACATTGACTATGCATTGATGACTAGACCATAAATTGATGATGGATACTTTGCCTTAGATTTCTCAGAGGATAGTAGAGTATCCTCATATTTATTTTATTTATCTTTTGTATTTAATTCTAAATTTGATAATTAAGGGCCATATGTATCAAGATGCCCATTTACAATTCTGAAATAGCGATTTTTAAGAAATCGCTATTTGAGAATCGCAAATGGGTATGTATGTACAAAATCACATTTTTTTTGCGACTCCTTAGAATTCCTTAATTGCATTTCGCAAATTGCGAATCGCAATTAAGGAATACTTTCCCATTCATTTCTATGGGCCAGGAGGCCCCTAGGAATGAATGGGAAGTTATTATCAATTTGCGATTCACAATTAGCTAATCGCAAATTGAGAATAATTTCAAGGGTGCAGGGGTGTCCAAAGGACACCCTGTGGCACCCCTGAAATATGCATGGGTGCACATGTGGCGCACATACATGCCCTAAGGGCATGTATGTGCGTCACATGGCACTTTGAAAAATGCAAAAATGTGCATTTTTCAAGCAAATCGCAACTTACCACCAACTAGAAGTTGATGGTAATTTGCGATTCCTTAAGGGCATTTTGCTAATTTTGCGATTCCTTATTTTGCACCAGTTTTGCTTCATACATTCCATTTAGCAAATTCGCATTCGCAAAGGCCGAAATTCTGCGAATTTCGGCCTTTGCGATTGCGAATTTGCATGATACATATGGCCCTAAAAGTTTTTCCCCTTTTCTATCATTTTGTGTTGCTTGGGTTTCATATTTATGTACACTTCACATTAATTATAAAGTGAAACATAGACTGGCTAAGGGTGTTTTTCATACAGAGAGTGTGGGCGCTGGTCAGAGGGCACAGGAAAGGCCAGCTTAGAATCTCGAGTCCAAGAGGTTCCTGGGCTGAGCAGAGCAAGACATCTGGTTTGATCTTTCAGTGGCTCACCTGCCTCTAGGAATACATGCATGCAAAGGGCTGGGGGTGCAGGAGCTCCACAGTATAGCCAGCTTTCTTCAGTGTTGTGCTCCCTTTCCTCACTCATGAATTGCATAACCACACTCCGGAATGCCTGTCCTAAGGCAGTTGTGTTGCATTCAATAGACACCCCTGCATTGTCACATGCTCTTTCTCTCATTGAAAGATGCACACACAATCCAGTCAATGTTTCTACTCACAGATATGTCACACTTTGCATACGTTACTTGTAATAATCATGGACAATTCCGTAGTGTTGATTAAAGAGATTGCTAAATTGGTATTGCAGTACATCAGGACATGTCCAAAAGTTCACAGGTGATATTTAAGAAAACCACAAAAGAAAGCAGGACTAAAGAGTGCAGTACAAAAAATGCTGGTATACCTACAGAATGATACAAAAGCGTATGCAAACCCATCATCCAGGTAGATACAAGGAAGCAGTCGATGCAACCAACTAGTAAGGCCTTGCCCAGGACAAAGAAACGAAGGAGAGTATTTACAAGAATGTGGCGAAGCGTGTCGTTAAGCCAAGAAGGCTAACAACTCGCTCCATCACTTTAGAAATGCAGGGCTGCACCATATTTACTAGAATATGGTGCTGCCCTGCATTTCCCCCTGTGCCGGTGCTAAGTTTAGCTGGCCAACTCAGGCACCCTTGCATCTAGTGCAAGGGTGCGTGTGGTGAGGGTAACATTTTTTATGTGCCGCAGGGTCCCAATTCCTGCACATAAAAAAACCTTGAAAGGCAGTTTTGTAACTTCTATGTGTGCTGCTTAATGCAGAACACATATAAGTTGCAGACCAGAATTTTGTAAAAAAGGATTGTTTATGTGCAGGAAGGGGGACCTCCCTGCACATACACAATCAATGGTGTTTTGCTGTTTCTATGCTTGGTGCCCAAGGTAGAACGCATGGAAACTGCAAAAAACAAGGAGAAATAAAGCATTTCTCCTCATTTCGCCTGTTTAAGACCAGGTTTTCCTTGGTCTTAATTTTGGCTCTGACTTCTATTTACCCTGCTCTTGTAAATAGGGGGCAGCATCAAAATCATTGGGTGTTGCTGTGGAAAGCCCATCACAACACCCATTGCCCGCCCTTTTCACGCTAAGGCTAGCGTGAAAAGGGGCCTTATTTACAAGGCAGCATTAAGCCACATTAAGTGGCTTAACGCTGCCTTGTAAATAAGGGAAAGCTCCTATCTCCATCACAACATCACTAACAGTGATAATGTGATAGGGGCTTGTAAATATGCCCCTAAGCATCTTTAATCAGGAATAAAGACTACATCATCTTAAGGATTTCGGAGGCCCATGGCAAGAAACATTGTGGGGGCTTCTGATCAGGGCAGCTATATTTTATTATCCATGTTCTTCTAATTCAAGTCCCATAATGCCAAACAATACTGAGTTATATGGAAAAGGTTGAGACACAGTAACAGACAGAAGTGAACTATAAAGTTCACCTTTCCAGGGGGCCCCTTAGAAGGTGCGAGACTTGGGCAAATGCCCACTTTGCCCATGCCTTGAAATGCCTCTGAAGAGGCAGATTGTCTCTGGCATGAATGTTCTCTGGGTCCTGCTAGACTCAAGGGCTGTTATCATCTCCCTTTTCAGCCTTTGACTTTCAGGGCCGGCTTTAGCGCTGGTGGCGCCCGGTGCAAGAATAATTTTCGGTGGCGCCTGGTGCAAGAATCATTTTCGGCGCTCCCACACCCCAGGACCACCTCCTCGAATTCTGTCACTACCACCGGGCATAAGTGCCCCTCATCGCCCCAATCGTAAGTTATTGCTAAACACACTGCCCCCTCTGAGTTTGCCGCTCCCTCCACAGGTCAACGCCCAGTGCAGCCGCACCAGTCGCACTGCCCTAAAGCCGGCTATAGGAGAGTAGGTCTGCTTCCTATGCTTACCCCCACTTTTTGCTGTGATTCTCTGGTTTTTTTACTTTAGTGTGGCTGTGGACCTGCTAATCAGGCCCACAGCCCAGCTGTTCTCTCTCTAAATTGATACCATGTACTTTAGATACATACCAGATTGGTTACTGGGTCACCCTTGTGAGCCCCTCTATAGTGTACCATAGGCACCCAGGGCATAGGTGCACCCTAGGCCTACCAGGGGCTACAGCATGTATTGTGTCACCCCTGGTTTGCCTTCCAAACTGACACCACAGGTCTGTTCACACATCCTGGGTAAGGTGGTGTAATCACCCCTTACTGAGATATAGTAGACTTATATCTATGTATACATATAGACACATATACACCTATAAGTCACTCCTATGGCAGGCCTTAACAATCACGGAGGCAGAGGGCTTGGTTTTATGTGAGAGGGTGCCCTAGCATGAGCTGAGCCCCTCTACAGCTTTCGGAACCATCTCCTTATAGCTGTTCTATGATATAGCCATACCATATACTCCTAAGAGCATTATAATCATCGCGGTTAATGCCAACTTTGGTTTGGCTTTCTCAAAACATGTTGTGTAAGGTGTCAAACACTTTGGAATACTACCCCCCCCCCCCGCCAGTCCTGGTGGCGGGGGTAGCATTCCACCCTTCTAGAGGGAGAAGACATATAGTTACTGGTTTACCCGATTAAAGTTAAACAGAGCCTCAGCATCACATAATGGATGCTGCTGCCACAGACACGAGTCTGACCTTCTGTTGCTGGACGAAACTCCGACAGGGGAGGCCTGGACAATAGGTTTCCTGTCCAAGGAGGTGTTGGCACCTCTTCAGATAGGCTTTTGTGTATTCGGGCTGGGAGGGCTGCATTCAGTGAACGCTTTCCAGACACTGCCTGGGGCACCGAAGGTGCTCCATGCATTTCCCTGTTCAAACCGGTTGCTGGGGCACTCTGCCCCAGCTCTGGTGCGAAACTGGACAAAAGGGAAAGGGGTGTAACCACCCCCTTCCCAGGTCCACACATAGGAGGGACCTTAAGGGTAGTCCAGCCCCTAAACTTAGTATAAGTATAGAAAGCAAGTCACTAGGACTTTATATTACCCTGGACGAAACTTTGAAACATAAATCCTGGACCTTTGGCATTCCATTTCGACTGGAAGATGGAAGACATCTCCCTTGTGGTCAAGGAGTGACCACCCTGTTCAAACAGGCACCAACAGCAACTTTGCCGGTCTGCATTTTCAAAGCTCCCGCCGGATCCTGAAGAGTCTGCGACACAGGATGCAGACTTCCAGACATCTCTGACCTTGATTTTCGCTCACAGCAAGGCTGAGACCCGTGGCGGACACAAGAGATGTGGGACCGGTACTCCTGGACATCCTGCATTTTGCAAGCTGCACTCACTTCACGAGGTAACTTGAAGTCGTGCATTGGGGTGCTTGAAGCCCCAGACCCGAGCACCATTTGCACTGAAGCTCATAGGCCCCCACTCCACGAGTGACCCATGGGCCTTGCTTTTGCATTTCCGCTTGACATGTCTTTGCGGTTCCTAGTCTGTTGGCTAGTGAGCCCCCGAAGACTTTCTTTTGAATCTAACTTGCTTTCCTGGTTGCTCCAGGCTTGCTCCAACTTCCCTACAAAATAGAAGTTCCTCAAACCATGCTGGTCGGCACTGAAGCCAATCTCGACATCCTGCATGGGTTGTGTCTGCCAAGGCTTGTTGGGACCAGTCCGGATACCAACACAGCAGTCAACTAGATCCTTTGTGGGACAGCTCGAATCCAGCTCCTGGTTGTCATTGACGCCTCCTGGTCCTCGTGGCTGAAGAGACAAATTTCACATCTTCACCTGAAATCACCCAACATCTGGTGGCATCTTCCTATCACCGCCCTGGTCACTGGCAAGTGACCCAGACTCTGTCCCTTCTGCTTTCAGGTTCTACAGATATTCGATCCACCCTTGGATCCACCCGGACACTTTTCCTCTGGTCGCCTGCAGCACTTCTTTGCATCTCTCCATTGAAAACGACGGTGAAACCCGACACGAAAAGACACCTATGCACCCGGCTTCCCTGTGTGAGGAAACACGAGTACACCGGTGCTCCCGTGGGTCTTGACTCTCGAAGTGTCCTAGTTTAAAAGGGTTCCATCGTAGTCCATCTGGAATGGTCCTTAAATTGTAAATTTGTAACTTCTTCGTATCCCATAGAAAGTCAATGGTAACCCGCGGCTGTGTTTAGACACTGCACGTGTCTCCCGTGGGCCTCCTACTTCCTAACCTTTGGTTGTTTAGAGTAGCCCCAGCGATTCCACAGGCCCCAGGCCTGCTTTCTAATTCTCTCATGGTTCTTATACCATTATTTTAGTATATGGTTTGTGAGGCCCCTAGGGCATAACATATACTGTGCAACTTATCGTATATTAATTGAGTAACTTGTATTGTACTTTTACCTATGACCTCATACAGAGAGCAGAGGGGTTGTGTTTAGAATAAATACATGTATATTTGATATATACCTTTGTGTGGTGTCCTTTCATTTGGTACTCAAGGGATTATAATTGGTAAAACAACTTGCTTAATACGCTCTCTGAAGTCTTAGCCTGATGACTGCTGGTCCATGCTACCACTAGGATAGCTTTCTATAAGGTTGACTTTACAACCACCATCAATAAGGTCGATTAGACTGGTGCAAGGTGCCCACTAGAACTAGTGGACATCATATGCCACGCTAACTTCTCATACCGGCCCTGTTGACTTTCATGAGGAAGTGTGGTAGAACAGTCATGGCATACTGTACAGGAGGGAGTGAGCGTACTATGGGCCTGATTTAGATATTAGCGGACATTTTGCTCCATCACAACGGTGACGTATATCCCATCCGCTGAAATATAAATTCCATAGCATGAAATGGTATTTATATTTTGGCAGATGGGATATCCGTCACCGCTGTGACGGAGTAACTCATCCGCCAAGATCTAAATCAGGCCCTGTGTCTAGTTCAGGCAGCTCAAGTATCATTTATAATTTATTGTTCGGGCAGAGTTATTCTTTCATGTAAAGGGATAAGGCTTATTATTTTACCTACACTTTTATGATAACTATAACAAAGTCTATGACAGTGATTTTCTTGGAAGGCTCACAGTAAATGCATTTTAACCACCCTCTATGTAAATCGGGGAGAGGAAAAGGATGCAGGAAATCGGGATATTAAAAATAGAAACATAACCTAGGATTTAACCAGACGCACAGTCTGCTAGCTCTACGTACATTGGTGTGTGTGTTACTGTTTGTCGTCTCTTATGTGAGTTCAGGACTTCCAGAGGAGACCTCAGAGTCTCCATGGTGTTCAGGGTCCACCTGGTCTGAAGAGGTCAGAGAATCACACACAGCATCACATAGCATTTCAAAGATGGTGGGCAGACCTGGTGGCGTCAGCCCACCTGGGCATTCAAGCATTTATGAAACACATGGCGCTGATGGGTCTTGGCTGCAGAGAGTCGCTGTCGATGGAGAGCTGTGCTGATCTCAATGTCAGTGGCGTGCCTGAATGGGAGACAGTGTCATCTGTGAGTCTTAAGGCCATTGCTTTGTGGATGCATACTCTCAGGTAAGTTTGACTCATGCCACAAAAAGCTCTTGGGATGATGGGCCACCACATGCACTACCACTTGCAGAGTGACATGTGGCCTCATGTCTTTAGAAACTCAACGGTCTTCCGAAATGGTTAAAATGAGGAGCAGCTTGTCACGGAAACCCTTCACCAATGACTTTCCACACCACTGCAGTGATCCCCATTGTCCAAAAACCATAAACACTACACCCAAATGAATACATTGTTGTGTAGGCAGTCACTCCAGAAGCTACATAGGGTAAGCTGGACCAGCCAATAAATGTGGTGCTTCTCTATTTTGAACACCTAAATGTTTAAGCACCACTAAAGCTCTAGCCAAAAAAGGAGGCCATATTTCTTGAAAGAGATAGTTTTGTATTTATTAATGTGCCTATGTGTAAGTGCTGCCTTCTTTCAGGGCTAACACCAGGAGTGTAACCTAGGCCCTGCAGCCCCCACGAGGGGGGTGGGGGGGGCACACCCTTCACCTCAAGGGGAGCCCCCTTGGGCTGGCCAGCTGCAGACAAAATACTCAGAAGCAGCAAGGCAGTTAGGGAATGGGTAATGAGGCCCCCATCACCCTACCTTGCAGGGGCCCCCCTGAGGTTTTGTTATTCCAATGGCTAACACTACAAGCCCTGGTGTGTGTCGTGTTGGTGGCCCTGGGCCCACATGCTACTACATGAATGTCACAGACACCGGGTGCATGGTTTGTTAACTGGCTACAAGGACGTGCACCCGGGCCGTTTTACTGGCAGGGTCACGTCACTCGTGATGCCTGTGATGGATGGGTGTGGGATGCATGTGTACCCAGCTCTCAAGTGAGTGGCTGGCAATACAAGTGCCTTCTGAGACACTAGAACGTGGTCATCCGTGAACTTTACGTGACCGGCACTTCAACATCTTAAAAACACTAATCCCGAATTCCAAATTAATATTGTCACTCACAATATCTTTGGTAGAGCGTTTGATATCAATAATTTAAAAAAACCAAACTGGCGGTTTGTCTATGGTCGTAATGCCAGTCAGAGGATGGCCGTGTAATCTTTCAACTTTGATCCACCCTGACCTCCGTTCTCCAATTGTGTTGAACGGAGAACGGAGGCACGTAACGCACAACCGGCAGAGCGTGGACAAGATCAGAAGTTAATGACTGGTGTATTTGATTACCTGTAACAAAGCCACATGGCAATATTGAACAAGCATTAGAAATGCAATCGGGCTCGGATTTATTTGAGTTTGAGCTAATGGCATTGTAAATGCCAATGTATTGTTGCTATGTGTTATGGAGTGTGTTCATGTGGTGTGTACTGCCAGTGATCTCCTTGTGAGTGTGAGAATATTGCACCGTTACTGCCTGTGATGTCCTTCTTGTGAGTGTGAGAAGCTTGCACCTCTGCTGCCTGTGGTCTCCTTGTGAGTGTAAGAAGCTTGCACTGCTGCTGCCTGTGATGGCGTTTCTACTCACTACTCTACTCACTACTCACTACTCTACTCACCACTCACTACTCTACTCACTACTCACTACTCTACTCACTACTCACTACTCTGCACTCACTACTCACTACTCTGCTCACTACTCACTACTCTACTCACTACTCACTACTCTCCACTCACTACTCTACTTTCTACTCACTACTCTACTCACTACTCACTACTCTACTCACTACTCACTACTCACTACTCACTACTCTAGACTCACTACTCACTACTCTGCTCACTACTCACTACTCTACTTACTACTCACTACTCTCCACTCACTACTCTACTTTCTACTCACTACTCTACTCACTACTCACTACTCTACTCACTACTCACTACTCTACTCACTACTCACTACTCTACTCACTACTCACTTCTCTACTCACTACTCTGCACTCACTACTTTACTCACTACTCTACTCTACTCACCTCACTACTCTACTCACTACTCTACTCACTACTGACTACTCTACTCACTACTCTGCACTCACTACTCACTACTCTACTCACTACTCTACTCACTACTCTACTCACTACTCTACTCACTACTCACTACTCACTACTCTACTCACTACTCACTACTCTACTCACTACCCACTACTCTGCACTCACTACTCACTACTCTACTCACTACTCACTACTCACTTCTCTACTCACTACTCTGCTCTCACTACTTTACTCACTACTCTACTCACCTCACTACTCTACTCACTACTCTACTCACTACTCACTACTCTACTCACTACTCACTACTCTACTCACTACTCACTACTCTACTCACGACTCTACTCACTACTCACTACTCTGCACTCACTGCTCACTACTCTTCTCACTACTCTACTCACTACCCACTACTCTACTCACTACTGTACTCACTACTGTACTCACTGCTCTACTCACTGCTCTACTCACTGCTCTACTCACTGCTCTACTCACTACTCTACTCACTACTCACTACTCTACTCACTACTCTACTCACTACTCACTACTCTACTCACTACTCACTACTCTACTCACTACTCTACTCACTACTCACTACTCTACTCACTACTCTACTCACTACTCTACTCACTACTCTACTCACTACTCTACTTACTACTCTACTCACTGCTCTACTCACTACTCTACTCACTACTCTACTCACTACTTTACCCACTACTCTACTCACAACTCTACTCACTACTCACTACTCTACTCACTACTCTACTCATTACTCACTACTCTACTCACTACTCACTACTCACTACTCTACTCACTACTCTGCACTCACTACTTACTACTCTACTCACTACTCTACTCACTACTCTACTCACTACTCACTACTCTACTCACTACTCACTACTCTACTCACTACTCACTACTCTACTCACTACTCTACTCACTACTCACTACTCTACTCACTACTCACTACTCTACTCACTACTCACTACTCTGCACTCACTACTCACTACTTTACTCACTACTCTACTCACTACTCTACTCACTACTCTACTCACTACTCACTACTCACTACTCTGCACTCACTACTCACTACTCTACTCACTACTCACTACTCTACTCACTAATCACTACTCTACTCACTACTCACTACTCTGCACTCACTACTCCCTACTCTGCACTCACTACTCACTACTCTGCTCACTACTCACTACTCTACTCACTACTCTCCACTCACTACTCTACTCACTACTCACTACTCTGCACTCACTACTCTACTCACTACTCACTACTCTGCACTCACTACTTTACTCACTACTCTACTCACCTCACTACTCTACTCACTACTCTACTCACTACTCACTACTCTGCACTCACTACTTTACTCACTACTCTACTCACCTCACTACTCTACTCACTACTCTACTCACTACTCACTACTCTACTCACTACTCTGCACTCAATACTCACTACTCTACTCACTACTCTACTCACTACTCTACTCACTACTACCTACTCTACTCACTACTCTACTCACTACTCACTACTCTACTCACTACTCACTACTCTACTCATTACTCACTACTCTACTCACTACTCACTACTCTGCACTCACTACTCACTACTCACCTCACTACTCTACTCACTACTCTACTCACTACTCACTACTCACTACTCTGCACTCACTACTCACTACTCTACTCACTACTCACTACTCTACTCACTAATCACTACTCTACTCACTACTCACTACTCTGCACTCACTACTCCCTACTCTGCACTCACTACTCACTACTCTGCTCACTACTCACTACTCTACTCACTACTCTCCACTCACTACTCTACTCACTACTCACTACTCTGCACTCACTACTCTACTCACTACTCACTACTCTGCACTCACTACTTTACTCACTACTCTACTCACCTCACTACTCTACTCACTACTCTACTCACTACTCACTACTCTGCACTCACTACTCACTACTCACTACTCTGCTCACTACTCACTACTCTGCACTCACTACTCACTACTCACTACTCTACTCACTACTCACTACTCTACTCACTACTCACTACTCACTACTCCCTACTCACTACTCTCCACTCACTACTCTCCACTCACTACTCTCCACTCACTACTCTCCACTCACTACTCTACTCACTACTCTACTCACTACTTTCTACTTACTACTCTACTCACTATTCACTACTCTGCACTCACTACTTTACTCACTACTCTACTCCTGTGTCAGTTTTCTGATGTTAGTGTGAGCCTCCCTTCTATGTCAGTGTACCAGCCTTAGAGCCCCATGTGATGTGATTGTCTCCTTATAAACTGCTTATTACATACTAAGTAAGCTTAGAAGAAGTAACAATATGGATGACCACTGGGGGTGGGGGAGAAGGGGTAAAGGATAAAGATGGAGAGTTCTGGTGATCTAAAAAATGGACCAGGGGTGATGAATATTTTAGGTAAGAAACTTGAAAAAAAGTGGAAAGTAAAGGGCAAATTTACTAAATGTTAGCGCAACTGATCCCAGCAATCAATGTTTCTGTGTGCGTGGTTCAATTGAGAGAGAAATATTGGCGAGCTATATGTACTAAAAAAGGCCTGTTCCTGCATTCTCCCACTGCACTGCTCCATGATGCACAAGCAGGCACCATTGTGCAAAGGTGTGTGTGTGTGTGTGTGTGTACGTGTGTGCGTGTGCGTGTGTGATGGTGTGTAAACTAGATCTGATGCATGTGATTCTCTACATTGCTGCCCGGCTGTTCACGCTCGCACAGAGCTGAAGGGAAAAAAACACAGCAGTGCACACGCTCCCAGCACCATCTGCCTTCAATTACCGGCACCTCGGACAGCTGGTAATTGAGGATTTATGTATTCTTCTGCACGTGTCCGAACACTTTATGCAGGAAGTGAACATTGACAAATTCCTAAGCCCTATGGCGTGCTGCCTTACTTAAACACAGCCTTGCCTGGACCAATTACCATGCACATGGCAAAATACCACACGCAAAAACCGCGCGCTTTCTGGAATGTGGCAGCCTAGACCCCTTATAGAATTCTCTTTTTTTTCTACTCCATAAGAGCTCGGAAGCCCCGCCCCACTTCGTGGTGACGTAGGCCCGAGCCCTAAAAAGCATGGTGGCAGTTTGGCAATACGTTATTATTGATGTCAACCACTCTACAAAAGATATTGTGAGTGAAAATATTCATTTGGAATTTGGGATTAGTGTTTTTAAGACGTTGAAGTGCAGGTCACGTAAAGTTCACGGATGATCATGTCGAATTTTACCACTGGAGGGAAATAAGACCCTTTCATTTGGACGTTGAGCCAAGAGACGACTTATTGAAGGGTCTCAATATAACTTTACTTGAGAAACTGAAATAAAATTTGTTTGTCCTGAAGAAGGCAAGGAACTACTAAAATCTCGCCGAAACGCAGCTTCAACAGTTTTTGAAAGTTTTTCTGTTTATATACTATTTGTATTTTGTGTTTTTTTTAAATCTTTCTGTATTTGCAATTTACCCTTAGATACAATATTACAGATAAAGGTAAAGAGATGTAATTGGTAATGGTATCACTGTGATAAATGTTCTTAATCATTGGGGTTTTAAATGTCTGATTCACAACGAATAGTGTTTTTAATAAAATAATTGGAATTGAAGCACATTATTGTTTAATGTCCTTTAAGGAATTGATTGTTTGGGATCACTGTTATAAGATCTCAATTACCTCAACAGTGATTATTTTCTCTCAAATCCTTGTATTAACTATAGATGGTATTGCTTGCTTATATGTATGGTAAGTAACTATACCATATGATCTGCATCTGAAGAAGGTTATAATATTTACTTGTATATCCATCACGGTTACAATCATTCCAGTTGAAAAGGGATTTCTTTGTTTTTGCGCTTGACAAACCCATCCCCTTTCTTAGTATTAGGGTTTCTCCCTTATATTTCTGCGACACTAGAACGTGTCCAGCACGACACTACACTGGGTAGCCAGGTGTTACTAAAGCATCGCTCAGAAAGATAGAACTGTTCCTTTTAATGCTCACTTTACTGTTCTGATCCACGCCAATGGGCTTGGCCTAGACATGATGATAGGGCGGGAAATGTGTCTTCAACACTCCCCTGCACAATTCCACCCACCTCCCCCGCATACAGCAAACGTCTGGTTGCTATCCGTGCTAAGCTTTGTGTAAATTGTATCTATTTATAACTTCCCATAGCTAAATACCTGAATATTACTCAGTAATCTCCCTCAATTTATTAGGAGGTTAAAATAAATATTTGCTCATAGAGTATTTTAGTCTCGCCTGTGGTCAGAAAACAAGTTTCCTATTCATGCAGGGCACAAGCTTTATCTGAGTAGAGCCTGGCACTGCCTCTCGTCCTGTGGGAGACAAGGGGGCACAGAAAGATCCTTCTGAAAAGTCGACATTCCTGCGAGACTTCACAGCTGATAATGAACATCCTGCAAACAGCAAGATATTTTAGTACCTGACAGCAACGGATGCAGCTGGGCTATTTCGTAGAATCAGTCCAGGTTAGCAGGAACAGTGCAAGGTTAATCGTCACTCCAGGAAAATACCATTTTGCCATAGGAGCACTCCCTGTTGCACTTTTCATGCCTTCTCATGTAATGTGCCGCCATCTAGTGGATGCTCCAGTACATTGCTTTATGGAAGCATCTGCCCCACGTTTAGCTTGCACCATTCAAGGCTCCCCATTCTCCACTCCAGTACAATTTGTGCATGTTGCACCTCACTGACCTCCTCAGGGGCTTTTACCACTCGTGCCACCGTAAATGAATTAACCACAGATTTGTTTTAGTGTTTCCACCCCAGGACCAATTCTTTGCATCTTGAAAGAGATGTGTGCCCTAGAAATGGATATTCAAGTCTCTGCTGCCCCACCTTCTTAAACTCCTTATTATGCTTTTTGTATACCTCGTAAAGGTATACAAATGTTCTAAGTGATAACAGGCGATATAGAACATCTTTTACTGTAAGAAGCGCTCCATAACGTGCAAAAAAACCTCAACAAATTCTATTTACCTTTAAATTGCATAACACTAAATTCCAGAAGTGGCTGCTACTACTAGCTAGTAGGATCAATCGTTCTCGACAACAGCCACAGAGCTAGTGGTCTAGTTTGAGCAAGTTCTGCAGAACAACTCATCATCAGTTATTTTTGCAGCCACAACATGCGCACGTGGGGTTAGCGCTTGAAACCCTTATGAACCTCATGGCCTGCTGTTCTGATACCCTCTAGGGCAGCCAGGCACAGAATCAATGAATATTAAGTTTAGGTTTCATATAGAGCATAAAATAACATCACTCGAATAAACACTTATGCTTATAGATCTCCACTAGCTTCTCATGAAGGAACAAAACGCATTTATAATTTTCTGCCTTGATTTCAGGTTTCCAACTCTGCCTACCATTTGGGATGGGATGTCAGGACTAGGGCGGCTTGCGGTCTAGGGCCCGCCCCATCCTGTAGGCACATACGCCTGTTCCTGTGCGATCAACCTTTATGTGGTAAAAGTCATAGAGTAGCCCCTGGAGGATTGTGGTGGCGAAAATGTTTAAAGATGCATGTTCTTGTGTCCCAGTATGTTTGTTCTCTTTACTAACCTTTTTCCCACTCAGGATGCGTGTGATTTGGCATCTCGTGCGAGATGCGTGATTTGGCATCTCACGCGAGATGCGTGAGATTTGGCATGGGCGTGCCTACGATGACGTCAGCGGCTGCGCCCAGTTCCCCGTGCTCACTATTCAGCATCTTTTGGTGAAGGAGGAAGAGGATCTTGGGGTTTCCATTTCTTGGTGAGGCCAACCTTCTTCTTTTGATCGGTGGAGAGTTATGGGTGCCTGAGGACTGCTGCAGCGCTCTCTGAGCTGCAGGAGGAGTTTAGAATCTGCTGCGGCTTCTCTTCTTGATCGGCTCCCAGTGAGGCTAGCTTTTGGGGGATTACCTGTCACTAACCCAGATTCAGAAGTAGAGTAGGTCGTACTCTACAGGTAAGATTGCGAATCTTGTTAAAAACATTTTAGTGAATTATTAAGAACATTCGTTTTGATTCTCAAGATCATTACCTTATTCACGAATATGAATCTTGTTCAGTAGAAATTCTATGCATGTTTTCTCCAGCTCATTTTCGTATTCACGAGTGTGATTCTTGTTCTATAAGTAGTTCCATGATTGTTTAGGTGATTGAAAACCTAGTCATAGAAAGTCCTAAACCAAATTCTGCCGCTTATGCCTTTGAGCAGCTGATACTGAAGTGAAGTATTATCGCCACAATATAGCACATCTAAGAAAGGTCAACTAAGAGTCTGATTGTCTGAATAAACGCAAGCCGCGAAGCTCTTAAGCTAGTTTCTGATAGAAGGACAGAATCTGATGTCCTAGTTTATGTCTTTGTGCAAAGGAAAGTGCGTGTATTTTTGTTTGTGAGTAACTTTTCCTTTTCAGATCTCCTTCCCAGCTGTTCCCTTCCTAATTCCCTTCCCCCCCGCTTAATCACTTCAATACTCTGTGTAATCATTACAATCAGAGTTGGAGGTATTGAGAGGTGGGCCCTTTATGTCATCACTCCAGACCCTGAGGAAGAAGCAACCTGACATGGGAATGCCCCAGGCATGTAGTAAACATGTGTACCCCTATCCTAAGGGCCCAACTGCATGTGGAAATGGTCAGGATACAGCCGCAGCCCATGCAGGTAAGAGTGGTGGGGCCGGGTGGGGAGGATTTCGACAAACGACCACGAGGGAAAATTAAATAAATAACACATTTTCCCTCGTTTTTAGAAATCCCCACTCCAACCGGCCCACCATTCTTACCTGCAAAGGTTGTGGCTGGTATCCGGACTTTTCTTTGGCCTGGTATCATCATGGCGTGTGCTCAGAGGCCAAGGCCTGCCCCATGTCATACATGGTCAAGAACCTGTTCTGCAGTCTTATGGATAAACTTGTATATCCTCATAGTGGCCAACAAAGTGCTTCCCAATCCCTGGGCTCCTCACATAAAGTGGTGGGGGCAGCATGCCATACTTTGTGACAGCCGGGGCCGCTGCAGGTAAGAGCGGTGGGGCCGGGTGGGGGGTATTTCCAGAGATGGCCACGATGGAAAATCAAATAAATAATACATTTTACCTCATGGTCGTCTCTTGAAATCCCCCCCACCTGGCCCCACCGCTCTTATCTGCAGCGGCCGCGGCTGCTTTGTGAACCAGTACGATGACCAGACCTTTATTCTGTGTAACAGAGAGGTGAGCCTACTGGCTCTTCTTGTGTAGAGTACTGCTTTTGTATGAATCCCAGAACCTTACATTGACATTCCAAGTACGCATTGAGTGCTTGCACAACTCTGTGCATCAGAGTACTACAAGCAGTGGGATCCATTTTGTATGCCCCTGCATCAGCAGGGCACAAGCTAGAAGATGGATCGACCAGGGTCCCCTGACAGTGGAAGTGTATTGCATGAATTCCTGTGGTTGGAGTGTGCAGATCCAGCCACTGAAGTGAGGAGGATGGATACAGGGCCACCTTTACAAAATTAATGAGGACTTTGTTATTACATGGCTGCTGATTAGTTTTTCCTGAACACTGACTCTTAGCTAAGTACAGTGCTCTTGGTTTGGATATACCTGCTGGGAGCTAGCACTTTGCTACCTGCTATAAGAGCAACCAACTTGCATAATAGCACTATTTGAGGAGCAGAAAGAAAATGACCATTGTAAGAGAACCATCACAATCTAGTATTGAAAACTTAAACAGTGGATCTGGATCCCCTTTCTGGAAAATGTGTATAGATAGGAGGTCCAAATCATCCCACTTGGTTCTTGATACAAGTTCTCTGTGAACAAGGAAGGGATTGCTCCCAAGAGTTCTTGAATGACTCCTATGTGACTAGGGCTGGTACTTGCATGATAGACCGCCTCCCACATTTGAGGGAACACCATTTGTAGTCTGCTCTTTCTGCTGGAGGAGCTGGTGGTCTGTGATGTACCTAAAACCATGCCTGATCGCGGAGAGATGGAAGTAGAGTGCCAGGCCCCGCAGGAGGTGACATTGTTCATGAAGGGAAGCCGATCCTGATCCCAGCTTGAGGAACACCAATAGAAGTATGACTACCCTACAGAGTAAAGGCAGTCCCAGTCCATACTTTTTGGGGTTCCCTGGCTTTTCAGCCTAAATCCCCATTTTACCTGTTCGATGGTTATTGCAAATCTAGTGGTGTTGCAGGTCCCATGTTTTTGGGTTCTTTCCACCTGTATCTTCCACCTATTTTTCTTTTGTTCCTTGAGAACATCTTCTCACCTTCTCCCTCTCAAAAAGCCTTCCTCCGCTTAGCTTTTTGGAGAACCAACTAAATATTTAGGGTCTTAGTCAGACTCAACGCACTCAAGGGAATGACTCCTGGAGTTAGTGAAAATGGTTTCTATAATATAGAGCAGGATGTCTCAGGGAAACCATGGAAAGCAAATGTGGCGGAACACACAGTGTGGGCAAAACCTCTATGTGTCTCCACATTTGCTTTCCACGGTTTCCCCGAGTCCTTCGGCTCAGAACAAGGGCGTGAGAGGAGGGAGAAATGAAAATGGAAAGGCAATAAAAGAGAGTAAGTGAACTGGAGATAGGATAGTCTTAGAAAAGAAAAAAACTTAGGATGGCAGCAAAGACACCTGCATTAGGAAAAGGCAGTTCTACCTCCAACTCTGAAGCAGGACCTACCAAGGTTTCAAAAGCATTTGTGCACAGGCCAGGATACGTTGGAATGGTTTGCGAGTTTTGAGAATGCATGTAGACTGCAGGCTTGGAAAGATGTTTCTAAGGCAGTCACTTTAAAGAGTTGCTTGCCCATCTCTTGGAATTTCAGTCTTTGGGAGAATGCCTGTATCTGAGCATTTGAACTATGAGAGAATTAAGGCAGCGCAGACCAGGCAGTTTGGACTGAAGCCAACTTAGTACCTTCGGAGGTTAAAAGAATGCAAGAGAGCAACTGGTGGTCCATTTGAAACTTTGATTCACTGTATGTTGCTTTACTGGAACATGTGGGTAAAAGGGATGGAGGTCAAAGATTTTCATGCCCATAACCACTTATGGTGGTAGAGTGACTCAAGGAGGAATGTTCTAACCCACAAAGGAAGGCCTGCCTAACTTGACAAAAAAGATCCAGAGAAGCTTGCAGTGTTGAATGACAAGTGCTTAAAACAAGGTTAAATGAAGCAACATCGCTCCAAGCCAAAGGGGCATAGGAAGTCTCAAAAGACTGACTGTAAACTGGAGGTTAATGATTAGGTCACATTACAAGAGTCCACTCAAGTACACAGGCAAAATAGTTCTAAGTCAGGAACAACACAAGGAGAACGAGAGGACAGGAACGTTTTTTTCAAGCCCAAAAGTGATTACTTATATGGGTGTTACTGGAAAGGACACTATACATTGAATTGTCAGGTGAAAGACCCTGTTCCTCCTGTACTGATTATAGCAAGTGTGTTTATTATGGATGGTGGGACCCAAGAGGGCCCATGGTGCTCAACTGAGTAAAATGGAGATTTGGGAGAAGGGTTATATGTTTTTAACCACAATCGTTCAAATACCAAGGGGTGTGTGTTGGAAACTTCAATCAATGGGAGGAAGGTTCCTGCAATAAGAGCTACATGTGTTTACCAGACTATGGTTGAGAGGAAGTATAGCAAACCCAATAAGATTGTCCCTCCTGCCAATAGTATAGGCTTGGCAGCCAGTGGGAATGACATGGAGTGCCTGATTGCTCAAGTTAAAGAAGCCCGAATTGAAGTAGAAATCAATGGGAAGGTGGCCATGGTTGATGTATGCATGAGAGAAAAGATAGGTTCTGGATGTCCCTTGGGTAGTGACTTGATTTCACTGGTCTATTACTCGGACTGGAAGGCTGCATAGATTGGACCACATCAGCTATGTTGACATGAGCACAGGCTAAGGTAAATTAGTCTAAAGAAACATTGGGACCATCCCAGATTCCCAATGACCTTAGAAAGGCAGCATGCAGATTAGGCCAGACTCTGAGAACTCCATTGCCCCTGCCTCAGAGGAAGATGAGGATGACACACCTGAAACAGACCAGGTTTTAGAGTCTGGGTCACTATCAGAGCTGCAGGGCTGCTGGACTCTTACCAGGGAGGAATTCCGTTGAGTGTACTCCACTTGTGGGCCATTGGAACGAACCCCCGGATCAGGCAAGCACAGAAGTGATTGGATTGGCTTGAAAGATGGATTGCTTTATAGTGAGTTCACTAATCCAGAGTCAAACGCCAGTAAGAGGCTCATGGTTCCACTAGTACACTGGAATCTCTTGTCATCACAGGCCCACAAGGTGCTGTAGTAGGACAATCAGTCATAAAAAAAACACAGGATAGGTAGGACTCTTTCTTCTACGGGCCAGGGGTGCACAGAGGTTCTGTATAACCTGCCCTATTTGCCAATTGAATAGTACATTAGACGGTAAGACTAAGGCACCATTAGTGCCATTGCAGGTGGGTTTTTCATGAAAACAGGTGAACATTGACATTGTTGGCTCATTTGAGTCTCTTTCAGTAACAGGCAACAACTATATTTTGGTTGTGGGGGATCATGTCATAATAATGTATACAGAGGTGATGAGCATGACTGCTAGGGTAGTAACTAGGGCCCCTCCTTGGGATCTTTCCAGATTTTGGATTTCATAAGACAATGATTTCTGACTCGTTAACAAAATGTATCTCCTCTTATATGAGAGAGATATTGGTGCAAGCTGGTGCGACCGGCCACTTCTCCACAGCACACCACCCACAGACCAATTAATTGGTGTGAATGATTAGCAAGGCCCTTTCTAACTTGATGGGAACTCTGTCGGAGAACCTCAGGAGAAAATAGGATCATGTGGCTTGTCTCTCGTTCACCTAAAGAAAAATTTCCCAGTGTGTGGCCCCATCCCCCTTTGTCAGAAGAGGGTGGGTAGGAATTTCATAGTCACCTCAAAAAGATGTAGTGCACTATGTGATTGGCGTCAGGAAGGTGCATCTGAGTCTGACCAAGGCTCAGAGGAAGAGGTGTGGCGCCGCGGCCAGGGCGACTGACGCTGGAATCTGGGGACCACGGTTCGATCCCCGGCTCCGGCGGCAGGTTAGCCCAGCACCATGTGACTCTGGGCAATAGCTCGCTTAATCTTCCCGACGGCCCCCAGCGCCTAGAGACCCTTACGGGTGATTGTGCGCTTTACAAATGTGGACCTTCAGGTAAGCCAAGACCTAATCAATCAGTGGTATGATCAGCAAGCAGCACTGTCTGGGTGCCAGAAGTGTCAGGAAGGTTTAGTGCTGTAGTCCATTTGTTCAAAAGCTTTGGAGGTATAAGTGGCGTGGGACATAGAATTTGGTGCATAATGTTTCTAAAGTAAACTTCTCAGTCAACCTAGGTGCTTAAGGGAGCCAAAAAAAGCGTTCCATGTGAACCAGCTTGAGCCATACCTCAAGAGAGATTTCACAGTAAACATCCTGGCAATGACAGAGGAGGATGAGGAGGACAGCAAATCACTTCCTGAGTTGGTAAGCATGTGAGCCGGCTAGGTGCTGCTCGCTACCTAAGCATCTTTGATTTGACCAATGTCTCCTGGTAGGCTAAGTTAGCACCTTATGCCATGGAACAGACTTTATTCCCCATGCCAGAGTAACAAAATCAGTTTTGGGTGTTGCGCTTTGGGCTAAAGAATGCTCCTGCCTGATAGCCAGAATCCGGTCCTAGGATGCTTGATTCCGGTTCAGGAAAAACATGGTTTGGCAGTTCGGGCTGGACTGTTCCCATGAGGCACAGGGTCAAGGCTGATTTGCATATGGCCATGTCTGAACTGGGGTGGTGGAGTGCAAAACAACGATGGATTTAGGCCCAGATCTCTGTACTGGGGTGAATGTATGACATTGTTCTGCATTCTGTCGGTCAACTGTTGTTTTTGCATCTTTCCAACACCTGGCAAACCATGTCCTCTCATGGCTAGAAGATCTCTGTGTGGCACACCTAGATGACATACCAGTGTTTAGCCATTCATGGAAGGAACACCTGAAACACAAATAACAGGTGTTACTCAGGACACAGGGGGCGAATCTGACCATCAGAGCCATGAAATGACAGGTGGGCAAGTCCACAGTCATAGTCTACCTTAGGAATTAGGTGGCAATGGGAATAATCACTCATTCCATGCCAAGATTATGTCTGTGTTGGAGTGGGAGGTGGCCAACACCCAGTCACAGGCAATAGCCTTTTTAGGACACACCAGACATTGCAAAAACTTTGTGGTCAACTTTGTGACCCTTGTAGGCTAATTGACAGTTTTGACTTTCAAGAAGTTGCCCAAGAAGGTGATATGGAATGAAGAGTGTCAAGAAGCCTTTGAGGACCTGAAAGAAGCACTATGTTATGCTCCTGTACTGAAGTAACCTGTCTTCAGCTTCTGGTACAAATGGATTCCTCAGATAAGGGAGTTGGAACCGTGTTGGCTCAACTCACTGATTAGTGTAAAGGCATCTGGCGGCATTTGGCAGCCCTAGGTTACATGCCAGTGTACAGAGCCGGGCTGCTATCGAGAAGGAATGCTTTGCCTTAGTGTGGGCTTTTAGAAGTCTACGACTGTATCTGAGGTGCAGACAGACCACAAACCACAGATCACAATTTACTCAAGTGGTGTTGGGAATCCCATGTTGCTGTGATGGTCCATCTTGTTGCAAGGTCTAGATGGCACGGCACAGTGATATACTCTATGGGTTTGTATGAAACCCATTCATTGCAGTTGATACTAAGCTACTTAAAAGTTTGATGTGCATCCGCCATTGGTGCTGTATACTTACACCAAATAGTTTTAAGTTTTAATTTTTCCAAAGAGAGAGTTTGTTTTCGGAAAAAACAGAAAATAGTGGCCCCTACACTATGGGAGTTTTCTCTCATGGTGTGTGAGACATTATTACATTTTTACAGTCCCTCTCTGCCAGGATTTTACTGGCGGACAGTAAAAAAAGCCTTTCTAGCTTCTATTCTAAATAGGAAAGATGATTAGACAGGTTATCTCCAAATATCCGTGCTAACCCAGGCCCTCCGAAAATTGTTTATGCTTCAGAGAAAATGTTGGCATGGCAACAGAGTACCCCATCCACCAAATTCTAAATCGAACCCCATATTATACCACATATATTATACAATATATTATGTACTATGTTACAGTATAAATATCATACTTATTTATGATTGATAAACTAATAAAGATGGAAATGCAATGGACCATTGGAAAATAAAGGTTATCAGAAAGGCTAAAGAAGAAAGAAGAAAACAGCATCATCTGCTCAAGTTCTGACTAAAAACAGACACAGAGCTGCATCACAAAATCAACAGTCATAGGAAAAAATGTCTAATTATGTACAAATCAATGGGGCTATCTATTCTTACCGACAGAACAAGAGGGGACTCATTAGGGAGATTTACATTTAACACTCCACTTGGCAGGAACATGATTGACTCCATTATTATTTACATCCAAACACACAAGATCAAAGCATTTGCATTCAGACCTCAAAGGCTCCTATCTGACCACATCCAAGTGTTCTTTACTTCAAAAGGAGCCAGACCACTTACACACTAAATCACCGTAAGGTTTACATAAACTAACACAAATACAAATGTCACAAGGCAGCAAATCTCTTTACAAGGACACCCTCCATAGCAGTGAAAAGAAAACCTAGCCACAAACCTCGTTAAAAATAGCAGCCCCGGCGAAGTAGTTTATTTTGCTGTTAAAAACATAACATATGAACATAAAAAAGTGGCACATGCACGCTGACAATGGCTAATATTGTTGGAAAGCACAGAAGAGGAAAGCCACAGAATGTCTGTGGCCATATCATTCGTGAACACCGCACACGAGGCAGAATGTGTATGAGTGTTTGTTTTGAAAAAATAGCAAAGTCTAGAGGCATATTATCAAGACAGGCGATAAAATTATCGCAGTTTTAGCGGCAGAAAACTGCCGCTAATACAGCGATAATGCGCTTTATAATATGCTCTATAGAATTCCAACTGAAGCCCATGTTAGATGTCCTTCACATTTAACATGGGCTTCAATTGGAATTCCACAGAGCATATTATCAAGCCCATTATTGCCGTTTTAGCGGCAGTTTTCTGCCGCTAAAACGGCGATAATGTTATCGTCTGTCTTGATAATATGCCCTTAGTGTAATACACAACACACACTATATAGTCCACGAGCTGCAGAAAGCACAGACTGGAACTCGAGAGTGTTGGTTGCACACTTAGGGGCCCATTATGATGTCGGACGGATTGCCCCCGCCAGGCTGGCGGTAGCCAACGCCAGCCTGGCGGGGGCAATCTGCCCGACATCCACACTCGCTTTCCCGCCCGCCATATTAGTATGGCGGGGGGACCTCGGCGGACGGAAAGACCGTCCGCCGCTTTTCCGCCACAGTCGCCTTGCGACCGGGGCGGAAAAGGAATAATATGGTGGCGGTGTCTATTAGACACCGCCAGCCATATTATGATGGTTGTGTTTAGGTGCCTTTCCGCGGCAGCGATGCTGCCACGGAAAGGCATGCGGTCTTCATTCTGGGGGCCCCCTGCAGGCCCCCAGAGTGAAGTATAGGTGGGGGGTGCACACGGGGGGTATCTGTGGTACCCCCCTTCATTTGCATTAACAAAGCGGCAGGCACCGCACGGCGCCTGCCGCTTTGTTAATGCAAATGCTGAAATGCATTTTTAGCATTGTGGCGGGCGGTGCAGAGAGCACCGCCCGCCACAATGCTAAAAATGCAGGATGTGCCCGCCACTGTGGCGGGCACATCCTAATACACCCCAAGGGACCCCCACCCTTATGGAGGCCGGTCCCGAATTCTGACAGGATGGCGGGCGGACAAAGTCCACCCGTCATCCTAATGACCCCCTTACTGTTTCCAAACTTAGGGGCATATTATCGAGCATAGCGTTAAAATTATCGCCGTTTTAGCGGCAGAAAACTGCAGCTGAATCGGCGATAATGGGCTTGATAATATGCCGTAGAGAATTCCAATAGAAGCCCATGTTGACACCAGAACATGGGCTTCTATGGGAATTCTCAAGGGCATATTATCAAGCCCATTATCGCCGCTTTAGCAGCAGTTTTCTGCCGCTAAAATGGCGATAATGTTCACGGCGTTTCTTCATACTATGCCCCTGTGTTTTCAGCTCAAGTGGAAACTCCTTGAGAGGGCATACTTTTGCGTTCCAAAGTCACACAAGATGCTGGGAAGGGGATTGACTTGAAAATAAAAAGTCAACTACAAAACATTTTCTGCTTGAATCAGACTTGCACAAGACATTTCTTGCATAATTTAATTCCCCACTGAAAAGATTGCACACATTTCAGCAGAATTTTGCAAATTTTTCCTAACGCAAAAGTTGGAAATTTCTCATGGCCGTATTATCCTAGTACTGGCAATACTTAAGGACATCTTTAGTATTCATCAATTGCTTCCAATAGATGCTGGCCAGATGCAGTGGCCCCATAAAGGTCAATGCACCACTCTGTCCCAGAAGCCTCTTGTAACGACAACGTGTAGAGAGGCTGTGAAAGCCCCTCTTTCCCAGCTCTTTGTCATACATGACAGTCACCCAGCATCTTCTCGACCATTTGATCCAGGAAAGGAAATCATACACTCTGGTGCAGCTCTCTTTTTGTGACGACAACTCCATGATGGATCACTGACATAAAATCGATAACACAAATATCGATGTAGCAAAATATCGAGTAAAAAATATAGAATACAAAAATATCGAACTCCTATCTCCAAACAGGTAAGTGAAAAATATCGAATCAAAAATATTGTTGTAAAAAATATAGATAGTCAAAATATCGAATTTTTTAAATGTCTTAAAAGTAATTGAAAAACAATAAAATATTAAATATAATTAAGTTAAACATACTTAAAATACTTAAATAACCTTGAAATTATTAAATAATTAATTTAAGTTAAAAATAAATAAACATACAATTTAATTTTTAAATACATACATATATATAAACATAATATTAATAAAAAATATACAATATTTTTACCGTAGGTTAGCGGGACAGAAAAATGTACTATTACCACTCCACTGAGTGCAACAGTAGAGAAAGTGTTGGATAGCATAGGGGTAAACATTACTATTCCCACTCCAGTGAGAGCAACAGTAGGGAAAGCGTTGGATAGCGGGAAGGTATAAATTACTATTCCCACTCTAAAGAGTGCAACAGTAGGGAAAGCGTTGGATAGCGTAGGGATAAAAATTACTATTCCCACTCCAGTGAGTGCAACAGTAGAGAAAGGGTTGGATAGCGGGAAGGTAAAAATTACTATTCCCACTCCAGGGAGTGCAACAGTAGGAAAAGCATTGGATAGCCTAGGGGTAAAAATTACTATTCCCACTCCAGGGAGGGCAACAGTAGGGAAAGCGTTGGATAACGGTATTGTAAAAATTAATATTCCCACTCCAAAGAGTGCAACAGTAGGGAAAGCGTTGGATAGCGTAGCGGTAAAAATTACTATTCCCACTCCAGTGAGTGCAAAAGTAGGGAAAGCGTTGGATAGCGGGAGGGTAAAAATTACTATTCCCACTCCAGAGAGTGCAACAGTAGGGAAAGCGTTGGATAGCGTAGGGGTAAAAATTACTATTCCCACTCCAGAGAGTGCAACAATAGGGAAAGCGTTGGATAGCGTAGGGGTAAAACTTACTATTCCCACTCCAGGGAGTGCAACAGTAGGGTAAGCGTTGGATAGCGTAGGGGTAAAAATTACCTTTCCCACTCCAGTGAGTGCAACAGTAGGGAAAGCGTTGGATAGTGGGAAGGTAAAAATTACTATTCCCACTTCAAAGTGTGCAACAGTAGGGAAAGCGTTGGATAGCGTGGGGATAGAAATTACTATTCCCACTCCAGTGAGAGCAACAGTAGGGTAAGCACTGGATAGCGGGAAGGTAAAAATTACTATTCCCACTCCAGGGAGTGCAACAGTAGGGAAAGCGTTGTATAGCATAGGGGTAAAACGTGCTATTCCCACTCCAGTGAGTGCAACAGTAGGGAAAGTATTGGATAGCGTAGGGGTACAAATTACTATTCCCACTCCAGTGAGGGCAACAGTAGGGAAAGCGTTGTATAGCGGGAGTGTAAAAATTACTATTCCCACTCCAAAGAGTGCAACAGTAGGGAAAGCCTTGGATAGCGTAGGAGTAAAAATTACTATTCCCACTCCAGTGAGTGCAACAGTACGAAAAGCATTGGATAGGGAGAAGGTAAAAATTACTATTCCCACTCCAGAGAGTGCAACATTACAGATAGGATTGGATAGCGTAGGGGTAAAAATTACTATTCCCACTCCAGAGAGTGCAACAGTAGAGAAAGCGTTGGATAGCGGGAGGGTAAAAATTACTATTCCAACTCCAGAGAGTGCAACAGAAGGGAAAGTATTGCATAGCGGGAGGGTAAAAATTACTATTCCCACTCCAAGGAGAGCAACAGTAGGGAAAGTAAATACTTCATATATAATTAAAAATAAATTAAATATTAATACCAATTACAAATTAATTAAAATTAATTATCAATGTAATATATTATAATAATTAATCAATAAAAAATAATAAAAAATTAATTACTAAAAAATAATTACCTATTAATACAAATTAATTACCAATAACAATTAATTAATTAAAAATGTAAACATAATTAACAATTAATTAAAAAAATACCAATTAATAAATATTTCTTTTTAATTAATTACAATTAAATTACTTCCCAACCAATTCCCCCATAAACTCATAACCCGCTACAGAAAATAAATTAATAAAATGAACATAATTCTCAATTAATCAATTAATAAAAATTAATTACCTTTTATATTTTAATTAATTAACAATTACAAATTAATTACCAAATAATTCAAAATAAATACCAATAAATAAATTAAAATATTTAATTAATTATATTTAAATTACTTCCCACCCTATTCCCCTATAAATCCACAACCCGCTCCAGAATTATATTACGCAAAAATTAAATACCATAAAATTAACTAATTAAAATAAATTATAAAATAAAAATACACTTTTAACACATATACTAACATAAAAAACACTTACATATTATTAAAAATATAAATATTAACTTACTCACCTAAAATTCGATATTTTTGTTGTCTATATTCTGTCCATCGATATTTTTGTTGTCTATATTCTGTCCATTCGATATTTTGTCCATTCTATATTTTGGATTCGATATTACTGCTATTCTATTCGATATTTTTGTAGTCTATAGTCTGTCCATTCGGTATTTTGCCCATTCTATATTTTTAACTCGATATTTTGCCCATTCTATATTTTTTACTCGATATTATGACTGTATACCCTCCATGATGACCTTCCCATACCAATTTAAATACCCTCTTTTGGAGGATCTTTTGTATCAGGAAATACATTCCTCATAGCAGTAGACCTTTAAGAGTACGCACTTGATCAAAACGCATGTTATGAAATTACTCCAGGTCCTGGAGATCATAAGGTTTCTGTGCTCGATTGATGTGATCAAGTTCTGTCCATCACTGGTGCTCTAAGAGTTCAATACATTTTATCGTCTGGGCAACAATGTGCCTAAAAGAGACAAAAGAAATCAGATGGGATTCTGATACTAGCTTACGACATTTTCAGCAATGATAATTATGTAAAAGACACACAGGTGATGGACGGACTGCAGAGCAAATCAAACATCCACCCCCAGTCAAAAGATCTAGGTTAAATCCATTGTTCTTTTGCTCACCATGTCACCCCAGTTTAGCCCTGCCATATGCCAATCATTCTTGACCCTGTGCCTCATGGGAATAGTCCAGCCCAAACTGCCAAGCCAGGTCCTCCCTGGACCGGAAACAAGCATCCTGGGACCGGTTTCAAAATGTGTCCCAAACCGTTCACTCAAGTACACATCATATGGTATTTGCACAAAGTATCGAGTTTTTATATTGGAGCACAGGAATGTCAGATAAAATAACATGACACAAAATATTGTTACTTGGTTTTATAAAGCGATTAGGGAACATAGCGAGGTTTCACTAGCTTGTCTCCGGCTCTCATAGGAGAAAGATTTAGGGGAGTCCTTGCATGACTCAGAATGGATGCAGGCACTTGAATCTCCTCATATCATCCTGAAATGCAAGATTTAAAAATATACACTATATGACACTTCATAGGGCATGTCTTGCTTCCTTGAGGTTGAACCGCATGTATGCAAATGGACAACCTCTCTTGCCCAGATGTCAAGTGCATTCTGTAGATTTTCAGTAAATGCTTTGGTTTAGCCCTGGAATATCTGGATACTGGAATTCTATGCACACTGTGCTGGCTAGTATTACAGAGCTCACAACAATTGCATCTTGGTAAGCTACGGCATAGTGCATATTTCCCAGGAGGAAGAGTCATAAGGCGAGAGCACGTTTTCCAAATATGGCACATCTTTAGGATAAGGGCATACAGGCCATACATTGGCAGGCATAACGGGTGCCAAGTTTTATCAAGTGGTGTAAGGTTCTGCACCACTGGGGTGATGCAGAGAATACTGCACTGCACTGGGAGGAGGCCCGCGGAATTCGGAAACAACCGTATAGTAGCATCATGGGACACAATTTTAATGCAGTTCAAAGAACTCACAATTATCTCCTGCACCCTGAGGGCTTCCCTGGCAAAATCACTCTTTTACACCAAAGATTCATCTCTTTGACCTTGTAAAGTTACTTTTATAATCCATTGTTTCAACTCATTGATCTTCCAAGTGGGTTTTATTTATGGAGATGTGTGACAAATATAGTATTTGAAGACCATTACGCATCCAGATGGGTGACACTCTTGACGTGCTGGGACTTCTCCTGCATCCTGACCATTGTTCTTTCTTGGTGGGTGTTAAGAAATTCAGTATGTGTTAAGCTAAATATGTATTTTGATTCACTCCCTGTCCGGTGAGCCCTCTCGTCTGTTCACCTGCCTATTATTTTATGTTATATGCTTGTGCACTTCTCTTTGTTTCCCCTTTCCAAGTGGTAAGTCCTTGTCATTATAAACCTGGTGTCTAAAATATATGGGAGACTGAATGCTTGAGAATACAGCATATTTACCATCTGAGGTATACTTGCGTTGCACTTGCATAACAAGTATTACTATATGTTTAATGTGGAGTGATTCTTTATTTTGAACAAAGTAACAGCGTAAAACAGCTAACGATTTCTTGAAAAACCCAATAAGAAAATATTGAAACATGATACAAAAATACTGTGATGCAGAAATATCATTGTCAAGGATGTCGTTTTTTTCCGGTACTATCATTATTAAGAATATCGTTGTTGTTAATATAATTTTCAATAATATAGTGTGAAAGAATATAGTTTTTTGCTTAGTCTAATGTTTTTTCACCTTTAATATTAATGTTGTGTTATTATTGTTTGTATAATTGATATTAATTTTGAAAACATAGGGCCCGATTCACAGAACTAACTTACTACAAAATCCTAAACTTAATACCATTTTGGTATTCACAGAAGACACTTACTCATTTTGGTAGTCACAGAAGGTACTTACTCATTTTGATATTCACAGAACGCACTTACTCATTTTGGTATTCACAGAATGCACTTACTCATTTTGGTATTCACAGAATGCACTTACTCCTTTCGGTATTCACAGAAGTCATTTAGGAGTCCTAAAGTTAGGAGTCCTAACTTTACTACTCCTAAACTAAGAAAAATCCTAACTTTAAGACTTCCGGAATTCACTGAAGGAGTTTAGGAGTCCTAAAGTTAGGACTCTTAACTATACTACTCCTAAACTGAGAAAAATCCTAACTTTAAGACTTTCGGTATTCATAGAAGGCATTTACGAGTCCTAAAGTAAACTTTATATGGTACTTTCCACCGCAAGGCAAGCTACAGCTTATCCCATCCGCTGCCTCTTTGCTCCCCCTTGATACTCTTGACTGAGTGCTTTGGGGATCCAAAGCATCTAGTTGAAAAAATGATAGTGTTCAAAGAAGGCTGGTCACCTGAATACTTCAACTTCACCTAGGAATAAAAGGATAGGTTTCAAGTTGCATTTTGTTGGTTGATTAAGAGGGACAGCCGGGGGCATTCCAATTTTGCCTTAGAGGTGAAATTCTTGAACAAGTGCTAAATGAACCAACGCGAAAGCAGTTGTCAAGAAGGTTTATCAGATACTTTTGTTTAGATTTGACTATAAATAATAACAACCAGCAATTCAGTTGTGCTGTCATGGCCGGCATGATTTGCGGGTGGGGTGGCGTGCAGGGAGGGTGGGGATTTTAAATATATATATATTTTTAACTTACCTTAGGCGGTCGGTCCCGTGTCATGTTGCATCGCCCTGGCAGGAAGTAGCCGCAGGCAGCCTCCCTCCCCTCCCCTAAGCCAATTACAACACTGCAATGGTAGCGTTGTGAGTGGCTGGGATGCTGACTTCACAGGCGTCTATGGGAGCCCATTTTCTCCATGTGGGCTGCATGCAGCCTGCATGGAGAAAACGGGAGGGTGCATGGGGCAGACCAAACAGTCAGCACCCACAACATTGGGCTAGCCACTCCTACCCGATCTCCCTACCCACCCGCCCCAACCAAACCCTTCTTCCGCTTTCTTGCAATGCGAGAAAGCAGTGGGGTGACGCTTCTCCGCCCACATGGAGTTGTCACCCCTGCAGCTGTGTGATTCCCATGACCTGCTGAGCAGCTTCTGGGTAACCAAAGTCAGTCTATCTCTTGCTTAAGATTTAGAATATTTGCATTCTGAGACTTTTCATGTTACAGTCTTTGCTGCATTTGATTGTACCTTATTTTAATTCCCTATATTCATTTGCCATGCAATTGGACTATTATTTTTGTAGATTGTATTGCACTTTATTTATTTAATAAACCTTCCTGGTTTCTACCTTTCCCTGTCCTAAGCCTTCTTGAGTCTTGAAACATATTTAATGGGCCATGCTGATTTATTTGCCTTCTAACTAATCTCTGTAAGAACACATTGCCTCATATGTTCTTGAAGACAAAATCACAAGGAGCATCTTAATCAGATTAATTCTACCCAAGATAGATAGAGGCAGTAGGGTCCAAGATCTCATTAGCCTCTGGCAGTCTCTTGCCACTATAGTCATGTTGGTATCAGCAATCTTAGTGATGTCTTGGACCACATGAACTCCCAAATATCTTATTTTGGAACTAAGCTGGCCCCGATGCTGGGTCTCTGCAAGATTCCAAGTCATGATCTCTGTCTTTGAAGCATTGATTTCATATCCGGAGACAGAACCAAACTCCTGGGCTAAACTGATGACCACTGGGAAGGTGACTGTAAATTAGCAGATAAAACCAGAATGTCATCAGCATACAGGGCTACCTTCCTCTCCCACTCTCCATACTTAAAAGGCTGAATATTAAGGTCATCCCTAAGCCATTGAGCAAATGGCTTGATGTAAAGATCAAAACGGAGAGGGGAGAGTGAGCAGCCCTGCCCGGTCCCTCTTGTGATCTTAAAAGGGTCCGTGATATGCCTGTTAACCAAAAGTCTGGCTGTTGGGTTCTGGTAGAGCAACTGGACCATTCGACAAATTTTCTCCCCCAAGTTGAACTTCCTCAAGACTTCCGACAGATAAATCCAGTTCACTCTGTTGAAGACTTTGGTGGTGTCCAAAGTCATGGCTGCCAATGGGAGGGAATATGTGGAAGCGAGATCAATAGCACCAATAAAATCGTAGGTGAGATCCGAAAGCTGCCGGTTCCTGACGAAACCCTTCTGATCTGAATGAAGAATTATTCTGATTAAGATGTTGATACTCCCGAAGATTACTTTTCTCTTTAATTGTATCCCTCTGTATTTTGAAAAATCTATGATTGATAAGTTGCAGAGTGAAATGAATTCATTTGTCTGGGCACCTAGGATCGCCTGGAAAAAGTTGAAGCGGAGGAGAGAAAAGGGTGGCCTAGCTTTACCAGATCTTCAGTTGTATGCCTGGGCTTTCCAGCTACCACATTGACGCATGTTATTAAGAATGCCTGTGAATACAGGTGCCGGAGGGATGTTTCTGGCTATGTTTAGGGGTGCCAAATTATCAGAAGAGGGTTTTTTGTTTAAATTTGGGGATCAGAAGTTTTAAAAAAAAGTCAAGCTGAAGGTTCTCCAGGGGATGGCTAAAACTTGGGCCAAACTGAGAGGTTCGGTGTCACTGGGGTAATTTTCCAGCTTGGCTCCCCTTTGGGATTCTTCAGGAGCCCCAGAGTGTTTAAAGGACGTGTTGGCAAAACCTTTGAGAGAGACTGGATTGACGGTCTGGGGAGACCTCCTCCCTGGAGGCATTTTTGTTTTTTGGGAACATCTTGTACACAGAGTGGGAGCAGGCCTTTCCCGATTTAAATATTTTCAACTGGCAAACTGGATTTAATCCCACCCAAAACGAAATTGTAGAACGCAGTGAGTTGTGGTAGTTTTTTAGAATGCCAGCTTGTAACAAAACCCCCAGGGAGGAAGGAAGTTTCTTTCTGGTACCAAGCCTTGTTAGAGGAAGTAGATGGCGAATTCAACCTGGCTGAGGTACTGTGGGGCGGTTCTTTACCTGCACAGGACTGTGTTCAACTATGGATGAATTCTTGTATGACCTTACACAAAGTTGTCATACCAGCTTGGTGAAAAAGAAACCACCTGTTTACCATTCACAGGGCCTATACTTCAATCCTCATAAACTGTCAAAAATCACCAAGGGGCCACCAGGGAGTTGCAAGAAATGCAGTCAGGTTGCTGCTACCGACATCCACATGTTTAAGGAGTGCCCATCTCTGGTTGCCTTCTGGGGAAGTGTGGGTGAATGTTTAACAAACAGTTTGGGTTGCCCTATCAACATAGATTTACCCCTAATCATATTCGGCTCTGCAGAAAAAGTTACTGGCCCCGCGGGAGCTCGGCTCTACTATGCCATTTTACTAGCTAGGAGGCAAATTTGTATAAAGTAGACAGAATCATCACCTCCCACCTTTTTAGACTGGCAGTCTTTAGCCTTGGCGGTTTTCAAAATGGATCTTGCCAGATCAGGCAGTAATAAGAAGAGAGCATTTTGGAACCTTTTGCAATCTAGATGGGGTTCAGAGTCGCCGTAGTGAGTGGGTTCCCCTCCCCCCCACCAGAGTCCTATGATTAAGCCATTAACACTCTTCGGGCTAAGTTGGGGAGTGCCAGATTCTATGGCAAATTCTCTGACGGAAGTCATCTAGCTCTTAGAGCTTGTCAGAAGAGGTATCTCAGTGGTTACTTCATTGATCCCCAAGATGTTCTGGTACTAGTAGTCGGATCTCCCTCTCTAACAACCGATGCCTCTCAGCTGTCTGGGGGTGAGTACAGACATTTAGGGTGTGATTTGAATTGGGATTGGTGGCGAATGAGGACAAAAAAAAAAAAACATCACCAGGAGTGACTCCTCCGCTATGGTGGAGAAGTGTTGCCCCACTGGTGAAATGCCACAGACAAAAGAAAAATGAAATGACAATCAAACTATTTTATTGTCACTTTATTTTTCACTTAGAGTCCGCATGTCTGGGGCTAGGCGGGCCATGTCAGTCTGGCGCTGTGCGGGGCCATGTCTCGGCTACAGCAGCAAGGGAAAGAGTGAATGTGCATATGTCGGTTCGGCCAACTGGCCAAACTGACATGCACTCTCTGGTATCTCCAGGCTGTTCCTCGGAGATATCAACAGTGCTCAGGGTTACAGGCTTCCAGTCCCTACTGGTGTATGAAACTATTCCGCTCCCTCCAATCCCAGCGCTTCTCTCATGCTGGGAGTAATTGCATGAGAGATATGCTGGGAATGCATAGGGAGTCTGAAAGCCTGTGCTCCTGGGGATTGTAGTGACATGGAGCAGAGGCGCAGCGAGGCGCGACGAGGGAGCAGAAGATCACGGCGACCAGCAGCGAAAGGTAAGGGTCCTTTTTTTATAATTATTTTTTACCCGCGCTGCCCCGCTAAGTCAGATTTGCTGTAGACACCGCTGAACATCAATAATATAAATACAAAGACCTGTTAATCTGAACATCACCCTTGATCCTACATAGGTGTTTTATCTTAGATTATCTGACAGGATAGTGGCAACTCCACATATTTGACCGTCCACATTTGAGAGTGACAGCTTCCCTCTCAGTAGTTACTATTGAGCGATATGTATCTGACAGGAAAAAGCAGTCTATCATGATTGGTACCCTCTGAAGGTTTGAGTGATCAGTTGGCTGGAAGCTAGCTACCCTTTTACTAGTTAAACACTGACCCACGTTGCCTATTCAATGCTCACCTGCCTTATTCAGCCAATGCCGAAGACAAGCAATACATAGACTAGTTCGAAGGGGACTGAACCATATAATATCAGAAGGTTGTGAGCCAAGATATCTCCACTTTAAGCATCCCAGTGTTAATGTGAGGGCCTTCTGCCTTAGCCTCATCAATGTACCTGTGGGATCTGTAATTAGGGCCATGTGTACCTGCACTTCATGTATTGTTGTAGGTGGCCCTCCTCCCCAAGTACAACAATGATTTTGTGAGGCCCATGTGCCTGATCTCTGCATTGCTGCACACATCTCTGATGCTATACCACAGTCCCTGTGCTACCCATGTGCCCACACCCTGGCATTGCTGCCCTCTCTGTCTGCAGCTACACTAATAGTCGTGTGAGGCCCATGTGTCTGTAACTTTGCATTGCTGTACATGTTATCTGCTGTTACACTAATGTTCATGTAGCAGGAGTAAATATAAATCTAAGACAGCAAAACTAGTGAGTCATTTATTTATGGATGTATTTATATTTCACTAGCTTACCCGTCGCGCGTTGCTGCGATCTCCGAAGAAAGGAAATTCAAGGAAACTCTTCATGATAACATTCAATTTACATTGTGTCATTTTTATTGAAACTTATTCATTTTAATATGTTAAACATTTCAAAGTGTCGTTTTAATTCTATTTATTTATTTGAGTGCTTGTGGATAGACGATTTTTTGTTTTTCCGTCTGGTGCGTACATCAGTATTCGAAAGATTATGAGGGCCCTGGGGGGCCGATATTTAAAACATTTTTATGCCAGAAACCTTTGCGGGAGTGTACTCAACAACTTCCCAAAGTTTCCTGGCGATCGGATGAATGGTGTTTTAATTCTATTTATTTATTCGAGTGCTTGTGGATACACAATTTTTTTATTTTTCCGTCTTGTGCATACAACAGTATTCGAAAGATTATGAGGGCCCTGGGGGGCTGATATTTAAAAAATGTTTATGGCAGAAACCTTCGCGGGAGTGTACTCAACAACTTCCCAAAGTTTCATGGCGATCGGATGAATGGTGTTTTAATGCTATTTATTTATTCGAGTGCTTGTGGATACACAATTTGTTGTTTATCCGTCTGGTCCGTACATCAGTATTTGAAAGATTATGAGGTCCCTGGGGGCCGATATTTTAAAAAAAATATGCCAGAAACCTTCGCGGGAGTGTACTCAACAACTTCCCAACGTTTCATGGCGATCGGATGAATGGTGTAGTAATGCATATGCCAGAAACCTTTGCGGGAATGTACTCAACAACTTCCCAAAGTTTCATGGCGATCGGATGAATGGTGTAGTAATGCGTATGCCAGAAACCTTCACAGGAGTGTACTCAACAACTTCCCAAAGTTTCATGGCGATCGGATGAATGGTGTAGTAATGCATAAAGGACTAACAGACAGACAGACATACATTAGTTTTTATATATATAGATTAAAGGCATTGCTAGTGCATGTTATACAATGTTATTTCATATTTATGAAACTGTTCTCATATATATATATTTTGGGAATCTCGTTATATTGAACAAAAGGCTACTTGCATTGTGTGTCACAATGCATCACATGGTGTGGCATGCATGCTTAAAACATGCATCAATGTCGCAAAGTGATTTCTAGTAAGACACAAGTAGGTCCTTAAGAGCAGGGCTCAAATAAGAAAGGAAAAAATACAAGGGGCCTCATTTATGAAAAGTGACCCATCGCTGCGAGACAACAGCGATGCGTCACTTTTCATTGCGCCCTCCTTGCGACACCAATGGTGCGTCATATTTACAGTATGACGCATCATGTCGCAAGGAGTTACATTTACGTCAGTATTTCTGATGTATCTGTAGGCGCAAAAATGACGCATTGCTGGAGTGTGTCACAAAAGAGACGCAACTTCAGCAATGGGTCATTACGCATGGGCAAGTACCATGTGAAATGTTCCTGCGACAGTCTTACGGCTGCCATGGGGCAGGCGTAAGATATTGACGCATTTGCGTCCTAAAAGTGGCACATTAAAATCTTACCGATTTCACTGCGTCACTTCTACGACCCTTTTTTGCATCGGAACACCGCATGCATATATTAAACCTGGCGCAGGTAAAATGTGGCGCAGGGGTTTACAAAGTGACGCATCTAGGTAGATGCATCCCTTTGTAAATATGGTGCAACAAGGCTTATTTTTTACGCCGCTGGTGCGTCACAAAAATTGAAGCAGTGGGGGCGCAAAAGTGACACAAGGGCTCATAAATAAGCCCCAAGGTTCTTACTGCTGTAAAAATATTTTTTTTTTAATGCCAATGTCAAATCCTGGCGAAGGGGAGAGATATTATTACTAACAAGGGGGGGAGAGAGAGATATATATCGAAATGGATTCGTTCTCCCTGGTCAAATGTACATAAACAAAAAGAATCCACTCATTGGGTGTATCCTCCAAAAGTGGGGAACACCCTTGTTGTTTTTGGTCCCCTCACACACCAACAGGCCCCTTGGTGTCATGCTTCATCATCGGGGTCATCGTACCCCTCTGCGGGGTACGGCGTGCTGCGACCTACGAATACGCGGGAGCACTTAAGATGGAGCCACCGGAGCCACTGAGGGGTCGGTCAGGAGGAATTTCCTCGCTGAAATCGTGCTAACTAGCATAAAAAGACCCTGACGATGCGCTCATGAGGCACTTCTACCCCTACAAAACAGTCGACCAATAAGCGACGTTTTTGTTAGGTACATTATTACCTGCACTTTATAATCTCACTTTTATTAGAAATCCTGATATAAGATAGAGAAACGTGAGTAAGGTGGGGATTTGTGTACCCCGTCCTGAAGAAGGTGTTTTCACCGAAACATGTCGACGCACACAGAGAGGAGGTAGTGCACATTGTTTGCATTTTCAACCTCCCACACTCTATTTTAATAGTACCAGCCTGGGGGCCCATTAAAAGTTTTTTTGTTACCCCACAGGCCAGGTTCCTTTTTAAACTTCACTCACTTAGATCTAAACCCCACTTTACACTCACATTTGAATACCCCATCCACACCACACATAGTCATCTTAAGTGTTCCCGCGTATTTGTAGGTCGCAGCACGCTGTACCCCGCAGAGGGGTACGATGACCCCGAGGATGAAGCATGACACCAAGGGGCCTGTTGGTGTGTGAGGGGACCAAAAACAACAAGGGTGTTCCCCACTTTTGGAGGATATACCCAATGAGTGGATTCTTTTTGTTTATGTACATTTGAAGGGGAGAGATAGCACCATTGAAGGAGAAAAATGAAAAGTGCTCACAACTGCAGAGGAATCTCTCTTCCAACAAGTTAAAAGTTAAGTTGTGACTTAAGAAACTATGCACTAGAACATTGCTTCAGCAGTTGATTTTTAGCCTAGAGGCTCCTGAAGCTGTATTATCTGTGGACCCAGGCTGAGCTGAGTTGAGTTGAGTTCAGATAATACATGTGAAGCATGAAAGAGACTTTACACTGAAAGACATACAGAAAATAGGGGCAGATGTATTAAAATACCTATTTGCGATTCTCAAATAGCGATTTTTTGACAATTGCTATTTGAGAATTGCAAAATGGTATGTATTTAAAAATTCGCTATTTTTTAGCGATTTCTTAAAATTCCTTAATTGCGATTAGCAAATTGCTAATCGCAATTAAGGAATAATTTCCCATTGATTTCTATGGGCCAGGAGGCCCATAGGAAGTAATGGGAAGTTATTCTCAATTTGCGATTCGCAATTTGCTAATCGCAAATTGAGAATAATTTCAAGGGTGCAAGGGTGTCTTAAGGACACCCTGCTGCACCCCTGAAATTTACATGTGTGCGCATATGGCGCACATACATGCCCTAAGGGCATGTATGAGCGCCACATGGCACCTTTACAAATGCCAAAAAGTGCATTTGTAAAAGAATTTGCAAATTACCACCAACTACAAGTTGGTGGTAATTTGCGATTTCTTAGTGTAAATTCGCAAAATTTAATTGCTTCTTACATAGCATTTAAGGAATCGCAATTTGCGATTCCCTAAATGCTTACGCAATATTAAGGAATCGCAAAATTTGCGATTCCTTAATATTGCGATGCGTTTTAGTTGATACTTTCCATTTTCCGATTTGTTTTGTCGCAAACACTGCATTTTACTGATTCGCAGAGTTTGTGACAAAAAATCATTTGATACATCTGCCCCATAATGTTTTGCTTTATTTGTTTAAAGACTTCAGAGTAAAACACTTTTTATAATCATTCAAAATGTAACTTTACGGTGAATTAAATCAGCTTAGCTTTCCAGAATATTTACAATGGAAGGAAGGATCATAGTATTTTCAAATGCTCTTTGCAGTATTTGGAAAGTATAAGCAACAGGATGCCATGTTCCTCTGTGAACATATACAATGTGCACCCCTAGCCATTCGATTTAAAAATACACAACAAGCACCTTCACAGCTTGAATGCATTGTGAACAATTACATAATACAATTTCTTTATAAAACGTTTGACTTTTTACTTGATAAAAAGTTTCATCAAACATTTGATATAAAGAAGATAGGGATCCACCATAGTGTGAAGAAAAAATTTTGAATTTAGAAAAAAGAATGAAAATGAAATAAATAAGTAACATTAATGTATTTGGACCAAAAAATGTTTTTTTATGATTGTCTCTTTGTGTTTGGAATGGTGAGGGCCTATCACTGAAACAAGTCTGGCATCCTGTTTTTATTAGGTTACAGGAGGCTATGAGGAAACTATATGACCTAATTCAATTTAGATCTGTTATTAGGGCTTGGCATACTATGTCCTTCAATTCTGTTCGAGTCTCTTCTTATTACATTGTCGACTCAGTTGGACCATTGAGACTTAGTGGGTCTATCCGAGACAGTGACCTGACCAGTGTCTCTCAGCTGGAGGAAAAACATCCCTTGGACTGAGGCATAGGAACCTGTATTGGACCATAAGTTATGTTTGAGAAAGACTTGCCATTGGGGTAGGAGTAAGAGAACTGGTGTTTGGAAATTACTCAAGACGTGGTTTGGCATCCTTTTAATTCAGCACAATGACGCTGATGCCACTAAGAACAGGCTGCTCCCAATAATTCAGGGTGCCAGGATAACAGTTATAATCTGTGCCAAATTATACATCGGATAGCCTTCCAACTTTCACATTAGGTGCAAACATTTTAGAACAAATCTAGAGCCGCCCTCCTGAATTGGGTTTGTTGACATGTATGGTTTCATATTGAGGCCCGGTATTCAACCGTCTGCTTGGCAGCGCATGCACCATACGTCATGTATCACTCACAGTGCTTACAGTGTGGTGTCTTCTCTTCTAGAACCTGAAAACTTTGGGGAAAATTTACCAAGCAGGTGCGTCACCCTTGTGCTACGCAAAGGGGGGCAAGGGCGATGCAACTACTAACTAAAGGGTCCATTAGGATGGCGGACGGATCGCCACCGCCATGCAGGCGGTGGCGATCCGTCCGCCATCCCTGCCCGTCCGCCACCTTTCTTCCCCCCACCATATTACAATGGCAGGGGGGACCGTGGCGGAGGGGAAGACCGTCTGCCGCTTTTCCGCTGCGGTCGGCTTGCAACCGCGGCGGAAAAGGCCTGATATGGTGGCGGTGTCTATCAGACACCACCAGCCATATTAGGATTGCCAGTGAGGAATGCCTTGGAGAGGCATACGGTCTTTGCTTTGGGGGCCCGTTGTGGGCCCCCAGTGTGAAGGGGGGTGCACATGGGGGTACCTATGGTACCCCCCAGCATTTCAATGTACACCATGACAGGCACCGCGAGGTGCCTGTCATGTTGTGCATTGAAATGTACAACGTGCATTTTTTGCATTGCGGCAGCCGATGCTGCAAGCACCGTCCGCCGCAATGTAAAAAATGCGGGATGCACCCGCCACTGTGGCGGATGCATCCTAATTGGGGGCACAGTTCCTCTGCCCTTGTGGCAGACGGTACTGGCCCCCGACAGGATGGCGGACGGACTTTGTCCGTCCGCCATCCTAATGGACCTCATAGATTTGTCAAGCTGTGCAAAGCCACCTCGTGTGGCCCTGCGTGGCTTAATAAATCTAGAGTAATGCAACGCAGCGTAAATCACTGCGATGCATTGCTCTACCCCATGGAGGCGTTCTATGGCTGGAACGTGGATGTTTCCAAGCCTCCACCTATGGATTTTGGTGCATTCCCAGATTTACCTTTACTGGTAGACCTGGGAATGCATCAAAATGTTACGTCTCCCCGGGTGAGGCTTAACAAAGAAAAATATCTTTATTTTGCCTTGTTTTTTTCACATACTATGTGCGCTGCAGAATGTAGCACACATAAAAAGAGGGACATGCCTCAGAGGATTGCTTTTGTGCAGGAAGGTGCTCCTTTCTGCAGAAAAACAATTCTGCTTACACCATGGTGCAAGGGTGCCTGCATTGGCGCTAGGGAGCACATTGCATGGCATTGCAAGGAAAAGACAAGAACACAGTGTATAATGTTAATAGGACTGTTCCGTATACTGTTAAATATGGTGCATTCATTCCCTTTCCCTATCATCCAGGGCAAGTGACTTGCTGTGCTGCATTAATTTTTTAGAAATGGGCCCCTTTATATACACAACCACTACATCATGACTCCGGAAGTGCTTTTGCCCTTAAAGAGGTGTAAAAAAGAAAGGAATAGTATGTTTTTTCAAATACATTGGATGCTTAATATTTTTAGATGTCTATGCATAATTTTACTTTTATATAATCTTAGATCTCCAAAATATTCATAAATGATTGGTCACAATATTGTTTGATGACATTTCATAATAGAAAATGTTTAGCACTAAATCCAGGCATGGCCCTATGAGAAAATACATTCTGATATCAAATTAAATGCTTTTATAATTACAGCAGCAGCTAAAATCCAAATAGATGTTTGAGTTTAACTTACTTTTTCCCAGGGTCTAAAAAGTTGTAATTACAGGCCCAGATGAAGTCTGCAGTAAGACTTACTTATATTTGGATTGAATTGAAGAGACCATAAACATGGTTTACCCTTACTGAATAGATTTTATGTATTTATATTTAGCAGCCTAGAATTAAAGGGTGTTTTAAATTCGGATAGCCTATTTAGGTGACTGTTCATTTAACTGATTTAGGCATTTTAGGAACAACTGTACTTGAAATTATAAGGTTATGTTTTTTATATTTATACGAAGCAACTTTGATGTCGGAGTGAGAGCAACATGTTATAAACCGAGTATTGCTGCTGTAAGGTTCCCCAGCAAGTGACTGACATTCCAGAGGTACATGTCCCCCTCACCGCTGACAATGTTATATTCCATGGACTGTGACTGTTGTTCCTCCCCATGCAACTTCCGGTCAAAAGGCCGGACACGTCATACACCTATTCGGCAGTCATGGAAAGCTAGTAGGGGATGATTGGCCCCTCTTCCCATATGGGGATTCCACCTCCCCCAGATAGAAATACCGTTCATGTTTTAGATTCTGCAAAGGCCCAGAAATTATACCAAAATAGAACTTTATAGAAAATCATGAAGTAGACGAAAAAAGCTCCTAAATAACTGGCAGTGTATGTCAGTATTACACACCCAAGTCATGAGAAACACATAATAAGGCCTAACACTATACTGAAATTGCAGCCATGGTAAAATATATGACCCTACATGATCTACAGTACGTAAACTCTACAGGCTATATAAATCATGTCTTTAATATATAAAATTAATACTTTGTACACCCAAGTGTTAGCATTATTGATATGTTCAGTCTTGCCACTAAAACAATACTCATTGTATGGCCAGCGCTTCCATATGGTGAGGCGAGGAAGCAACACCACCTTGCGTAGGTGCCAAATTACTTCACCATATCGGAAAATTTGATGTTTTTAAGTGTAAATGTAGCAAAGCAGCAGGCATATTTTTGTTTAGTCTGGTGGAGTGAAAATCCTCTGCTGTTCCTTTTCTGTACTGAACTATACTTATTGCACAGAGGTAGAGGGATGCGATTCTGTGTTTCTCGCTCCCACCAACTCTATTATGCATTCATCAAAGTACAAAAAAGAACTATGTTAGATCAAAAAGTGGAACACTGGAACAGCTTCCAGGTAAGCTTAATTGGTTATGGAAGTCACTCCTCAGTCAGTGTTGAATAAAGCAAACCAAGACTTTAGGTTCATAAATTGCAAAATACCATACAGAATTCTACAGTTTTCCACCCTTTTCAAAATGTATCACACCTAGGGGTCGATTCCGATCCCGTAAAAAGCGGTCCGAATCATCGTACGGAGCATTTTGTTCCGTACGAATCGTACCCGTAACCGTCCCCGTACAAACGACGTAGTACGATCCACACCCGATGCAGCTATCCGTACGAATCGTACCAGGGACCGTACGAATGAACTTCCCGTGCAAATCGCCCTCGGAAGCCGCTGTACACGACGTTTATACGGTTCGCGGCTGCATTTTACGACCCGGCAAGTACGATCCGTGTTGTGTAAGCTCCGTACGACCCTTTTTCTACGGGAGCTGGAAACTGTCGTACAGTCAGAGTTTGCCCCGAAACAGGCACGGAACGCCCCCCCCGGGTACGGCACGTACACCCCATGATCGCAGGGGTATGGCGCGTACCCCTGCGATCATGGGGGATACATGCCATACACCCAGCGTACATGGGGTACGTGTCGTACCCCATGTACACTGGGTGTACGGCACATACCCCCATGTACGCTGGGTGTACAGCACGTACCCCCCATGTTCGCAGGGGTACGGCGCGTACCCCTGCGATCATGGGGTGTACCTGCCGTACGGTGTGTAGGTGATCGTGCGCTTTTCCGTGCGAATCGCCCTTACCTGACGTGGACCGTACGAATCGCGTCCGGGTAGCCCGGTCGGGATCGTAATCGTCCGATCGTACGGCGTCCGTACGAGTCATACGGAAACGGCTCCGGATGCGAGTCGTACGGACGGTGATTTTAATGGATCGGAATCGACCCCCTAATGTTTTGGGATTTACTAAACATTTTTAGGTCAAACACTTTGGGGATGAGCAGTGTGTCCACGTGAATGGTATTGTCCAGCAGCTACGCTTGTTTGAATAAAAGCAATTGCCCCTCAGACCTCAAGAAAGTCTTTGTTGTGCAACCCTCCAACCACTCCCGTAGCCATCTCAGTGAGCGTTCTTCATAACTTTGCTATCTCTGGTGTTGTAGGTTCCAAACAATATTGTAATATCGAGTGTACCATGGTGCACAGGCTGGCACAACATGTCCTTACCTCTCATGTGCAACACGGTGCATGTTAAGTTACCGACCACACTGACTCTCTTAAGATGACCTGGTTTGATATTCTTGTTCTGCAAGGGCTCACAAATGTGTGACAGCATTGCTGATCGCATAAACCACTTCACATTGTAAGGTCCTATGACTATGAATGAATGAATAATTTATTGTTTGGTTACTCAAAACGATTACATTAAAAACAAGGTACAAAAGTTTAAAAAAATCGTCATATTGAAGGAAAGTCTGTGTGAATAAGATCAGAATGCTTGGGGGTTGAGAGAGGTGATGTCCATAGCCTTACGGCCCAACGTGCGTTATCTAAGTCTCTGGTCATTCAGCCCGAGATGGCCATCAGCTTCATACGCGTCTGTTGGACGAATTTACCAAACTTGGCCATCTGTTTACTGTGTTCAGTGTGTAGAGTAGATGGACTGCCTCCTTTGCAATGCGCGTCCCCAGTTGTAGAATGATGGGCCTAAGATAAAGGCTGCGAGCTGGGCCGGGCAGCAAAATAGGAGGTGAGCCAAAGACTCGCGTTTGTATTCGCAGAGCCGGCATTCCTTCATCGCTGTTCCTATCGGCTCGGTGGTTTATAATTCTTTGAGTGGCAGGGGATGTAATCTGTATGCTAAGATCCTATGTAAGGCTGTGCGGCCCACTTCCTACGTAAGGTGGTGTTTAGAGTTATACGCTGTATGTGGGAGACTTTGGGACTCATGGAGGCCTCTTTTTGCCAACGATTCCAAGTCCGAGGCACGAGAGCAAATGCGGACTTGTTTTCTGATTGTGCTTTTGATGCCAGAGTAATTAATTAGCTCAGGGTCCCAGTTCTCTGTGGCTAAATTAAGGAGATCAGTGGCCACGGCAAGGGTCACTGACCAAGGGTTCCCTGGTTCCAGAAAGATGTTTTTTAGAACTGCCTTCATTGTTTTCTCATGTGCCGCTGTAGTGAGGCAAAAGTATTTACTCAGGGCAGCCATCTCTTCCAGCTTTTGTTGGTTCAAAGAAAATTCTAGTCGCACAAGAGTATTTCTGGTGCACGCGGGTAGGTGGAATAATCTCCTATATGCGCTACAATTGATTTTTTCCAGGTCCTTGATTAATTTTCCAGGAAACGCTTGTTGGGCGTAGTTAAGGGCTGGCATTAGTTTTGCCCTTAAAACTCTTTGGATGGCCATCTTTGTAGGGCTGTGTAGGGTGGCTTGTAGTTTGCAGAGGGCGTAGATGATGGCTTTCCCTTTGCTTTGAATTTTCCTTAAATGAGCTCCAGGGCGCCCGATTCGTGGAACCAGACGCCCAAGTAGTTATATTGCTGCGTGCATTCCAGAGTCAACTGGCCGAGACTCCATTTTGCTAGTTTTTTTTTATGATAGTGCCCAAAGATTACATTTTTTGATTTAGATGGATTGGCCACCAACCTGTTTTTATCATTAAAAATTGCCAGGGCCGACAGTGCCTTTTGTAGGCCTATTTTGGTATGATCCAAAAGTACCAAGTCGTCGGCATATTGCATGAACTGTATTTTAGTGCCCCCGATCCTTGGTGTAGCTAGAGCGGCTCCGATCAGGGCTTGGTCCATGTCTGCTGTGTATAGATTAAACAGCAGCTGTGCTAGGACGCACCCTTGCTTTAGGCCACGGTCCGTTTCAATTTTCTCTGAAGCGAAGTCGCTTGAAAGTTTAATTCTGACCCACGTTCTTTGGTACAGAGACTGAATTGCTTTCAACAGGGATGGGTTGATGTTCCAAAGTGCCAGCTTCTTCCAAAGAATTGTGCGGTCTACCCCGTCAAACGCTGCAGAGTAATCTATGAAGCAAGCGAAGAGAGGAAGGCTTTTGCGCGACAGTGCTTGATGGACTAGGTATGAGAGAGCTGTTATGTTATCCACGGTTGATGCCCCGGGTCTGAACCCTGTTTGGAAGAGGGGCAGGAGAACTTCTGTACTCGCCCAGCTTGCTAGTTCCGCCAGAATGGTACTCGCGTAGGCCTTGCCTTCGATATCCAACAGGGAAATCATGCGGTAGTTGGTCGGATTTCGGCCCTTTCTTGTGTATTGGGTGCAGAAGCGACCCTCTCCAGGAGTCTGGAACGTCCCCGAGGAACCAGCATTCTCTGTACAGTTGGGTCAGATTCTCAGACCAGAATTCTATGTTCGCCTTAAACAGGGAGCCAGGAAGGCCGTTGGGGCCCGGTGCCCCGTTTTGTCTGATTTGTTTTAGAATCTTAGAGACTAAAGATTTTTCTGGAGCGGCCGGTATGTGGGCAGTGGTGTCTATTTCTTCACTTCCTGCGAGGGCTTTATTTAAGTAAGGTCTACTTCGATCATCTTTGTATAAAGTTTTAACGTGGGCGACCCAGGTATGTGCGTCGAGGGAATTCTCTCTGTGATTATTTCCTTGACTTAAGGTGTTTAAATAGCTCCAAAACTCTTGGGATTTACAGTGTCTCAGCAAATCAAAGATTTTCAGCCATTGTCCCTCGGAATATTCACGTTTTGCGTCCCACACCTTCTTTGAATTACTTTTTGCTGCTTCTTTTAGTAGCTTTTTGTCCGATGCTGTGCCGTTTTTCCAATATGCTTTGCGTTTAGCATTTAGTTGTCTGACGCTTTCTTTGATTGCCGGAATAAATCCAAGTGTATATGGTGGATGCCATTGGTTTGTGCTTGCTGTATCTCCTCGAAGCAAGGACACTAAGTTAAAGGCAAATCTGTCCCATTCTTCTATTGCGCCCGTGTTATGGGCGCTCGATGGCCAGCCTGCCCATGTATTTATCCATTCGTTGAACTTAATGATCGGTACCGGCTCCCATTTGATTCTTCTAGGTAGCTTGTACAATTCTTCACCATTTGGAGCCCCGATGCAGTGTGTCCTGTGACGAGTTTCTACTGTCAGGTTCAATGTGAGAGTTAAGGCGGCATGATCGCTTTCATTTCGCGGATGCACTGTGTAATTTGAGATCGAAAGTTGTAATTTTCCGCTTAATATGATATAGTCAATCGCTGTTTAATTGTTATAAGTGGGGGCAACAAAAGCCCCAGGGTTGTTCTTTAAGAGGACAGAGTGGGCTGTTGCCAGGTTGTAGGATTTTATTAGAGCGTTCAATGCGTTGCTGGCCCCAGGGTGGTGGCTTTGTGTGGCCATAATCCCTATGTTGTGTATATTGAGGTTGCCAAAGGATGATTCAATCCAATAAAGGATGTTGTAGTAGCAGAGCTTCTAGCTGACTTGTTAGCAGGATCAAATTATCCTTAGCCCCCGGCCCACGAAGATTGTGATAAACATTGATTAACAGTATTGAAAGTGGCCCGTTGGTCGAGTGGAGGCCTTTCAAAATGCCCGCCAAGAACATGTTTAATAGGCTTTTTATTTCCATGAATTCGAGGTTCAGCAAGTGCTTAATGTAGATGGATATCCCACCTGAGGGTCTTCCAAATATGTTATTCTTGGTGGCTGGTTTGCAGTATTCTGCGTACCCTCTTATTGATATAGGTTTTGTTGCCCAAGTTTCTTGGGTGAAAATTATATCCGCCTCTTCCAAGAATGCCACTGCACCTTGGTTTTGAAAGAGCTTTATAATCCCTGCAACATTCCAGGTCATGATGTTCAATCTGCTGGTGGTCGATGTTCGATTTGTGTGATTTTCTGGGCCATTTGTCGACCGATGCTGGTTGCGGTCCTTGTTTTTGGGAAGATGGATGTTAGGGGCTGGGATTTAAAGCTTGCGGCAGCCAGGACCAGTCTCTGCTGGCGCTCCCCCTAATTGAGCAGAAGCGTTTGCCCTGACCCAAGTTTGTTGTTATTTTAATAAGGGTTTCATTAGTGAGACCTATCCTCGTACCGCCTTTGGTCCCCTGGAGGATGGACCCCACATGTAGTGCTCGGTCGAGCGGAGCGGTCACGCCTGAGTTCCTCCCATTGGCCAGTTGTCTGTTCCTGGATGTCCGGGCAATTCTTCGGGTACCGGATTTTTTAAATCGATGGATATTTTAGTACGGGCTGAATCTTTATTTTTATTCCCCAGCTTTCCAGTAACGTATGGTTCTCTTCACGGCCTCTGCCATGGATAGACTAGTAAAGGTTAGCTCTGTGGTCTCATTTATATCATTGAAGTCTGAAGTGAGAAAGGAAACGCTCTCAATGTCCGTTGTTTTTATCCTTTCTAGACCAGGGATATTTACACAGAGTTTTAAAAGATTGCTGCGGTTGAGAATGTCCCACTTGCCCTGTGAGACATATTCAGGGTACAGCAGTATTTTCCGATCCTGATGGTTTGTAAGGGTCGGACTGTGAACGGAATATACATCCTTCAAGTCGTTGGCCTGCGAGGGGATAGAAGTTACCTGTGCCGTGGTTACTGGGCAGACTTGTCCCTGACTTGGTACGGCTGTTGTCTGCTGTGCTGTCATCTCAGGGGGTGGTCTAGATGGCCTGAGGTTCGAGGGCCGGTTTCCGGTAGGCTCAAAGTTAGGCTCGAAGTTGCCTTGAGGTACCCTATGGGCTTGTGCTGACATTGTAAGCGGAGTGATTGTTTTTTGGATATCTTGGGGCGCTTGGGTCATTCCACTCGTTCTTATGTTCAATTGTTCGCAAAGCTGAGGGCTTTTTATATGGACTTCGCGGTCTCTTGGTGGGACCTGAGTTACATCCCCGGTTTGTTGTCCTTGTGGATCCAGTGCATGTTTTTGTTCGCTCGCGGTCGAGGAGGCTAGCTGGCGGGCTGCCAGGTGATCCGTTATGCTCAGGTTAGTGTCAGGGTTGGTTGCGTGTGAGGATTCTGGGTATACCGGATTTTTTCCTGTCGTTTTAATAGTGCTTAAATGACAGGTTGCGTGTTGGATGTTGATGTGAGCGGTAGTCATCTGGTTTTCGGGCAGCAACCATTGCCGGATCGAACCGTTGGTGAAAGATTTGTTTTTTCTCTGCTTGTTAAACTTTTTTAGTTTTTTCTTATTTTTTCTAGAAAGATGATGAGTTTCTGGGCTTACCGGCTTTAGGGTGTGATTGAGTTCGAGATTATTGTCACGGATGGAGCTGGGTTTTGTTCCGGTCTCGTCGACCATCGCTGAAGACTCAGTGCCCAAGCTCTTCTCTTCTTGGGGAGAATCTGTGTAGCTGATTTGTGAGTCTTTTATGTCTTTTATGTTACAGGGCACGTTAGTGTTTTGCTGTGCAGGTGAGTTGTTCTCATGCCTACTGACTTAGTTCTTAAGGTCGTCAATTAGCGTGTTCATTATATCTGGTAATTTTTCTAAGTTAAGCAATATGGGGCTGCAACCACAGGTCTCTGGTTTGGCCATTAAGGTTGTGTTAGCCTGGGCTCTATGTATTAGTGAGTTCAGGTGGTCCAGTTTGGAATCTATCCCAGAGATCAGCCCCGCAACTGCTTGTAAAATGGTAATTTGGGCATCAAGTTTATCTGCATGCATTATTGCCGCATTTGCCATTGAGATAAGGGCCTAATTAATCAGTGTTAAATTGTTTGCAATTAATGGTGGCTTATCATCCTTGTCCGCTCCTCCACTCCCGGGGCTTGAAAGCTGCGCATCTTTGTCTTGTTCTGGGTCGCAGGATTTTGACGGATTCATTGGCTGGGTTTGTGGTGTATCGCTGATTATAGGTGTTTTAGCTCCATTGGCTTCATGGGCCCTTTGGATTCGTAGGCCCCAATCGCTCCATTTGTTGCAAGGCTCAGTTTAGAGTCCTCCAGCTGTTGAGGGGTCGAGTTGGTTGAACTTGTGTAAGTAGATCTTATTGAATCCATGTTTGATGTCAGTGATTCGGGTGATCTACCCCCTTGGAGGGTGATTATTTTAGGTGAAAGTCGAATGACTGGCCGCCAAGGTAGTGTGGGGCTTGATGTTTTTCCAACCTCTATTAAAGTGTCGGTGGATCCAGGGGATTTTCCTGAGCGTGGAGTGGGTAAAGGGCTCGAAGCCCCACTAGGTTCAATTGGTGTGGGTGCCGTGAGGCACATAAATTCTCTTATGTCTCTGTTCCCAGCTGGCCCAATTGTTATTTTTGTGGCACTGAGACTAGGCCTGTGGGCCATAGCGTTGTCTGGGCTGGGAGTTTTTCCTGGTGGAAGTGCTGATGCCGATGATACCGGTGATACCGGTGTAATTGCGATGGCTCCCGTTTGTTCGCCCTCCTTAGGCCCTGGCCCTAGATTAGAGCTCCCTCTTCCAAGAGGGTAAAATAACTTTGCCTTTTGTCTCCTTGGTGATTTGTGAGGGCGGGGCTTCTTTTGGTGTTGAATCAAGTTTGAGTTTCTAGTCCTCATGATTAAAGATGCGCTGGATTCGCAGGTAGAGGGGTTGGTGTAGAGGCAGGGGGGGTTGGGATTGGAATTGGTGAAACTTGGGTAGGCCTTAGGTGTCAGACTTAAACCCCCCCCTTTTTTTGGATTGGTTGAACGGTAGCAATTAGTCCAGTTGGTCCTGTTTGCTGGGTTCTGGATTCCTGGACCTACGGTAGGGTCGCAGCGTTTAGGATGGCATAAAGTGGCGTGTTGGTTCAGTTGTGGTAAATAAATAAATAATACCTCTATTTTTTGGATGAATAAATGAATAACAGATAGCTCAATAAATAAGAGTCAAGATTCGAGGTAGTAGGAGTTTTGCAGGTTTAATACAGCATAAGGACAGGAACAGGACAACCTGCATAGGAATAGGATGGCAGGGCCCAGCAGCTGCTGGGGCTGGATCTGGGATGAGCGCGCTCACATTTAATAACAATACACGATCATATATACTAAAACAGTTGCATTACAATACATACGATAGGCGTAGCAGTGGGTGTGGTCAATAGCAGTCGCGAAAGATAAGGGTGAAAATGGGTGTAACAGAGGCGTATACATAGACATGTGATGCAAACGTAACAGAATATGTCATGAATGGGGCGGAAACATGGAGGGGGCTACCTAAGGAGCCGGGACCTCTGACCTAATGGTGCGCGCAAACTGGCAATGACGTATCACTAGGAGAAACTGGGGGCTTCGAACTCTGTGCTAGGAGCAGAGACTGAAGTCTGGAGAGTCAGGGCGACATGTACCTAAGCAGTATCTAGTATCTGATGTTTAGAGAACATGTTGATATAAACTATAAGTCAGGAGGGGAGAGGCTAACGGACTCTAAGACTGGAGCATGCATTATTCTACATGTAGTGCGTGATGAAGAATATTAAATGATCATTAAATGCAGTATTTCTCTTACATGGAGACGTAAAGGCTAGACAATGACGGAAACTATTGATGCGATTCAGTAGCTTTAGGAATGCAGAGAAGGAGGACTGAACTGATAACTGGAATCATAACATACTCTTGGCAGACTCAGAGGCAGAGCCAGGCTGAGCCGGGCACTGCGAGGCAGGAAGTAAGTGAAGGGTCGAGGATACAGGTGGGGGCTGTATCGCTCCTCAGCGAGGCTTCAGGAGACAGGAGACAGGAGCTGAACTGAATCTGGTGTCCAGGCCCTTCTGAGGCCTAGAAACGGGGACTTTACAATGGAATAACGTGCACACTGAGAAACGTGGCAACGTAGCTTTACATAGGCCTGATATTCGTAGTATTCACGAGAACTGGAAACTGACATACTAGAGATGGACACAACTGTAATTGCGTCATTAATCGAACATAGGGAATACATATGCATATTTAATCATGCACACATAACATATGATGGAGGACGCGTAGGGACACAGAACATGGCAAAATTTACTTTTCCACATTCCCTCCTTGTCACTACGTTTCCATCAGGAAACATCAATATTCATGATACCATCTATCATTTCATACAGTATCATTTGCTCGTCTCGAATGTTCTTGGAACGGGATTTAGAACGGGGCTTGGGACTAGGAATACATGATGTAGCACAAATGCTGCAAATCGCAGGGCCACATTGTATACAGAGGCAGCAGCTAAATATGATCGCTACTGCAATACCTAGAAAGGACAAGACTTTCCATCCCCAGGCGGAAATTATATTCCAGAACCAACCGGACCATGTCCAGGTGCCTGGATCTTGGTGTAACAGATGGGCAATTTTATGGAGTCTGGTTATAGCTGAATAAACAGACGGCGCGTTATTTGGAATGAAAATGCAGCAACTAGATCCGATGACTCTACAGGCCCCGCCCCTATCGGCCAGTATGACGTCAAGGACGAGACGATTCTGTAAAACGACAAATCTCATAGCAGATTGCTCTTCGGTTAAGTTACCTAGAGCAGAGGCAGTCTCATTGACTACAGCTTCAAGGGTTCTGGTTAACCTACGGATTAGCTTACTATTCTGGATAGGTCCTATAAAGAAAAAGAAACCTCTGTTGAAATCTGTATACTGTTCTAGGGCAGTTTCAGTATAATCGACAATGGGGGACTCCCTTCTATGTCTAATGTGTACTAGATGTGTATTTCTATGATAATCAGATGGGGCTAGGAAAACTGGTGGCAGTAGGAAGGCAATGTAACAGGTTCCCTCCCAATCGAGGGGCAGACGAATATATGCAGTTTGACCACAAATAAAATAAGAATGGCGTGAAGCTTTGAAAATAGATTTCCCACTGTCACTATACTTGACAATAGTAGTACAATCGCTATGTCCTACATGTACGGAACCATTATTTCTAACACATAATTCGCCTTTGACTGGTAGTACTGAAATAGCAGGTAAGTCTGGAGTAGTATCAGACTGAACATTCAGGACCATGAAATTCGAAGAATAATTACCTAAATTGTAAACTTCATTTTCTAGATCTAACCCTGTTCTGTGGGGGAGACCTTGCTTGTCTGGAAAACACGTACTGTTAAGAAAAGACATATCTGTTGAGGATGACGTTAACGTGGACCATGCTCCACACGAACCATTATGTGAAAAAGGATAAGGAAAAAGTGGCAGAACTCCCTTCGGTGTCTGGAAAGGGGGGAGTCGACCACACACCCAACAATTAGTGGCATTGCTGGTCTGGTGTGAATAATGTAGCATGCGGATGAAAGAATTATTTCGCATAGCGAGGCGGTAAGAGAGTTCATGAGGAGGCAGATCACTAAACGTGTGTTCTACTGTAGCATTAGCAGACTTATTTACATGAGAAACTGAAAAATACAGGTAGAATGCATAACTGGTGCAGGAAATCATAATACTGAGAAATAATATGAAACATAGAAAAACGATACATCGAATTGAGTTTTGACTAACTCTCTCACTATGGGGGTCTATTTTATACATGTCAGAAACAGTCTAACCGTTTCACCTAGGGGAGGACTTAGACAATCAAACTGGCTGACTTATTTTACTGGACCGGAGTTTCAACTTATACTCCTGTTGCGGAGTTTTCTCTAACGGGGAGGGTGCAGTATCATTGTTCTTTGCGGGACAGTCCTTGAGAATAGTACTTTGGCAATCCTTCAAATCCTGGGAAATGTTCTTTGAGACGGGTTTCAGTCCATAAAATTTCTTTACGTGCGAAAGGTGCACCCAGCCTTTGCGTCCCTCCAACTTCACGGCTGTACGGGTGGCGAGGAGGACCTGTCGGGGCTCCTTCCAGCGAGGCTCTAGCGGACTTGAGCGGTCAAAATTGCGAACAAGGACCATGGATCCTGGAACGATTTCATGCGGTGCCACCGCAGTATTGTCTGGAAATGCGGCGGCAACCTGTGAACGACAAGAGTTGAGGGCAGACATCAAGGAAGCTAGGTAATCTGTCAGCATATTACTTGAAACATCGGTAATACTTCGGGGTCTGGGTGTACCCCACATGTTAGGGGGGCGGCCGAAAACGACCTCATACGGGGACAGACCTGATCTGGAATGTGCGACCATGCGCATATAGAACAAAGCGACTGGCAGAGCTACTAGCCAGTCCACACCTTTCTCTTTACATACTTTGGCGATGCGGATTTTCAGGGTCTGGTTATGTCTCTCTACGAGACCTGCTGCTTCAGGATGGCGTACACAATGGAACTTCCACTGGTACCCTAACAAAAGGGAAACATGCTTCATTAACTCTGATGAGAATGGCTGGCCGTTATCAGAATATACGACCCTAGGGAGTCCATAACGGGGGAAGAACTCACGAACCAACTGCTTGGCAGTGGTCGCGGCTGTGTAATCTGGAACTGGATATGCTTCTGTCCACCTGGACAAAGCGCATACAACTACAAGGACATACTTGAAACCTCGACATCGCTCCATCTGAATATAATCCATCTGGAGGACTTCAAAAGGGTGGTCAGGAGGTTGGAATCCACCTTGTTCCACCGGGACACTTTTACCTGGATTAAACTGACAACATATCATACAGGTACGGACTTTCTGCTTGGCTACAGCTCGTAAATGCTTGTTGAACCAAATGTTCTGGATACTATCTAACATAGCTTTTTCTCCTAAATGTGCTGGACTATGTGCGGTATTAATAATGACTTGAACCATAGAGTCGGGGAGAAACCATGTGGCTCTACCCTTTGTTACCCATCCCTGACCTGTCTGGACCCCTCCTTGTTCAGACCATTTCTTGATTTCATCGGGAGTAGCATGTAACTGGATATCTATGACATCTTGAGTAGGGTCTTTAACTGTCATACATGTAGTCGGATCTGGAGTGTGTGTCGGTGTCTTATTTACTGGAATGTCTGGTGTCTGAGCTGTAAGCTTGGCTGTGCGATCTGCTAGATCATTACCCTGGGAAATAATGTCAGTAACTTTCGTATGTGCTTTGCACTTCATGATAGCGATAGATGTCGGTAAATGTATGGCATCTAACAGAGCCTGAATAAGGAGACCATGCTGAATCTTGGTTCCATGAGAAGTCATGAAACCTCTCTCTTGCCAGAGCACTCCGAAGTCGTGTACAACTCCAAATGCGTAACGTGAATCGGTGTAAATATTAACTTTCAAGTTCTTGGCGTGTATGCAGGCTTGTGTCAGAGCAACTAGCTCTGCTGCTTGAGCGGACAGGGTGTCAATACGGTGGGTTTCAATAACTTCAGTATCAGTAGTCACTGCATATGCGGCGACTAGTTCTCCTGTACTTGTTCTCATACATGAACCATCCACATAAAGTGTCAGGTCGGGATCTGGTAACGGAATATCTGTCAGATCTTGTCTTGGCTTTGTCGTAATGTTAACTATTTCCACACAGTCGTGTGTGGCAGAATTCGAAGTAACTGATGGTAACAGTGTAGCAGGATTTAAAATATTGCAGCGTCTGATTTCTATGTGTGGCTGAAACAGTGTCAATTCATAACCTGTTAAACGTGCAATTGTCAAGTGCTGAGTTTGTGTTCGGTTTAAAAGAACTTCCACGGAGTGTGGAACTTGTACTGTCAGGGAATGTCCTAAGACTATGGAGTCACTTTGTCTGATAGCTAGTGCTGTGGCTGCAACTGACTTGAAGCACGCAGGCAGAGCCTGGGCTACAGGATCTAATGTGCTCGAAAAATAAGCACAAGGCTTGTACTGTCCTACTTGATCTTGTGTGAGAACAGATAATGCTGTACCTTCGCGTTCAGTGACGAAAAGTGTAAAAGGCTTACTGTAGTTTGGTGTAGCTAGAACTGGAGTTTGACATAGGGCATTCTTTAACTCATTGAAACTGAGTGTATGTTCAGATGTCCAAGGGAGGACAGTCGATACGGCTGCCTCCTGTGACGTTAACTGTATCAGTGGCTTGGCTAGAAATGCATACTGAGGAATCCATTGTCTGCAATAAGAAGTAAGGCCAATAAAAGCACGTACCTCCTTCTGGGTCTTGGGCTGAGGAAGACTCGCTATTAATTGAATACGGTCAGGTGTCAACTGCCTACCCCTCTTGGACAGTAAGTGTCCTAAGTAGACCACTTGCTGGACACAGAATTGAAGCTTCGAAGGGGACACCTTGTGTCCCATCTCGGCTAGGAAATACAAGACTGTAAGGGATGCTCGCTCGCAAGCACGTTCAGAACGGGCTGTGATCAGTAGATCATCGACATACTGGAGCAGGGCAGTGTCAGTTGGCATGTGACTGTAAATACTAGGACTTTCTGTGAAACCTTGAGGAGCTCGTGTGAACATATAGCTCCTTCCATTTAAACAAAATCCGAAAAGGAACTGGCTGTCTGGATGAATGGGGACACTGAAAAATGCGTTCTTGAGGTCTATGACAGTGAAAAATGTGGCTTCGGAATCAATGGCTGTTAATAGGGAAGAGATATCTGGGACAACTGGGTACTGGGGAATAATACATTTATTAAGCTCTCGTAGGTCAATCACTAATCGATATACTGGGGGTGCATTTGGATCAGTACGTTTCATGACTGGAATGATCGGAGAATTGCATACATTGGAGTCAGTTTCTACAACCACTCCTTGAGCGATGAGCTCGTCAATAATTTTGGATAAGGCTGCTACAGCCTCAGGTGGCAATCTGTACTGTCTGATTCGTGGTAACACTACACCTGGCTTGAGAGTCACACGATGGGGTGTGATTTGCATATAACCAACATCAGTTGGACCTTGCGCCCATAGATGCTGCGGGACATTGGACAATCTGGGATCAAAATCTCGTAATACATAGTGACCCTTAAAGTCACGCAGGAACAATCGTATTCCCTCTGGGGAACAGCATATAACTGCACCTAACTCTTTCAGTGTTTTAATACCTAATAGATTTTCTGGACATGACTTAGTAAGTAACAGATCAGTAGTGCGGGACAATGGACCTACTTCTAGAGTAACTGGCTTTGATATTTCATTTACAATGGGTTTTCCTGAAAATCCAAGGGAAACATTTCTTGAGCCTGAGAGCGGAGCCCCTGGAACTTCGGCGTGGCTAATTGTGGTCCTACTTGCCCCTGTATCAATCAAAAACTTTCTGTCTTTCCCTAATACTTGACTATGAACATAGGGACCTTCTTGATCTACAGGTATCTCGATGAGAGGCAAGCCTACCTCCCTCTCTAGGCTGTTTCATGAATATGGCTGATACTCTGGATACTCGGACTGTGCATACTGGTACATCTGCTGTGTAACGTGCTGTGTTGCAGCGATGGGCTGCGGTGCTGTAACTGTCTGTGGTGCATTCTGTGGCTGAGGAATCTGTGAAACTTGTTCTTGTCTAGGCGGACGTGGTCTTTCTTTAGTCTTACCGGTAGCTATGTTGTGTTTCAGAACTGCACACTCGTTTATAAAATGACCTGGCTGTTTACAATAATTGCAGTTTCCTTTAACGGGAGCTGCAGGATGACTGACTTGATTCGGACCCCTCTTCTGACTGTCTTGAGGAACAGATTGTGCAACTAGTACTTTCATTTTCGTGTCTTTCATACGCTTTCTCTCGTGTTCTTGTTCTTCCCTGATTCTATTCTGGTGGTATTGGAGCATCTGTAACATCTGGGACGGGTATTAGCTTGCCAGGTACTTTCGACTTTCAAAACTCGATTTTTAATTTGTGGACTTGAATTCTCGACTAATTTAGTAACAAAAAGATGAGGGTATGACTCGCTACTCGTCTTGAGGCCACTGTTGATGCTAAAACATTTCTCAAATCTAGAATAATAATCACTAATATCTTCGTCTTGTTTCTGTTTACAGGCTGAGATTGCATCCCAGTCTTCCTTTCTCGTTGTCAACAATCTGGGTAAAACTTGAATCAATAATTCAGGTAATTCTTTACATTTTGCTCCAAGACCGGTACCTGGTACTCGTGCCTTATCTTCAGCTTCTAGAACTGCCCAATCGATCTTTTTCTCTCCCACCTCCCATTCTTTTTCCTTGAGCTTTTCATACACCCCTGCGGGCAACAGAACCTTTAACATTTTAATTATATCTGGATACGTGTATTCTCCCATACGGAGCATGTCTTTTAATTCTCGATGGAACCCTGCTGGATCTTTATCATGACAAGGGATTAATTTTTTCATCTCTAGGAGTTCCATCTTTGTAATCGGAGTGTAAACAAACACTCGTTCTAGTTCGCCACCCGTTCCTCTAACTGGGTGGACTTCTCGTAACGGATTCTGTCTGTCCATGTAAAATGGTTTACTTTCTGGGGGTGAGGCATGAACAAAATGCGGGTTCAAAAACGTTCTATATTTGTGACGCTGTTCTAGAATGACACTAATTAAATCGGTACCTAAACCTTTCCATTTATACTGGAGTAACTCATTCAGGACATCGTGTAACGGACCTGGATCAGAATGTTGACCCTCATACAATGTAATGAGGTGCTGGATCATATACATACCCGCCAGTCGTTGCTCGGCTGGGGGCATTTTCAGAAACATTTGTGCCACTATTTCGTCTGGAAAAGTGGTAGAATCAGTAGTCCATCGGACTGCTGATCGGACTAGTTCTTGTTCATGCATGGTACTTAACTCACTATAACCGATTCGTGATTTCAGAATGTGATCGGTAGCTTGAAATACTTGTTCTAGAGAACCTTGTTCTGGTGCTGGATGATGAAAAATAGACTTGTGTTCTAGGCGTAAATGACGATCTGGAAATCTAGATTTTCCTACATACGCTATTCTGGCGGGATTCTCGTCGTCTACCTCTTCAGTATCAGAGTTACTTTCTTTCTCGCTTACTTGTGCTGCTTTACGCTGTTCGTGTAACCTTATTATTTCTTTACGAATTTTCTTGTACATACTTTCCATAGCACTGATGGTCCTGTGCTTATCCTCGGCTATATTATCACTCCCCTTTGTCAGGGTTCTCATTTCGGCTTGATCTTTGGTCGGATAATCTTGTTCTCTTATTAAACAATTAATCAAAAACTTTAGTATCATGAGCTGGACTTCAGCTTTTCTTTGGCACATGACATCACTAATACTTTCTGGATCATTCCCTGTACGGATGAAACGATATATTCTGTCTAGATCTTCTTTCATATCTGGTAGGGTGACTAGATACTCGGTCACCTTTCTTACGCGTAATGAATATAAAACCATACTATCCTCGCCTGGGACTGGATCATAGCCACATTCGGTAAGGGCTTTTCTTATTTCTGCTACAGACTGATGTCTGGGCGTACGCTGTGACGCTTGTGCATGTAATTCGGCTGACGTTAAACGCTTGTGTGGCGGCGGGGTTTGAGGAGGACCTCCTCCTGCGGCCCCTAAACTAGAATCGTCGACTGATCCTCTTCGTACTAGTGTGGCAGGAAATTGAAATGCGGGCTGAACTGGTATGGCGGGCTGGACCGGGGGTACCGTAACAGGTACTCCGGTGTCTGGAGGAGCGGGAAGTGCCTGATTTACAGGGACTGGCGGAGCGCGAACAGGATTTGCATATTCTGGGACTGTGTCGTCCAAATAGGACGAAATGAAAATATCAGCTGCGGTCTGTTTGTGACGTAGCTTGGTCGGAACTAATGGTGGCGGGAAATTACTGGATGCCTCTGGGGTTGCTTTTGGCAGGCCCTCGGCAAGAAGAGGATACATACCCTTAATAAGGGCATGCCTCTGTTTGTCTGACTGTTCGGTTTTAACTCGTTCACCAATCTCGATTAATTCCTTTTCTTGTGCTCGTTCTAAGGATTCTCTACTTAATTCTGACTTTCTGATTTCTTTTTCGGTTCTTTTATGAGATTCTTTGCGCCATAACTCGATGGCATCTTTCTGTGACTGTCTGGCTTTCTTTTTCCATAATGCTTCTTCTACTCGCATGATGCACTCGGCATCCCATGTACCCGATACGGGCCATCTATACTTTTCTTCTAACTGTTTGGTATACTCTACCCATAAATCTAGATATAATATGGCACTTATGCCATGCTTCTGATACATAAAATGACCTGGACTGTCCCTAGGCGGAACTGGAACTGCTGCTTCCAGCAGACCCTTTCTAGTTTTTAACTGACGTAACTTAGAAAACAAGGGCATGACTGGACTGTAATCTAGACACAATACAATACACAATGAACACGATACTTATTCCCCATTCATACCACGACATTAAAATACATGAAGAACATTTAAAATAACAGTTCGAACAGAATACTACCTGGAATACGGAACACAGAATACATGAATTTTCTCGAGAACAGAACTGACTAGAACAGAAACTAGATGCACTGCTGAAACAGTACGAAACTTACCGGTCTCATAAAGAGACACGTCAGGACCCGCATCCACCGAAGTGGACACTTCGTTTGTGGGTCTGTGTACCACCAACCCACGGACCAGAGTCAATCAGATTGACCCTGTCTAGATACTACCCCAGTAACGGTACTCACCGGGCAGCAAGAACGGAAAGCCTCGGACTGGACTGGACTGCTTCGACGTCGGACGGACGAACTTCGGACTTCTGTTACGGGTGGGCCTCCGGATACCTCGGACCTTGGACTCTCGGCTTGGGCTCTGGTCGGGACTCGCCGCGTTCCTCCACCGCCTCGTCTGGATGCTGGACCGCCTCCTCCGTCTCCTCCGTGGGCCTGAGGGATACTTGAAGCAGAAATATCTGCACGTGCACGGTATGGTTCCGTCACGGCTGCAGAGGGTCAGGGGGCCGGCGTGGCTTCACCGGCGCGTGGGGAAAGGGCAAGTCCCTATTCGGGCGCCATTATGTGGTAAATAAATAAATAATACCTCTATTTTTTGGATGAATAAATGAATAACAGATAGCTCAATAAATAAGAGTCAAGATTCGAGGTAGTAGGAGTTTTGCAGGTTTAATACAGCATAAGGACAGGAACAGGACAACCTGCATAGGAATAGGATGGCAGGGCCCAGCAGCTGCTGGGGCTGGATCTGGGATGAGCGCGCTCACATTTAATAACAATACACGATCATATATACTAAAACAGTTGCATTACAATACATACGATAGGCGTAGCAGTGGGTGTGGTCAATAGCAGTCGCGAAAGATAAGGGTGAAAATGGGTGTAACAGAGGCGTATACATAGACATGTAATGCAAACGTAACAGAATATGTCATGAATGGGGCGGAAACATGGAGGGGGCTACCTAAGGAGCCGGGACCTCTGACCTAATGGTGCGCGCAAACTGGCAATGACGTATCACTAGGAGAAACTGGGGGCTTCGAACTCTGTGCTAGGAGCAGAGACTGAAGTCTGGAGAGTCAGGGCGACATGTACCTAAGCAGTATCTAGTATCTGATGTTTAGAGAACATGTTGATATAAACTATAAGTCAGGAGGGGAGAGGCTAACGGACTCTAAGACTGGAGCATGCATTATTCTACATGTAGTGCGTGATGAAGAATATTAAATGATCATTAAATGCAGTATTTCTCTTACATGGAGACGTAAAGGCTAGACAATGACGGAAACTATTGATGCGATTCAGTAGCTTTAGGAATGCAGAGAAGGAGGACTGAACTGATAACTGGAATCATAACATACTCTTGGCAGACTCAGAGGCAGAGCCAGGCTGAGCCGGGCACTGCGAGGCAGGAAGTAAGTGAAGGGTCGAGGATACAGGTGGGGGCTGTATCGCTCCTCAGCGAGGCTTCAGGAGACAGGAGACAGGAGCTGAACTGAATCTGGTGTCCAGGCCCTTCTGAGGCCTAGAAACGGGGACTTTACAATGGAATAACGTGCACACTGAGAAACGTGGCAACGTAGCTTTACATAGGCCTGATATTCGTAGTATTCACGAGAACTGGAAACTGACATACTAGAGATGGACACAACTGTAATTGCGTCATTAATCGAACATAGGGAATACATATGCATATTTAATCATGCACACATAACATATGATGGAGGACGCGTAGGGACACAGAACATGGCAAAATTTACTTTTCCACACAGTTGAGGCTCTACTACGAGAAGCCCTTCCTGTTATTTGACACAATGGGGCTCGCGGGGGGAGAGTGGGTTAGAAACGCCCGGCTGCCTCTCCTGGCTGCCTCTCCTGATCGGCTACTGCTGCTGCTGCCGCTGCTCAACTATTCGACCCGTCCTGGCAATCCTGGCAATGGTGGTAGGATGAATGCAGAGTGCGGTGTAATTGGATTAATTAGATGGCACACTAAATGGCACGCTAATGAGCTCGATTGGGAGTAGGGAAACGCTGTTTTTAGGCTGTTTTTTGAGCAGTTATTTGTATTCCTTATTCCTTATTGCTGCTTATTGCCAAACAACGAATTGCTGCTCTTTTCTCTACACAGAAGCACACAGCTCGTCGCTCGTCGGTCGCCTCTCTCTCCTCCGTGTCCACCACGCTTCCCCCTCCTTCCCCCCTGTGAGCAAGACATCAAGCAGTGGCGTCGGGTCCGGTCGGGTTGAGTTGCAGCTGCTATGTCTTTGAACTGCAGGCGCAGGCGTGCTTTCCGCGCTTCTGATTTTCTGATTTTTAATTATTAATGAGCTGGTAGTGCGGCTGGGGAGGAGGCGAGGGGGAGTGGTGCGGTGGGATGGTGGGGTAGCTCACCTTGATTACTTGCTCACACCAGCGGCTCTCTGTTCACACGGAATGCCGCTCCCCCCCCCGCTCTCCTATCCTCCTAGCACTCCAAGTGCTCCTCCAGGTGCTGCTTCTCTCAACGCAGGTCCGGGCTCCGGGAACCAAGCCCGTGCTCCTCCCGCTGCACGTCGCCTGTTGCCTATCGCCCGCTGAAGCCGGTGCAGTGAAGTATACCGATGCCCGCCTTCTCGCCGCTGGCTTGTCCGCTTTCTCGGCTTTCTCGGATCAGCTCGGCTCGCTTTGCCTCTGTGTCTCGGCTCGGCAGCACCTCGGCAGCACCCGCTCACTCTCGCACCTCGCTCCTCCTCTTCCTCCTACGCAAAGCAGAGTTTCAGTCTGTCTTCTATGACCACACCATATTTTCAGATGATGTCACTTTCAAGAGTCAACCGGCAGGCAGTTCATCCAAATTTCGTAATAGTAGTGAGGGTAGGCTCCGCAACATGTACTGTTGAAAACACGCAGCTTGCCAAAAAGTTTGAGATGCTGGACACCAACAAACGTACAGCTTCCTGAAAAACACTAGTATAATGCATCCATAGGAGCCAGGAAGTCAGTACTTAATTTGAGCCAGTCCTATGACTAGCAAAGAAGACATCAATAGCCCATAACCATAGAATTTTGCTGAACACAAATTCACCCACTTCTGGAAAACCACTTAACGCCCAACATTCTGTGGTCTCTACAAGTAAGACAATGTCTCTGGCTTGCAGCTTGAGCCCTTGGGTAAAGTTCCTGAGTCCTGCATCCTGAATTCCGACTAGGATGTTGAGACCCTTGACATGAACCTGAAGACACATACCCTAAGGGCTCTTGAAAACAACCTAAGACACACATCCTGGTACTCATTACATCTATCTTGAGATCTACATTATAATGTACACATCCACAGATTTATGTCAGATTCTCGCATACATATCCTGGGGCATCTTTTTTTTAAGTTTAAGAAAGGATTTGATTTATAATGGAATGATACAATATAAATACAAACACGATATAATCCATATATATATAAAGTTATTAAATCACTAGATAAGGAAAGAAGACAAAAAGAGAAAAAATCATAAAAATGACTTTTATATATATCCAACTTATCCATAATCACTGTATAATATTATTTAAATAGCAGAGAGTAAGTAGAAATAGAATACATCCAATACAAAAAGCAGTTCATGGGGGCTTAGGCACTTCTTCAATACGGATATTATGAAAACCTGTTTTTAGTTATGGGTAACCATAGAAGATCTTGTTTGATAGCGAGGGACACTGAAGTAACAAATGCTCTGTCTAGTCTATGGTTGTAACAGATACCATACCACCAGGCTTGAAAAGACACCTTAGTACAATCCTTCCAAGCCTTGGTAATCTGTTGAAGCGCAACCGCAAGAAGTAAATTAATTATGTAACAATTAGTGGAGGGAAAAGCCCAATCTTCTGAGACACTACCCAGGAAGACATTAATCAAATGAAAAGGGGTTTGTGTGTGAAAGATGTTATTGATTTGTTGCCAGACCTGCAATCAAAAGTTATAAGTATGTGAACATTTAAGTAGCATGTTTTAAATGTTTTAAATGTGCTGAAATAGCATTGCAGGTCCAACAGGAAGTGAAAAGAGTTGAGTTTATTATATGTAAGGAAAGAAGAGTATACAAAAGCCTATTATAGATGAAAACCAATGATTGACCCTTTAGTGCATCCATCCTTTTTCCCAGCTCCCACCTCCTGTCCTCTGTGACCCAAGAAATATCTGAACGAACTCTGAAAGAGGCGCCTTGCACCTGCATAGACTTAAGTTTAAGAGCTGCCCCCAAAAGCTGCTCCTTGAGAGTGTAAGACTGTATAAATACCAAAATCTTTCTAGGTTTTTTCCAAGCCGGATTTAGCCTGAAGGGGTCTCTATGTATTCGCTGTATTTCTACATCCCAGACTGAGGCGGATGCAATCTGCGGGAAGGCATTAGTCAGGATATTAATAACATAAGACTTTAGATTGTCTCCTTCCAGCCCCTCCTTTAAATCCAAGATCCTAATGTTATTCCTCCTAGACATGTTTTCCAGTCTCTCCAGTCTTTCTGCCATATCTAGCTCCCTCTCCTTTAACCTCAATATCTCTTGGGTGTTACTCTAAGTCTCTTGCCCGAGGCTCCCCACCTTTTGTTCTAGAGCATCCATCCTTTGGGTGAGAGCCAGAAAATGTTCTTCTAGGCCGATACAGGTATCTTGTGTTTTTTTTATTTATTTCCGAGATAGAGAAACTGGCCCCCATTTCCAATGTTAATCGTTTAAGTAGCCCCGGAACCGTTTCCACACATTGCGGCCCCTCTTCCAACAGAGCAGGTCCTGCCTCCTCTAGTTCTTCCTGTCTTTCCTCCCCACTCAATACTGGCAGAGCGCTTAGAGGTGCGAAACGATTGGAGAGTGTAATAGAGGGGTCCATGGCCTCCCCAACCTCCTCTATCAAGACACTGGAGCCACCCCTCGTGTGTAGGTCAAGGTTGCCCTGGGTGTTAGCCATGAAATAAGTCCTAAGTGAAGGGGCTACTTTAATGGGGACTAAACTCTTTGTTTTCATTTGGCTTTTGCGGGCGTAAGCCTGCCTGATTTACTAGCCAGTTTATTGGCTTAATTTACTACCTGCCTCTGTTTTACTTTTGCCTGGCTTGACCCTGCTCGTCCTCCGTAGCTCGATGTTGCTGTGTTGTCTGGTCCCCCCCTAAGAAGCTACGTGACCTTAATTTATACCTTCTCCCCCGAGACGGTTCAGTATAAAAGGTGGGAGGAGGGTTAAGAGTACTGGAAGTGCTGGGGGTAGAGATAGGACCTACACGGTCTGTGGTGTCAGATTTTGCTGTATGTACCTGTATCTGTCCTTCACCCCCTATGGCTCTTCGTGCACTCAGCTGACGGGAGGGATTCGGGCTTGCTACCTCCATGGGAAAAAAATGTGGAACATATTGCAGTTTTGAGGATTGGTTTCGATGCCCCAAAAGATAAGTAGGGGGGTCAGGAGATGACTGAGAAGACTGAGACAATCTCAGTCCAAACAGTCTGACAGGTTCCGCACCCAGGTGGAAACAGGAATCCTGGCTTATCCTGAGCTTAGCCTTACTGGGAGTAACGAGGGTGGTGACCATGAGCTGACCCAGGCTATAGAGAATATCTCCCCCTAATATGCTACAGTGAGCACGGCGAAGCTCCACCAGAGCCCCAGCGGCTCAATGGAACGTAGACATCGGGTTTTCAAGCATCAAGCTAGACTGGAACGAGCGTGGTACAGTTAATATTTTATTTATTTATTTTATTTTAACGACTTGTAGAGCGCCTGGTGACCCGAAGGCATCCCCGCGCTGTAATGATTTTGATATCCAGATGAGATGGAGGAGAAAAAAAAGAAAAGGGGGGGACGTTATTTCGGAAATAGAAGTGTTTTCAATTTTTTTCTGAAAATAAGATAGCTGGGTTCCAGTCTGAGGGTACGGGGGAGTGAGTTCCATCCGGTGGAAGCTTTCACAGAGAAGCGTCGGCCTCCAGTGCGTGTCTTTTTAAATTTGGGGATGTTGGCTAGTTGTTCATACAGTACTAATGTACTAAAATGTAGGCGAACTTACCCTAATTATGCGCTTCAGTACTATATTGTTCAGAATGAAGTGAGTCCACTCCTACCCCCATAAGACCAAACACATTCAAATGGCTCTCAAAAAGAGAAAAAAAAAAAAAGAAACAACCACTATTCTGCAAGTTCTCTCTTTTTAGGTCTCGGCTAGAACGCGCTGAAAAGCGTGTTCTCGCCAGAGAACTATTGTCGGCGTCTCAGCAGTCTGAGAACACCGAAGTGAGACAAGACCTGGCCACGCGCAGCGTTTCCCCATAGAATAACGTTGTGCGCACGGCCAGGTCTTGTCTCCACGGCACTCCACGGCATTGCATGGCAGTCCGGATCGCGTCGCGCGCCTCTCTGGAATGCAGGGGGAGTCTGCAGAGGGGCGCGCGGCGATTGCAGGGGGAGTCTGCTTACCAGCACGTGGCGCTGATAACACACACATGGCTGCCCCTTCAAGCAGGCTTCTTTAAGTTGCATGACGTGCCTCCCCTTCCCTGTGACAATGATGTGTGCGCTGGGGAATTACTAGTAGAAAGTTGTTAGCGCTGTGTTAATTTGTGCACTTTAATATTTTCGTCGGCCTAATGCTCAGCAGTGATTTTTGTTTTTGCACGCATGCGCGTGTCAGACTTTGCAATATTCATCATACAACACTCCAACAGCCCAACCCTTTAATGTTATTGCTAAATAGCACTTGTATAGCGCACAGACTTCAATTAGGGCGGCATGCAAGCGCCTTTTGGAAATCCGAGGCAGGACTCGTCTCCGAAACATTATCACCAAGAGCACTTTAAGACCTTAAAAGTTAATTTGGCAACAAGAAGACACGAAGAGAACGCTGCAAAAGTATCCGATTGCCAGAGGTACATCGTGGCGCTGATAACACACACATGGCTGCCCCTTCAAGCAGGCTTCTTTAAGTTGCAGGACGTGCCTCCCCTTTCCTGTGACAATGATGTGTGCGCTGGGGAATTACTAGTAGAAAGTTGTTAGCGCTGTGTTAATTTGTGCACATTAATATTTTCGTCGGCCTAATGCTCAGCAGTGATTTTTGTTTTCGCACGCATGCGCGTGTCAGACTTTGCAATAGTCATCATACAACACTCCAACAGCCCGACCCTTTAATGTTATTGCTAAATAGCACTTGTATAGCGCACAGACTTCAATTAGGGCGGCATGCAAGCGCCTTTTGGAAATCCGAGGCAGGACTCGTCTCCGAAACATTATCACCAAGAGCACTTTAAGACCTTAAAAGTTAATTTGGCAACAAGAAGACACGAAGAGAACGCTGCAAAAGTATCCGATTGCCAGAGGTACATCGTGGCGCTGATAACACACACATGGCTGCCCCTTCAAGCAGGCTTCTTTAAGTTGCATGACATGCCTCCCCTTTCCTGTGACAATGATGTGTGCGCTGGGGAATTACTAGTAGAAAGTTGTTAGCGCTGTGTTAATTTGTGCACATTAATATTTTCGTCGGCCTAATGCTCAGCAGTGATTTTTGTTTTTGCACGCATGCGCGTGTCAGACTTTGCAATATTCATCATACAACACTCCAACAGCCCGACCCTTTAATGTTATTGCTAAATAGCACTTGTATAGCGCACAGACTTCAATTAGGGCGGCATGCAAGCGCCTTTTGGAAATCCGAGGCAGGACTCGTCTCCGAAACATTATCACCAAGAGCACTTTAAGACCTTAAAAGTTAATTTGGCAACAAGAAGACACGAAGAGAACGCTGCAAAAGTATCCGATTGCCAGAGGTACATCGTGGCGCTGATAACACACACATGGCTGCCCCTTCAAGCAGGCTTCTTTAAGTTGCAGGACGTGCCTCCCCTTTCCTGTGACAATGATGTGTGCGCTGGGGAATTACTAGTAGAAAGTTGTTAGCGCTGTGTTAATTTGTGCACATTAATATTTTCGTCGGCCTAATGCTCAGCAGTGATTTTTGTTTTCGCACGCATGCGCGTGTCAGACTTTGCAATAGTCATCATACAACACTCCAACAGCCCGACCCTTTAATGTTATTGCTAAATAGCACTTGTATAGCGCACAGACTTCAATTAGGGCGGCATGCAAGCGCCTTTTGGAAATCCGAGGCAGGACTCGTCTCCGAAACATTATCACCAAGAGTACTTTAAGACCTTAAAAGTTAATTTGGCAACAAGAAGACACGAAGAGAACGCTGCAAAAGTATCCGATTGCCAGAGGTACATCGTGACGACATAGAATGACAAAACCTGAACCCAGGATGCAGAAATAATTGGGCTCACCAAAATAGCCACTAGAAATAAAGCCACGTGGGTGCTACATTGATGTAAGAAAATCGCAAAGCACTGTGCAAGCTATAAAAACATGAAGGTTAACAAGTGGTATTAGTATAAGTACGGTGGTACTATTTTGATAAATAGATATCTGATTTGTGGCAGAAAATGTCTCGGTGCTGTCACTGCTTTTGTTTGTTGCTGTTACCTCATGCCCTGCCACTGTGAGTACCGTCTAATTGACACGCGGTTAAAACCAGTGTATTTTGTGTTTGGTTTTTGCATTGTTTCTGTCATGTTTCCATGGAGTTTGCATTTACACGGACTCCTCTTCTTCCGCATTGCTTCGTTCGCTCCATGCTGGTGATCCTCAGTTTAGAGTTGGAATTTCCTCGGGCTAAGTGTTGCCGAACAGATAGCATGAAGTCTTGCTTTGCTTTCCACGTGCGGTCCGACAACTTTAAATGGGCTTAGACTTGGAGCCAGCCCATTGCTTACCTCTGGTTGGCTTTATTGGCTCTCTTGTTTACTTGCTACTGTGTGCACCTGGGTGGCTCTGTCTGTCTGTGTGCGCGTGGATGGCTCTGTCTGTGTGCGCGTGGGTGGCTCTGTCTATGTGCGCGTGGGTGGCTCTGTCTGTGTGCGCGTTGGTGGCTCTGTCTGTCTGTGCGCGCATGGGTGGCTCTGTCTGTCTGTGTGTGCGTGGGTGGCTCTGTCTGTGTGTGTGTGGGTGGCTCTGTCTGTGTAGGTGGCTCTGTGTGGGTGGCTCTGTGTGTGTGGGTGGCTCTATGTGTGTGTGGGTGCAAATGCAATAGGTCTCGCATTTGCGAGCGATTAAGCTATTGGCATTGCAAATGACAATGTCATGTATTTATGTTTTCAAAACAAAAACATAAATAATAATAATGTCATTAGCAATGCCAATGGCTCTAACTTTAACTATGCCGAGACTTTTGCATTGTAAATGTTTGTTCTTTTCCAAGGTTTCACTATGTTTTCATGGAGTCAGTCCAGCCTCCTGCCAACTATCTTACCCGTTCCCTCGATCCAACCCGCTTGGTCTTCCCCCCAACCAACCTTACAGTCTTCAGCGGCAGCTGTCACGACTCACGACCCCCAGAGGATTTTTCCCGCAGGTAGGCAGGCAGGCAGCAAAACAGACCAGCAATGCCACTGGGACACCCCCACCAGGCGGCCCGAGCAATCCAGGAAGGCTGCGGCTAGGACGCTATCAGCCGGAGCAGGACGCGAGAAAACAGCCTTAGAGGTGCCGTGCGTGGGCTCGCGGCCGCCACGGCCGCAGGAGAGAGACGATCCGCGCCTCGATCAACAATCTCAACAGGGCAGCACAGGTCTCAACGGCGAGCAGAGGGGGTAAGATGGTGACCCAGCATCTCGCAAGTTAGAGGCGATGCAGCTCAGGACTTGCGGCCGGCACCTAGCTGACCGCCATGTTCCCCCACCAAAGGACTAAAGGATTTAGGGGCCCAGGTGCAATTGCGTTTTCCTGCTTTTCTGAAAGTAGTCCTCACAAACAAGATGTACAATTTAAGGTTTCCAGAGGAGGTAGAAAGTTTTTTGGCACAATATCATGTATATGTAGATGTTTAAGGAAGGGGTCAGGGATCTGGCATCCATTATTTGTTTTCTTTAGTGTTATGTATATATATAGAGGAGATGGGCTCTAATCTCAAACAGGTAATAATTATTGCCAGTAGGTAGTATGGGAGGGTTACCATGGGGCGGGGGGGAGCATTGGGAAAAAATAAAAAATAAAAATGTATAAATTCATGTGACATTACAACCTATAGAAGCTACGGTAGAAGGTGGATCCAGATTAATGTTGGGGGATAGGATTACCCAGGTAGGGACTCAACAACTTGAATGTCTCAGCTGAAACGTTAACGGTTTGTGGGTAATACGAAGACAAAGTCTTATTTTTCAGTATTTAAGGAATAGTCCAGCAGGAGACTCATCTCATGCAAGCAGAGTGTAAAGCTTTGTTTGGCAAATATAAATGGGTAGACACAATTGTTGCATCAGATTAACAATGTTGTTCAAAAGGGACTGCGATAATACTAAAAAGAAATTCTGGTCTGGAGGTAACTAAGTCCCAGGTAGATTGCAGATGACGTTGGGTCATTGCAGAGATTAAGTTTAGGGGAGTAAAACAGACTTTTGTGAGCTTCTATGGGCCCAACGAAGATGATATCTCCTCTTTGAACACTCTCTGTTTGGCCCTCGCAGACTTTGAGGCTCCGCTCATCTTGGCTGGAGATTTTAATGTACTCCTAGATAATAGGTTAGATAGATCCTCACCTCGTATTCAGATAGCTGCTCCCCGGGTGAAAGCGCATCTTCTGAACATCTTGAATTTTTTTTATTTATGTGATGTATTGAGGAAAAAATATGGTGAGGTTAAGGAGTACTCCTTCTATAGTAAGAAGAACTCCCACTATTCTAGATTAGATTATGTATTTATGGAGCAGGCGGATATCCATAGGGTCATTTTAATCAAACACATGCCCATTCATCTCTCGGATCATGGTGCATTGGCCCTTAACCTAGACTTTCCTCCAGATCTTTCAATCAGGAGGTGAACACTGAATAGGAGGTTTCTCCTACTAACCACCAGGCCTGGCTTCTTGAAAATAGAAACCGATATGTTCTTTCAGAATAATCTTGGGTCTGCCCCACTCTCTATCGTTTGGGATACCTTTAAGGCGTGGCTTAGAGGGACACTAAAAGGGGAAGTGTCTGGCTGGGCCAGGTCAGAGAGGGAAGATTGGGCCGATTTAGAACTGCAGATAGCAAGGGCCAAAGCTGAGTTTAGGGCGAGACCTCCCGAAGATCCGGGGAATTAATATTGGGTAAAGAAGGTGGAGGACTGTCAACTAAAATTTAAAGTAAAAACAAAAGAAATTCTGCGTCAAAAATGGGAGTTAAGCAAAATGAGGGCGTTTGATCAAGGGGAAACTGCGGAAAGCTTTTTGCCATGAAGTCTAGGTTTGATAGAGCCAATACCTATATAAGTAAGATTAAGAGGGGTACACAAATAACAGAGGAAAAAGACGAATTAGCCCAGGTTTTCACAGGGTTCTTTCAAGATTTATATCATGAAGATCTCCATAGGGTTGAAGAGCTTACAGATACCTGGCTTAAGGCGAAACAACTCCCGCGGCTAACTGAGGCCAGTCAAGAATTTCTTTCTCTCGAGATATATCAGGGAGTGAGATATTGGATGTGTTAAATTTGGCTATAAATGGGAAAGCTGCTAGCCCAGATGCAATCCCTATTGAGGTGTATAATATGCTTCAAGATGAAATTATCCCGGTCTGGCTGTATCTGTTTAATGAAATATTAAAGGGCATTTCTCCTCTGCCCAAGTCATGGTCTGAGGCAGTTATCACCCTGATCTTGAAGCCTGATAAGGACCCTGTGGAGTGTCAATCGTATCGTCCTATATCATTATTAAATGTGGACTATAAAGTATTTGCAGGGATTTTGAACAACCGGCTCCGCAAAATTATACATGAAGACCAGAAGGGCTTTCTTCTGGGTAGGCAAATGTCAGAGCTGGTGTATACCCTGATTGGTTCAGTGGACTTGGCCTTAGCTTCGGATTGCCCTCTGTCAATTATCACGGTTGACGCGGCCAAAGCTTTTGACCGTGTCAATTGGCATTTTTTAGACAGAACCCTTAATGTTATGGGCTTTACGGTAGGCTTTAGAGAGGTAATCAAAAAAATCTATAGTTCACCCCACGCACGCATTCTAGTTAACGGTAGTCTATCCCCTATTGTGAACATAGAACGCGGAACGAGGAAGGGTTGCCCGCTGTCCCCATCCTATTTGATATCTATTTGGAACCTTTTGCTCAGAGCTTAAGGTTAAATGAAAAGATTACTCCATTTAAAGTGGGTGGGCTTGTCAGGAAAGTAGCCATTTATGCAGATGATCTAGTCCTGTTTTCCTTGTGTGTAGATACTACCCTGCAGGAGCTTATGTACGAATATGATACCTTCGGGAAGTTCTCAGGTTATGAGATAAATAACGATAAAACGAAGGTAATGGCTTGGAATACAGCAACTCAGGGGGGAGACTATGGGACAGAATTAAGATACCTTGGGATCACAATAACTCAAGACATTAGGAAAATTCCAACTGTGAATTTAGCAAGAATCTCAAGGGCTGTGGAGACTCTCTTAAAAAGATGGCAAAACATACCATTATCACATTATGGTCATGTTAATTTAATTAAGATGTGTGTTCTCCCAATATATACCTATCTTTTTAATATTATACCTGAAACTGAGATCCTGAAAATCCAGGGTAGGATTTCTTCTTTTTTTGGGGGAGGAAAGGGGATTAGACTCTCTTGGAAAAAACTCATACACAAATTCCCACAAGGTGGTTTGGGTTTACCTGACTTTCAATTGTATTGCTGGGCCTATCAACTAAAAAATGCTCGTATGCTATTGCACTCTCCAGATGATTCCTTAATTGATAGCATGTTTAAAGCCATGTTGGAGTGGGTGGGGGACTCTGGTTTTATGTATAAATTTTGGTCCCCCAAATTCTACAAAAAGGTGCGGTTAAAAACTCTTGCGATGGCAGCCAAACACTGGTCGGGCTGTTGTTGCTGGTTGGGGCTTTCTTATTATAGCAAGTGGGACCCTGTGTGGGGCTCTCCTGGAACGCCGGATTGCCTTCTAGACGCCCTATCTTACCCATTAAAAGCGGCATGAGTTTTAGTTTGGGGGGACCTGGTACAGTAAATGTCTTCCTTGGGATTTTGGAACCAAACCACTGCCGGAACTGTGTCCAGATTCAAGCATTACCAGCTTTCGTCCTGGTGTAAATCTCAAAGTTGGTCCAGTAGTCTGAATGATGATATGGAGAATGATCTGCAAAACCAATCCCGAGGAAGAAAGAAGTTGCTCTTTGGTACTCCTATCTTCTGGTTGCAGCAGAAAAAAGAATGGATAAGCCGTACCAGGTTTGGGAGAATTACTTGCCAGGCGAAGACTGGAAGGAGTTATGGCAAGTATCTATTGACATGCTTTATTCTGTGGTTAAATCTGCTGCACTCAGAAGAAATCATTTCTTCACAATCCATAGGATATATTGGATGCCGCTAAAGATCTCTAAACTGAAGGGTGGAGGTGCTGCAAGTTGCTGGCGGTGGGGTTCTAAGAGTGCTGATGACGTCCATATTTTCATGTCCTGCCCCAGAATACACAAATTCCGGTTGGATGTTGGTAAGACCATCTCCAGGGCTATGGGTCTAGAAATAGAGGTAAGCCCAATTCTTATTTTTATTGGTGTGTTGGACATGATGGCTGGGATACGACCTCAGTCTTGGTCCCAATGCAAATTGGTGTTCTATTTGATACTGTTGGCTAGGAGGGAGATCTGCCTGTTGTGGCGACAAGAAACGCCCCCCCTAGTTGGAATGATTGGTGGAGGTCTGTTAAATATTATCGAGCCACAGACCAGAGGGTTACCATCTCAAGGGGTAGGCCTGAGTTGGGGTTATTTTGGAATTGGTTGGACGACCCCCCCCCCCTGAGGAGAGACTAGATTATAGATCATGGCTTAAACTGGTTAGACTTGGATTTAGGATACTTCCAATGATTACCACCTCTTGGTCAGCTCAAGTTGAGTATAAACGGGTATTTCCCGTTAAGAATAAATCAGCTGAGACTAAGTGTCCACCAAAAGCTATTTGCGCCAGTGGCGGGACAGGTCGAGAGGTGGCAGTAGCTACGGAGGTCATATGAGGAAAAAAAAAAGAAAAACAATGATTGAGTAGTAGTGGCTGCCCTGGAGATTCTCCATATTTAAGTCCAAATTTGATTCCAAACAGAAATAGAAAAAGAAGCCTGATAGTCAACTTCCCAAGAAAGCTCTACCTCTGTTTTAGTCTGAGTATCCGGAAGGGAGGTTATCTGTTTATATAATTGAGAAGCAGAAGGAGAGCTAGGTAAAAGTGAACGTATAGTGGGATTGGAAGATGCAGAAATAGGAACAGACAAAAGTTGATCATAGCCTGATTGAATCCGTGAAATTAAAGATATATATATTGAGATTCATAAGAAGTAGGGAGAAGCATGCTTGAGCAGAACTAAAAGAAATACATATATCATTATAAAAGAGTTGATAAATCCAGCAAAGTCCTTTTGCATGGCATTCCTTCCAGAATATAAATTTGTTATTAATCCTAAATCATTTATTACACCACATTGAAGATTGCAGAAATTGCTCTTTAAGATTTTTATAAGAAGAAAAAATAGGTTGGAGAATTTTACATGTGTTATTAAAATTTGGAAGGGATAATGATAGAGGTATATGTGTAAAAGATAAAAGTTCTTTAAAAGAAAATGGCTGAATGAAGAGTTTTTTAATATTTGACAATAAGAATAAATTGTACACATCATCGTCTTGTAGTAACAAAGAAGATTGTTTGAGGGAAAATGCTGTATGATATGAATGAAAACCTGGAAAGTTCACTCCCCCTAAATGTTTAGGTCTTTTGAGTTTATGAAGAGACATACAAGCTTTTTTATTATTCCATAGGAATTTAGATAACATAGAATAAATCAATTTTTACTGAGAATTAGAAATATTTATAGACATATTAGAAATATAAAAAAGTATTGTAGGTACCAGAATCATTGTTATAGTGTTGAGGCGACCCCACCAGGATGAAAATAAAGGAAAAGGAATCCATTGGGACATAAAGTATTTCAAAGTTGTGTGTAATTCCTTGAAATTAAGAGAAATAGTCTCCTTAATAGAGGAATTAAGCCATAAACCAAGAAATTAAATCTTATCTGGATTCCAACAAAAATTTGAAGAAATAAAATCAGCATAAAAGCATAATTTATTTAGCGGAAGAATTTCAAATTTGTCAGCAAATAATTTATTAGCTGAGACAGAGGCAAAAAGATTCGCCTCTGATAAAAAGGATGGTAGCAAAGTTTGTGAATGTGACATAAAAAGTAGAATATCATCCTCATAAGCAAAACGTTTCAACTGTTTAACACCATATTGAAAGCCTTTAATTTGGGAGTTTAGAAAAATCTTAACCAAAAAACGTTCAAAGGGCAAGAAGTAAAAGAAAAGGAGAGAGAGGACAGCCTTGCCAAACTCCTCGATATAGGGAAAAAGATGGAGAGAGGAGACTGTTAACTAAAATAGCGGATGTAGGAGAGGAATACACCAAGACATAATTAGTAAAAGTAGGGCCAAAGCCAAACCAGGATAAAGTAGATAAAATATAAGGCCAGCTAACTCGATCAGACGCCTTTTCTGCTTCTAAAGAGATAGCTGCTAAAGAGTGTTTATAGGATTTCGATTTACTAAGTACATAAAAAAATAATCGAGTATTATCAGAAAGATGACTAACCTTAATATAACCACATTGTTTGTGACCAATCAAATAAGGTAATAAGGGTTCTAAATGAAGAGCTAACATTTTGGCAAATATAGTCAACATTAATTAAGGAAATGGGCCTGCAAATTTTTACAGTATGTATGATCTTTATTGTCTTTGAGAAGAAGACATATTAAAGCATATTGAAAAGAACCATTAGAATTGTGAGAAGAAATAAAATAGAGAAAACGTTGTTGTAATTTGGGAAGAAGAAGTTTAGTGAAATTAGAATACAATTCTATAGTAAAACCATCAGGACATGGTGCTTTACCTTTTTTAATAGTGTGTATAGCATTTGAAATATCTTGAATATGAATATCACCATCTAAGGTTGAAAAATATATGTTAACATGAGAAGGAGAAGAAATAGAAGATAAATATCTTCTTGAACAGTGGGAGACTCAGCACTGTAAAGGTTCTGAAAGAATTGAATACATTCCTTTAAAATATCTTCACTTTTGTAAACCATACTATTAGTAGAATAGTGGATAGATTAAATCTTAGTACATTCTTTTTTAACTTTGAGATAATTTGCTAAACGTTTTCCAGCTTTGTCCGGCCACCATAATATTTAGCAGAGGATTTAAGCAAAAAGGAATTGGCATTTTCTGTGGATAATTTGTTAAAAGTGAATTTAGATTTGATAAGTTCCTCTATACAAGTTTTAGAATTATTGTGGAGATAACACTTTTCTAATTGTTTTAATACAAGCTGTAAGTGATTGCAATTGATTGAACTATGCTTTCTTTCTTTATATAAGATACAAAGTAGATAATGAAATCTCTAGAGGTAGCTTTAAAAGTGTCCCATATCATCTGAAAAGAGATGGTCGAGTTCTCGTTTTCAAGAAAAAATGTATTAGCAAAAGATTCAAAACTTTGAGTAAAGTTCGGGTCCAATAAAAGGGAACTATTAAATCTCCACCTTCTAGCACCTCGAGCAGGTGGAAAGAGATCCAAGTCCAAAAAGACTGTTACATGATCTGAAATTAGTATTTTACCTATATTTGAATTAGTAACGTGTGTAAGTGTTTTAGAAAGTAACAGATGGTCTAGTTGAGATTGGGAAAGGTATACAGGGGAGAAAAATGTCTATTCTAAAAGTGTGGGATTACATAATCTCCAAGCATCCACTAAAGATCTTTGTTGAATAGCCAATGTAAATTGAGAGTGCAAGCGGAAGGAACAAATTTAGATTTAGAATTGCGGTCAATGAAGGGGTCAAAAACCATGTTACAATCCCCACCAACTACTAAATAATCATCCTTGCAAGACATTAATGTAGATAGTATGTCAGGCCAAAAAGTGCAGTCTGTGGAAGTGGGTGCGTAAAGGTTAAAAATTGTCATGTGGATTTTATTGATCAACAAAGAAATAGAAACCCATCTACCCATCACATCAGCATCTTGTGAAATCACTTGTGTATCCAAACGTTTATGACATAAAAGGGCTATACCATTACGTTTTCAAGTGCCAGGAGAAGCAAAGACATGGCCAACCGATTGTCACTTAAATTTAGATATTTCTTTGTCCAGAATATGAATTTCCTGCAATACGGTAATATCACATTTTAAATGAGAAAGATGTGATAATACTCTCTGATGTTTTACAGGAGAGCCTAAACCCTTATCTTTCCAAGAAATAAGTCTTCAAGCCATCTATAATGCAATAACAAAAATATATCTTTGAGATAAAAAACAGCAACATGAGTTAAAGCATATCAACATTTTAAATGCAATGAGAACAATCGAAAAGCCATTTGGTATAAACCAACCAAATTGAGAAGCATGTAAAAAACAACACATGGTTATGAGTGAGGAAAAAGTGAATAGCCAATATATAGATAAACACAAAAAGAAAAGTGTGTAAGGAATACATAAAAGAAGAGAAATATATCGTATTGAATATAGATTGTCAAAAAAAGGAAAGAAAAGAAAGAATAGAAAAGCAAACAGAGAACGAAAACACACGAACCATATAAATAAAGGATAACTTAACATACAGAAAAAGACATGGGTGAAATGAGGGTGGTGACGCCACATATGGAAGACGACACAGCCGACCAGAAAACCAATGGCAGGATCGGGAAGGAGGGACACACCAGCCAAATGATTTGAAAAATACAGTGATCAAACATGAGAACCGCACCTAATAAAAAAAGAAGAAACATGAAAAAGGAATAACAATTAGTGACCACATTCACAATATGCAGGTATAACAAACCATCAGTTAACAAACATTGATAAAATGCTACAACATAATCAAACGTTGGAAAGCCTAGTAATATCTATATATTTTTTCCTGTAATTGTCTAAGAAAAGCAGGATCTTCAAAAGTCGTAGTCCTGTTTTTATACCTTACTTTGAACAAATAGGGATGGAAGAGACTAAAGTGGGCGTTGATATTGCGAAGTGCAGGTCTCATGTTCAAAAATGTCTTCCTCCTATCTGCTGTTTCCTTGGCGTAATCTTGGGAGAAGAAAAGAGGAGACCCCTGCCAGGAAACTCGACCTTTGAGTTTGGCTTTTTAAATAACTTTCAATAAGTCAGTAAATTCAAGAAAGTAGATGATAACACCTCTTGGTTTGGTAGATGAAATAGAAGCACGAGGATCACTACCCAGGCAATGATCTCTTTGAATATTTAGAAATGAAATGTCTGGGAGGTCAAGAATCTTTGGAAGACAAGACTTAAAAAATGAGATAGGATCTGGACCTTCCAAGCCTTCTGCCAGACCATAGATATGTAAATTGTTTAACTTCCATTTTTCAGATTTTCCACTTGTTTTTTTGAGGTGAGCAACTTCCAATTGCATAGGGGGAACCTTGATCACCATGGCTTGAAAAGAGTCTACAGATTGTTCCATTTGTGCTACTTTATTCTCCCTGCATAACCATTTATCTCCTAGACATTGAAGGCGTTTATTTGTTTCCTCCATATATGGTCGAAGGGCTTGAATATCCTCAAGAAACAAATCCATGGAGGTAGGTGGAGGAGAAGTGACAGGGGAAGGAGGGTCTTTTTTACATGTTTGCCAGATAAAAGTGAAGAGGAGATAATTGTTTTAGAAGCATGTTTGGCATTTCAAAGTGGAATATTTGATGGTGATGACATAGCCCCTATTGAAGGAGGTTACGTGTTACACTCAGCGTCCTCCATGCCTGTCTCAAGGATATTAAAGGAATTATAATCCTCCAGAGGTAATGATGGGGAAGTAATGGGTGTGAGACATATATACTTTGTTCTCCCCATACATGAGCAAAAGCAACCACAATTCGGCTCTTACAGAGTGATATAAGGTGTGGTCAGAGTAAAAGACATTCAAACCTGCTGCATTAAGAGAAATAGATATAAAGCCTAAATCGGAAAAATAGGCCCAAAGCTACATAATATTGAAAAATGGAGAACAATTGAGAGCCAAGCAACCAAATAAATCATTTGTATTGACATGCAGAAGAGTAGTAGCTCAGGAAATCGAGATTTGTTTTTAAATATTGCATATTGTGGTCTCATTGTACTTATTCAGCATTTATGGCATCAAAATAATGAAATAATGAAATAATGAAGCCTCGCACTGCAAGGGGGCTGCTGGGTGCTACCCAGCTGCGGTGGGCTACCCAGCTGCGGTGCGTCCATTAGGGCATGGGGGCGTAGCCCCCCCGCCCGCAGCTCCCTTGGCGTTTCTGAAGTTAAGTAAACTGAATCAGTTTACTTGAGTTCAAACGCAAAGCCTCGCTCCATATGCCTGAGAGAAAATGGACCAGTAGTTAGACAAAATGGCGGGTGCGAGTCTCTGAGGAGAAACTCACTCGCCGAACAGCAATTACCGGCGTCCTCCATTGTCATGTGAGCCTTGTTCCTGGAGTCCTAAGACCTCATGCTGCAACAGACCTCCTTGGTCCTGCTTAAATCCACCAGTTATCACCCCATCTCTCTCCTCCCGGCATTGTCCACAGCCGCGGCCGGTAGTGGGAGTACCGGCCGGGCGATGACGTGGGGAGGGGGAGGGGCAGGGTGGGGGGTAGTAATGTATGAATTACGGACTTTAAAAGGTAAGTACAGACGGCATCACCAAATGCGATGCAGTGTGTGCAACGAAATTTGTTTTATTTATTTTTATGTTTACTTACCTTTTAAAGTCCCTAATCCATACATGTCTTTCGTCGGTGTTACAGTGGCTTGCATTCGCTCAACTGAAGTGCAATGAGGACAAGTCGGAGGTCCTCTTGTTTGGTCAGTTCCCCCCTGCCTTTAGAGAATCTTTTTGGCCTCCTGACTTTCTCCAACCAAACTCTGTGGGCACCCCAGTCAAGAATTTGGGGATATGGTTTGGAGAAGACCTTCGTTTCTCAACGCAAATTTAGAAACTTACCGGAGTGTGCTTTGGCACTCTTAAATCTCTAAGACGATACTTCCCTCTGCTTCCCAGGCCAGCTAAGGAAACGGTCGCTCGAGCTCTTATCCTCTCTCGCATTGACTACGCCAACGCTCTGTACATTGGTATCCCAGGCTATCTGGTTAAAAAACTGGAGACCATACAGAATGCTGCTGTTTAACATCTCCAGAAGACCAAGCGTAAGACAGCACCTGCGCGATCTACACTGGCTCCCTGTGGCATATAGAGTGCAATTTAAAGCTCTCACTCTAGCCCACAGAGCCCTGCATGGCCTTGGTCCAATGTACCTGATGAAGCATTTTGCGTTCTATGCTCTGAGCAGGGCGCTGCGCTTAGCCTCCCAACGCTGGTTGGTGACTCCTAGATTCCGTAGGATGCAGATTGGTGGCCAGTCCCTTTCTGTGAAAACGGCTAAAGCGTGGAATTCTCTTCACTCGAATTTATGCGACATCCATGACTCAGGGGTGTAGCTAGAGCTTGTGGCGCCCGGGGCTATCCCTCAGAGTGCCGCCCCTGGGGGGGAAGGAGGCGGGGTAGTACCATCACTAATAGTTACCTCGATCATTCAAGGTGCATGCACATACATGATACAGTCCAGGGCTACACAGTTGTGAATACACCGGTGACCGGCAGTACAAAGGAGAACACACAGACTGCCATCCTGCAGGATTTCAGAAAGGGCCTAAAAACATGGTTATTTGATTAACGTCCCTCATCAGCAGCACCGCCCCCACCCCCCAGCGCCTAGATACCCGCACAGGTGATAAGTAGCGCTATGCAAATCCTGTTTGTCAGTGGCATAATAGGGCTGGAACGGACGAATAGTCGAGTGGGGAACAAAAGCGGGTGACAGGTCATGTGCGTGCAGCACGCACTTTCAAATTGCCAGGCACTGTTGGCCCGTTGCGGACGCTGCGGCCCTTATGATTTATTTGGGGACACTGTGTCCCCAAGTAAATTATAACAGCCGCAACGGGCCACCAGCATAGCTGCCAAGGTTTCAGACTGCTATGTGTGACATTTTCATAATTTCAGTGTTTTTATGAGTGACATTTCAATGACTATGAGTGACACTATCTCCTTCACCACTGACCAGTGTCACCCGACCATCACCGGCGCGGCCCAAACATAGCTGCTAAGTTTTCAGTATACACGAGTAACATTTCTATGTTTTCAAGACAGGTATAAGTGATTTTCACATCTCCTGTGCAACACCTTCAGTGATACTTTATAAGGAGCAGTGGTTTAAGAAAAGGTAAGGTACAAAACGAAAAAGTTTTTTTTTTTTTAGTAAGTGGTGTAGTAACTGGATTAAATACACCACAGTACACGTCACAAGCCTGGACTGGGGCTGTTGACAGATTGGGCAGGTCAAGGTCACACTCAAACACTTGTACGGTCTCCTGACCGAAAAAGGCCTGGGATCGGGAGAATGGACAAGCACTGTGACCCCTTTCCTGAAACCATGTGATCGTAGGGCAAGAGCTGCGAAGCGTTTTTTTTTACAAAAATGTGAGGTAAATAATCTGTGGGGGTTTAGGAAGGCATACCAACACCCTCGACCATGACCCTCCCCACAACACTGTAAGGGTCGGGTCAGATGGCACAAAGTGTGCTGATGGCGGCGCTGAAAAGAAAAACAAAGATGCCGCCCGGCGTCATTCTGTCTGTAGGGCCAATCTGCGAAGTGTGTGACAATGGTGGTGGTTAACACTGACAAAGACGGTGGCAAGTGGCTGAAACAACTGTCTACTTACAGTGATGGTTTGCAGCCGGAAGCGCGATTGGCATGTCGATGACTCGCACTGCAAGGGGGCTGCAGGGTGGGCTACCCAGCTGCGGTGCGTCCATTAGGGCATGGGGGCGTAGCCCCCCCCGCCCGCAGCTCCCTTGGCGTTTCTGAAGGCAAGTAAACTGAATCAGTTTACTTGAGTTCAAACGAGAACTGACAATGATCTCAGTCAGCATGACGTCAGCGTCATGTTGACTGACAAGATTGTCACCAGGGCAACACAGGCAGCAACACAAGTGCGCATGAGTGGGGACGGAGGGTGAATTTTTTACCCATGCCCACTCATGCGCACTTGTGTTTGTGCTTTTTGCGAAGGGCTCCTAATGGGCATGCTGAGGGCGAAGAGTAAACTGTGCCCCAAGTCAATCCTGGCGCTACAGCGCCAGGATTGACTGAGAGGGGCTGAGAGGGGCTGCTGGACTGCCATTCGTGAGGACGTGAAAGCGGCCAAGGGAAGCAGAGGTGAGTTTTGCTTTTGTTTTCATATTTACTTCCCTCCTGCTCGACCCACCCCCGAGCTGCGACTGCTCCTGCCTCCCCCCATCACTCGCAACCCCCCACGCGTCATGTGATGCCGCCCGCAACTGCATATAAAGCACGCTTTAATCCTAAAGGGGAAATACTCCTAGGCCTTTAAAATGCGTTACCAACTTCGGAGTGGGACAGCATCAAGTTAAGAAAAGACATTCCTGGGGTCATCTTGTCATCACGAGTCTGCCCATGCTGCCCTGTCCTCCAGAGGTCCTAAGCAGTTTCAGAAATATAGGGCAATGATATATAGACCATAATAGGCTGCTATATATTTATCCATGTCCAGCCGGACAAGGAGTTTATTTTGAAAACAATCATGGAATTGTAACATCTCAATACATGAACAACAATTCATAAACGTAGGGCACAGTCCTGTACCATACTCAGAAGAGAAAACACAGTGGAAAAAGGAGGATAGTTTGGTGAGAGAGAAGAAAAATTTTCAGGCAAAAGAAGAGTGAGCAGTCTGGACACTTTTTAGATCAGTGTTAGAAGTGTTTGCCAGAGTAGACCATACAAAAAATTATACACATTGGTTTGACTGTATGACTACTTTAAAAAGGTCGACGTTTCGATCCCGCGCTCTAATTACTATGGGATCATCATCAGGACTGAACAGAATTATAATGCCTGGGTAAAACAATAATACGCCTGTTTGAGGGAGGAACAGGGAGAAAAAAGAAATTTAAAAGATTAGGGAGATTTATGAAGAAATTTTTAAGAGACATCAGCGTGTGCACATTTGCTAGTACTTGTCAGAAATCGGAATCGCAGTGAGCATCAAAAGGATGCATGGTTAGGGGTGATCGGCATGAAGGAATTATCAAGGACACTGTTAAAGTGCAGATCATCTGGAAAAAACTTTTGGCGTAAACATTTTCAAATCGGAATCGCAGTGAGTAGAATTAAAAATAAGAGCCTAAACCGCGTAAGTGTTCGAGGTCTCCCGCCCTTTACAGGACTGCTGAGTGTAAGAATAAACGGCGGTTCAGTTGTGAGCTCGCGCAGTAACATGCACTCTGAGATGGAAAATTGCGAAGGTCAGGGCATATGGACATGCTTGTCTGTCGGGTATCTCGCTTACCTTGATGGTGCGGGCTCTATAATTCAGGGTAGAGTACGTGTCCACTGTGGGTAGTGAGTGTTCTCAGAGCGGGCTCGGGCTCTTGTTGGTTCAGTTAGTTGAGCACCCATCATACGTTAATTGTGGGGTTTACTGTGGAGAAACCAAGGGGTCAGAAGGGCGGTTTGGGGTGAGCAAGTGAGCGGGGCTACGACCGTGAACCAGTACATACCAGGTTTTTGGGCGGAAGTTTGCACGAATTGCAGGCAGGATTGAGTAGTCCCGGAATGTCGGCTGCGGTCTTTTATCGATACTTAGATCCGCTAGAAAGCCGGAGCAGTGCAAACAGTTAGTGGAGCAAGGGGGTAATAATTAAACGGACCAACGCTGTGGCAGAGGACTTATCAGGGCAGTGGAGCGATGTCAATGGATACTGGGCGAGCGGGAGCTTACAGCCACTTCTGGTCTGTTGCTGTGATAGAGGACCGGCGGGGCCAAGATGGTTACATCTCATTTCTACAACACCACATACACGCCCGAACGAGTCACATGGCAGGGGTGTAAACTGTCTAATAAGTGGTTCCGACGGGGCGGCCATCTTAAAGTGGTGAAAGTGGCAGGAAGGGAAGTGATGTGAAGTGAAGGTATGCTATAGGGTGAGCAGTTGAGGTGAATTTAAAAACGCCGCGAGTGAATTGGTGACATTAAAATTGCATACATTTGTGAACTCAATTGTGTTTGAAAATTACAATACATTTGTGAGAGTACATATTTACATTCAGGCTTCGCATCAGGACTAGGTTTAGAGGCCAAGGTTATATTTCAGTTTTCCGGGTTATGAAGACATTCTTTATGAGCAGAATCTGTTATCAGGATTACAGCCAATGGTGTAAAGTTCAGTTCATTAACCAGTTAGCTACAGAAGGGTTGTCCAATCTTCACTTCTGTTGAGCCCGGTCCGTATGGTGTCAAATTGAATTATGCTTTTCGATTCCTCTCGATTCATGAGTTGGGTTAGGTTGCCACCCCTTTGTGGCAATTTGACCACCTTTAGAATTGTCCATCTTAGGTCATCCTCAGTGTGATTTGCTGCAGAGAAATGCTCCACCAGAGGCGCATTAGGGGTCCTGCACCTGATGCGGCTCCTGTGTTGGCAGATACGAGTCTTGGCCTTTTGGGTAGTCTGTCCCACATACATTTTAGGACACGGGCAAAGTATTGCATAAATAACATTGTTAGTGTTACAGTTAGTGAGGAATTTCATTGAAACTGTTGTACCATTATGACTGAAATCACGTGCCTCAATTGTGTATTCACAAACATTGCAATTACCGCATTTTACATGACCAATCACGGGTGGAAGACCTCAGTTTGATTCAATGGTTGATTTGATTGTAGGAACAGGAAGGGCAGCCCTGACCAGATGGTCTTTTAAATTTTTGCTTTTACGAAAGGCAAAAAGCGGTCTTTCTAGATTGATGGTGCCTGCATTAATTGTGGGCCAATGCTTCAAAATGGATTTTCTGATCTTATTAGACACATGGGAGAAAGTGGTAACACATGCTATCCTTTCAGTTTTGTCGCGAGTTCTTGGTGTCAGTAAGACTTCTCGTGGGCAGTACCATGCCCTTTTAGTGGCAGTCTTGACCAGTCTACGCGGGTAACCACGATTTTTCAATTTGTTGGCAAGGATGGTGGCCTCTTTGAAATAGTCTGTTTTAGAGGAACAATTCCGTCTAATCTTTAAAAACTGGGAGTATGGAAGGGAGTCTTTAAGGGCCCTAGGGTGATTGCTCTGATAACTAAGGAGCGTGTTCCGTTCCGTAGGCTTTCTGTAGAGCCGTGTTAATAGTTCCCCTTCATTGTGGTAAATTGTGAGATCCAAAAAGGCAATTTGAGCTTTGTCATGTGCCAATGTGAATTTCAGGTCAGCACAATTGTTATTAAGCCAGTGGAGGAACTGGTGTAGCGTGTTGACATCGAGATTCCAAATAATGAAAATATCGTCAATGTAACGACACCGTAGGCCAATTCCTGAGCGAAAAGGATTCTCATCTGTCAGAATTGAGCCAGTCTCCAAAGCGTCCATAAAAAGGATTGCCAGGTTGGGGGCAAAAATAGCCCCCATGGACGTGCCCTTGATCTGTTGATAATATACATTATCAAAAATGAAAAAATTCCTTGATAGGCATAGCTCAAGGAGCTGAAGAATGAACAATGTCGGTACCTTATGTGGGCATGGGCGAGAGTCAAGGGTTTTTTGGATGATTAGGAGAGCCGCTGTCTGGGGGATGTTTGTATAGAGCGACTCTACATCCATAGTACAAAGGGTATTCTTTAAAGGGTCAAAGGGATAGTGTGCGACCAGGTTAATCATTGCCATGCTATCCCTTACATAGCAAGCAGTGATGGCCACGAATTCTTTAATGAAGAAATTGACATAAGCTCCCAAGGATTGAACCGCAGGCAGAGACAATTGGTCTGCCCGGGGGAATGTCAGGGTTTTTGTGGACTTTAGGGAGAGTGTAAATAACAGGTCAGCGGGGGTTTTTACATTTAAAAAGTTGAATTCTTTTTTGCTCATGTACCCCTCAACGCATGCATCCGAAGTGAGTTTGAGTATGATTTTGAGCAACACTGTGGCTAGTGCGCCGCTATCCACTTCCGCACCATCACTTGTTAGTATGGGCGGTGTATGGAGCGACTGCCTAATCCCTCCCATACTCCCAGTTTTTAAGGATTAGACGGAATTGTTTCTCTAAAACAGACTATTTCAAAGAGGCCACCATCCTTGCCAAAAAATTGAAAAATCGTGGTTACCCGCGTAGACTGGTCAAGACTGCCACTAAAAGGGCATGGTACTGCCCGCGAGAAGTCTTACTGACACCAAGGACTCGCGACAAAACTGAAAGGATAGCATGTGTTACCACTTTCTCCCCTGTGTCAAATAAGATAAGAAAATCCATTTTGAAGCATTTGCCCACAATTAATGCAGGCACCATCAACCTAGAAAGACCGCTTTTTGCCTTTCGTAAAAGCAAAAATTTAAAAGACCATCTGGTCAGGGCTGCCCTCCCTGTTCCTACAATCAAATCAACCATTGAATCAAACTGGGGTCTTCCACCCGTGATTGGTCATGTAAAATGCGGTAATTGCAATGTATGTGAATACACAATTGAGGCACGTGATTTCAGTCATAATGGTACAACAGTTTCAATGAAATTCCTCACTAACTGTAACACTAACAATGTTATTTATGCAATACTTTGCCCGTGTCCTAAAATGTACGTGGGACAGATTACCCAAAAGACCAAGACTCGCATCTGCCAACACAGGAGCCGCATCAGGTGCAGGACCCCTAATGCGCCTCTGGTGGAGCATTTCTCTGCAGCAAATCACACTGAGGATGACCTAAGAGGGACAATTCTAAAGGTGGTCAAATTGCCACAAAGGGGTGGCAACCTAACCCAACTCATGAATCGAGAGGAATTGAAAAGCATAATTCAATTTAACACCATACGGACCGGGCTCAACAGAAGTGAAGATTGGACAACCCTTCTGTAGCTAACTGGTTAATGAACTGAACTTTGCACCATTGGCTGTAATCCTGATAACAGATTCTGCTCATAAAGAATGTCTTCATAACCCGGAAAACTGAAATATAACCTTGGCCTCTAAACCTAGTCCTGATGCGAAGCCTGAATGTAAATATGTACTCTCACAAATGTATTGTAATTTTCAAACGCAATTGAGTTCACAAATGTATGCAATTTTAATGTCACCAATTCACTCGCGGTGTTTTTAAATTCACCTCAACTGCTCACCCTATAGCATACCTTCACTTCACATCACTTCCCTTCCTGCCACTTTCACCACTTTAAGATGGCCGCCCCGTCGGGCCCACTTATTAGACAGTTTACACCCCTGCCATGTAACTCGTTCTGGAGTTCACGTGGTGTTGTAGAAATGAGATGTAACCATCTTGGCCCCCGCCGGTCCTGTATCACAGCAACAGACCAGAAGTGGCTGTAAGCTCCCGCTCGCCCAGTATCCATTGACATCGCTCCACTGCCCTGGTAAGTCTTCTGCCACAGCGCCTCATTGGTCCATTTAATTATTACCCCCTTGCTCCACTAACTGTTCACACTGCTCCGGCTTTCTAGCGGATCTAAGTATCGATAAAAGACCGCAGCCGACATTCCGGGACTACTCAATCCTGCCTGCAATTCGTGCAAACTTCCGTCCAAAAATCTGGTATGTACTGCTTCACGGTCGTAGCCCCGCTCACTTGCTCACCCAAAACCGCCCTTCTGACCCTTTGGTTTCTCCACAGTAAACCCCACAATTAACGTATGATGGGTGCTCAACTAACTGAACCAACAAGAGCCCCGAGCCCGCTCTGAGAACACTCACTACCAACAGTGGACACGTACTCTACCCTGAATTATAGAGCTCGCACCATCGAGATAAGCAAGATACCCGACAGACAAGCATGTCCATATTCCCTGACCTTCGCAATTTTCCATCTCAGAGTGCATGTTACTTCGCGAGCTCACAACTGAACCGCCGTTTATTCTTACACTCAGCAGTCCGGTAAAGGGCAAGAGACCTCAAACACTTACGCGGTTTAGGCTCTTATTTTTAATTCTACTCACTGCGATTCCGATTTGAAAATGTTTACGCCAAAAGTTTTTTCGAGATGATCTGCACTTTAACAGTGTCCTTGATAATTTCGTCACGCCGATCACCCCTAACCATGCATCCTTCTGATGCTCACTGCGATTCCGATTTCTGACAAGTACTAACAAATTTGCACACGCTGATGTCTCTTAAAAATTTCTTCATAAATCTCCTTAATCTTTTATATTTCTTTTTTCTCCCTGTTCCTCCCTCAAACAGGCGTATTATTGTTTTACCCAGGCATAATATTTCTGTTCAGTCCTGATGATGATCCCATTGTAATTAGAGCGCAGGATCGAAACGTCGACCTTTTTAAAGTAGTCATACAGTCAAACCAATGTGTATAATTTTTTGTATGGACTACTCTGGCAAACACTTCTAACACTGATCTAAAAAGTGTCCAGACTGCTCACTCTTCTTTTGCCTGAAAAATGTTCTTCTCTCTCGCCAAACTATCCTCCTTTTTCTACTGTGTTTTCTCTTCTGAGTATGGTACAGGACTGTGCCCTACGTTTATGAATTGTTGTTCATGTATTGAGATGTTATAATTCCATGATTGTTTTCAAAATAAACTCCTTGTCCGGCTGGACATGGATAAATATATAGCAGCCTATTATGGTCTATATATCATTGCCCTATATTTCTGAAACTGCTTAGGACCTCTGTTTTCTTTTTTTTTTTTTTTTTTTTTTTTAATCTTTTTATTGAAGAAGACAAGAGGGAATGTTAGATATATCGGGTGTCATACGATAGAATACAGTACAACGATAGGTGAACGAGTAGGCCAATGCAGAGAAATCAATTTACAGTAGTATACAACGTCAACATAGCGAGGTATACAAAAGAAGAGAAAGTACGATCGACAATCCCGCTAAGCTACAGTCTGCAAGGCACATCCACCCATGATTCAGGATAACTCAGACCAAAGTAGACACCCAGATAAGTAAGAAAGATCGATACAGGATAAACGACCCACCTCTCGTAAAAGGGAAAGGAGAAAGAAAAAAAGGCCATAGAACTAAACAAAGGCAAAATTTAAAAAAAAACTCCCCAATCCCCCCACCCTGCACCCCTGCAATGGCTACGGCCTAACCCCACTAGCAGCGTGCCTGTCGCCCCGAACCTAGACCTAAAAGTAGGAAAAGAGTGGAGGAGAAAAAGGCAAACAGGCCCCCGGTCTCCCTTACCCCCCGCCAGAAGCAAACCACCCCTTCACATATTCAAAAACGATATAATGCTACGATTAAAATCTAACAGGGGGAGTTTGTGAGAACCACCCGACTCCCGCGCCCATTATATTAATGAAGACATTTTTCAAACCCTGATAGTCAAATTCAACCCTGGCCACTCCGATTTTTCGTGCGAGCCCCGTCCGCTCGAACCGCCATCTCAATAGGAGAATTAAAACGTTCAAAAGATTCTAAGTCAGTATGGAAGGATCGAAACCAGGATATCAGTACACAGAGTCCAATAGTCAAACGGAGTCCACTGTCTACCAAATATAGGTCGCTAGAACGTATTCAGACCACTTGGGAGGAGAAGGGTGATGAATCAATCCGACAGTCACTGTGAAACTTACTCCGGAATACAAGATCGTCTATATCCATCTTGGGCGGTATTGGCATCAAGCATGATGAGCTTTTGGTAGTCCCGGGCTCGCCAGCTGCTGTTTGGGAGCCGACAAAGAATACCTCTTCTGAATTCAGCATGGGGCCCTTTGTCTCAGATATATCTTGCTCCGCGGGTAAAACAGCTTGTTCCAGAACTATCGTAGGGTCATAGTCGGGTCTCAGGCAAATGATATCGGATGTTACAACCATTTTCCGGATGGCGGCGGCGACCCGCAAGTGGAGCTCCCCAATGGCGGCTATTACGGTGTGCAGCGACGGCGTAAATCCCACTCGCTCCATCTCCTCTCACGAAGCGACAGTGCAGATACTTCGACCCCGGAGGACGACTACTCCGGGGCACCAGGCACAGGCGAGTCCGAAGACAACTGCAGGCACTCTCAAAAGCGCGATCTCAACGCCGTCGCTGCCAGCGAGGATTCCAGCCCGTCGGCCCCGGGGGCCCAGCGGGGTCCCCGGGCAGCGGACCCCGGACCACGGCAGCTGGTGCGCCACGCCGCCACAGCTTCAAGATCAAACGGCCACAGTACCACCATCCAAAACGGTCAGGATACACTCCACTTTGGGAGACCGGACACTACCCACGTCGCGCAGCCGATGTTGTTCAACTCCAACCCGGATGGGTTAGAAATCGAGGCCCCGGCTTCCACGCTGGGTTAGGCCGAGAATGGAGCACGGCGTATCTTCATTATTCGAGAAGATTGAAATCTCGGGATTGCACCTTTAGACTCAGTAACACCTCAGCTACACGGGAGTCCGTTGCGAATTCAGGATAATCGTCAGGATTTGCAGGCCACTGGAGGAGGTCGGCGGAGCCAGGAGCTTACGCGGCCATCTTGGTTGCTAGCGTAGCTCCTCCCCCGACCTCTGTTTTCTTTAATTGACTTATACCCTTGGTCCACAGCTACCTTTAGGGTCCCCCTTGTTTTCTTTAAAAGCCCTGTCCTCCAGAGGCTGTGACGTGACACCTTGAAACTCCCTCAGCCCATGTCCTCCTGACTTGTGAAATTTTTGCTTGTGGGTGCAACCGATGTTTTGCAATTGAGTGCAGTGTGACGCAGGTGTGCCTCGAGGCCGGGGTTATGTTGTTCGGCTAGGAGGTGGGCTTTCCGTTTTGTTTTGTGGTATTGTTGCTGTTTCAGTTTATATTACGAAAACTCATTTGCCCCGTGGGACGCGAGCTGCTCTCTGGGGCGGGCCTGGTGCACTTATTCAGGGTTTGTGTGGAGACACTATGAGCTGCGAGTAACAGATTGTATATTAATGTTATGGTGGCAACCTGCGGAGTCACTGTTAGGTAAGTGATTGACAGTGTACAATAAAAACAAGCAGTGCGACAAGTTGGACAACGTCTATATATAGGTATTTATTTATTGATTGATAAAGTGTACGGTGACCAGGAGAACATCATTGCGATATGAGGCATTTCTTACTGTGGTTAACAACTCTAGGGTCGGGATGTGCCAACTTGTAATGTTTTGTTCTATATGAGTGTCTGGTTGCTCCTGGCTCTAGGAATCCTTGTCCCCTGCAGGATAAATAGTGATAATCATCAGCAGAAACATTAAGATTGACTGAACAAACACAGGAAAAGAGGCCCCACATCTGGAGGGGCAGAAAGGTGACAGTTAGGTGTTCTTAAAAAGGATTCTTTCTCGGGGACCACTCAGGAACTTTGGATTTCACCTACGACATTTTTAATATGTAATTTTCATCTGCATAAAGTGTATGTCCGAGAGACCTTTCACCGCAGAGGATGCGCATAATTAAAACACATACATGCAAATGAAATATTGCGCACCCACCTCCTCCAAAACTTTTACGCCCCTCCTCTTTCAAATGTCACCAGCCACCCCTGGAGCTACCCCTACGGCAATCTGCCTTAGACTTCGGTCCAGGCTGCTGCTGTCCTCCTGGCAGTCCGGCCGGCGCTGTAAATCCTCAGTGACGCCGATCAGTCATGGCTCTTCATTAACCCGCCCACTGCACTTATTCCCTCTGCCGGCTCGGACATTGACTAAAGTAGGGATGCAGCGACGGCCCTGATTATAATGGCCTACAAGCAGAGTCTAATTTAAACACATTAAGATTCCCAAATAAAGCACGAGTCACTCAGTGAGTGTCCTGTTTCATCGCCGTTTTTGTGAAATTAATTCACTGGGTCACTCTCGGCTCCCTGCCGGGTTGGGCTGACAACTGACAAGTAGTTATGAATTGTGAAGGCGGCACGCCCGGGGTTATTGCGGCGCTGCGGCACCGCAGAACCAAGACAGTCAGCACTGTGCACCTGGCGAGGACTGTCCCCCGCCGTTCTGCCTCACTTCTTCTTCCTTCGGACGGGACGGGCGGTCACATCCGGATTATAATCTGTGTGACTGATTGACAGCACCCACTGCCGAGAGGGCAGGCTCCGTTCCCCCCCTCCCCCCTCTCCCGGGTAATTGCGAACAGTTAGTGTGTGCAAACCACGCAGCGCGCTGCTATAGCAGCCTGGAGCCAGGCACGACACATTACAGCCGGGCAGAATTGTTACTCTATAGCGCTCACAACCACCTCAGAGCTGAGCGCAGGTCATGGCTCTTCAACTATTTATGAACTCAACCCGGCACGCAGCTGCTGCAGTACGTCCTTCGAGCAGCTGAGCCGGTGCACAGGCGCCGCACCTATTGCGTGATACTTGGCAGGAATGCACCAGTGCCGCGGCCCAACTCAAAACCTTCTTTTTTAACCTTCCAGTTTAAACTCCTTTGCCTCGCCAGGACCAGGTAACTCTGCGCGCCAGGATACTCTCGAGTAATTGTGCGCAATATAAAACGTCTATAACATAACATAACATAACAATTCCCGGAGGTATGTAGCTCTGAGACTGCCGGGGGTCAACAACCCTCCCAAACCGCCACGGAGCACCGCTACCAGCCGTCCATCTTCGTCGGCGTCAAGCCACGTCCCCCATATCTGGGACATCTAACATGCAGCATTAAGCACAAATCCTGAATTCACTTTGAATGCATCCAAGGGTATATATTAAAAAGCTTTTGAAATTCCTTTTAAAAAATAAATTCTAGGATCCCTCTTATTCATTTTGAGATTAACATTTTAAAGCATTACTTTGTAAGCATAGACTTACTAAGTCCTAGTGCACAATTACAAAGTCCGTCTATGCAACTTCAGGCTCGTCCTTCGGCATTCAATAAGAAGCACAGTGCTAAGGTTCTCCATGGTTGAGCAATGTTGCTTTTTTCTCGATCTAAATTATTTCCAGTCATTGACACAGCAAAAGGCCTCCAGCGTAGTTTGCCTACCCTTACCCAACAGTTGCTGTTAAACTATGTCTTGACTGTGGTAATGTCTGTCAGTCTTTCAAAGCCATTTGTGTTCTTCCACACTTGGGGCACATTTTTTTTATAGTCCATCCAGCTTTACCCTTGCCAGAAACCTCCTCGCTCAAAATCAGATCAGCAGAATGACCTAACTCGGGTTTATCAGAAGACTCCTCAGCTTTACCTCCCCCGTATATTTCCCAAAGCACTGCCAAAGCTCGGTGGGGTCTCCATGACGCACTCACTAGATCATACCTCCAGGTGCTCAGATAGTTTCTAATGAATCTCCTGCATCATCAACAGATGTCCAGATCCCACACTCAGGGAGGTCGTGGGAAAGTTGCTTTGTGGTTCTGCAGCACTGTTCTTAAACTTTTTCTACTCTTCTTTAAAGCTGGGTCACGGTGAGCAGGAAATGCCTACTGGGCTTCTTTATCCCCATCTTGGCCCAAGGGAGAAAGTGTTGCTGCTCAACAAAAGAGCCACCGAGGGGTCGAGGTGCTTGCCAGAGATGTATCATTTCATATTTCTGAGATGCTTCATCTTTCTGGAAACGCAAATGGAATGCTGGGATTGGCACCATCCATCAAGGCGAATACATGTAGCTCGTTTGTTATCATTAATGCAAAGTCTGCAGACCTCCTCGAAGCTTACTTGACGTCATAGGGAGGGGTGAAGCCACAGGGACTTGTCTGTGTCATAGTGAAGGAAGGCCTTGTATTTTCTATTTCTCTGCAAGGCTACCCCAGCTGAAGCATTTTAAATGGGCTGAGGCATTCAGCCTGCCCTCCAGCCGGAGTTTCTTTATTTTACAAGCATGGTTTGATAGCTCCTGCACACAGGAATGCGCAGACACAGCACTGCTGAATTTCATCATACAGCGAAAAAGTAAAGGACAAGCAGTAAAAGTGCAAGCTATCCTCACCGCCAAATAAGAGATACACAGAAGCAGCAGCTGCCAAATCGCGGACAAAGGCAAAGGAAGGTCCACTTTGAACACCCTGAACATGCACAGTCAGGGGCGTAGCTTGGTCAGTAAGATGGGGGGGGGGGGGGGGTGGCTGAGCTTCAGATTTCCCAACAATAATGCTGGAGTATCTTTTGGAAATACATTATATGAGAAAAAGGTACATGTGTTAGAAGTACTTAAAACTCAATATTTTTCAAACTAGCCAACATTTTTTAAGACCTTCAAGCAGAGACAAGACAGAGTGTGAGTGTTTTTGTCTGTGTGCATGGGAAAATCCCAGGTAAAATCCGTTCAACACCTAACCGTATCTGACTAAAAGCACTTGCACCCAACTATTTCCTACAGAAGTTTTCTTTAGGGGTGTGTAACACCCCAAACACCCGCCCTGAAGATACTTCCATGTGCACAGCACACGCAACAGGAGGAACAGGTTTGAATCCTGCATGTTCCTTAGTCGACGTGAGGCAGACCCAATCGATGCTCTTTCATGTTGTATTCTACCGCAAGTTTGTTTCTGCATAATTGGAAAAATTCACTTACCTCTGAACTCTCCCGCCTTTTCGAGCGACAACAATCCTGAGGAGATATTATGCCCACTAGCCTACCTTCATGCATGCCAATAGACCGGATTGAGGCGGAAAACTCCAGATTTTTGCATCCAAAATTGCTTTTATTTTGGTTGTTTCCCGCCTGAAATTCATCTGTTTCAATAGAAGTCAAAGGGAAAAATACATTCTCCCGCTTATTTTAGTTTTTTTAAATCTCCTATTTACCTCTTCTAAAATCTTGCAGTGTATGCACCTTTGTCACCTTTATCACCCACCTGCTGATTGAGGAGCCCTGAACAATTTGTAAAAGAATAAGTGCCAGTTCCCACGCCTTTATGCCCCCCCTTTGCGTCACCCCATACGAATTCCTCTTTTTGATACGGTGGGTGATTAATACTCTTCCCAGGATCACTGGATGTTGTTGAGCCATGCCTGCGATCTAAACATTATTCCCCCGCTCCAACATCAACAGTTCTGAACCCAGAGCCCCTCCGCTCCTGCATCCAACCACCAAATAGACAACTACCAAGCCAGGGCTCCCGCCGAGCCCCCCACCCACTTCACAGTAACCCACCAGCACCTACCCTCTGGAACCAACCCAACCATGCCAGACCGATCCCTTTGCATGGCCAACCCCGCTCGAACCCGTGACAAGCACCACAACACCCGTCCACCAACCCCAGGATGCGCACCTCCCCACACATATCTCCTGCAATCCTGTCTCCCTCCGTGCCCAGCATGCCCACCACGAATTTCAAACTTCCACCACCAGGCCAGCCCCAACACCCCATCCCACCATTAACCCACACCATCTCCCGCATCTTACTCCACTCCCGCCTATATGTGTTTCGTCCATCTAGAATTTTTCCAAATCTTTATATGTAGTGAAAGATTTATTTTGCCTGATCTCTAAGAAGTAATACTGCTTATTACAGAATGGAAATCTCTAATAAATGCATAAGTACAAATAATCTAGGACTCTGCAGAAGAGTGTTCAGCTGTAGTGTCCTTGCATGTCATGAATATAGACTCTTATGTGAGTGTTTTGCTTTGGTACATTTGTGGAGGGTAAGGTCTTGTAATGATCATTAGAACATTGGAATGTTGGGTGCTCCATTGAAAACAATGCAGTGCTCTGGGCTTATAATGCCTGGTATAAGCCTGGAGCTCCAACATTCCAATGTTTCTTTGTTCACAGCTCTGGCTGTGAACAAAGGCTTCAGGGAGCCTGAGGGGATTCCAATCCCCTCAGGCTTCCAAAAGGCTTTGTTTATTTTGTTAGAACATTCTGTCCTCTAGTGACAGAATGTTCTAATAGCCTTATAGCCCTTCGTAGATGGGCTATACCGCTATTAAAGTCCCTCTCCCTTGTTAAAGGCCCTCGCCTTCGGCTCGGGGCCTTTAACGCTGGAGAGGGCCTTTAATAGCCGGTATAGCCCTCTACGGCGGGCTATAAGGCTATATTACAGTTGGCAGAGATGTTTTATTTATCATGCTGCTTATATAGCAAGGACTTCATTGCATGGGTAGCACATCACTTCACATACATAGACAGATTTGATAGAGCTAGATAACAGCAGAGAGATTTACATTGCAGATGCAAAATTGCGAGGAAAATAGAACAAGAATAGAAGCTACCGTAGCAAGGGATGGGTCCAATAATTATCCTGTTGCAAATGGAGCATTAATAGTGAAGTTTTAGAGCCTTGCAGAAGGCTAGGGAGTTTCCATTGCATCACAGTTCTTCCAGGAGGTTATTATAAGTCTTGGGACTTGATAGGTGAACGCTTAAGGAGCGTTTGATATTTTTTTTACTTCACATTCGTGAAATAGTGTTTTTTGTCTAATGTTTCTCTTGCCTCTTGTGATATGGAGCTTGTTTTTTAGGTATGAGTAGGAGGGCCAGCTAAGGTGAATCGCCTTGTGAGTGAGCAGACTATTGTGAATTGATTTCTAGCCTCATGTAGTTGCCTGTGTAGGTCTCTTTAAATGGATGTGATGTCTATTTTTATTGCTCCCTTCACCAAGTGTGAAGCAGTGTAAGATGGCTGAGAGGTGCTGCTGAGTATTTGGGGAGGCCAGCTAGTTTATTCTTGCTCTTACTTCTTCTTTCCCCCTTTTGGGTCTATTTCTCTCCCTTTCTCGGTCAAAGTCTGATTATGAAATATATGTCCTGGCCCTCATTTGCTGGCTTCATTGTCACTCTCGCTTGCCTCTTATTTGTTAGCTGCAAGGTCTTTCCTTCCTTTTCTTGTTTTGTCTCGCCCTTGGAACATGAATACCTAATATGTCCTTTTACTCCTTACTTTTTCAGGCACTACCATTTTCTTCTTATTGGAGCACTTTACTAAAGAGCAAGTGCTTTTCAGCTGTTACCCTCCTATCCATTTATTCCCGATCTATGTTCCTCTGTTGCTGTCTCTCTCACTCCTCCAGAATTGCATTCTCACCTGTGTGCTTTCTTCTCCCAAGCTCCATGCAGGTGTTTTAAACACATGTGATACCCCCATTGGCATTTCCCATATTTCCCATATTGCAACCACCTTTATTACCCTATCTTGATTCCTCTCCACATCTGCGTGCCGTGATGCTCCCACCCCAGTGTTTCTTCCTCCACCTGTATTGCTTCTCCAAGCCACTTTACAAACCCGCTTCACCTGTGCTTCAGTGTTGCCTCTACCTGGTGTTTCTTTTGCCCCTCCCACGAACCCCCCAGTGACCCTACGCCCCGCTTTAATAAAAAAAGAAAGATTTTGCATCTTATTTTTTCTTTATAGTTATCAATGCCAGCATCGGCTGCTCCATTAGAGTATAGAGTAGAGGAGCATGCCACCCCCTGCCACCACCTGTAAATAAAATGATAATAAACTGGGTTTTATATAATCCACTGGACCAGCCCCCAGGACTCTGATGAGTGTTGGGGGTGGGACCAGGGGATGATGCTTCTGGTGGGGGAGTGGTGGGCACTCCCTTCACAGCGCTTGAGGTGTTTGGCTGTCCGTCTCAGGCCGGCCAAACCCCTCATGTGCAGTGAAGCTCTCTCCAGCCTCAGTTGCGTTGCTGGGGCTGGAGAGAGCAGGCACAGGCCCCCAGTCTGCCTGTTGCAAGTTGCAAGAGGCCAATACGGAAGCTGCTCTCATGAGAGGGCAGCTCCAGGATTGGCCACAGGGCCACAGGGCATTCTGGGAGCCTGTGCCCAGAGCCAGAAGCAGGAAGAGCCGATGTACAGGAGACGGCAGTGGAGGCAGCAATAAGGTAAGTGTATTTTATTTTTTTGTACCTGAACCCTCCCCATCTGGGACCGCCATGTCGACTTGTCAAGGGCACCCACTTGCCAGTCCCTAAACCTTCCCTTTTCTACATGTTAGCCACCCCTATGGGCAGGATGCATTGTATGTGAAAGGTAGGACATGCCCTGGTGTGTGTGTGGCATGTCCTGATAGTGAATTACAGCCGATTTTGTTTTTCACTATTGCAAGGCTACCTGTTCCCATAGGTCAGAATAGACAGTTTGATTATAACCTCTTATAATCCTAACTGACCCAGGGAACAAGGTAGAAAAATAAGTTTAGTATGCCTGAACTCAGAATGTGAAAATACATCTTTTAGTGTGGGTGATTTTTACCTTCTGTTTTTGAAAATACCACTTTTAGAAAGTAGGTCTTTTCTTGCCTAACAATCCAGTATGCCTCTGCTAGGTTTGTGTATTCCATGTTTGGTTTGTGAGTGACAGGGGACTGGAGAGGGCTTTGGCTCCAGCAATCTGATGAGTCAGGGCTGGGCTGAATAGGACCTAGGTTGAATAGAGAGTAGGGGGAGGAGATTTCCTTTCATTTGCCAGAGCCTACATAGAATAGAGAGTAGGGGGAGGAGATTTCTTTTCAGCTACCTGGGCCAGGTCTGCTTTCAACAATGCTGTCTCCACCTCATGCCAAGAAGCGGCACCAGGTAGGAGAGAACTGGTTTTGACTAGGTACAGACACTCTCTGCCTTCAGAGAACAAAGGATTTAGTAGTATAAATATTCGGGCCCAGATCCCTGAACTTTAGATCCCTTCTGGGAACCAAGACAACCCTTTGCCAAGGAGAGAAATCAAGAAAGCTGAAGGAGGAGACTGCCCTGTGCTGTTTGGGGTTGGCCTGCAGTGGTTACTTATTGCCAAGGAAAGGAGAAGAGGAACTGCTGGAAGCACGATGCAACAGAGGAAGAAGATTGTTGCCACCGCAGCTGTTGCATCGCCGAAGAAGCATGCCGCCGCCGTTTGCTGACCCATCGCTGAAGAGGCATGTTCCATCACCTGAGAAGGGTGCCGCAGGGCCTGTCGCGGCTCAAAAGTCCACTGAGTTCACCGCACGACCGTAAGGTGTGCACGCATCGCATCCAAGTAGTCGCATCGCATCAAAGACGCCATCTTGTTGCATCGCACTGGATCGTCGCATCACATCGATGCGCCATCTTGTCGCATCGTAACTGGAACGCAGTAAGAAACTGAGGCATCCCCTCCTCTCCGGTAAGGAACCGACGCCTCACCTCCCCTGTGCTGCAGTAAGAAACCGACGCATCACCTCCCCGAAGAAAGGAACTGACGCATCACCTTCCCTGTGACCCTTTTGTTGATATTGCGTTACGCATCCAAGGTACTGTGAGAGTAAAGTGTCGCAATTACCATCTACATTGAACTAAGCTATTTCTACCATTTGAAAGTCATATTTTTGAAATCTGTATTATGAATTTTTGTCGTTTGGTCTTGTGTTAAGTCTAGATAAAGATTTCTTATTTTTCTAAACTGGTGTGGTGTCCATTTGTAGTGTTTTCACTGTATTACTGTATGTGTTCGCAAATGCTTTACACACTGCCTCTGAGATAGGCCTGTCTGCTCGCGCCAAGCTACGAAGGGGGTCAACAGGGGTTATTTTAGGAGTGTATCCCCCTTTCCCTGACTAGAAGCAAGGGTCCCTATTTGGACAAAGGTGCAAGCCATTGCCAACTAGAAATCCCCATTTCTAATAATAACCATAACACAACTACATGTGTGACAATTTAGGCTATTTCAGGCCCCCCAAGCTATAAGAATGGCTGGGGAGGGGGCAGGTAATAGTCACTTTTAAGGTATATTGAATTAATAATTACCTGTTACTGTGGTCATCTATAAATTAGCCAGACGGCACTTCCTTGTGGCAGACTGTCACAAGCGCCCGTGCTGGTAATTAAGTGCCGGTGCTGAGCCTCGGACATCACCGGCTCACTTTAAGCACTGGCGCTGCATGCCAGAGCCCAGGCATAACATTAATAATACTTTGTTTATTATGCTGGCTTTACTATTGCTGTCGCACTTGAATCAATGATTAAACAACATGCTTTACATATTTGAATTCAAATTCACTGCTGAAGGGTAAAATAGTGTCAGTCTTGGGTAAAAAAACAAAACAAGGCTTCTCCTTCCAAAATTGAGATTGTCACCGGCAAAGCTGATGCAAAAGGTGAGGAGTCACCAGACAAGCCTAACGAGTGCAAGGCATATTCCGTATGATATTTTTAAAACGTTATTTTTGACATGCTGCCAGGCCTTCGTAATATATTAAAAAACAATTTCATTGGCTAAAAGAAAATATCTGTTTTTAACTTCCTCAAGCACACTTTGCCATAGTAGTACCCAGGGCACGGACTGGGAACAGCAACCAGCCCTGGCAGATTGCTGCTTGACCGGCCCTGGGAGCAGGGGTGTAGGGGGGTGCTAGTAAGAAGCACCGCTCCCCTTACAGGGGGCCAATATTGCAGCACTGCTGCAGAACCGGCCCCCAGTGACCAAACCATCACCCACGGCCACAAAACTGGCCCCACCCCTCTGGCCCACCGGGAAAACGCCTGGTGCCCACTATTACCAGTCCGGCCCTGGTAGTCCCTAGTACTGAAGGCTACAACTTTGTGTGGATGTGCTCTTTGTATAATAGCAGAATGCCATCACTCACAAATGAAATCAGCCAATTCCTGAAGTGGGCTGACCCTTGCCCTATTCTGTAGTGGGCAGAATATAAATGTAAACACGGCATTTGATTAGTGGATTAAGAAGGCTGACTGAAAGCCCCTATAAGAAGTATATAATATATGCAAGTTTAGTAACTACAAAAGGCCTTGGCTAAAGCCAGATGTAACAAAAAGTGGAGGGTATATTGTTAAGTGCATCAAGGCCTAGGGACCCAGTTTGACAACAGCAACTAACCTGGAACTTTACCCCCAAGATCACTGTGATACAGGTTCATGGCTTACTAGCTGATATATATTCAGGTTTATCTGAAAGCCCTGCCCAATCTCCAAGGAACTATTCCTGCAGTTGTGAATAAAGTATATAATGCCGACTTTGTTTTAAACAAATAAACGACTCATGAGTGGTTTATAAACTCCATTTTAAGCGTATTTATTCAGAAATTATGATGTTCTGAGAAAATGTATGCTTCTGACCATCTTCAGGTATTGTGCTTTTATAAATATCTATCTTCTATCACCTGTCTGTTCATCTACTTTCTTTTTTACCTGCCCACTCTCATCTCGATCGAGCTGTAGATAATGTAACTCTACATTAAGCAGGTAGCATCAAGTTGGCCTGGACCACTTGACGGCTCTCAACTTGGCTCATGGGAGCCAATAGAGTTCTGGGAAATGTGACTATTGAACGATGAAAAGAAACATACAGCCTGATTCATCAAGCCGAAATCGGCTTGCAAAGGGCCAGATTCTGAGAATCTGGCCCTTTGCGAGCGCTATTTTTGCATTTGGGATTCATCATCCCAAATGCAAAAATCGGTAATAGAGATTTCGCTATTTTGCGAGCAATTACATTTAAGGAATCTCTATTTGAGATTCCTTAAATGCAATTCATCATCCATTTAAAAATTGCGAATTCGCAATTTCGGCCCGCTATTTACCGCGAGGTCAAACCTCGTGGTAAATAGCGAAAACTTAGAAAAATGCTTTTAAAAGCATTTTTCTAAGTTGCATGTTGCACACACACATGTCCTTTGGACATGTGTGTGCGCAACACCTGTTTCGATTTGCATTTAAGGGGTGCTACAGGGTGTCCTTTGGACACCCCTGGCACCCTTTAAATCGCTATCTTATTTGCGATTAGCTAATTGCTAATCGCAAATAAGGAATACTCCCCATTCATTCCTATGGGCCTTTTGGCCCATAGGAATGAATGGGGAGTTATTCCTTATTTGCTAATCGCAAATAAGGAATGTGTAGGAATCGCAATTATTTATGCAATTTCTACATGAATCCCGTTTTGCAAGTCCTTAATAGCGATTCCTTATGAATCGCTATTAGGGGCTCGCAAAACGGGAGAATGATGAATCAGGCTGATAATCTCTATTTTAATGACATAAGATGTATGTCTAGGGTCAGCAATCTAGACACACTAAACTAATGACTTGCACAAATCAAAAACAGCCAAAATAAAGTATACTTGATTTCAAATTCCCATAATAAAAAATAGTGTTAGTGTTTCCAAAGTAACAATTCACCTGTTGGATGCAAGTGATGGAGTGCACTTGTTATTATCTTGCTTTAAACGCATGGGCATACAATTGGAGTGACAAGGTGTAAAAACTGCAACTCTTGGCTTCCTGTTTGTACCTTTGGCACTGCCATTGGCATCCCATGTCCCAGGTTTCATGAAAGCAGCAGTAGAAATAGAAAGGAAACTAACCCCACTTACATTGTGCAGCCACCCCCCCCAGCCCTCCAAGTAGACTCTCAGCTGTTGTGAGGTTAACGGTGGGACAAGGGGTTAATCCTGTGATGTTGTCAGTGACTAATGTTAAGTTGATATCACATTTGCAACCCATCGCATGTTGGTGAAATGAGAACCATGATTAAAGTGCTTAAAATGATTAAAGGCCAGTAAAAGGAGGCAAAAGTTAAAGAGTTTGTGATGGGTTATGTGTGTGCGTGTGTTTTGGGGGGTGGAGGGGTATGTATTCCACTATTGAAGGTTACGAGCAATGCATTGACTAGGAGGTTTGTGTAGGGATATTTTGGAAGTTAGAGCTGCAAGTTCGAAGGTGAGGATTAGGGACTTTGAAAAGCCGAACCACTGACAGTGAAAATCACCTGAGGACATTGGTAATGAAGTAAGGATATTAGGTTGGTAAATCAGGTATGTTGATGGTAGACTCGTCCTATTGGTCGTAAAATGTTACCAATTTAGGGATGTTTTTTTTATTCTGCATTCAAGGACAATCAAGAACATTAGGGATCAAAGCAGGGACATTGTTCGATTACAGGGAAAATGAGTGGCGAGACAGGAATATTTGGGATGAACTGGCTTATATCTGTGTACAGGTTTGTGTGTTGTTTATTTAAACCAGGGACGTTTTGAGAACACAGAGACAGCGCAGTACACCAAAACCAAGGCATTATTGTGTGAACAAGACTTTGGAGAGAAACCAGGAAAATGTCAAGGGCAATAGGGACATTAAGGAATAGACATAAGAAATATGGTGTTGGAGGACATTGGTGGAACCAAAAGCAGTGGGGTTAAATGAGGATATTCAGTGGTGAATTGGCAGCACCAGAGGATTAACAGTGGACTTTTTGGAAAGGTTGTAAATCATTGACATTAAGATGAACTGGGGATAAACCATGAACATTTGGGATTGAAGAATGCACATATGCAGGGCGCAAGTATGTTCAGGAGTGAACCAATGACATATGGGAGGGAAGCGAGTGCTGGCTTGGAACATAGTTGGAGCACATAAACATGAAAGCGTCCAACATGGACATTGGGATGACAAGCGATATTGAAAATTCTTTTTTCTTCCTCCCTTATCCTATGGCTCTTGCTCTCTGTTTTCTTTCACACACACGCATGCACACAAAAAACACACACACAGACATGCTCACACAGACAACACACACCAACACATACGCACACTGTGTGGTGCACTCAATCTTCACACAGATTGTATTTGTAACTCAGTCAGACAAACGCTCACCATAAACAACCAAACAGTGCAAACTGTCATGCCTAAGAACATAAATGAACACATATTTGTCACATTTCAATGCAACTGCTATTTCTAGAGTAGTCCTCCAATATAATCAGAATGCCAATCAAGTTAAGGAACAAAAGGGACTTCAGTGTTGATGCTCATAAGTGTCTTATTGATACCCAGAGAAATGCTGATGTCTGTTTTGAGTTGCAATATATATGATGGGAGAAGGTATTCTGGAGAGGGGTCTTGTTGAATAAACACAGAAAATATTTGGTGCTTTTATGTTATCTTTTGTTGTTGAGGTATAGTAAAGAATTTGTGTGGATGTATTTGTCGTTAAGGCACCAGTGGCGATAATACGAATATGGAGCACTTTCCTTGTTTGCGCCATCTTGCACCTTTCAACAGGTGTAAATAAGGAAAGTGTGCCATATTAGAATAAATGCGCTATTCTGAGGGCAGCCGAGAACTCGCACTGTCCCCACTGCAGCACATTTAAGAGAAATACAGAGCAACTGTTTAAAAGCTGCTCTGTGTTTCACTTTGGGCGGCAACCTGCCTGCCCTTTAAGGGGGAATAGAGATCCCCTTGCCGGTGGCTATAGTGAGTGACTGCACCAGCCTGCAGGGCTGCCTTTAGGAGGCGCACTTCAGTGCACCACTTTATTGTGGAGCACTTTCAGTGCACCACTTAAAGGCATATGTGCCTCTCCCCTTTGCAGAAGCAAAGTAATTTCCTCATTTGCATTGGGCTATGCTCCCATGCAATGGGGGATTGCCCTCTCATGATAGTGATGGCGCAACAGGTGAGCCAGTGCTATCTGTATTACAGGAGGGGACCGGTAATAACATTGTGCCCTGGGGAGCTCAAAGGAGGCAGACACGTCTGTTGCGCCCCCCGGGGAACAAAGTATAATACTGGCCTCGGTCTGTAAGGTGTTTTGACATGGACAGGACCTTTTTGATTTAAGTCATCTAGGTTGCATTGGTGTGGAAAATGTGGTAGTCAATTATGATTGCGACAAAGGGAGAGAGGTAAATCTTGACTAGTACAAGTGAGTATAGAATTGCATTTTGGCTTCCAAACAAATATTTCTGAAGTTTGTAGAAGAAGGGGAGTACTTAAGGTCTTGAGATTTGCCAGGGAGGAAAGACACCAACCGAGAAGGGGGCAGTTGGAAGAAGGATAAGTTATACACACCTGAAGACTGCTGCAGCTCTTTACACTTCTAAGAGAGGATTCCAACTTTTGTGGTGTACAGTGCACGGGTGAAGTAAGTAGTTAATCTTTATTGCTCAGTTAATTAAAACCATTGCCAATATTAATACATTAATCAAATACAATTATAATAAAAGATATAAAATGACAATAGCTTCATATGGTAGATAGTGATTACTACAGAAATGTATGCTTCTTTTTCACTGAGCATGGATTAAAATAGCATAAGTCCCTTGTATTGCTTAAGAAGGCTATATTGAAAGTCTTGCGCCTGGGTTTTAAAAATATAAGATGGCAATAACTTCATGTGGTAGGTAGTGGTTACTACAGAAATTTATGCTACTTTCACACTGAGCATTAATTAAGGTAGCATAAGTCCCTTGTATTGCCAGTGGTGGCCGTGTTGAATGTTTTGCCCCTGGGTTTTAAGCCACGCTGAGATGTAAACTTGGTGCGTAAAAGAAACTTGTTATTCACCGGAGTCTATAAATTTGTGGTGATCCCCTACTATTTAGTTATGAACTGATTTGCAGTCGGGAATCTATTCCTTGCCCGTATTTAGAGGTTGGTTCACTGTTCAATGCCCCTTTAGGTTTGCTTCTTAGGTTAACTTCAGCCAGTGTCTGCCGTCTGACTTTCTTGTGTCTTTTCTGCTTTCTCCAAGAATTTAACGACATGGCATGCTAATTGAATGTTTTTTCCGTCGAAGCAAGCACGGGTGGGTTTAGAAGTAACAGCCAGGCGTATGGGTTGATGAAGGCGGAGGCGGGATGCCTTAAAAACTCACACCACGTTTTACATTGGGTTTCACTTTTTAATGCTTATAAATAACCCTTTTATTTCTTGAAATGAACCAGATTGAAATCTTAGCTAAAAATATCTGGTGTACAATAGCTATTTTCAGGCCAGGACCCCTTGTAGAAAGCAGGCAGTTCCTTCGGTCTCTGAGATCTCTCTATTTTCAGAGCTAATCATTTCTGAAGTTAACCTTTGTCCCGTATCTGGCTCTCGTCCTGCGTTGATGGTCTTCCCACTCCAGAGATTTATGACCTGTGGCTTCTTTTGAAACATTCGTACTCCCCTGCCTGTGCTCAGGAATCTGCTGAATGTGGTTAAGGATGTACAGTTTGTGCACGATCACTGACTGACTGTTGACCCGGCCAAGAAACCCGAAAGGCATATTATGAACTATAATGCGTCTAGTTGTATGCTCATCTGCAAATTCTATTTTTTATTTTGGTTGGTTTCTAGTTTTCTAGGGGGGTCTCACCGAATTCTTCACCGACTGCAGGAGGGGTCACGCTGCTCACAGTGACCAGACGCCGTGCTGCACCTCTTGACCACGCCGCTGGGTCCCTGACGCTGTGGTCGCCCACGCCGCCGTGTAGTACCATCACACGGCCGCGGAGAGGAGCGGACCACAACACCCAGCTTGCCCGGGCTACTGCACCGCCCACTTCCTGCTGACAGCGCCAGGAGGCACACAAAAGGAGACGGCTCCCGGAGTCGAGCGGGGGTCTCACCGAATTCTTCACCGACTGCAGGAGGGGTCACACTGCTCACAGTGACCAGACGCCGTGCTGCACCTCTTGACCACGCCGCTGGGTCCCTGACGCTGTGGTCGCCCACGCCGCCGTGTAGTACCATCACACGGCCGCGGAGAGGAGCGGACCACAACACCCAGCTTGCCCGGGCTACTGCACCGCCCACTTCCTGCTGACAGCGCCAGGAGGCGCACAAAAGGAGACGGCTACCTCCGCCTCGCGGACGCGCGCGGGCGGCGTCGGGCGGAGCCCGGGCAGAGGGCGGGCCGTCTAAGGCCGTCCAAGGACGACCCGGGACGGGACGGGCTATATCTCTAACAACATGGGTAAGCGCAAATTAGTTACTCCGGTGCAGGGAGAAGCTAAGGCCAAGGTTCCCAAATATACGACTAGTATAATTACATACTTGACGTCAAAAGTCGATGAATTATCCACCCAGATAGCGGTCTCTGAACGTGCGCTGGGGCTGGAAACTACATCTGTAGGCACAAGCTCTATTAACACCTTGCCTATTAGCTGTGCACCACTGGAGCCGAGGATCATCATTGAATCATGCCGACCAAACGTGGCGCTGACTCCCTTTGCCTTCTCCAGAACTTCCTGTTACTATTGCACCTTCTACATCTATGGACATGGGTGTCAAAGAAAATATGGCTAACACTCAGTCCAGGGATCAGCACGCTAGTTACATCACCGAGGAGGGTCTCTCGCCTTTACTGGAAAAACTCTTTTCTGATAGACTTGAATCCGCCTTAATTCAGATTGCAACAGATATAACTGAGACTCTGAAGGATTGTGTTAATAACCTGTTGAGAAAATGTGAACGCATTAATGAGTTCTTAAATAGTCAGGCCCCTGTACTGCCATCACATAATCTGACATGTCCTCGTGTCCCACAGGTTTCTGCACCTATAGAAATTGACCCGCCGAATAACCCTGTTATAAACCCGCCCGCAGAAAACTCTGTGTCTAACAAAGGGAACGTTGTAAATGGTGGATACATGCCCCTGCTGCAAACAGCACATAACCCTGTTCTGTTGGAAAAGCCACGAGGTCTTCTAGGAGAACGGGTGGGCAGGGTACCTCCAGTGCACCTACCCCCCGATGCAACTCCCTTTGTAGCAGTATTGGTAAATGTGCCTAAATTAGACACGGGGGAGGTGGAACATCATGAAACGCTGCTATATCACAGGGAAAAATGGTGTAATGCGAATTGCACGGGTGATAGTAACATCGCAGCTAATATCATGATGTGTAGAAGGGTTAATTGGGTGGGAAAAACCAAAAAATGCATGGCAGGAGACTGTGTTATAGTTAATTTTAAATCTCGGGATGTCACTAGACGCCTTTTTTGGGATGCTTCCCCATTGGACCCATTAGGTAAGGGTGTGTGCGCCATGCCTCTGGGTTTTTTCTATCCACCTGCACTCATGACAGCTGGAGGTGGGCACGGTAGGCCGCAGCAAAATAACAATCATGGGGTAGAGGGTAGACAAAATTTTCCGCCCCAAGGGAATGAATGGGTGACAAAGAAACCTAGGGGCAGTGGTGTAGTCACTTCTGCAAGGAATACATACATAGATAACCTGCCACTTTCTAATAGATTTGCGGCCCTTGCCAATCAGGCAAATATGGACTGACTAGAGCCCCAGCAATTAAATTTGATAGCTAATGTCCAGGATGATAACGTCAACATCCCTACCCCATGTAACATCACATCTAATGAAAGGGAGGTTACAATAGAGCAAGGTAATAGAAAAGTTAAGATTCTGTCCTGGAATATTGCGGGCTTACGTGCCAAACAGAATGACCCGATTTGGTTGGGTAAGTTGAAAGAACACGATATAGTTGCCATGCAGGAAACATGGGCAAGGGATAATTCTTTTTGGTTGGATGGCTATTCTTCATTCTTTGTCAATGCACAGTGTACCCCGGTGGGAAGGGACAGAGGTGGCCTGATGTTACTGGTGTCTCTCAATATAGCTGGAAGTGTGAGGGAATTCACTAGCTCGTCACATCATTTTCAGTTCCTGGAAATCCTCCACCCAGATAAAAATAAGACTGTTCTTATTAATTGTTATAACTCCTTGCAGGGTGGACCCCCAAATTTTGTTTTAGAAAGTTTAAGTATGTTTATAACTGATTATATGTCAAAACAAACCACTTTTGTTCAAATCATTTTAATGGGTGATTTTAATGTTCATTTGTGCGGTTTACACTGTCAGATCAAAGACTTTAATGGGCCCGACCTTACGACCCCCCCGCATTTTGAGCATAGTTTGAAGGGATCAGCTATGGAACAACTGTTATCAGCAAATGACTTATATGAACCGGGTTTTTCTGATCTCAACGATCGTGTGGCCACGTATAATGCGAGGGGTAGTGAATCTATCATTGATTACATTTTTTTATCTCCGGGACTCCTCCATTATGTTCACTTTTATAATGCCATCGAAAGCGGATTTAGTGACCACAATCCGGTGTCCTTAGTCCTGGATGGGTCGCTTGGACTGCTCAAAGGGGCTTTGTTGGTCACTTCTGTGAAGAATGTAATGAGCAAAGACCAAGGGAGGCAATTAAAATGGTGTAAAGTCTGCCCAGAGGACTTTTTAAATCTTATCAAACAAGATATGATGGCGGAACTTCAGATTTGTAGGGACCTTGAAAGGGGGGGTAAAGAGATAATTGCTGCCTTTGAGGCTATCTGCTCTAGGGTGGAAGAAGAGCTTACACTTAGCCCAAAGAGGGGACCTGCCCCAGTCTCTGGTTGGTTCGACCATACTTGTTCGAAAGCTCACTCTGCATTGATGGCTGCGCTTAAACATTCTCCCAGAAATAAGTTAGTGGTAGCGCAGCTCAGGAAAAAATATGCTGAGGCGGTAAAGACACGCAAAAAAAAACGTAAAAGAAGAAGCCTGGGACGCTTTAATGGATTCAACCACCCTCAAAGACAGTTCTAAATTCTGGTCCATAATAAATAACCCCTTATTTGCCCAATCACGTAATATAGACCTTGAGGCAAATATACCAGAATCAGAGTGGCTTAATCATTTTTCAGTCATTTATGGGAGCAATCAGGTTTATGAAACATTTCATATACCCTGCTATTCTGACTTGCAACCCAATCCAGATTTTAATGAAAATGAAGTTAAGGTCGCGATAATTAGTTCTGCTAAGAGCAAAGCCCCGGGACCCGATGGGGTTCCCCTAGATTTTTACAAATCAAACCCGGACATGTGGGCCACGATATTAACGAATGTTTTTAACCATGTACTTGTAGGGGGTTTCCCAAATACCTGGACATGCTCAATCATTGTCCCAATCTTTAAACAAGCATTTACAATGCAATGGTTTCGCCTTTGGAAAAGTTAGAGTTATTGCCATTGTAAATGACAAAATTTGTATTTATGTGTTGGTTTTGAAAACAGATAAATAAATGGCATTGTCATTTACATTGCCATTAGCGTAATCTCTGCAGTCACTCTGCACTCTCTAGCACTCCCTAGAACTCCCTACTCACTCAGCACTCTCTAGCACTCCCTAGCACTCCCTACTCACTCTGCACTCCCTATGCACTCTGCACTCCCTCTGCACTCTGCACTCCCTATGCACTCTGCACTCTGCACTCCCTATGCACTCTGCACTCCCTATGCACTCTGCACTCCCTATGCACTCTGCACTCCCTTTGCACTCTGCACTCCCTTTGCACTCTGCACTCCCTATGCACTCCCTATGCACTCTGCACTCCCTATGCACTCACTCTGCACTCCCTATGCACGCACTCCCTATGCACTCTGCACTCCCTATGCACTCTGTACTCCCTATGCACTCTGTACTCCCTATGCACTCTGTACTCCCTATGCACTCTGCACTCTGAACTCCCTATGCACTCTGAACTCCCTATGCACTCTGCACTCCCTATGCACTCCCTATGCACTCTGAACTCCCTATGCACTCTGACAACATACTCACCAGGGACACTGTGGAGGGCAGAGGAAGTGTCCGTGTCTGGAATACCATATAATGTCCCTTTGTAAGTACCCACCTGCGATGGGAGAGCAGTGTGGGTAAGAAATCCTCTCCTGGTAAAGGGTAGGGGTGAGCGGAAGCAGGACTCCCGATGGACAGTGTGGAGAGAGAGAGGGGCATGACGCCTCACGTGGAAGTGAGGCGGGCAGAGGAAGTAGGCCTCAGTCTGGATGGAATATCAACTCCCCGCAGCCCTACAAAGACAGGACTCGGGTACTGCCTCCCTCTTCCTGCTCCTCTCTCCTGCGGCCCTGGGACCCTGACTGAAAACCCTTCCTTGGGGGGCCGCCGGGAGCTGTGCTGCCCGCTTCTAGCTGCGAACAGTGTGACGCAACCAGCAGCCCCCTCGCATACACCGCAGAGACAGGAAAGGACAAGGGGCTCCCGTTGTATCCAAGCACCGAGACCAAGGCAAACACAAACATAATTAAACACAGACTGTTTCAAATAAACCCCAGAAGAACAGAGAGAATAAGATTTCCGTGTGTGAGAGAGAGAGAGAGAGAGAGAGAGAGAGAGAGAGAGAGAGAGAGAGAGAAAAAATGTTGGTCGAAGATGGGGGCAGAGGTGATGGGGGCGCCACAGCTGGTTAAGTAGCAGAAGTTGGCCGGGGAGCTTCGCGTTGGCGGAGGGGTCGAGAGATGCCAAACAGGGGAGGCGGCGGTGGGGGCAGAGCTCTAAGAAGGAGCGGGAGCTCTAAACTCGGTGGGGGAGCTAACGCTTGGCAGATGTGGCCTAATCGCTGCCAACTCCGGAGCTAGGGAACAGGTTCGAGTCCTGACGGCGGATCAACATTCTGTGGTCCTGGACAAACCACTTAAGCTACTCGTGCTCCCCCCCACCCCCCAAATGAATATGACTGTGTAAAAAGCAAGCTGGAGCTCGTGCCCAGCGCTCCAATATCTTTGGCCCAAGTTCATGCCACATAAAACTGAAAACAAATAAAGCTGTGGGAAAGTTGACTTACTGGAGAGAGCAAGGCCGTGGTTGGGGAAGGGATGCATGGTTGGTGCAGAAAGCAACGCTTGAGGAGTAGAGTCGGTTGTGGAGCAAGGGTTTTTGCCCCAGTAGGTGAAGTGTCGATTTGTTACCTTACCCCGCCATTTTCTGGCAGCGTCAATCTGACGCTCACTCCCACATATGAGATAGTTAACCGCCCTCAAATGACTTTTTTTGTATTTATAAATGTTCGAGTGCTTCATAGCCATTACAAGGCACGAAGTGCTCGGAGTTGCAGAGGGCGTGTGTCGTGTGCCCTGTATGGCTGGTGTTTTGGCCGTGCGCGAGGTACACTGGTGTCATCTGACTTGTGTCGCTGCATGAATTTGAAGCACAAACGAGAAAGCCATTGGACGCGTAAGCATTACATGATATTGTATACATGGATGTTAAGTGCCTGAGGGCTGTGTAGACAATGTGGTAAGTGTCTTGGTGTTGCATGTATGGAAGAGTTTGCTCAGCATTGCTGCAGGTGTGTATCGGTGCCAACACGTACGCGCAGGAGATAAATATGGCAACATAAGCAGTACCGCATGCACACACCTAACCTAACCCACGGAGAAGGAGACCCGACACGAGGGAAGGAGGAGGCGCACGGGGATGCACGGGACAGAGGCGCAGGGGACATGGTGACTTCTACTACGGGGGGAGGGGCGGACACCGACAATGTGTCCCGACGCCCCTCTCCCCTTGCAGGCACTCACCGGGTCCGGCGGCTGCTGGACAAGAGCTCCCGCTCCTCGGGACTCTCCGGGGCTGCGGAGGGACGTTCTCTTTCCCCGGGGCTCCTCCTGTGCAAGCAGATCGACTCACCTGCACCTTGCGACGGCGGCACTTCTCCGGTCTCCCTTTTCGGCATGGGAGACCGGCAACATCGACGGCGGCAATCTCGCTGGCACTTCTCCGGTCTCCCTCTTTGGCATGGGAGACCGGCAACGTCCTCCGCATCTCCCGGGGCTCCCTCCAGGCCACGGGAGCCCCGCGGGCGCCGCCATACTTCTTGCCGTCTTCCTTCTTCCCCCGGGCTGCGGGGGGCGGGCACTTCCGGCCGGCCGCGCTAGGATTGGCCGGCCGGCCGGTCACTTCCGGGTCGCCGCGGGCAGCGCGGCGGCCCGTCTCTAGCTCAGGCAGGCGGGCGGCGAAGTTTCCCGAGGAGTGGGCTCCCTCGTGGACCAGCAGTGACGTCCACGCAGCTTCACCAATCAGGAGCAGGATAGTCACTGGTGCCGGCAATGCCGGACCAGATTCGGGGGCGTTCCCGGCTTTCGGCTGACGTCGCGTGACGTCGGCAAAAGCCAAAGAATCTCGGGAACGCCTCCGAATCTGGTCCGGCATTGACGGACAGGCCCCTCGTCCAATGGCTAGGCTCCATTTATGGAGCCAGCCAATGAATGACGAGGGCCGACCCAAAGCCACACTACAGTTCTCATTAGATTTCTCCTGCGCAAAAGCTGCTTGCGCAGCTTTTTGCAGTCGAAACCTAAAAAGGACTAAGAAATGACCCCAAATGCTACCGCCCCATTTCCTTGCTGGATTCTTCTATGAAGATCCTGGGTAAAGTACTGTTGGCTAAAATTAACAAGTGGACACTAGAAAATGACATTTTGTCCAATGCTCAGTATGGTTTCCGGACAGGAAGAGGAACAGAGGACCAATGCCTAAATTTGCACATGATAATTTCTAAATATACAAAGGCAAAAAAGGGGGCAATCTTTGTTGCTTACATGGATCTATCCACTGCATTTGATTTAGTAAACAGATCAAAGCTGTGGGCCATGCTGTTAAAAATGGGATTGGATCCTCCTCTGGTCTACTTTTTAGCTGAACTCCACAAGGATTTAAAGGCTTCCATTAGAATGGATCAAGAGGGACATCGTACAGCATGGTTTAAATCAGGCAGGGGTGTACGGCAAGGCTGCATCCTTGCTCCTATGCTGTTCACTTTATACATAAATTCTCTGGAAAAAAACCGTTTGGCTGCTTCTGTGGACACACCGCGTGCAGGAGACACTCATATTCCAGTGCTCCTGTACGCGGATGACGCCGCCTTAATAGCTAGGACACATCTTGGCCTCCAGAGACTCTTAAATGCATTCAGTGACTTTATGTCTTCTCTTGACCTTGTGGTTAATAATTCTAAATCCCACGTTATGGTTTTTGGGGCTGCTAAAAATAATACTAAATCTTTCTATTGTAAGGGGGAAGTGATCACTAATGTAAAAGTTTTCACTTACCTCGGTGTAATTTTTGACACCAAGGGTAGTTGGTCTCCTCAGATAATAGCAAAAACTAAAGCAGTGAGGAGCTCTGTTAACGCCATCTTGAGCTTCTCAAGGAGACTCGGGGGGAAACCAAGTGGTGCATTATTAGCCTTGTATAGGGCGAAATCACTGGCTATAGCTAGGTACGGAGCTGGATTGTGGGGCTATGTAAAAACTGAAACTATCCAAACAGAGGTTAATAAGTTTTTTTTTGTTCTATGTTAGGACTCCCCTTGTCGACAGCAACCTTTTCTGTCCACCAGGAGCTTGGAGTAGGGTACATTACTGATATCCTCTCTATGGCACCCATTCTTTTGTGGATTAGGGTCTGGATTAATAACAACTTAGGTCTTAATCACAAAATTCTGATGGATTGTTTAAAACTTGACAAACATAAAGACATTGCTTGGCTGTCATATATTTATAATTGCTCAGTAGAACTAGGACGCCCGGAGATTTTCTCCTCTCCGTTTGACCTGAAAAAAGCAGACTTAGCTTGGGTCAAGGAAAACTTCTACAAGCTTAAGACCTTGGAGAGAGAGCAACTCCAGCTAACGAAACCTACGGTTAAAGCACATTATATGACAATTACCTGCATAGCCATCCAACCGTATCTTGCCCTGGTTAATATCCCGTTTCACAGATGGCTTCTGGTTAAGTTTCGATTTAACCAGATTTATTTGGTACTCTGTGATAGACAGGGATGGTTCAAGCCCGAGGATGCACCTGTATGCAAATGTGACAATTTCTCCATTCAAGACAATATGCACCTTATGTTGTTCTGCCCCTTTTATAATGTTCCAAGGATGAAGTATTTGGTCCCTTTGTTGAAGGGGAAAGCTTTCATACAAGCTAAACCAGCTCTATTGTTTCTACAAATGCTTGAATCGCCTTTGGTGATGTTCAGTGTAGCAAATTACCTTGTTGCTGCTGTTCGGATTAGGAAGAGGAAAATATAAGTCTAACATTGGGGACTGTGATGAATGTGGTATACTTCGCTTTTTTGCACATGATGATCTTTTTAATCTGACTTTTTTACTGATTTTATATATTGTATTGTATGAAAAATTGTATCTGCACCTGGATTGCCTTTTAATTGTTATAGTATGCTTTTATGATTTTTAACAAAATCGAATAAAGTGGTTTTTGACTTGACTTGACTTGACTAGTTTTCACAGAGAGGAGGCTTCTGTATATTTGCATTTATTTTATAAGAGGTCATCTGGTCTCCCAACTTACAATATCCTTTTATAGGTGCTGTTGGGGTGCTTTACCTCTTATATTATCACTAGATATAACTGTGCTATCTGAGGCCTGGACCTTTCGTGTTTGTGAAACATTTAATTTTGCCATCCCCTGTTCTAGGTATATTTTCAGTCCCATTATAATTTCAATCTATGGAATGAGTATTTAAAAGGAAGTGCACAAAGGGTGCAAGTGAACTCAGTTGCCTTTTAGCCAGTTATGTCAAATGCATCTTTTCTCTCCATTTTTAGTTCTGGTTTGACAGTGCATATGCCAGTAAGAGCTATTATTTGAAAATAAATCGACTGGGCATTAACTCCACCCAATGGAGTATTTGTCTCGCATCTCATGCTACCTCATGCTATTGGCTGTTTGGTGTATTATTCCCCTCAATATGGAGTGGTTGCTTTACAATGTATGAGGGACTATTTTATTTCTCAAAAGTGCACCAAATAATTACACACTAAGGGCCGGATATACTAGGAAAGTAGTTACAAAAATCTGGGTGTAATGTGTGCACTTACTTTTTGGGAACCTTTGCTTATTTTGCGATCTGATTTCTGAACTAATACCTCTGCTCGCAAAATAAATCACAAGGGGCCATAGAACGACCAGCCTAATTAACTTTCATCATCCAGGTAACAATTTGCGACCCCCTGTGATTGGCTACAATCACATCGTTGGTGGCCTGTAATGGACAGCAGACTCCAATCCCTGTGATTAACTTCAATTCTCATTTTTGATAATCAGAACCTGCTGCAGCATTTGGTAATTAAACACTTCTAAAATGGAAAACCTTTTTCAAAGCCCACCTCCGCACCCCCAAGTTCCCCCAGTTCCTCAAAGCAACCAGGACAGCTTTTTCTATTTCTTTAAAAAAACATTTTTTTTATTTTTTCTGTTTTTTAAAACCTCAGTGTGAAAGCAGAGTAGTCCCCTGGACTATTGCCTACTCCTCCTGAAAATGTCACCTCAATTCCCAAAGTGTAAGAGGTTCAAAGGGGACATCCGCTTTGCGAATCCGTTACCACCCCAATTTGGGAGTCAGAAACCGGTCAATGGTTTGTGATCAGAATTACAGTCACACACCATTGATACATACGTTAATTGTGATTAGGTAATGATTTCTAAACCCATTTTGCTAAATGGGGTTAATACATATGTAAAAATGTGTTAGCAGTTGCAAACCCTGTATTTTATCGAATCTGGGGGTTTGGGACCCCAGAAAACCTTTGTACAGCTGGACCTTGATTCTTTATCTCTTTGACGATTTCTATACAGAAAGTATTCGTCCTTGCTTTGTCCTTTTCAGATTAGTGTTGCCAATGCTTTAAAAACAAATATTAGTAGAGCCTTTCCCAACACTGCCCCACTCCCCGAAATAACCCTGTGAGGATACAGCTCACTCTGAAGTATTAGGATATTTCAACAGAGCCACTTTAGGCCTGCCTGAAAAGTCTATTTGTTTTGTGAATTCCTTTAAAAATGCTGCTTTTTACAGGTTTGTTCTCCCCATAATAATCCCACATTAAAACAATGTTACATAAAGCAAGATTAACTCTTTTAGCAAAATGAGCAAGACAGCTTTAAAAAAAAAAATTGCACCTTACAATGCAGTGTGTGGCACCACACGTACTGTAAAAACGTGCAAATATCAAGGACCCCCTCTATGTGAATATAATTCCTGGGAAAGGGCGTAACATATAATTAAAAACAACAATCCCAGGCAATATGTGGCAAAAGCAATGTAAAGAAGGAGTTCAGAGAAAAAATTATATTAAAAAATCATACATTTTAATTATTTCCGTTAACAATTTGATAAAAGTAACGATGGTTTCTTCGACACGTGTTTCAACACTGGGGGTGTCTTCGTCAGGAAAATACCATCAAACACAAAAAATCTATTTGTTTTCTATCTGTATAAACAGTTTATTTAAATTGTACATTTTGCATTTGCTCATTTGTTTTCCATGTGTATAAATTGGGCCCAGTGGGACTAGAGCCCAGTGAACAAATTGGAAAGATTGACAATGCGTCCTGTACATGTCAGATTTATGCAAGCAGCGTTTTTTATATACAGATTTATATACAAAAAATGAAAAAGAAGTAAGCAATGTACCATAATAATGAGTTCTAAATATTGTTCATTTGATTTTAGATTTTTTGTGTTTGATGGTATTTTCCTGACGAAGACACCCCCAGTGTCGAAAAGCGCGTCGAAAAAACCATTGTTACTTTTATCAAATTGTTAACTGTGCAATGAATTTTGAATGTATTATTGAAAGTCACTGACTGCTGTTTTTAAATACAGACATCATTTATGGAAATAATTAAAATGTATGATTTTTTAATATATTTTTTTCTCTAAACTCCTTCTTTACATTCCTTTTGCCACATATTGCCTGGGACCACACGTATTGTATACAGAACCCCCGCAGTATAACACTTTTACTTTACATCCCTTTAAAGGTCGTCAGCTAGGTGGTGTGTAAGAGTTAGATATGTAACATGACTTTCGCCCCCATTTGACTTCTCTGGAGTGGACATGACATGGATTGGTTGCTTTCGCTGATGACAAAGGCGCCAACGTTAGGCCAGAGGAGACAGGAAATGTCGCCTAATGGTCAGAACTGCCGACTATGGAACTGAGGGGCACGGTTCGATTCCCGGCGTCGGCTCAACATCCTGTGATCTGGGGCACGCACATCACTTTATCTAGCCGTGCCTAACAAATAACAATTAAAAAAATCTGACCTCGTGGGTGCGTCTCCAGTGTCTCAATGACATTGGCCCGAGTTAGCGCTATATTCAACTGCAAAAAATAGAAATATTATATTAGGCATTGTGGCAGCTCTCCACAGGCACGCGGAGTTCAGCGATGGGCTCGGTGCCTCCCAAACAAGGGAACGTGGCTCCTCTCCAGTTACTGCTAGTCAGCTCTGCTTCTCAGACAAAAACCACATGACAGTGCCCTGTACTGATAAACGTGGCTGCATTTGATGGTTTGGGAATGGGGTAACATGGGTTTATTACAAGTGAGTAAACATCCCCATGCCTCTATAGTTTCCACTAAACCCCAGATAAAGATGCAGAAATATTTGAATTAATCATAGAGCGACCATTGGTGAGTAAGAATTAAAATCTTCTGTTTATAAAGTTTCCTTTTAATGCTCACCACTTGACGCAACCGCTTTCCCGCCCTTTGATACCTCACTAGTCATAGAGGTGAACTCATTCCTACATTTTGATCTGCCCAGTTCACGTGTCACTGCCCCATGAGCAGAGGAAACTTTGAACTCCACTTCAAAGTAGGGCCAAACATGCTAGATGAGAATATATGTCTGCCTCCTCGGTAAAACGTTGTATTTTATAATCGTTTTTTTCAGTGACGTTTGACCTTTGTGCCTATGATTTCATTTTTTTTGCATTTTAATTTAGAATTCCTGCACCTGAAAGTTCATTTTGGATCTTTAGAGGTCCCACAACAGCCAATAATATTCAGCAGAGTAGACAACACGTAAAGAGAAGAGAAAACAGAGAGGAGACTAGTGGTGACCTCGAGGTTAGCACTGGAAGATAAAATGTTTGCTAACACGTCTGAAAATGGCGCAGCATTCAACCAGTTAGATGCATTCTGGAAGAAAAAAGATCCAGGAACTAATTTATGAAAACTGTTGCATCGCTGAGTGAAAACTGCAATGCAACAGTTTTCACTGCGCCCCCCTTGCGACACTGTATGACCATCATGTCGCAGTGAATGACAGATACGTCAGTATTACTGACGTATCTGTCGTCGCAAAACTGACTCATTGCTGGAGTTGTGTCGGAAGCGTGACGCAACTCCAGCATTGCAGGTGGGCGGGCTATGATTATAGCATTGAGTCAGTCTCACGCCTGCTGTGAGGCAGTCATAAGATATTGACGCAGTGGCGTCCTAGAAGTGTTGTACTACAATTTCATAGATTTCAATGTGCTACTTTTACAAGACATTTTGCTGCGGAACGCCAAACCTGCACACATTTTACCTGGCGCAGGCATTACGTGGTGCAGAGGTTTACTAAGTGTCGCATCTGCCTAGATGTGTCACATTGTAAATAGGGCGCAACATGGCGAATTATTTACGCTGCTGGTGCGTCACAAAAGTGATGCACCAGAGGCGTAAAAGTATTGCAAGGCCTCATAAATAAGGCCCCCAGTTAGGTCCTAAGTCCAGGGAGTATTATTCCACTAGCTGTATGTTAAAGTTTCCTGCTAATATTGTTGGAACTATCCAATGACATTTTTTACGGTAAATAACGTTTACCCCAAAACTTTTTCCCCGCAGGGAATCACAACGCGGTCGTTTCAACGACCGCGTTGTGATTCCGCATACCATTACTCCGCAAGTCATAACAACGACTTGCGGAGGGGGTGGGGGTGTTGGATTTAAAATCCAATACCTTCCCTAGTGTCCGCACAGACTGGAGTTGGAATAGTAAATTATACTATTCCAACATCCAGCATCGCCCCTCCACAAGTTGTTGTTCCGGCTTACGGAGTAATGGTATGTGGAAACACACCGCGGTCGTTGTAAGGAACGCGCTGTGATTCCCTGCGGGGAAAAAGGCTGCGGGATAACGACAGAGATTAATTTTTCCCATTTCTGAATCTTGTGCTACTTTCTGGTGAATTTAAGTCCTGCGTTTGTAGATCCAAACTTTTTTTTCTATCTGATTCCGGTGAAGCGCCTTTAGCAAAGAGAGACCAAGTGCTGCAGATGAGTGGCCTTCTTTTCTTTATTTACAGGTCTAAACGTGTGTTAAATAATTTGCGAAGTGGCTCGTGTATAGGTTTACGTTGATACAATCCAGGAATCATTTTCAAGTGGAGTTCACGAGAGAGCCAAGACTTAAGTGATCAAAACCCCAGGAAACTCACCGAAAAAAAACACCCCAATTCATAAAATTGAAAAAGCATTAAGTTCCAATCAGAAGCCGGGGATACATTTGAATCATTTGGTAGAAGTGATATCGTCTATTAAAAATGACGAAAAATCAATGCAGCCCACTATTGTTTTATCTTAAATTGATGGTGAGTGATAACTGAGTTCGTTTTATTTACAAATGTAAAAAATGCCATTTTGTAACTCGCGTCGAACGGCATTTATATAATCTCTGTTTAAATTCACATAAAGGCGTTGTGCAGTGAATGCTGGCACAGAAAGCTCAGAACGTTTCTAAATCCACATCTGTTGATTTTGTTTTAAATTAAATTTATAAATATTCAGAGGTCTTTTTCATTTAATAAAAATAGCAAGTAGTGCAGAATTTCAACGGTATTTAACATTCCACTGTTCAGAAATAAATGTCAGACTACGATGAGGCATTCCACACCTGAGCAGGTCAGGTATTAACCGGAGCAAACCTTTTCTGACACACTGGGCCTGATTAGGATGTTGTCGGAAAGGCTCCTCCTTTCTGCCCGCTTCATTACAATAGAGGCGGTCGGAAAGGAATCACACCGGTCATTCCGATGGGCTCGGAGAGCCCGTTCGCCGGTCGGAATGCTGTCAGTAATCCCAAGGGCAGCTGTTTCCACCTGAGGGATTACGATGTCGGATTTCAACAGCCGTTCTGTGCCAGCCTTTCTGACACAGAAAGGCTGTCGAAACTCGACTTTGGGGGCCTCCGGCAGGGCATCCATGGGTGCACGGCCTTCGGTTGGAGGCAGAGGGCCCCCCTGTGATCCCTGCACCCTGTGGCAGGCACCTTGAGGTGCCTGCCATGTGTTGCAGGGATGAACTGTACCTCCTATTTTACATTGTGAGCACGTATTCTGGCCAGAATACATACTCCCATTGTAAAGTATTGGTATGCGACCGAACAGTGTTCGGTCGCATCCTAATTATTCCGTCAGGACTGCCCCTCTGGTGTCGGTTGGTCCATTGACCAAGACGATGTTGGGAGAAGGAAACTCTGCCCGACATCGTAATAAGGCCCATTGTCTTTTAGTGCTAAAGTGTATCACACAAACTTATGGGTGTGGCTTGGAGCCACAAGAGGGCGGATGCCAAGGTTTTGGGTGGGTCGTGTCCTGCTGGTGCTCAGCAACAGCAGTTCTAAACAAGCATTGGAAATGCAATAGGTCTCGGATTTATTTGAGTTAGAGCTAATGGCATTGTAAATGGCAATGTCTTTTAGCCATGTGTTATGGAGTGTATGCATGTGGTGTGTAGTGGAATTATGTGGGTTGGATTGGAATTGTAGCAATGGTGGCATTCTGCGATTGTTACAATAGTTAATTGTGGATGCGTTAACAATTGATGTGTGCACTGATGGCTGGTGGTGTGTGTGCCTGTAGAAATTGTGCACTGATGGCTGGTGGTGTGCGTGCCTGGTGGAAGCGTGCACTGCCGGCTGGAGGTGTGTGTGCCCGGTGAAAGCGTGCACTGACGGCTGGTGGTGTTTGTGCCCGATGAAAGCGTGCACTGACGGCTGGTGGTGTTTGTGCCCGGTGAAAGCATGCACTGACGGCTGGTGTTGTGTGGTTGTGTGTGTGGTTGCGTGTGTGGTGGTGAGTGTGTGGTGGTGAGTGTGTGGTGGTGTGTGTGTGTGGTGTGTGTGGTGTGTGTGGTGTGTTTGGTCTTATGTGTGTGGTCTTATGTGTGTGGTATTATGTGTGTGTGTGTGGTGGACTTAGTTCGGGTTTTTGTACCCTGCACACTCACACACTGCTCACCCTACACACTCACACACTGCTCACCCTGCACACTCACACACTGCTCACCCTGCACTCACACACTGTTCACCCTGCACCCTCACACACTGCTCACCCTACACACACACACACTGCTCACCCTACACACTCTCGCACTGCTCACCCTGCACACTCACACACTGTTCACCCTACACTCACACACTGTTCACCCTACACACTCACACAATGTTCACCCTGCACACTCACACACTGCTCACCCTACACACTCACACAATGTTCACCCTGCACGCTCACACAATGTTCATTCTGCACGCTCACACACTGTTAACCCTGCATGCTTACACACTGCTCACCCTGCATGCTCACACACTGCTCACCCTGCATGCTCACACACTGCTCACGCTGTACGCTCACACACTGCTCACCCTACACACTCACACACTGCTCACCCTACGTAATGCGAAAAGACCTAGCTCTGCCCTTTGGCCTGTGTTGTAATCGTACAGTAGGTTGTGAGTAGTTGCGCTTGATTGGTTGGGGCGTCCCCTCCTAGCTGCTCCCCTCACAGAGGGCCGGCTGCCTCCATGAAGCTCCCAAGACACGTGTTCAGCTGTTCTTTGTTTTAGCTCCTGTGTGTCAGTGCACCATGTAAGCGCACAAGCATACCCTGCTCTCTCTGGAACACTCACACTGCTGAGTCTCTCACTCTGCTGTCACTCTCACTCTGCTGTCTCCCTCACTCTGCTGTCTCTCTCACTCTGCTGTCTCTCTCACTCTGCTGTCTCTCTCACTCTGCTGTCACTCTCACTCTGCTGTCACTCTCACTCTGCTGTGTCTCTCACTCTGCTGTGTCTCTCACTCTGCAATCACTCTCACTCTGCAGTCACTCTCACTCTGCTGTCACTCATGCAGTCACTCTCACGCTGCAGTCACTCTCACTCTGCAGTCACTCTCACTCATGCAGTCACTCTCACTCTGCAGTCACTCTCACTCATGCAGCCACTCTCACTCTACAGTCACTCTCACTCTACAGTCACTCTCACTCTGCTGTCACTCTCACTCTGCTGTCTCTCATGCTGTCACTCTCACTCTGCTGTCACTCTCACTCTGCTGTCACTCTCACTCTGCTGTCACTCTCACTCTGCAGTCACTCTCACTCTGCAGTCACTCTGCAGTCACTCTCACTCTGCTGTCACTCTCACTCTGCTGTCACTCACACTCTGCTGTCACTCACACTCTGCTGTCACTCATGCTGTCACTCACTCTGGTTTCACTTACACTCTGCTGTCACTCATGCTGTCACTCTCACTCTGCAGTCACTCACTCTGCAGTCACTCTCACTCTGCAGTCACTCTCACTCTGCAGTTACTCTGCAGTTACTCTCACTCTGCAGTCACTCTCACTCTGCATTCACTCTCACTCTGCTGTTACTTTCACTCTGCTGTCACTCTCGCTCTGCTGTCACTCTCACTCTGCTGTCACTGTCACTCTGCTGGCACTCACACTCCGCTGTCACTCATGCTGTCACTCACTCTTCTGTCACTCATGCTGTCACTCTCACTCTGCTGTCACTCATGCTGTCACTCTCACTCCGCTGTCACTCATGCTGTCACTCTCACTCTGCAGTCACTCATGCTGTCACTCTCACTCTGCAGTCACTCATGCTGTCACTCTCACTCTGTAGTCACTCTCACTCTGCCGTCACTCTCACTCTGCAGTCACTCTCACTCTGCAGTCACTCTGCAGTCACTCTCACTCTGCAGTCACTCTGCAGTCACTCTCACCCAGCAGTCACTCTGCTGTCACTCTCACTCTGCTGTCACTCTCACTCTGCTGTCACTCACACTCTGCTGTCACTCACACTCTGCTGTCACTCACACTCTGCTGTCACTCACTCTGCTGTCACTCATGCTGTCACTCTTACTCTGCTGTCACTCATGCTGTCACTCTTACTCTGAAGTCACTCACTCTGCAGTGAATCTCACTCTGCAGTCACTCTCACTCTCCAGGCACTCTGCAGTCATTCTCACTCTGCTCTCACTCTGCTGTCACTCTCCCTCTGCTGCACTCTCACTCTGCTGTCACTCTCACTCTGTTGTCACTCTCACTCTGCTGTCACTCACACTCTGCTGTCACTCTCACTCTGCTGTCACTCACGATCTGCTGTCACTCACGATCTGCTGTCACTCATGCTGTCACTCTCACTCTGCTGTCACTCATGCTGCCACTCACTCTGCTGTCACTCATGCTGTCACTCACTCTGCTGTCACTCATGCTGTCACTCTCACTCATGCTGTCACCCTCACTCTGCTGTCACTCTCACTCATGCTGTCACTCTCACTCATGCAGTCACTAATGCTACACTCTCACTCTGCAGTCACTCTCACTCTGCAGTCATTCTCACTCTGCAGTCACTCTCACTCTGCAGTCACTCACTCTGCAGTTACTCACTCTGCAGTCACTCTCACTCTGCAGCCACTCTCACTCTGCAGTCACTCACTCTGCAGTCACTCTCACTCTGCGGTCACTCTCACTCTGCAGTCACTCTCACTCTGCTGTCACTCTCAGTCTGCTGCACTCTCACTCTGCTGTCTCTCATGCTGCCACTCACTCTGCTGTCACTTATGCTGTCACTCTCACTCATGCTGTCACTCTCACTCTGCTGTCACTCTCACTCATGCAGTCACTCTCACTCATGCTGTCACTCTCACTCTGCTGTCACTCTCACTCTGCTGTCACTCTCACTCTGCTGTCACTCATGCTGTCACTCTCACTCTGCTGTCACTCATGCCGTCACTGTCACTCTGCTGCAAGCTTCCCTAAAACAAGTACAAACCGTGCAGAAAAGGTATTTCACATATTCAACAATTGCAGGAAATGGAACAGCAGTGGACTGATGAGCAGTCCCTCTCAGCAAACCAAAGGCAGCAGCAGAGGTACAAGGTCAGGATTGCAGGAGAGGGGAGGCTAGGTGATGGCTGTGAAGGTAGGCCTGGACACCCAAACAGTGGCACAGGCTGTGTCCTGGGATTGGTCACAAGTTGTGGAGAGCTACAAGGGTAGGTAATAGCAGAGGAGACGATGTGACACTGGCACAAGCCAATTGCCTCAAGGCAGAGGATAGTTGACTGCAAGGGAGACACCAATGCTGGTGAGACACACCTTTCTGCATGCACCACACAGCAGAGCAGGACCCTGTTTCACTAGCTTGGGCATCCTACACCAGAAATCAATTGTTTATTTTAGTTGTAGAACTGTACAGTTTTCGCGCAGGATTCAGTAACAAATTTCACCTGAACACAGCCCAAACTCTCTCGTGACATGCACGATCACACCAGAGTGCCAGGTGGGGACAACCAGCTGGGGGAATAACATATCTTTATTTTCACAAAGGGAATGCACCGTAGTATCTTACATCACAAAAAAATAGCATGCATGCGAACAAGAACCATCCACTCCCCCAGCCATGACCCTCCACCCCTGCCCTCTTGAGATTTAAGGAAGGCACCACTTTACACCAACACAATTCGTATTCAACCCAAAGATCCTGCAGTAAAACCAATACTATATCACTGTAGACATCTGACAATCCGAAAGCCAATGCCCCCACCCTTACTGAGCATGCACACCAATGTTGCCTGGCTTCTTTCGTAAAACTGTATTTCTGCCATTCTTGCAACATTAGACTGTACATCACAGCACCCTATTCACATGCAGCCCCAGAACATTAACACCGAGATGAAGGCATTAAAGAAATACGATGCACTGTTCCAAATTCCAAACGCATAGAACACATTGCTCCAGCCAACCGCACAATATAGGACACAATCAGCAGCAAAATACAAATAACCCAGGGCAGTGGATGTGCACATAAATATTAATATATACAGAAATACACACAATGGCTGCATATAGCAAGAGTACTGAAAAACAGAATATGATAGTTTTATCAAATTAAAAGGACGAATTCAGGTGCAGCATAGCAACTAACATGCAGATTGCTGACAAGGGTAGTGCTAAAATACAATCAAGGATGTACGTCAAATGGTTGTGAATTCATGGCTTCAACATAATTACAAATAACTATATTAAAAAAGAAGAAAGGGGCCAGTGCTGTGCTTGAATGGAACATGCCTCCATAATTGAAAGGCGCACAAACATCCAGGGATGTGTCTACGAACTGTATACGTAGTACTGAGAGCAAAAAAAAGAATGAAGGCAAAAACATATCCAGGGGTACTCATGACTCCTTCATGCGAACCAAGGCTGCCGGTTCTTGTATCTGCATCAAAAATGCCAAAATAAATCCAGGACTTTCCGTAAACTATGAAAAAATAAAAATATGAACTGCAAAGAAAAATTAACCACTTCGGCGCTGATGACGAGCTCAGCTCGTCATCAGTTGCGCCGCTCGCACGCTGATGACGAGCTGAGCTCGTCATGTAACGTGCATTTTTAAAAAACGCCGCATACAGCGGGAAAAGCCGCCGCGCGTATGCGGTTAAATAAAAACGCCACATGAGGAATCCAGAGCTCACTGCTACCTCTAAGCCCATCTTTATCCATCCATCCTCATTCTGCATGCAACCCAAAAAATACAGTGCAATCAAAACCATTATGCACTCAGACCAGAAACGATCAAAAAGGCAAAATGCGATTTTGCAAATAAACGTGTACCTGCGGTTCCCAGCAAAAGCCAAGTCCAGATGAGTTCCTGAGTTTGCAGCATTGCCAGTCTGATTGCCACATATTTTCAGTTTTATACATTGTATAGTGTGCTGTGTTTTTCCCGAACTACAAAAAAAAATAGCCCCGCGAGGTGTGCGCGCGCGCGCGCCACTGCGAGCATATGTTTTGACCGCGATAATTCAAAACATATGGCCTCTGGTGCGCATAACAGACACCAATAGGCCATAGGCGGAGGTACGTGACCGCCTATGGCCTATTGCGTGTTCTGTTAAAAAACAGCACGCACGCGAAGGCCAAGGAAAATGGACCTTGGAAATAACAAGCACGAACTGCGTGCAATTTCCAGGTCCATTTTTAATTCCCCGTGAAAAGGACTCTCGCTGCGCGACACTGCATGCGCAGTGTACGGCAGGCCCGAGCCCTAAAAACAGGTGCTGAGACGGTTCCATTTCGGCCTCTCTAATATTGCCCTGACCCTCTGAGTGAAAAATAAAATCTTAACTTGGTAGCAGTACTACCCTTCACTGCCTTTGATGTATCTTTAAAAGGACTCGGTACAATTCTTTCACAGTCTGATAATTTCAGAACTGACACATTTTAACTATTTTATATAAAGTTGCCAGTGTTGTTGCTTATTTATCTTTTGCAACTAACAGACATTGACAAAGACAGTAATCCTGGCTTGCTGTAGGTGTAATGTTACTTGTTGTATCATATATCTGGATGCCAAGACAGAAAGAAGAAGCAAAATGCCAGTTGGGTGGCACATAATGCTAAGCAGTGATTTCTAACTTACATGTTTTAACCCACGCCCTTAATTATATCAGCAGCGCCCCTATGAGAGACACCCCCAGTTTTTTCATCCCACTTAAAGCCCTGGCGGACACCTAATCTCCTCACTCCGGATGGAGACCCAGCATCCATTCTCATCTGGGCTGTTGGGAGGTTGCCAGCATTAGCAGTGTTGGTGGGGGTTGTGTGACAGGCGCCCCTGTCAGAGGGTTACAGCTGTGGAGACTGCATAGTGGCACCATGACTATCCGAAGCCAGAGCGGACAATCAGGGGCCCCCTGTTTGGAGCATGCGATAAGCCACCTGAAGGCAGTTGGCAGTTTGGAGCTGAGGCCTACTACATACTGCAGAACAATCTATGTGGGGCGGCTTGTGTCTCCCTGGAGCCTTTGTCTTCCACTGGGGTTCTAGCAGAACAGTGGGCCCTCCATTTAATACTTTGCTTCTCCCCATCCTTCTCGCTCCTTTTGGATTATGACTGGTTGGGGGCACCTCATCCCCTCTGTGAGGGGTTGATTTACCTGGACTGAGGTGCAGGTGGCCCATATGCCTGGAATTGATGGCCTCTTCCCCCACTGTTTATCACTACTGTGCAGCTTCAGAGCATCCTCCATCATCTGGCGCAGAGTAGCCAACTAGCTGTTCGGACTGCACATGCGTCACTTGCATGCTGACTCTGACTTGTGGGAATCGCGGATCCTGCCTTCAACTGTCGACTGATTCTTTGGCCTCCTAGGCTAGTCTGGCTACTACATTTGACTGCACAACTTGGTGGAGGTATGTTTGCTGAAGGGGATGTCCTGGGGTGAGTGGTGCCCCTCTGCCAGAGATGCTGTTGGGTGATATTTGCACCATGAGTCAAGAACCCCTTCCTGCTTGGGATGTAGTTCCTACTGCACCTGACCCAATGGAAGTGAAGTTGGCCAACATATTTGCTGCGATCACTGACACCAGGAGTGACCTTCGTGGCAGAGTGGATGTGTTGGGAGTAAAACTGAGTCTCTTAAGGGAGGACCAGCATAAACTTTCAGTCAGAGTCTCCCGGACTGAGTTGTCCATACAAGTCCTCCATCCTGCAACTGAGGAACTTGCTAGTCAAGTAAGGGAACTAACTCGCTTTGTCCCATCCTTGTAAGGTACAGTGGAGGATTAATGCAAAAACAACAGTTGATGGACAGAACAATGTCATACATTCACCCCAGTACAGAGATCTGGGCCTAATTCCATCGTTTTTTTGCTCACCATGCCATTCCAGTTTGAACCCAGCCATATGCAAATCAGTCTTGACCCTGTGCCCCATGGGAACAGTCCAGCCCAAACTGCCAAGCCAGGTTCTCCCTGGACTGGAAACAAGCATCCAAGGACCGGTTTCTGTCACCCCGAGTGGGACGGGTAGGCTCAGACGTGAGTCCCGTGCTCTCCACGCCACTGGAGTCAAGCAATCCTGGCTGAAGACGGCTGATAGCCAGAAACCGGTCCTTGGATGTTTGATTCCGGTCCAGGGAAGACATGGCTTGACAGTTCTGGCTGGACTGTTCCCATGAGGCACAGGGTCAAGGCTGATTTGCAAATGGCCATGCCTGAACTGGGGTGGTGTGGTGAGCAACAAAACGATGGATTTAGGCTCAGAGCTCTGTACTGGGGTGAATGTATGACATTGTTCTGCAGGTTCCGTCCATCAACTGTTGTTTTTGCATTTGTAACTCCGAGTGGGACGGGTAGGCTCAGACGTGAGTCCCGTGCTCTCCACGCCAATGGAGTCAAGCTATCCTGGCTGAAGATGGCTGATAGCCAGAAACCGGTCCTTGGATGCTTGATTCTGGTCCAGGGAAGACATGGCTTAGCAGTTCTGGCTGGACTGCTCCCATGAGGCACAGGTTCAAGGCTGATTTGCAAAAGGCCATGTCTGAACTGGGGGGGTGTGGTGAGCAAAAAAACGATGGATTTAGGCCCAGATCTCTGTACTGGGGTGAATGTATGACATTGTTCTGCATTCTGTCCATCAACTGTTGTTTTTGCACAGTGGAGGATTAGGCATAATAACCTCTGCATTATTGGCTTCCCAGAGGAAGCAGAGAGGACAGACTCCACTACTTTCTTTGAGACATGGCTCTCTGCCACTGTGGGCCCCCATGGGGTTGTCCCATTACGGCACAGTGGAGTGGGCCCATCTGATGCCTGGGTGCAGTCCTCCACCTGGAGACCCCCGCAGCCATTGGTGGCACATGTCCTAAACTTGATAGACAAGGACACAATACTTCGAGCAGCCAGACAACCTGGTCAGCTTGCCTTCGAAAATATGAGAATTCTTCTGTTCCTAGACTATATTTTGACAGTTCAGTGCAAGCAGAATTCCTTTTTGGAAATTAATAGAAAACTACGAATTGCAGGGCTGACATATTTATTGCTCTACCCACCCATTAACTTAAAGTGATTGTGCACCAAAAATTATATGGGCTTATTTATGAGCGCTTGAGTCACTTTTGCGCGGCCGGGGCGTCAATTTTTGTGATGCATAAGCAGGGTAAAAAATGTGCCATGTTGCATCATATTTACAAAGTGACGCATCTAGGTAGATGCGTCACTTTGTAAACCCCTGAGCCACATTATACCTGCGCCAGGTATAATGTATGCAGGGTGGGTGTTCTGACGCAAGTAAGCCTCGTGGAAGTGATGCAATGAAATCTATGAGATTTCACTGCGTCACTTCTAGGACGCAAATGCATCAAAATCTTATGCCTGCCTCACAGCAGGTGTAAGACTGATGCAGGCACATTTGAAATAGGACTTGCCCATGTGAAATGACCCATTGATGGAGTGGCATCATTTTCATGACACACTCCAGCAATGCCTCATTTTTGTGCCTACAGATAGGTCAGAAATACTGACGTATCTGTAACTTCTTGCGACATGATGCGTTATACTGTAAATATGACGCATCTAGCATGACGCAAGGAAGGCGCAATGAAAAGTAATCGAAGCTAGTGACCATCATGCCAGCCTCCTTAAATCCTCACAGTGTATAGACTACAGGGCATATCAGGCAGAGCAACATGTAGAGGGGGGACAAACTGGGTTGCCTTTGGTATGGCTTTTGCAGCACGCAACTGATATGTCACAGATAACCGCAACCCGACTTTCCCCGATGTCAGTCACCACCACTCAGGGGGCAATACATGATGCTTTCTGTGTGCATTACTGGGCCCTGTACAACCCAATACCAGTGCAGAGACAATCAAGTATTCATAACTTTTTATTTGACATCACATTGTCAGTGATACCTCCGATCATGGAGCAAGAGATCCGCTGTGCAATTTGGGACTCTCCCACTTGTAAAACTCTGGGACTAATCTGTTTACCGGTTGAATTTGATAAAACATATGAAGCTGTTGGCCCCCAAAATATTTGAGGTTTACACCTATGCTCTTGATACAGGGTTTTTGCCCGATTTATGCGAGAATCGCTACTTGTTGTGCTCCTGATTCCATGATGGTACTCGCAGGTGGTTTCCTCTTACAGCCCACTATCTCTGATGGGCAGTGATTATAGGAGGGTACTTAGAAAGATCCTTGCAAAATGGTTGATGGGACATATGGCGGTACTAATCCACCCAGACCAAAATGTATTCATACCAGGCAGATCCACGATTCTCAAAATGTGTAGACTGAACAGATTGCTAATTGAGGCCCGCAAAAGTAGCCCAATGAGGTATGTCCGGTTTTAAAAAAGGCCTTCAACACCTTGGACTGAGACTATATGTTTGTCTACTTACAAAAAATGGATATTAGAGGTAGGATGCGGTGGATGATAAAATTGCTCTATACAGCTCCTTCAGCGAGAATTCGGCTTGGCTGTCCTATTTCTACTCCTCTACCAGTGAGAAAGGTTAAGCATCAGGGTTGTCCTCTTTCTCCGCTGATCTTTGTCCTGGTGTTGGAGCCTCTTGTGCAGCACCTTCAGCCATCTGGGCAAGAGTGGGGCTTACCAGTCAGCAGCGTCAAACACGCTGTCTCACTGTATGCAGATGTTGTCCTTGTGTACATCAGGGATATCTGTAGCAGCACACTTCCCTCCTCATCCCATAATAAATGGTAAATAAATTGTTCAGTGGGATCTGCACACCTTTTGATACTTGGGTATTAATTTGTATCCTACGACTCCGGATATCCTAAATGGTGATCTTGAGATGGCGGTCTCCTCCAGTTGCAGGATGCTTGTTTCTGGTCCAGCGAAGACATGGCTTGGCAGTTCGCCTGGACTGCTCCCATGATGCACAGGGTCAAGACTGATTTGCATATAGCTGTGTCTGAACTGGGGTGGTGCAGTGAGCTAAAGAACGATGATGGATTCAACCCAGATCTGTGACTGGGGGTGAGTATCTGGAAAATGTCAGCGCTGCGCTCTTCATCTCCTTGTGTTTGCTTCGGTCTCCTCCTTGCGGCCATAAATATATTTTTGGTACTCTGTCACTTTGAGGACTCAGGGCCACGTTTCCCTCTTGAAAATGGTCATGCTGTTGAGGCTCCTGCACTATTGCAGTAATTTACCCATTTTTGTCCCTCACAGCAAATTCAAGATGCTAAATGCAATGCTGGGCAGCCTTGTGTGGAATAAGGGGAGGTGCAGAGTAGTGGTGGACAACCTAAAACTGACACTGGAGCATTGAGGACTGGGAGCTCGATGTTTGAGCACTACTACCGTGAGGTACAACTCCAGTGGTCAACCTGTTGGTTGGCTGGTGCCATTTAGCAGAGGTGTGCCTGGAGTCGGAGCACAGGACATTGAGGATTGTGCAGGAACCGTTTCTTCTGGGCTCATCACTACCTGTGTTTTCAAATATCCCCATTCTAGTGGCTCATGAGTTCTACCTCAGAGTGCTGAATGTTGCACCTGGATTGGCATAATACACTCTTGTGTCTATCCTTTAATTTTGAGCACGTCTGGGCAGGGAGGGGCTGGCACTTTGGAAATCGGCTGGGGTGGGTACACTGGGGTCTTTGTTCCATGATGGAGGGCTGATACCCCCTGAGCAGACCGGTCTTCTTGCGGGCCGATTTCTGACACATAAGTGTCTCATGTTTACACTAGAGTGCACGTGGGGTGTTACTGATAATGAACCCAGGACACACTCCCTGATGCAGGTCCTTTACACCATGGGTAATGGGTGGAGATTGATTACATATCTAACTATGGCCATTCCTTATACCGCTCAAGACTTGTTGGGTATTCTACAGCAAGCCTGGGAGAGGGATGTCAGATGTGCATTGACCCAAAAGGAGTGGTACAGAGTTTTGATATACCCAATGAAGAGTTTGGGCAAAGCCTGCTTTCAATATTTTCAGTTTAATGTTTTACCTAGAGCTTGCCTAACACTTGCTAAGTTACATAGGATATACTCTACCCCGTCTCTGGAATGTCCTCGTTGCCTGGGTGGCTAGTATGGCACATATGTTTTAGAGCTGTCCATCAATTAGAGCACTGTCAGGGAAGTTTGCACCATAATCTCACGTGTCACAACCCTGGGGGGTCTTAGAATGAATTCCTAGCTGTCCACTGGGCTTTTCCAGCCTTTCTAGGCACCATAGAATGGGTGGAGCCATTAATCGCTTAATTGCTCTGGCACTACTGCACAAAAAGCGGCCATCACCCTGCATTGGAATGCATCAATGTTGCCTGGTGTGTCATACTGTCCAGTGCGGCATGGCAGAGGCGGCACTGCTGAGCCATGAAGAAATACGGGCTTACGAAGGGATACATTGCTTACTGCCATTCAGGAGCCTCCTCATGACAATGACAGATCTGACTGATTAGCTACAACATGCTACTTACTGTCACATGCATCCTGCAGTGGCAATTCCCCTCCTCCTGACATTCCCCCCACTGAAGGAAGTGACCTGATTAGGTATGTAAAGAAGAAGGGGTACCCCCAACTATAAATCCTAAACCGGGTTGATTAAATCATGGGTGAGCAAATACATTTAGGAAAGAAAATATCAGCATGGACCTAAGCAGTCGGCAAGGAAACACTGTATAAATGCCAGAAAAAAGTAATTTAACAGTGTTTGGATGTATTAATTTATTTATTACTTAATTTAATAGTGTACTTTGTATTCATCTTTAAACATTGACTTCTATAAAATTCATATAGTCAGAGTACACAATTTCACAATAGATACAGTGACCAACAATGTCATGGCTAAATTGTGAAATTGTGTACTCTGACTATATGAATTCTATAGAAGTCAATGTTTAAAGATGAATGTGAAGTACAATATTAAATTAAGTAATAAATAATATAATACATCCAAACCCTGTTAAATTATTATTTTTTCTGGCATTAATACACAGTGTTTCATTGTCGATTGCTTAGGTCGGTGCTGATATTTTCTTTCCTAAATGTATCAGTGACCTGATTAGGGCCACCTGGGTCACTCGCAACCACCTCTCAGCCTTCCATACAAATGAAGAGTCGGTCAGACAGTAGAGAATACAAACCAAGTATATTTTATTCAGGTGCACTAGAGCGGAGTCCGGTCTGACCAGCCTCCTAGGATTGCTGCAAAGGGACTGACTTCAGCAAGCATAGAGTAACATTATGTACAATTCAGAACCAATGAAGGCACGCCCACAATGGAAGTTTGTAGGCAGATGCAGCAAAAACAAAGAAGTACAGAGGATACGTTTTGATTCTGAGGCCGGGCACACATTAACTACAAACCGAGGTTAATCCAGCTGTGCCTGCCACTGGACAAGTGGGAGCAGGCCTATATCTAGTGGGAAAGGAATGCACTTCATGATGTGCCAGTCAATCCTTACTCTCTCAAGCAGGGCCAGCTTTAGCACTGGTGTCGCCCGGTGCAATTGTCATTTTTGGCACCCACAAATGACCTCCTTCTCCACAGATTCTATCACTACCACCCTCCTACAGTGTGCCTCATCTCTCCATATCCCCTCTGTCACAAGGATTTAATTTGTTTTGTAGTGCTACTCATAACAGGTGTCAGAGCACTTACACCGCACACACATTATACAGAGACAATTAATCATATTTGCATAAATCACACTGTAGGAAATGTTACATAATACAACATTTACAGGTGTAGGAATCACATAGCATCCATACTAGTAGGCAGTATCATTTAAAAGTGTTTGGTGTAGAGAAGCAAAAACTCAGGATTTAAAACGTACCTCTGTGGTTGAGGTTGGCTTTACTAATAATAATGTATTTATACCAAAATGAATCCTTTTTAGCCACATTAGGGTAATGAAAGACTGGGAAAAAACATAATATTCTAACCTATACCATGTGGTTTGCATACAGGTCTTGTATGACAGTTCCTAGGTCACTGTGCTATAATAGGAGTGCAACTTATGAACTGCAAGTAACTAAATAATTTCTCAGACAAAAGCAGTAACCAACTAAGCTAACCTCGGAAAATACAGTCTGTAACCTACATGGTACACGCACTTTGAGACAGGCACATTATCCTCTGTACTACTTTATGATCAATCAAAATTGCTACTAGACAAAACTCTGATCACTCTTTGGCAGGAACATTAATCACCACAGTTATCTTGACATTTTCACTGTTGCTTGAAAACTGCTGGATACACAAGAAATTCTGTAGTAGGTGTTTTTAAAACAATATCTTATTCTGAAACACAACAACAACCCCCGCCCCCCAGCAGTCAGTACCAGGTGCAGTTGCACAGGTCGCTCAACCCTAATACGGGCCCTGGGTATGCTATTTCGCTTGGCCTTTAATTTTTCAAGATGCTTTTAACTTCCTTCCTTACTTGTAATTTACATTCACTTTCCTTTTTTCTAACTTACACCTTTCAAGTAGTTACTTCCTATTTCCATATGTGTTACAGTCTGCAGCACAAATAGAATGAGAAATAAACTTCCTAGGATTGTTTTTGTGCAGGAAGGTATCCCATCCTGTACAAAAACAAAACTGGCTGCAACACAGACAGCCTTGCACTTTGGTGCAAGGCTGCCTGCATTGGTGCTAGGCAGCACACAGGGCACCCGCAAAAGGAGAGGGCAGCCATATCTTGGTGAATGAGGAGCATTTTTGCTCTCTCCCTTTCACACAACAGGCAAAGCAAGTTCACTTGCTGAGTTGTTTTGTATAAATTAAAAGTAAATGTGTCCCTTAAAGAGCCACATTTACGTTACACCTCTGTAGTGTAGGCGCATTATTTTGGAGTGAACGTAGGTTTACAAGTCTTTGTAAATTTGGGATTGCGTCACAATACTAGTGTGAATGCATGGGAATGCCCATGCTCCACCCAAGTAACACCTCCCCAATGCAAGGTAACACACTGCAGCACTATGTGCTGCGATGCATTACTTTGTATTTCCTAAACCACGCAAAGCCAAGTAAAGTGGCTATGCGTGGCTCTGTAAATGCCAAAAATGATTTTGCGACAGGCTGTATCACAAAAGTGATGCAACTCAACAAAATAATCATAGTAAATCTGGGCCTAAATGTTGTACAAATCACACAATACTGACCATAAACTCTAGATCTAGATGCTCGGGGGCTAGATGTCCCCATACATCAGTGCTACTACTCAATAACAGAGACAGTATAGTATTAGAAAGTTGTACTGGTTAAACCCGTCTTATGTACTGGGACCTCAGACAGCAAATAGCAATAACATAATTTTTCAAAACTCCAATTTACTGTGAAACGAGGAACATGGCGGCAGGCTGACGTCTGCCGAGGGAGCTCCGGTCCGGGAGGTGATTTCTCCGAAAGAAAGAAGGCAGCGACAAAGGCACCGAAACGGTGAGAGCGGAGCGGGTGATTTTTAGCATAATGCGAGCAGCACCCTGATGCCTTTTCTCTGTTTTTCCTCACAAAAACGGGAAAAATCGAGCTAGTCAAGGCGGCGTCCATACCGGTCGAGGAGTGCTCCCGGCACTAGGACCCTGGAGGAACGGAGAGGCGGGGAGATCGATGAACGCAGTTGGAGACGGAGTCAGAGGCAGGAAGTGAAAGCGGCCGGCGGCCGGCGGGGGAGCGAGGCAGCGAGGCAGCAGACGTGCTCGGCGGAGTGTTATGTGCTCGAGCAGGCTTCTTCTTCCAGAATTTAATTCTGGTCCCACGGAGGGCGAAGTCAAAGGAGTCTGCGTCCCTTCCACAGCACATGAGGAGAGGAGGTATCTTGGGAGAAGAGTGCGGGGGTCGAGGGATTGGGCTTATGCGTGGGGGCAAGCGAGGAGGCTGTTGGCAAGAGTAAGCCTCAACTCCCCACTAACTAGTAATTTTGTGTATCGTGCCTCATTACAGGAAGGAGCTGAGAAGGGGGTTCTAACATTCAGGCTCCAGAGGGGCTCAATTGGTCTGGAACTGAGTACTGGTGAGGTATTATGTGAGCTACAGCGTTTGTTACAGGACAAGGGCATGGACATAGGAGCAAGTCTAATACCTGAGAATCTGCCTATACACCCCAGACAAGAGGAGGAGACAGTCGTCTTCTCAGAGAGCCTGGTAGGTGAGGAGTATAAGATTAAGACTGCTACTAAAGATAAGGGAAAGATTAAGGTACCCTCAAACTTATCTTGTAATATAGCCTCCAATATTCCTTCTAACGCATCTTCCCCCCCACCACCCCTTACTTCCAAACCTTTAGTCAGGAATAGGTACCAGTTGAGGTCAAGATTCGCCTTACAGAAGTCAGGAGTTGAGGTTCCCGCCACCGTAACAGCAGGTGTTATCCCGATCTCCCCGATAGGAAGAAGGAGGGGTAGGAGCAATATCGTGGGGGAAGTGGGGGAAGCGATTAAGCAAAAGCAAAAGCAAAAATCAAAGCAGAAGGTGCTGAAATCCTGCGCGACAGTCCCGAAGCCCACCCCTTCCCTAAAGGCTTACTTTAAAATAATGGAGAAGGTTGTCGACTCCCCGACAGGAGGAGGAAGTATCCCCTGCCATATTTCTCCAGGATCCCCGGGTTCATCTAGTCATCCTACGTCAAAGGACCCACAAAGTATCAGAAGCTTATCAGACCATACTTCTGCTGATATACCAGGCATATCCTTCGCTGTGACTCTAAAAAATAGCTACTCTGTATTGGGACAGTTGGAGGATGCAACAAATCAAGAGAGTCAAGAGAGAGCAGAGGAAGAGCTAGTGCAAGATGATGAAACCGGAACTAGAATAGAGGGAAGACCTTTAGGTCAGAGGCCGGCACAGACCGTTTTGGCTAGCCCCTCACCCCCTGTAAGATCAGTGGCGAAAGCTCCGGACGCAGGTTTGTCACAGGTGGGTGCTCTTCTCTTAAGTCTTAGAGAGGACCTGCTGACGAAACTTGATCAGAAGTTTGATACATCCGAGGCCAACCAAAAAATCATTCATGATCAGTGCGCCAGTTTGGAGCAAAAATTGGTGGATGTCAGTAAGCGCACGGAGGAGCTCGAGGAAGATGTTAGTCTCCTAAAGGGAGCCTCACAAAGACATGAAAGAGATATTGAGACGCTAAGAGCGCAAAACAGGGACCTTCAGATGGACGTGGAAAGATTAGAGATCCACTCAAGAAGGAACAATCTGAAGTTCTTGAAAATACCTGAGGGGCTGGAAAATGGGGATGTTAAAGCTTTTATCTGCAAAATCCTCCGAGCGGGCGTCCTAAAAAACAGTCCAGAAATAGATCTTGAGAGGGAGATTCAAAGAGCCCACAGAGATCCTTTCAGGCAGCGTTCCGGAAGATCTGAGCCACGAAAGATCCTGGTGAATTTTCTATCCTTTTCAGTAAAAGAATTGATCTTGAGTAATGCCCTGAAGGAAAAATCCCTACAATTAGGTGCAGCAAACTATATGATCCGTTCTGATGTAGGGAAAATAACAGCACAAAGACAGTGGGAGTTAGGGACTCGCATGCCTGAGCTGAGGAGCTTAGGGGCTCAGGTCCAGATGAAGTTCCCTGCCTTTTTGAGAGTGGTCTGGAAGAACAAAACGCATAACTTTAATTCAGTTCAGGATGTCGACTCCTTTCTTATTTTGATGCGTGAGAAAACGCCTGAGTAAGATAAATAGGACTCTGGAAAGCCCCGGGGGGGGGTTGAGAGCAAAATTTAGTTAGATAATTAGTTAGATAATGAGCTTAGAATCTAAGTAACACGTGCATTATGGCAATTAATGGTGTGTGTGTGGGGTCTCGGGGTGCCTGTAGTTTTTCTAGGGTAGAGAAAGAAATGGCAAAGAAAATTAGGAGGGGAAAAAAAAAAAAAGGGGAAAAGTTAAAAAAAAAAAAAGTTAAAAAAATAAATAAAAATAAAATTCTTAAAAAAAAAAAAAAAAAAAAAAAATTCTTTCTACTATATAAAGGGTGTCCATTTGGGAAAGTAGGGAAAGGGGAAGAATAGATTTAACTAGCTTTTGTCGTACATATATAGCATAATAAACCACGAGGGTTGCCTCCCGGGGGGTCTGGAGAGTTCCCGACGGGCGACATGATCGCCAGAGGAGTAAAGGGGGGGTTCCTCAGGGGAGGGGGGGAGGAGGGAGGGGAGTAGGGGGAAAAAGTAAAACAAATCCTCATATTAGCTTGAAAATAATTCTTGCTCAAGTAGGGAGCTGGCTCAAAATGCTTAAGGTGATGTTAGAGAATTATGGCCGATACGACATATAGCATAAAACTTATAAGCTGGAATGTTAATGGGTTAAGAGATAGGACCAAAGCAAGAAGGATCATAGATTTTTTGTTTAGATCAGGGGCGCATATCTGTCTATTAGAGGAGACACATGTGGAGAGGGAAGAATGCAGTCAAATATTTAGGAGATGCAGATGGATCCAGGAAATTATATCCTCGGGACAAAGCGGTAGTTCAAGGGGGGTGGCCGTGATTATTAGAGCAGGCTCAGGGATTAGGTTGTTAAAATACGAAACAGACATTTCAGGCAGATGGTTGATAGCTTCTTTGATGGTAGGAAGCGCCCCTCTTGTCTGCGCAGTCTACTATGGCCCGAATCTAGACGCCCCGAATGCCCTGATGAAACTTAAAACCAATTTAATAGAGACAACAGGCCCAATAATTATTGGGGGAGACTTTAATCTTATTTTTGATAGTGATCTGGATAGAACATCAAGAGTGAGATTTTCTCCACCAAAAAAAACCCGTTTAGAACTTAAGAATATAATGAGGGATTTCAACTTGATGGACATTTGGAGATTCAAAAATCCAGGGGGAAGAGATTTTTCTTTTTATAGTAGAAGATATGGGCATCACATCATTTCTTCCTGGTAGATAAGAACCTCACTTCGGCAGTCAACTCTATATCATATGTCCCTGCAATTCTTTCAGATCACTCAGTGGTGGAAATGGTAGTCAATATGAAACAGAAAAAACATTTCAGGAGATGGACATTAGATCGGACGCTGCTGCTGGATGAAGGGGTCAGACAGGATTTAGTGACCCAGTCTGAAGAATTCTTTACAGTCAACACAGGGTCAGCAAATAAACAAACTGTCTGGGAATCGTATAAAGCTTTTTCCCGAGGTTTTTTAACAACCCTGATGATCAGGAGGAATAGACTGAGGAAAGAGAAAAGGGAAGCACAGATTTCAAGAATCAAGCTTAAGGAGCAGGAGTTACAGAGGGCATCAGCAGAGGAGTCGGATAACAGGCTAATCCTTCAGAGAGAACTCGACTGTTTGCTTGCTGAATTTCAAGCAGGGTTGGACAAGGAATTGAAGGAAAAGTGGGACATTAGTAATTTACAGCAGTTTGCTTACGGTGAGAAGTGTGGGCGTCTCCTGGCCTGGAAGGCTCGAGCAGACAGAACAAGGAATCAGATAGATAGTTTGGTTTTATCAAGTACAGGGGAAAAAACTAACGAAGATGACTGCATAAGAGAAGAAGCAAAGAGATATATGCAAGCCCTATATGGACCTAGTTCTTCTGTGGGTAAGCATCAAGTGGAATCCTGGTTTGCAAATGTCTTGCTCCCCAAGTTATCTGAGTCAGACAGCTCTCACCTTAGTTCAGAAATCAAAGAAGGGGAAGTAAGGGCTCAGCTGGCGAAAATGGCTAAGGGCAAAGCCGCAGGCCCAGATGGGCTCCCAGTGGAGATGTTTAAAATTGTTATAGAGCAGATCATAGGGGTTCTGACCCCATTATTCAACGAAGTTCTACTCAGGGGAGGACAAGTCCCCAGGTCATGGGCGGAGGCAACGGTCACATTATTGTTGAAGCCAAACAAGGACCCAAGTAGGATAGAGTCCTACAGGTCCATTTCACTTCTAAATGTGGACTATAAAATATTTGCGGGGGTACTGGCCACGAGACTAGCAAAGGTAGTAAAATCAGTAGTACATAGTGACCAAAGGGGCTTCATTCCGGATAGGCAGCTCAACGAGTTGACTTTTCAAGTGGTAGCAGCGATGGATCTGGCTCAAGAAAAGAAGCTGCCTCTGACTATAGTAGCAGTGGATGCCGCCAAGGCATTTGACCAGGTCGACTGGAACTACATGTGGTTGGCGATGGAAAAATTTGGCTTTCCGATGAACTACATAACAGCCATCAAGCACTTATATTTAGCTCCGACAGCAAAGGTCTTAGTAAATGGTTCATTGACTGAGCAGGTTCATATTTCCAGAGGTACTCGACAGGGATGTCCCTTATCCCCCCTATTGTTTGACTTGTATATAGACTGAATATGGCCTGGTGCCGAAAGGCCACCAGGACTCCAAACACGCACAACAGAATTCAGAAATATTCCTTTAGTCAAGCTGTCAAGTACTTTATCTGGTCTGATTCATCACAAATTCATATTGTTTCAATCATCATATGTTTTTGTACAATAAATCACAAACAATCTCATAAGTGCATATATACATAAGAACAACAGTATTAAATCAATAAATCATAAGATGTATTCAAAACATTGCAATAACACCCAATGCATTTCGGGGCACTGCCCCTTCGTCAGGGGTCTGTATTAAAAGGAAAGAGAGAGAAAAAGAAAAAAGAAAACCTTATTACTCTTGATATCGAGGAGGGTGGGTATATGTTTACTGAGTCTCTAATGATTTGCATGTTGCTTACCTAATTATTGTCGTTTTGCATGTTGCCACTATTGTATATAGTGTGCAATATCTTCTCTCTGCAAAGTTCTATAGAGAACCAGTATTGTTAGTTTATTGCGAATAATACTGTGAATTTACTGATTGTTAATAAATCGCCAGTAATTATATAAAGCGCTCACCTGAAACTGTCAAGAAAGCGTCCAATCTGAAAAAGCGTGAATGGACATATAGTGAACCTTTAAGGCATGCTTAATTATGTAAGGGTTTGTGTAAACATTCAAATAGGAGATGCTGTTTACCTGTGGGATGTATGTGGATTTAAAGCCCCAGTAAGTCGCTGTTTTGACAAAGTTGCCTGCAAGACATGGGAATTTAGGGGGTGGAAGTTAGAAATATTGCCTAAAGGATACTGACTTGCTTCGCCTTCAAAGGGCGCTTCCGCTTACCTGCGGGATAGAGAATGCGACCGTTCCCGCTTTGCTTCAAAAGTAAACACGTCCGTTCTGGAGAAAAGAATGCGTGTTGTTAACCTTAGTCTGGGCGTACACTACATTTAAAAGGATCACGGTGACCGGTTATGATTTCTTACCGGCTGCTAAACCAAGTGTTCATCAAGATGGGCTCGCGTCTCAGTGATTTGGATAACACGAGGGCTGACGCTAAGTCTCTTTTTGATGTCAGCATGTGACTTCGACATGATAGAAGGACTAAGGAAACAGAATGGCGGCCATTTCTAAGTGGTGTTTTAGCGTGTGCAAGTCTGAACTGCCTGAAGTATGGTGTATAATAAAGTTATGTGAAAAAAGATGCAAATAGTGAAAGGGTAAAGTTTAGAATGATTCAAACAGTACAGGGCATACTCTGCCTGTTCACATACTGGGTTATGTCATATAAACAATACTGTCAATCAAAGAATGTACTCTGCCTATTTACATACTGGACCATGTTAAATACTAACAATCAAATCTGAAATAAACCAATGTGAAAAAATGGACCAATATAAAAAAACCTTTACCATTCCTATGAGATCTGACAAAAAAGTATATTGTATTAAATATGCATCCACGTGTAAGAGTGTCCTAAGGGCATAAATGTATTCAAGTTCTTATGTCATTATAGGAAACATGCCATGTCCATTTTGTCATTGAGCCCGGAGGGGGTCAATGTCTGTAACTTACGGATCCAAAAAGCCTCTCTTTGCAGTAGAATTTTAGAGTTATCCAAACCCAGCCGTTGTGGAAGTAATTCAATTACCTGAAAACGTAACTGTGCTATAGTGTGTCCAGCTTCCCACCAATGCTTTGCAAGTGGCGATGTCAAGTTCTTATTTCTAATTCGACTTTTGTGTTCAGACAATCGTAATTTCAACTTACGCTCTGTCTTGCCAACATATATGAGGCCACATGGGCATTTGATTGAGTATATTACAAACTCCGAGTTGCAAGTTGTGCTATGCCTTAATTGAATCTTTTCACCTGTCCTCGGGTGTAACAAAATGTTACCCGGTATTATGTTGTTACAATTTTTGCAATTATAGCAACGTGTAGTGCCTTTGTACTCTTCAGGTTGTTGGTTAGTATCAATGTTGTGTCTGGGTTTATTCAATAGTTCCTTAAGATTTTGCGCTCTCTTGTACGCAAACAGAGGTTTGTCTTTAAATAAGTTGCCGAAGTCTTTCTCAACTTGTATGATCTCCCACCTCTTTAAAATGATGCGTTTTATGTCTCTTGAAGCAGTAGAATATTTCGACACGAAGACCATTCTTTTATTCTCAGTTTTGGGTCTTTTTTCCAGGAGTTCTGACCTCGGGATAGCCTTGATGTGATCTACATGAGCTTCCAACAGTTTGCGTGGATAACCTCTATCCAGATAACGTTGCTTTTGTGCCTCAATGTGCTTGTCACAGCTAGTTTTGTCCGAAGCAATTCTCTTGATTCTCATGAATTGGGAGACCGGTAAATTGTTGATAAGATTTGAAGGGTGAAAGCTTCCATACAGAAGTGCAGTGTTTCTGTCTGTGGGCTTTTTGTAGAGGGTTGTGTTGATGGAATTTTCACTAAGTTCTACCCAAACATCCAGAAAAGGCAAGGCTTCTTGGTTAATATTGTGCGTGAATTGTATCCTCGGGTTAGCAAGATTCAAGCTTTTGATGTTTTGAATTAGATCCGCAACTGGTCGTTTCCATATTAAGAAGACATCATCAATATATCTCTTGTAGTACACAAGGCCTTCTTGCCAAGTGCTATCTTCCAGAATATAGTCTAACTCAAATTTGGCCATGAAGATATTCGCGTACACGCAGGCCCCTGGGAAGCCCATGGCTGTCCCAGTGAGCTGCATGTAATACTCCTTTTCCCATGAGAAATAGCTGTTAGTCAAACAGAACTCAAGTAGCTGTAGTATTAGACAGTTTAGCTCCTCTGGCTTATCTTCTAAGAGTAAGGCCCACTCTATGGCTTCTAATCCCTCTTTGTGGGGAATGGACGTGTAGAGGGCAGTTACGTCAATTGTACATAGAGTCCAGTTAACTGCATCTGACGTGTCGATAGTTGACAGACTTCGTAAGAAGTCTGAGGTGTCTTCCAAGTAAGTTGGCCATTTTTTAATAAAGGATTGCATGTGTGCGTCAATGAAGATGCCCAAGTTTTCAAAGATAGAAGCGCATCCCGATACTATCGGCCTAAATGGAGGATCTTTCAGGTCTTTGTGCACTTTTGGCAAAAAATATATCCTTGGTCTCCTTGGGTAAATTTGCCTCAGGTATCGCTTGGTTGTGGTGTTCAGCCAACCTAATTCTTCTGATTTATCCAATAATACATCCAGGTTCTTGACTATTGCGTTTGTTGGATCCTCGTCCAGTTTAGCATATGTATTTGTATCTTGTACATGTTCAAAGCCTTTTTTCACATAAAAATCCAGATTCATTACTACAAGGCTCCCACCTTTATCAGCCTTTTGAATGGTAATTTCCCTGTTATTGGCGAGTGCGTGAAGCGTGCTGTATTCCGCTCTTGTCAAATTGTGGATCTTTCTCTTGTATTGGATTTTACTCAGATCCGTCTTAACGAGTAACTCAAATGTATCAAGGCTTTTATGGGAGACTGGGGCCATGAAAGTGCTTTTAGGCTTAAACTTAATTGAGGTGTTGTCCTCATTTTCAATTGGGTTGAGCACAGTAAAGAAATGCTTTAGTCTTAATACCCTCATGAATTTAAAGAGGGCTATTTCCGTCTCAAGTTGGTTGGTATGGTAGGTATGCACAAAAGATGTTCCTTTATTGAGTAAACGTTCCTCAGATTTCGTCAGTTGATAACTCGAAATGTTTATTACGAGGCTTTGGTCTGACTCCTTAGACCTTGTTTCTTCTTCTCTACCTCCTTTGCTTTTTCCTTTTCCCTGTCCTCGTCTCGTCTTTTGTCGCTCGTGGTTGGTGGTATATCTGGAGGCTTGTGTTGTGTGTTGTCCTTGTCTAAAAAAGAATCAGATGTTGAAGCTGATGAATCTGTAGTTGTCCCCGACAAATCCTGCTGTTTAGATGCCTGATCTTGCTGTTGAGATGTGAACTGTTGTTGTTTACTCATAGGTTGTCTGGTGGCGCTGGTGTCACTATCAGATACTCCGCTTTCTTCTGATGATCCTGCGTGTTGTTTCCTGCTTGTATAGCGCCTTTTGGCATATATTTCAGCCCAGGTGTATGCTTCATTGAGCTTGTAGTCGATAGTGTCACGTTTGAATTTACGCAATTTGGTTTCTTGGAGTTCCTTGCCATATTTATCAAGTTTGATCTCAAGCTCCTCCAGAAATTTACTCCATGGTTCTTCTTCAATTCTCTTGGACAATTCTTGTTTGACGTTGAAAATCTCCTCTTCAAGATCTTGGATGGTTTTGGCCAGTTCTTCTACCAGCAACAGTATTAAGTCTAGTGAACATTTATTGAGTATCTCAAACCATTTATCCATGAATTGTGGGTTGTTGTTTAGTCTGTATAGCATAGGTCTAATTGCTAGTCGTAATCCCCTAGGAATTCGTCTCACACGATGGTACTGTATTAGTGTGGATGCGTGTAGACGTTGATTTAATTCACGCCGTGCCAAGTATTCAAGTTGTTTCAATTGCTGCGCAGTAGATCCTCCTTGAGTATCAAAGGTTTTGGTTTCCTTAATCAATTTGTAAATTTGTGCAGCTTCTTCTGCAGAATAACCTCTAATGTTGGCTCTGTTATCAGTGATTCCAGCTATTGATTCGAACGACATGATGTGGTGGTGCAAGCTCCCGTGTGGCAGTGAAAACTATAGAAATGTATGATGGGGGGCTGCACTCAAAGTATCCTAGCTTTATCCAAGTTAAACCAATATGTGTGCTGTGTGTGGATTAGTGCCTGCACACTTTGAATATGAACTGAATATGGCCTGGTGACTAAACAACAACCCACAATTCATGGATAAATGGTTTGAGATACTCAATAAATGTTCACTAGACTTAATACTGTTGCTGGTAGAAGAACTGGCCAAAACCATCCAAGATCTTGAAGAGGAGATTTTCAACGTCAAACAAGAATTGTCCAAGAGAATTGAAGAAGAACCATGGAGTAAATTTCTGGAGGAGCTTGAGATCAAACTTGATAAATATGGCAAGGAACTCCAAGAAACCAAATTGCGTAAATTCAAACGTGACACTATCGACTACAAGCTCAATGAAGCATACACCTGGGCTGAAATATATGCCAAAAGGCGCTATACAAGCAGGAAACAACACGCAGGATCATCAGAAGAAAGCGGAGTATCTGATAGTGACACCAGCGCCACCAGACAACCTATGAGTAAACAACAACAGTTCACATCTCAACAGCAAGATCAGGCATCTAAACAGCAGGATTTGTCGGGGACAACTACAGATTCATCAGCTTCAACATCTGATTCTTTTTTAGACAAGGACAACACACAACACAAGCCTCCAGATATACCACCAACCACGAGCGACAAAAGACGAGACGAGGACAGGGAAAAGGAAAAAGCAAAGGAGGTAGAGAAGAAGAAACAAGGTCTAAGGAGTCAGACCAAAGCCTCGTAATAAACATTTCGAGTTATCAACTGACGAAATCTGAGGAACGTTTACTCAATAAAGGAACATCTTTTGTGCATACCTACCATACCAACCAACTTGAGACGGAAATAGCCCTCTTTAAATTCATGAGGGTATTAAGACTAAAGCATTTCTTTACTGTGCTCAACCCAATTGAAAATGAGGACAACACCTCAATTAAGTTTAAGCCTAAAAGCACTTTCATGGCCCCAGTCTCCCATAAAAGCCTTGATACATTTGAGTTACTCGTTAAGACGGATCTGAGTAAAATCCAATACAAGAGAAAGATCCACAATTTGACAAGAGCGGAATACAGCACGCTTCACGCACTCGCCAATAACAGGGAAATTACCATTCAAAAGGCTGATAAAGGTGGGAGCCTTGTAGTAATGAATCTGGATTTTTATGTGAAAAAAGGCTTTGAACATGTACAAGATACAAATACATATGCTAAACTGGACGAGGATCCAACAAACGCAATAGTCAAGAACCTGGATGTATTATTGGATAAATCAGAAGAATTAGGTTGGCTGAACACCACAACCAAGCGATACCTGAGGCAAATTTACCCAAGGAGACCAAGGATATATTTTTTGCCAAAAGTGCACAAAGACCTGAAAGATCCTCCATTTAGGCCGATAGTATCGGGATGCGCTTCTATCTTTGAAAACTTGGGCATCTTCATTGACGCACACATGCAATCCTTTATTAAAAAATGGCCAACTTACTTGGAAGACACCTCAGACTTCTTACGAAGTCTGTCAACTATCGACACGTCAGATGCAGTTAACTGGACTCTATGTACAATTGACGTAACTGCCCTCTACACGTCCATTCCCCACAAAGAGGGATTAGAAGCCATAGAGTGGGCCTTACTCTTAGAAGATAAGCCAGAGGAGCTAAACTGTCTAATACTACAGCTACTTGAGTTCTGTTTGACTAACAGCTATTTCTCATGGGAAAAGGAGTATTACATGCAGCTCACTGGGACAGCCATGGGCTTCCCAGGGGCCTGCGTGTACGCGAATATCTTCATGGCCAAATTTGAGTTAGACTATATTCTGGAAGATAGCACTTGGCAAGAAGGCCTTGTGTACTACAAGAGATATATTGATGATGTCTTCTTAATATGGAAACGACCAGTTGCGGATCTAATTCAAAACATCAAAAGCTTGAATCTTGCTAACCCGAGGATACAATTCACGCACAATATTAACCAAGAAGCCTTGCCTTTTCTGGATGTTTGGGTAGAACTTAGTGAAAATTCCATCAACACAACCCTCTACAAAAAGCCCACAGACAGAAACACTGTACTTCTGTATGGAAGCTTTCACCCTTCAAATCTTATCAACAATTTACCGGTCTCCCAATTCATGAGAATCAAGAGAATTGCTTCGGACAAAACTAGCTGTGACAAGCACATTGAGGCACAAAAGCAACGTTATCTGGATAGAGGTTATCCACGCAAACTGTTGGAAGCTCATGTAGATCACATCAAGGCTATCCCGAGGTCAGAACTCCTGGAAAAAAGACCCAAAACTGAGAATAAAAGAATGGTCTTCGTGTCGAAATATTCTACTGCTCCAAGAGACATAAAACGCATCATTTTAAAGAGGTGGGAGATCATACAAGTTGAGAAAGACTTCGGCAACTTATTTAAAGACAAACCTCTGTTTGCGTACAAGAGAGCGCAAAATCTTAAGGAACTATTGAATAAACCCAGACACAACATTGATACTAACCAACAACCTGAAGAGTACAAAGGCACTACACGTTGCTATAATTGCAAAAATTGTAACAACATAATACCGGGTAACATTTTGTTACACCCGAGGACAGGTGAAAAGATTCAATTAAGGCATAGCACAACTTGCAACTCGGAGTTTGTAATATACTCAATCAAATGCCCATGTGGCCTCATATATGTTGGCAAGACAGAGCGTAAGTTGAAATTACGATTGTCTGAACACAAAAGTCGAATTAGAAATAAGAACTTGACATCGCCACTTGCAAAGCATTGGTGGGAAGCTGGACACACTATAGCACAGTTACGTTTTCAGGTAATTGAATTACTTCCACAACGGCTGGGTTTGGATAACTCTAAAATTCTACTGCAAAGAGAGGCTTTTTGGATCCGTAAGTTACAGACATTGACCCCCTCGGGGCTCAATGACAAAATGGACATGGCATGTTTCCTATAATGACATAAGAACTTGAATACATTTATGCCCTTAGGACACTCTTACACGTGGATGCATATTTAATACAATATACTTTTTTGTCAGATCTCATAGGAATGGTAAAGGTTTTTTTATATTGGTCCATTTTTTCACATTGGTTTATTTCAGATTTGATTGTTAGTATTTAACATGGTCCAGTATGTAAATAGGCAGAGTACATTCTTTGATTGACAGTATTGTTTATATGACATAACCCAGTATGTGAACAGGCAGAGTATGCCCTGTACTGTTTGAATCATTCTAAACTTTACCCTTTCACTATTTGCATCTTTTTTCACATAACTTTATTATACACCATACTTCAGGCAGTTCAGACTTGCACACGCTAAAACACCACTTAGAAATGGCCGCCATTCTGTTTCCTTAGTCCTTCTATCATGTCGAAGTCACATGCTGACATCAAAAAGAGACTTAGCGTCAGCCCTCGTGTTATCCAAATCACTGAGACGCGAGCCCATCTTGATGAACACTTGGTTTAGCAGCCGGTAAGAAATCATAACCGGTCACCGTGATCCTTTTAAATGTAGTGTACGCCCAGACTAAGGTTAACAACACGCATTCTTTTCTCCAGAACGGACGTGTTTACTTTTGAAGCAAAGCGGGAACGGTCGCATTCTCTATCCCGCAGGTAAGCGGAAGCGCCCTTTGAAGGCGAAGCAAGTCAGTATCCTTTAGGCAATATTTCTAACTTCCACCCCCTAAATTCCCATGTCTTGCAGGCAACTTTGTCAAAACAGCGACTTACTGGGGCTTTAAATCCACATACATCCCACAGGTAAACAGCATCTCCTATTTGAATGTTTACACAAACCCTTACATAATTAAGCATGCCTTAAAGGTTCACTATATGTCCATTCACGCTTTTTCAGATTGGACGCTTTCTTGACAGTTTCAGGTGAGCGCTTTATATAATTACTGGCGATTTATTAACAATCAGTAAATTCACAGTATTATTCGCAATAAACTAACAATACTGGTTCTCTATAGAACTTTGCAGAGAGAAGATATTGCACACTATATACAATAGTGGCAACATGCAAAACGACAATAATTAGGTAAGCAACATGCAAATCATTAGAGACTCAGTAAACATATACCCACCCTCCTCGATATCAAGAGTAATAAGGTTTTCTTTTTTCTTTTTCTCTCTCTTTCCTTTTAATACAGACCCCTGACGAAGGGGCAGTGCCCCGAAATGCATTGGGTGTTATTGCAATGTTTTGAATACATCTTATGATTTATTGATTTAATACTGTTGTTCTTATGTATATATGCACTTATGAGATTGTTTGTGATTTATTGTACAAAAACATATGATGATTGAAACAATATGAATTTGTGATGAATCAGACCAGATAAAGTACTTGACAGCTTGACTAAAGGAATATTTCTGAATTCTGTTGTGCGTGTTTGGAGTCCTGGTGGCCTTTCGGCACCAGGCCATATTCAGTTCATATTCAAAGTGTGCAGGCACTAATCCACACACAGCACACATATTGGTTTAACTTGGATAAAGCTAGGATACTTTGAGTGCAGCCCCCCATCATACATTTCTATAGTTTTGACTTGTATATAGAGCCTTTCGTTTGTTTATTAAGAGCTGATCCAATAATTAAACCCTTCAAGATAGCGGATATGGAGCTTAAGTTGGCATTGTATGCGGATGACCTGTTAATGTACACTATAAATCCGGACGTAGCGATCCCCAGATTATTAGAGGTTGCAAAGGGGTTTGGTAATATTTCGGGGTACTCAATCAATGCTGAAAAGACGGAAATAATGGAATGGAACCAGCAGTCTAGTTCGACGGGGAAGAAGAATAAAATGAGGTATCTGGGAATCCATCTGGTCAATGAGATAGATGAAATCCCCAAAATTAATTTAGAAAGGGTTATTAAAGACACAATTGTTTTATTGCAACGTTGGTCCTCTCTGCCTTTAAATATATATGGGAGAGTGAATCTCCTGAAAATGATAGTGCTTCCTAAGGTTACTTTTTTATTTAATGCAATTCCATTATCTTTTCCAGCACCCTTAATTAAAAAGCTACAAGGAAAATTGGGCTCATTCATTTGGAATGCTAAAGGCCCCCGTATAGCATGGAAGAAATTAAGAAGGGGTCTCAAGACAGGAGGGCTAGCATTTCCAGACTTAATGTTGTATTGCCATGCCTTTCATTTTAAGCATTTCAGAATTATGGCGGGCCATATGGACCAATCATCAATGGGGTTGCTATTTTCTGTCTTATTAAAGGACGTCCCTCAGGGATCTAGTTTCTTTCTTTACAAGTTTGGGGACCCAAAATTTTTCAAGAAAGTAAGGTTGAAGATTTTAAGGTCAGCTCTGAAAAATTGGGTATTTGTAAGGACTAAACTAAACATCTTGTATTATGCGCCGCAGGCTCCTATATGGGACTCACCAGGCCTCCCTGCCTGCCTTAATGATCAACTATCACTACCTTTGAAGCAAGCAGGGTTGGAGAGGTGGGGAGACCTGCAGGGAGATGGCCAACTTTTAAGTTGGGACACTCTGTTTAATCTAACTAGGGGAGCCCTGACACGGTTTAAATACTATCAATTGTCAGGCTGGTGGACAACGAGACCTGATATACCCAATGATAACAACCCCCCAAACCCCAAATTTGAAGAGGTAGCTAGAAGGGGTAAGTGGAAATCCCAAATATCATTTTGGTATTTGGCAATGTTGGAGGGGGAGGATGTTACAGAGACTGAAATCTGTAAATTGTGGAGCAACGCTCTTACCCCGGCTGACGGGTCCTTTTTAGATTTCTGGCACGATTCTTTCAGGGTGTTAAATGCTGTAATTAAGCCGGCTGCGCTGAAAAGGAATCATATATACACCATGTACAGGGTTTATATAACACCGAAGAAATTGTCAAAATTCTCAAATATTGACTATATCTGTCCAAGGTGTGGCCTCTTGAGAGCAGACGATATTCATATGTTTATAGACTGTTCCGAATTGGCGGACTACTGGGGGAAGATAAAGGAATTTTTGGAAGAAGTACTGTTAATGTCTATAGTACTTCCAAGGCTTACAGTTATGTTTGGGCTTGTAACGAACTATCAGGTGAATGACCTCACCACTAAATTCGTATTCTTTATCATCCTCTTAGCAAGGCGTGAGATCTGTAGGGCATGGAAAGATCCCACTCCCCCTACCTTTGCTAATTGCCTGAGGCAGATTATGTTAACCTGCAAATCAGATGTGGCATGTGATCCCAGAAGTGAGACGAATGTTTGGGCAGCCTTGGTGGCATGGCAATCTCGATGATTGGTTTTCCTATGATTTGTCTGGAGCCCTGCTGGTTCCCCGTACTCCTAAGTAGCAAAGGGCGCACAAAGATCGGCGAAAAAAAGGAGTTTGGAGGGGAAGGTAGTGGCCGCTTGAGGGTACGGGCAATCCAACTTGCATTAGGCCAAAACGAATGAGGGTCGGTGCAGAACGGCCAGCAGTGCATGGAGGAGGCAGTGTCCCATCAAGAGTTCCATATGTGATATATGAGGATTACCAAAAAAAAAAAAAATAGAAAACTCCAATTTACAAGTCAGTGCTCTCTTATTGAAGTACACACAGAATCATGAAAGCACTCAACAGAATTTCAAAATGCTATAATCATCTAGTATCAGACACCTTTATCCTAGACTATTAAGTACACACCACCATTCTAATTACCTTAGTAATTCACCGTTCTCAAACAGAACACGCTGATAAGCTCATGAGCACACCATATCACCAGAGGCTATAAAGTTGAAAAATTTTAACAAAGTGTAGGAATCCTAACAGAACTGCCCAAATATATAACTTATAACTATTCAGATTATTAACTTAAAAATACTTCAGCCATGTGTGTAGGTTGGGCTATGAAAAAACATCTACCCAGCTCAAGAAAAAATATAACAGTCCATCGGCACACTAGTCAACACAGCTAACACACTACAAAGATCATAAGAATGATCAAACTCGTTTTACTTCACATTAACTAAAATAAACCATTACTAAATTAGATTCCTAACAAATCTCTACATCCCATACATATCCATTTACAACCAAACAACCATGAACAAGTGATCAATGAAAATTTCTGATTAAAATGAATAGGGTGCTCAGTTTAACTTGCACCATTGCACCATACTAATGGTAAAAGGCTACTACCCCGGAAAAAGTAAATTTTTGGCCTTTTGTAGTAATCTTACACCAACACTAGATGGAGCCACAGGGTGCTTCCTTACTTTGTCTTGTAGATGTACCAAGCATCGCTGCCACTGTTTACTTCAAAGGTGTGTTAAATTAGTTAAATGTGTTGCACTGAGTCAAATTATCTGTGTTCTCTTGGTTTGGGTGGGTACCTCTAGTAAATACCCCTTTTCTGAATTGTCATCCGGATTGATCACCTTTTGCTGGACCCTTTATTTTTGTTAGCTTTAGAACTCTGTGCACTTTACCCCTGCTAACCATTCATAAAGTGCCTATGCCCCCCCCCTTCAAAAAATGGTTTTAATAACATAATAATAATTGCCATTTTTAACTTGCCTATAAATCTCAAATATATGGTACAAACGGCACCCAGGGCCTGGAAGGTGAATGCCACCAGTGGACTGCAGCCCCCATTGTGCCATCCACTCCAATAACAGTGCAAATATGGTATCAGGCCTACCCTATGTAGCCTAACTGTAGTAGCCTGAGTGTAAAAACTGCAATTCAACCTGTCAAAACCAAGCTTTTAAATATGCATCTATAGGTAGGCCTTATAGGCCATACTACAAGGTGCATGGTATGTAAAAGTAGGGCATGTAGAAATTGATTGTTAATGTGTCCTTAGAATGACTAGCACCCAAAAAATAGTTTTCACCGTGCAGAGCCTCACTGTTGTATTCAGTAAGCCAAAGTCAGATTAACATCCTAAAACTATATCGCTGTAATGGCCATAGCTAGAAAAATAATTAAACATCGTTTTTTAATAGCTATTAAAAATCAAATTTGATGGTGAATGCAGAATTTTTATAAATATCACGGAAAAATGACGTTTTAGAAACTTACCTTTTCCCTGCCTGAAGCTCCTGGATGCTAATTTCTATTTGCTCTCAAACTTGTCACAGCCAGGGATTAGCATTTGAATACGTGTAAAAAAGGTGTGAAATGCCTTCCAGGAGCTGTGCAGTAGTTCACTGTGATTGACATGTCAGCCTGAATGGGCAAGGTTGACCCCTTTGAGCTCAGTAGAAGATTGCGGGCTGTGAGCATCCTTTTTGACATTACAGTGTAAAGTCCTGCTTGGGTGTCAAATCCTGTTTGACAGGTCTGCTGGGTTTACATATAACACTTAGGTACACTTGAAAGGAAGAAAAGAGGGTGGCAAAATAATTCTTGTGTATTCACTGTCTGCTTGCTGCAAACCCTGCTTTTGTCCTACCAGACACCAGTCTCTGGATTTACAAATAACCCTTGTGGTGCACTTGAAAGGAAGGAATCGCAAAGCCAAGACAATTCACGAGTATCCATTGTCTGGTTGCTGGAAACCTCTTCTTTTGTCTTACCAGACTTCTGTTTGTAGGTTTCTTGTGGGCAAAGTGGCTACTTCAAACTGGATTTTGGTGTCAGATGTTGGATACATGCATCTTACAATAGGATAACCATGGTACACTGCCTACACACATCCCACAGCCCTCATACCCCTATTTTAGTGTGACCAAAGACTTTTGACATCTAGAAAATGCCCAAAGTGGGTAGAGTTGACCCCTGGGACTTTTACCCTGTTTGTTATAGTGTGCCCAAAAGTCATTCACACTTACTAGCCAATGCCAGGCATAAGTGTGACACCACTTGTCACCCATTTGCGGACACTGCTGGACCTGGAAAAGAACAAAAGAGGGCTGAACCTGCTCTTTGTAACCTCGGAGGGCCCCTGATGTACTGGGCTGGCTCCCTCTTGTACACGGGACAAAGAAATGAACTCCAAGTGCCATAAGGCTGACATCTTATTCAAGATACACGGTTGCAACAAAATACAAGGCACCTTTCCTGCAGCTGCCCAGCAGCTGACCAATGAAAACTGGACTTCGACTAGATCTTCCTGTTGACCTCTGCCTGACACCTTGTGGGTCTCTAAAGGCATCCTCTGACTTCCTGGGAAATCTTAAAAGTGTAGTCCCGTGGTGGATCGAAACTTAAAGGACTAAGTCAGAAGGTAAAATCTTTGACTAGGATGAACCTGGTTGGTGTAGCCAACCAGTGTTCCATTATGGCCAGCCTCAAGTGTCTCCTAGGTCCGTGTCTACTGCAACCATTGAGAATCATTGCCACTTTGTACTTCTTTGAGCTATTCCTACCTAGAACTAAAAATTCATATCTCTGGTTCACTTTATTGCATTTTTGTCATTTAGGTGACCTTTTGTGTATTAAAGTGTACTATATTCCAATTGCGCTCCGCTCGCAGAGTTTGCTGAGTTTTTCCTACTCTGCGCTCCATGTAGAACACGGCGTTCCGAAAAACTAGGCGGAGCAGAGTTATATCCTCGCTTGTGCTCGCCAAAATTACGTTCGCGAGCTCAAAAAATCGAACTCCAGACCACCTCCCGGAGAGATTTCTCAATGCGGGTGGTCGCAGATGGTCACTACTACTCACGTTAAGAAACCTTCAGTTCGCGTTGAGAAAGCTGCTGCCCGAGTAGAACATCTGCTCGAGTGAAAGAAGCAGTGACCCCTTGCACAGCGCATGGTGCACTTTACACTGATTTTACAGCGCGGGACAAACACCCAGCGCTAACAATCAGCACAAACGGCACAGTGTAACACACTCCGCTGCTTCCTAAACTCCGCGTAGCTCTGGGAGTTTTTTGGTCACTTTGCAGAACTCCACCCAGACCTAATTCTATTTTAAATTCGGTTTTTATTATATTGACTTTATTACTGTTCTGGTACTGCGTAAATAATTTACATATTGCCCTAAGGTAATCATGTCTGCTCTGTGCCATTGCTATCAGGGGGTTGAGCTAAGGTTAATTTAGTGACTTTGAGAGTTCACCCTGGCAAGGTTTAGGATTATTCCTTGAGGTGGGTAGTCACCCAACATAAATAATAATCACATTTCTTACAGTACTTATTTGCACACTCCTGGTTAATGGAATTAGGCTTATGCATGTGTCACAGTATGCTCTCTCTCAAGTTACCACCAAGTATTTTCACTACGAGGAATTGAGTCAAAGATGGCTTTTATGTTCATTTATTGCCAGTTTTCAGAGAAGAAAATTATATGTGCTTGGAAAACATCCTTTACAAGCCCCGGGGAACTGATGCAACCAGCATTATGTCAGTTTGTTTATTGCACATCTCGTGCACGATATTCTGTTACTCACTGCTGAGGCCTGATTAATTTCCAGGAAACGTGCTTCTGTGTTTCAAGCCATATCCACCCTGTTCTTTTCATATAAGTTTGAAGCATCTATTTATCATTAGTATATATGGAAGTATCCCAAGTAATCATTCACCCATTTTCTAAAATCGTCTTACTCGTGGTGATGTGTTTCTGCTTGGTGCTGGCATTTTACAGTACTCATGCAGCTTGCAATGCATCCACTAACCTAAAAGCAGACAACTCACTTTTCTTCCATAGGCTAACATTGACTGGTTTCATTTGGAAATTCTTCAAAGTGTGGAGTTTTGGAACTTTAAAATATTCACATAAAATCTGCCAAACAACGAATTCCGATTTACTCAACTGTTATCAGGAGAGACCTCAGTGCTGCACCTTTTAGCCCAGCACAAACCCTGAAAAGTAATTTTAACCGTACTTACCAGTAACTTGAATTTTCTTCCATAGGAAACCATTGACTATTTTTCTGTGAAATTTCTTCTGTGTCGATTTTTGCAGACTACAAATATTCCTTAAAAATAGCACCAACAACTAAAACGTAATTACTTACCTGTTTTAGACAGAGGGCCCAGTGCTGAACCTAGGAGTCCAGTACTGGATTACAAAACTAACGTTTAACATACTTTTCATGCAAACTGAATTTTCTTCTATAGGAAACCATTGACTGTTTTTCTGTGAAATTTCTTCTCAGTGACGATACTTGCAAACTACAAATATTCCTTAAAAATCGTACCAACTACCCAAACGTAATTACTTACCTGTTTTAGATAGAGGTTCCAGTGCTGAACCTAGGATTACAAAAGTAACGAGAACCTACCTTACCTGCAAATTGAGTTTCCTTCCATAGGATAACATTGGTAATTTCAGCTGAAAAAGTTTCTAAGTGTCAACTTTTGAAATACAATTATATTCTTTAAAAATCACAACGGTAACCAAAAGGCTTTTACTTAACTGTTTACAGCTCATGTCCCGGGACTGAATCTAGGAGCCAGTCCTGTGGTTAGAAAAGTAATCTATAAAGTAATTAATTGCATTTATCTAGAAAAACCCATTGAGCTCGATGTTAAATTGTGTTTGAAATTGTGTTGCCTATTACAACCACTATTGCTATTGTACTTACAAAGTCTATTGCCTTTATGCAAAGTAATTACCTAAAGCCATTCATATTGAAAAAAGTATATTTTGATACCTTGTTGGTTCTTAAATAAAATAACTATATCTTTTGATATAAAACAATTGGCCTAGAGTTCAGTTCTTGAGTGTGTGAGACCATTTGCTGACTGAGTGTGTACAACAAATGCTTTACACTGTCCTCTGATACTGCCTTACTGCTCGACCAAGCTACCACTTTAGAGAGTAAGGTTATATCTAACTTTAACCTCTGCCATACCTCTGGAGACTAGGGACTCTATACACACTGTACCTTACTTTGGTCCAGTATATATAGTGCCACTTTCTTACAGAGCAACATCCTGGTCCTCTGCAAATCGAAGTATTTTATTTTACCATCCAACTCTAGCTTAGGTCCCTGTCTACTGATATGTCTGGCTGACTACTCGTCTTTTTGCTTTTGCTTTTTTCTTCAAAGCCTTTAGCACACAGTGTGAGAGATAATGCAGCATACAGCAATGCCATCCTTCATCCATAGATTTATTTGATGTTATTAACCTGTCCTCGCTTGTGGTTCTCTTCATATTTTACCTCCCCCAGGTAAACACTGTACATGGACTGAGCCCCGAGTCCGTTCCTCAGATACCGAGAATCTGCCTAATCGTTTTATTTTCCATCTTTGTGATTCCTACCTCTTTGTACCAGGCGGCTCCTGTGTCTGACCATAAGATCCCCCTAGCTACAGGCTTGTATCCGTGTGTGATTTCCTTACTTCTTCAAAGGGCAATATATTCCAGTCTCCACTAGAAATAAACAGTGTCAGCAATAATACCATGCATAACTCCCTAATTTTCAACTCCACTGATGCAAAGACTTTGTATTTCCACACTCCTGGCGGAGCCTTCTGGTTGGTCTATGCCAATGAGCCTCAAGCGGTTACCGGAAAGGAAAGACTGATTGGAGTGGTAGTCCAGCCTTCCCTTGGCTGACAAGCCATAGATGCGTTTAACACCCCCCTCTATCACATACTAAAGTCAACAGCACAGTGGCCATCTTAAGAAAGGATATTTGAAGGTAGAACACCCAACAGTGTTTCAGGAAAAAGGGTCTGCTTTAACTATGTTGCTGCTTTAACTATGTTGCTGAAAGACTAATAAGAATGGCATTGACAAACGTTTTGGCTTTTGCAAAATATTAATATTTTTCCACAGTATATTTATTTATTCATTTTATTTATTTTAAAAAAATTCCTTTAATTTACCTTATAAGGTCCCAAAGGTGAGACCTATTGGCTATGCCAATGCTCGTTTTATTTGGTCTGGCTGGACAGTTCATCTGACTGCAAAATGTGTTCTTACCAAGTATTTAAGACACACATACAGTGAACTTTGGTTATACCCAGAGGACTATTACTCTGTTACCCAATTGTATTGGCTGTTTGAGGCCATGTTTTATATTTAGGACACACTGCCCTGTTCTCGCTGCTGTGTCCCTCCTTTAAATGGGTGCACCTGGTGCAGACAGGGCTACTTAGTCCTTTTGGAGATAATGCACTATGAAAGCGTTTCAAAAAGCTGATCTGTCTTTCACAGTGCAGCACCTAACCTGCTTTTGAAAGGGGGACAGAGATTCCCTTGCAGGCATGTGCACATGGGCGTTTCCAGCCCCTGCTAAACAGCTACAGCGAGGGTAGGGTTCTTGATGGGGCTCTTCTGTCTGCAACTCGGCAGGCAAAGGATCATCTTCAATGTGAAAGGATGAGAGTGTAAGTGGATGGATGGCTGGGTGGGTGTACGGATGGATGGATGGATTTGAAATTGTGGATTGATGGGTGAGTGAAATGGTGGATGATAGATGAATGGAATAATGAGTGAGTGAAAGGATTGATGTAAGGATGGATGAATGAAAGGGAGGAAAGATTGATGAAAGGATGGATGGATGAGTGAAAGAGTGAATGTATGTAAAAGAGAAAAGGCGGATGGATGATGAGAGGATGGATAATGGATGAGTAAAAGGAAGGATGATGATGAAAGGGTAAATAGGTGAATTAGTACATGGATGGATGAATGGAGTGAAAGGCTGGTAGGATGGACGGGTTGAAAGGGTGAATTAGTGAAAGGATGGACCGATAGGTGAGTAAAGGAACATATGCAAAGGAGTGTGGAGGGATGGCTGAACGAAAGGGTGGATGGATAGAGATAAATAAGTGAGTGAAAGCAACGATGGATGAGTGAAAGGGTAGATGGATGGATAGATGGATGTGTGAGTGAAATGGTGGACGGATGGGTGAGTGAATGGCTGGATGAATAGATGCATGAAAGGATGAGGAAGGATGGATGAGTGGTGAATGGATGGATAAGTGAAAGTGTGTATGGATGGAAGATGATAAAAAGGAAGGATAAGTGAGTGAGTGAAAGGGTGGATGGATGAGTGAAAGACTGGATGGATGGAGGAATGATGAATGGAGTGAAAGGGTGGATGTACAAACGGAGTGAAAGGATGGATGAATGAATGAGTGAAAGGATGAATGTAAGGATGGATGAGTGAAAGGGAGGAAGAATGGATAAATGGATGAGTGAAAAGGGTGGATGGGCGCATGGATGAGTTAAAGGGTGGATGGATGAGAACGTGTGAAAGGATTGATGGGCGAATGAGTGAATGGGTAAATGGATGGATGGATTGATGGATGGTTGAATGGATGGAGTGAAAGGCTGGCTGAATGGATGACGTCAAAGGATGGATGTATGGATGGAGTGAAAGGACAGACAGATGTGTGAGTGGATGGATGGATGGCTGGATGGATAGATGTATAGATGGGTGGGTGAGTGAAAATGTGAATGGATGGATGAGTGAGTGAAAAGATTGGTGTAAGGATGAGTGAGTGAAAGAACAGATGGATAAATGAAAGTGAAGATAGATGGGTGGCTGGATGAACTATGGACAGATGGATAAGTGAAAGGTGAATGAATGGATGGATGAATGTGTGAAAGGATGGATGGATGGATGAGTGTGTGAAAGGATGAGTGAATGAGTGAAAGGATGAATGAGTAAAAGGGAGGAAGAATAGATGGATGGGTGAAAAGATGGATGTGCGAATGGATGGATGAGTGAAAGTGTGGAGGGAGTCGCTAACCATCAGTAGCGTAGCAAGGGGGGTCTGCCCCAGCCAGCACGAGTTTTTGAAGCGCAGGTGTCCCCCGCCTTACCTGCGGCTGTTGCGGACGCAATCAATAGAAGATTCAAGACATAACCATTGAATTATGCACAACAAATCTAAAACATCCAAGGCATATACGAAAAACAAAACAACTTTGTGTTATATTAGGTGATCTGTGTAATGGTGCAGTGCAAGTGAATGGTGATCCGAAGAAAAATGCATGGTGATAATCTTCAAACAAAGGGAAAGAAAAGATTCTGTATGAGTCTGAGCATAGACTGCAATACACGTTCAGGCTTCAAATATATACACTTAATAGCCAACCAAAACAGTAGGAGAGTTGATGTTTGTAGATAGTTTTTAGCTGTGCCCATATTTTCTGATTACCAATTACTTGCACTACATCGTCACGTGGAGCAACTACTATAGAAGGCATGGGACCAGAATATTGCAGAAGGAATATCGAGTGGTTACAGTATTGGGACCAGACTACTGAGCACCCAAATATCAAAAGGTATGTGTAGTATCCTGTATATGTATTTATCCTTCTCTCCTGTTGTTTTCTCTCTAGCTGCTCAGTCGGTGTGAAATTAGTCGCTAATGTCGCTATCGCCTATTATCAAGGCAGGCGTAGCGATGGAAATATTCCCGCTATCGCCAAAAACTAACACCTGCTCAGACCAGTTCTTAGTCATGTTATCCAATGGGAGGTGGATAACATGGCTAAGAGCATTTCGTCGCTAATGCGTGAATATCGCTGTATTCTCAGCGATATTCACGCATTTCGCCGCTATCGCTGGATATTGTAGCACAATGGAGAAAAATGTTGCTAGTAGCATGTTTTCTCCGCTAGCATATCCAGCGGTAGGCAGCGATAAAAAAATCGTCGCTAAGCCTATTTAGCGATAATTATCGATACTTGTTGGTAATATGCCCCTGTGTTTTTTGTGTGCCTTGCTTGGATGGTTACGATTTGTTATGCGTAAGTCAATATACGTTTTATGTTTTGCACCTTAAACTGTTTTATCTTTTTCGATTGATGTGTTAGGAGTTTCGCACGATTAACTCCCACTAATAGACATTATTGCTGCAAGCCAATACGAGGGAATAACTGCTTAGTACAAATACTACGTTGACAGGCCTATACATTTTAACATGTTATGAATCAGCAGCAAGGAACAGCAAGCCCGTCAGAGGTTCAGCACATCTCCCCACCTTATCCTACTCGCACCTCTTTGCTTCTTTACAAGTTCCTTCCCTTCCTGTCAGCGAGAGGCCAGTTACACACGATATGCGATCACCCCGTGCAGTGTTCCATACCATGAGATAATAGTGTTTTGGTCAAGACCACTCCATTCATAAGTCCATCTTATCTTATCTCATCTCATCTGTTCTGTTCTGTTCTGTTCTGTTCTGTTCTGTTCTCTTCTGTTCTCTTCTCTCCTCTCCTGTTCTGTTCTGTTCTCTTCTGTTCTCTTCTCTTCTCTTCTCTCCTCTCCTCTCTTCTCCTGCTGCTCTTAGTGGTGAATGGTGACCTTGGGCGGCATATGGCGCTACACACATAATTAACATAACATAACATGGCGCTATACACACATAATTAACATACCAACTTTTTTTGAATGGCTAGTTTGAGAATGTTGAAAGTTAATCCCATGTAGGCATGGGCCTGAAATTGGGTGTTGCAAAGAAAAGGAGAGTCGTTTCTCGTGGGAAGACAAACGTCGCTTGAGGTCTGGAAAGCAGCAAACTCGACCAGTTTGAGCATTAAAGTACCAGGTGTCCCAGGAGCTGGCACTGTGGGTGTTACTGCTGCCATGGCGACCTCGCGGTTTGTAAAACGATGCCTCTGCGGTCAGCTTTTTCTTTTCCCAGAAGTGAGGAGTGTCCCCTGGGGAGCTTCTGCCCCCTAATTATATTTGACAGCGTTCTGCTTTTAGGTTATTTCTTTTTTTCTTACTCTTTGAGCGTGTTTATCTTCATCACTGTTTTTGTTTTTAACTACGTGTCTCGGAATAGATTCACCACTTCCCGCCATGCTTTATTTTAACGTTCAAAAAACGATGTTGGACTGGTTAATGGATATCAAATTGATTTAACCCTATTCTCACTGGATTTAATTTGACCTGCGGTGTAAGCCATTCATTGTGCTAGATTCTGCATAAGAAGCTATTGCATAAGAGGTTATTGAGCGTTGTTTGATGTTGTTTATGAACTAATTCAAGGTCTTTTAGGTGTCGAAGTAATAGCAGCACACGTGTAAAACATGCAATAAATAAGTTACTTTTATGAATGTCTATAGTTTATATTTTGCAGGGCTTGACTCAGTTCTTCATTCTCCTAAGTTTAATGAACTGTGGGGTATATTATCAAGGGGTTTTATCTCCGCTTTTTTGGCTTTAAAAGCCAAGAAAGTGGAGATAAAATTATCTCCCTATTACCAAGCTGTCGCTAACACCAGTTAGCGACAGCTAATAGGAGATAGCGACCATCATGGGCCCCACTTTGCATGTCAGTGATATTTATCACTAATGATATGCAAAGTGGGCGTGCCAAGATGTTAGCGACTGGAAACAGTCGCTAACATCGCTATCTCCTATTACCAACTTTTGGAGATATTTGCGCTAAGCGCGAATATCTCCAAAAGCTAACACCTGCCCTGAGCAGTTCTTAGCCATGTTATCCAATGGGAGGTGGATAACATGGCTAAGAGCATTTGCTCGATAATGCATGAATATCGCGGACTTTTCAGCGATATTCATGCATTGCGGGCGTTTTTTATCGCATTTGCGATAAACCTTGCTAATAGCAAGGTTTATCTGCGATAAAAATCGCCGATGTGCGGCGATAATTTTTGTCTCTAAACAAGTTAGAGACAAAAATGATCGCTAGTTGTTGGTAATATGCCCCTGTGTGCCACTGAGTTAGGTGGTACTAATAATAGTTTGATCGCCACTGAGTTGTACAATTAAGTCCACCATCCAGGGTATGTATTTTTCCACCTTTCCAAAGTACAGGCCTTCTAGCGCGACTGATAGGATTAGAGTGAATGTTACTAAAACCTCATAAAAAAACACATTTTGACCCCTATTTACTAATATTTGTTCAGCGAAGTACAAAAACAAGTGATGTTGCGCAAAAGGTAAACGGTGGCACTGCCCTATTTATAAAGAGTTGTGAGTCGACGATGCCATGGGCCATGACTGTGTAAAAATGCAATTTTTCACGATGCAAAGAATCGAACCCAAATGGTGCTACAGTGACACGACAATGACACCAATAAACCCTCAAGAGCAAATCTCAACATGATGACATCCGACGAGGGTTACGTCACATAAAAAATGTAGGGACAGATCTACAAGAAACGAACGCAGCGCGGTGCAGCAAGTCATTTTGTTTCAAAGCACCAGGATCCGACATATGTACAACAATATGTTGCATCTCTGTACCTCCCCCTGCGCTGGTGCACAAACTGCTGCCAGGCGGGACACCTTCCTGCACAAAACAATCAACTGAGGGGATTTCTTCTTCCAATGTGTGCTGTAGAATGCAGCATGCACTGAAAGAGGAAAAACACAAGGAGAAATGAAAACATTTCTCCTCGTTGCACCTCACCACGCCACCCCTAGGGTGTGAAGAACCGGGTTATTTAAGACCCGGAGGCGCCAGGGGAAACGCCCAAAGTCTCCGGGTCCACTTGTCTTAGAATACAGAGACACGGGGTACTTCTTGGTGACTTCAAAGATCAAATTTATTAGCTGCAGCCAGTAACAGAGATCCTAGAAGTACAACACGGTGTATGTTCTCAGGAGACTGCTCAACTTTACAAAGCAAGCCATCCCTTTTTATACAAAAAATTGTGCTTCAGGCAAACATTCCTTATTTACAGGATGACCACTCACATATTTCCACGACAAAAGCAGGAGCATGATGACAAGCCCATTTTTCAGTTTGTCCAGCCCAAAATCAATCATTGGTTAAACTTAACATTTTTCATCAGACAGGTCGATCGGACCCATAATAAAAACGGGCACATCCCCATCGTAAATAGGCCATAAAGAAGGAACAGAAACAGATGAGACGTAAGATAGAAAGGTGTGTGCGTGTATCATAAACTCAGCAATGTCCTGCTCTTTGCTCTCTATCTCGATCAGCTAAAGGGCAAGGACTGGTTTGGCAAGGTCAGCTTCAGGCAACAGGGTCAGTTTATTTCAGGTCAAACAGGAGTCAGCAAAAACTCAAGCTAAGTTGCACGTGTCCCAGAAACTTGTTCAGCCATAGTCATGGGCCTATGTGAGGGCAACCACAAAATGGCTGCCATGCACAAAATGGAACCCAAGGGTTTCAGAACAAAATCGTCAAATACACAGTGAATCCATCAGTGTAGCATGACGGAAACACTCATGCTTGCTGAGCTCACTGTTTACGGTTCGCTGTTACCAAATTCGTAACAGAACCACGACCATTTTGACCTAGGGTCAGAATTCACGGAACCTCAGCCCCTCCTTTTGCCCTTACATAGGCAATAATCTGAACTCACGTCAATCTGAATCCAGGTCTATACTCATCAGATCATCAAGATGTTGCTGTAGCATCATCCTAGTACTTAGTAACTCTCTCTGGACAGGTCTCCTCGAACACGAAGTAGCACAAAGGCCACATATAGCAGGAGCACACTGTACGCAAAGACAGAACAGGAAAAGGATAGCTAATACCACCCCGCTGACCATCAGAATCTTCCATCCCCAAGTGGATAACAATCCCCAAAACCATCCCATCAACGACAAATCTCCTTCGTCCACATGCACAGACTCGGAGATCTTATGTAGCTTGGAAATGGCTTGGTACAGTGTCGGAGCGCTGTCTGGAATAAAAACGCAGCAGCTCGATTGATTCAATTTACACACCCCTCCTCTATCTGCAAGTATGACATCTAACGCAACCCTGTTCTGAAGAGTCATAAGGCGATCTGACTGGAGCTCAGCAGTCAAGTTACTAAGGGCACCGGCAGTTTCAACTATGGTGGACTCAACCACTCTCGTCAATTGCCGTATGTTCCTGCTGTTAACCATAGGTCCCCAAAACGGCAGAAAACCCTTCAGAAAATCTCCCAATTCTTGTCCTGCAGTATCTTCCTTACTGAAGACACCTCTAACAACTCTCGTCTTGTGGTAATCGGCCGCAGCTGTATAGGTAGGGGGCAATAGGAACGAGACAAAACATGTGCACGAGAAATCAGGGGGCAACCATGTGTATGCTCTATCATAACAGCTGAAATAGGTACCCTTAGCTGCTAGGAACGATGGGGAAGTCTGGGACGCAAAAACATACGTCTCAGTGCAGATACTCTTCCCTAACTGAGCTCTCGGATTCTTGCCATTACCTTGTAGACAGTAATGACCCTGATGGGGTACAATCCAAATCGGAGAGGATCTTTTCACTTGCTGGTTCTTACTCAGACTAGCTCCAAATCCGGTCACATTCCATCCAATATACGCTAATGTCTCATCTCTCGGGATAGTCTCATAGGAACTAGCTCCTTTAATCATATCGACTATTCCCTTAACTAGAGCACTATTCTTTGGATTGTCTTTCACAGAACGTAGTGGGTAGACTTCACGAGCATAGATGAACATCGTTCTGTATGCCCACACGGAACCATTATAGCTGAATGGCAGGACCAGATAAGGAATACCTTTATCGGTAGTATGGGGCATAAGGCCACACACCCAACAATTTGTCGTGTTCACTACTAGCTGGTGTTGGTGCAGAAGCTGAACAAAAGAGTTATTAACGAATTCCAATCTCCTAATGGACTCATGTTCAGGCAGAGGATGAAAAGAATGCGGAGAAATAGTAGAAGAAGGTATGGGTTGTGTAGTGGGTGCAAACGTCACTTGAAAAGAGAATATAATATATCCCATCAAGAACATCATCAAGCTAAGTAACATGAAAAGACATAATATCAAAAACACTTTCTACTCATAATTCGGCACATTTTGCTCTTAAAACTAATTTCTTCAACAGGTCGTCCATCTCGAAAAACTCCATCCTCTAACCGTGCTGCTCGCGGCGGTTGGGTGTTCCGCGCTAAGGAATGCGTCCGTCAGTCCAGGGAATGCCCTAGGACCTACCAGAACCGTCGACCTTATGCCTTCGGCTTACACTCCCAAGTCTTTACACCGCGACCCTACAGCTGAACCCGGATGGCGGTTCGAAAAACAAAAATCGGCCAAAACTGTTTCTCAGAGGGGAGAGCTGAATTTCGAAAATAGTAAAAAGGAAAATTTCTTATTTTATTTGTCCCATGACTCTTGGTCGTAAATTATAACGGCCTTTATCGGGCAATGTTTGGTCGCGGAATAAAAGTTCAGGCTCAGTAGTGTCCAGTCGAACTGACGGTGGAACAGCTTCTTGCAGAAGATTGTCGCTTTCACGCTCAGAACTCGTCCCAATTAAACGTGCATCGCTAAAAGGCAGAAAACGAGGCACAGTGTCAGTTTCTGAATCAGGAATACCCTCCTGGACCCACCGGTCGTACGGCAGAGGCAAAGGAACCCTCTTACAATGTACGCCGTGGATCCAGTTCTTCTTCCCTCGCACTCGTACTGCAGATCGTGTAGACAAGAGCACCAAGTAGGGACCGGTCCAGCGGGGCTGATCGTTCTTTTTCCGCTGAAAGTTCTTCACGAGAACCCAGGAGCCAGGATCGATGGTGTGTCCTGGATCTTCAGAAACCTGAGGCAATGTGTCATGAACCTGTTGGTGTAAGACACACAATTTAGCCGTCAATTCGTACAGATAGTCAAGCAATACAGGGTGTTCAATCTCGCTGAATTTTGTCGGCCTCGGCACTCCCCATATGTTTGCCGGGCGACCAAAAACTATTTCATAGGGACTAAGTCCCACTCGAGAATGCACAGTCATCCTTGTTGACAAAAGTGCTAATGGCAAAGCATCAGGCCATTTAAGACCAGAGCTTGCCTGTATCTTGGCCAATTTCAACTTAAGGGTGCCATTATAGCACTCAGCTAAACCAGCTGATTGGGGGTGATTTGCAGCATGGAATTTCTGACGAATTCCTAAACCATCACATACTCTCTTCATCACTTGACCCACAAATTCACTCCCATTGTCACTCCAGACCATTCTTGGCAAACCGTACCTAGGGAAAAACTCCTTAACAAGGGCTTTAGCTGTGGACAAGGCAGTATTATCTTTCAGGGGATATGCTTCTACCCATCTTGAAAAGGCACAAACAACCACGAGTACATATTTCAAATTGTTGCACCTCTCCATGTGGATGAAATCTAGATGCAAAACCTCGAACGGATACGTCGGAGGCGCAAAATGACTAGCTGGAGTTGGAGTTCCCTTGCCAGGATTGTACATCAGACAAACCATACAATTTTTGACCACATTCTCTGAACACTTAGGAATTCCAGCATTTTGCCATACTGGAGCCAACAATTTACAAATTCCTTTCGTACTGATATGAGCCATTCCATGCGCCATTGTGACCACTGCCAGCACGTACGCATCGGGTAACAACCATCGCTGATGCTCTGACAATTCAACCCAACAACCATTTGAATCCAATTTACCCGTACTCTCTCTCCATACGCCCAACTCTTTCTCTGTAGCTTCAGCTTGAATTGACTTCACACTCCTCTATCCGGAACCCATCTCGCAGGACCCGCAACATACATTCGACTCATCACATCCCTTGCCGTTTCCTTCGCAACTTCATCTGCAAACGCATTACCACGACCAACGTCATCGGTAACCTTCTTATGTGCACTGCATTTCACGATCGCAACTTGCAACGGCAAAGTAAGTGACTCAAGGAGTTCATTTACCAACTGACCATGCTGAATCTTAGTTCCATGCGAAGTCAGAAACCCACGCTCTTTCCACAATCGTCCAAAACTATGAGCCACACCAAACGCATACTGGCTATCAGTGTACACAGTCACTTGTTTCCCTTTTGGCAATACACACCCTCTTGTCAATGCCATCAGCTCTGCTGCTTGAGCTGAGTTATGTGGGATACGTGCAGCTTCAACAATCGTATGCAAAGTCGTAACAGCATATGCCGCAGTTGTATCACCATTCGGGAGCTTGAAGCACGAACCATCTACCCATAAGGTACCATCACACTTTGAAAGAGGAGTATTCCTAAGGTCTATTCTCCCTTTCGTTTCCTCCTCTGTCCTAAGAAAACAATCATGCTGTTCAGAAACATCTGTCTCCACTGAAATCGGCAACAACGTAACTGGATTCAACGTGTTGCATCTCTTTATATGCACATGGCTCGCTAAGAGTGTCAACTCATAACCTGACAATCGAGCACTAGTTAAGTGCTGTGTCTTGGTCCTGTTCAACAATGTATCCACTGCATGTGGAACCATTACAATCAACGTACTATCCATCACCAAGCCAGCAGACTGTCGAATAGAAACAGCTGCTGCTGCTGTGGCTCTCAAACAACTCGGCAACGCTCTAGCTACCGGATCCAACGTCGATGAGAAATACGTGCATGGATGCTGCTTGTCCCCAAAAGATTGTGTCAACACTGACAACGCACATCCCTCTCTCTCGCGCACATACAACGTAAACGGCTTGCTATAGTCTGGGGTACCCAACACAGGAGCCGAACACAATGCATCACGTAATTCCGAAAAACTTTTCTGACAATCGTCAGACCACGGGAGGGGATTCGGTGTATCTTTACAAGTCAATGCCAACAGAGATTTGGCCAGAAGAGAAAAATTTGGTATCCATTGTCAGCAATATGACGTGATACCCAAGAAAGCACGCACTTCTCTCTGTGTGCTTGGTACAGTCATTCGCGCAATCGCTTGAAATCGTTCTGGGGTCAACCTTCTTACCTCCTTTGACAAGAGATGACCTAAGTAGGTCACCTCTAGGCAACAATACTGCAACTTGGAAGGTGACACTTTATGATGCAAGTCCGACAATTGTCGCAACAAAGAAAGAGTAGCTTCTTTACAAGTTTTCTCATCATCAGCGGCCACTAACAGATCGTCCACGTACTGAATAAGAGCAGCACCAGCAGGCAACACAAGAGTATCAAGTTGACCTTTCAAAGCCTGGCTATAGATAGGACTCTCACAATAGCCTTGAGGGACTCTTTTAAACCGGAAGCTTCGGCCTCCGAAAAAGAGAAGCCAAAAATATCTCTACTCTCCTCAGCAATTGGAATACTGAAGAAAGCATTTTTCAAGTTGATGACTGAAAACCAAGTAGCTGAAGCAGGAATCAAAGTCAACAAAGCAGTAATATCCGGGACAACTGGAAACTGTGGCACGACGATTTTGTTAACCTCTCTAAGATCGATCACAAACCTGTAAATGGGTGGCTGAGAAGGGTCAGTGCGTTTCAAGACAGGCAAAACAGGACTATTGCACACATTACCTCTCGTCTCTTCAATCACATCTTTCTCAATTAGATCATAGATGATTGCTAACAACGCTCTTTCACCATCACTAGAAATCCGATATTGGGGAATGCGTGGCAATTTAACATTTGCTTTAAGCGTTACAACGTAAGGTGGAATCTCCAAAAGACCCACATCATTAGGACCAGTAGCCCAAAGAGTATCAGGGAGAGAAGACAATTCGGCCGGGAGTCGGTCTTTCGACAAATACATCGGAGAGATCACTCTCTTACCCAATGTAAATTGTACTCCCGAAGGAGAACATTGTAGTGTCGCATACAATCTTTTCAATAGATCCAATCCCAACAAATTCTCACCACAACCTGTCGTCAAAATAAGGGGTGCTTCCAATTCACAAGGTCCAACAGAAAGAGACAAAGGACTAGAAATCGGGTTTCTAACTGGGGCGCCAGAAAATCCTACTGAAACATTTGTCAAGCCAGACAAAGGTGCGCCAGGGAGTTTAGAGTGCATAATAGAACTCTTCGCAGCACCAGTATCCAACAGAAAAGGCTCTGACACACCTGATGTAATCACTTCAACATAAGGTCCACTCTGATCTACTGGAACTGAAACAACTCCCTCTCTTTGTCTATGGCTGTCCTAGCAATCATTACCGTCCATATTCTCACCTTCGACATAGTAGTCGTCAGCATAGTACTGAGTCGTCCTACCAGACGCACCATTTTGCTGATCAAAACAATTCATTGAATTTTGTGGAGGAAAGGAACGCGCATTCTGGGGGAACACACCACGTCCCCTACCTCTAGAAGCTTGCTGAACACCTCGACCTCTCACCCCAGGAACACCATTCACGCGCTGTAACAGAACCGGGCAACTATTTTTAAAATGGCCCTCTTCTTTACAATATGCACACTGATTAGGGCCTATAGGAAAACGCAGTTGAGGAGGCTCAAACCTTTGCGAGTTTCTGTGAAACTGCTGGGCTGCTGATAATCACGTTGGTTACTACGAGGCGGATACGCTTGCTGCAAAAGAACCTTTGTTTTCAACTCTTTAGTCTTCTTGTCTGCTCTGTCCTTCTCATCCTTATCCCTATTTTCATAGTACTGTGCAGTAGCCAATATCTGTGCTGATGAGGAAACAGCCCAGGAACTCTCTGAATCCTTCAATTTAGTACACTACTCGGGAAGTAAGTTATGCACAAACTTATCAACAAACAACCGTTGACCACCTTCCGTACTCATGTCTTGACCACTATGGTCAATAAACGTCTCTTCAAACCTAGTGAAGAAATCAGATACACTTTCATCTTTCTTCTGCTTACACGCAGACAATTTGTCCTTAGTTTACTCGCATAGCAGGCATTAAAGTCTTCATATAAGTAACGATCCTACCAGGAAGTTCTGCAACTAGAGGCTCAGGTTTAGCACCACCAACTTGTCGACCATCCGCAGCACCAATATTAACCCAGGTATCACCTAACTCCTGCGCATGATCCCTGTGACGAATCAATCCCCATAAAGGCTGTTGGACCACATTTCCAAACAACATGTCTATATCAGCTAGATTCATAATACATGAGTCTGCAGTCTGTGATAATTCCTTATAATATCCTGCAGGATTTTTACGGGGGTCAGGCAAAGTCTGCTTAAGAGCCAAAACTTCAGCTCGCTTCCACGGAACATGTACCCAAACATGTTGAAAATGAGCCGGTACGGCATCAATGTTATGAGCGGCATCAGCCTGAACTGCTTCCTTCCATACAGGGGGAACTTCTCTCATAGGATACTGTCTCACTTTCCTCCTAACAGAAGGGTCAGGCTCAAACAACGACCGAGAAGGAGACTCGCTCCTGAACGAAAGCAGTTTCGCTACCGCTCTTTCGACGTCGAGACCCACAATCGTGCCTTTCGCAAATTCGGACTGTACACGGAACAACTCAGACAGAGTTTGTCCCAAATCACCATCTTCCCATTCTTCACGAAGGAGAGTGCACATCTTATCGAAAACATATCTCTGCTTCGGTGCTTCTCATTGACGGAAGACATCCATAACAGACTCTACATCGTATCTTAAAGAACGAGTGACCCATTTACGCGCCAAATGATCCAATACTTCCCTTTCTTGGGAGTCAGACAGTTGGCTACGCAACTGCTTACGCTCTGAAACGGGGGTCGTGTTTAATGACCCAAAGAAAGTAGCCAAAAGACTAGTAACAGTATCCGTCATTATCTGTCGGACAGAAGGAGAAGTCGGCAGGACAGGAGATAAAGCGGACTGAGAGGAAGCTAATGCAGGAGCAGTAGCAGAGGAGGTAGCGAGAACAGGCAGAAAAGTCGTAGAAATTAAAGACGGAGTAGGTAACAATGTCGGCGGCCCTTGAGAAGGCTGCGCCAGAAGAATAGGAGCCAACTGAAGAGGAGCTGGCGGCTGTGCAATAACAGGAGGCAAGGCAACCGGAGGTTGCGCAACTAAAGGTTGCGGAGGTGCTGTAGCACTCTGCACATAAGGGGGTGGCGACCTCAACAAATGGGACATCAAAGGATCCTTCTCAAGTTCCTTCGTTGCATCTTGCTGATGAGGTGGCAAAGCTGGATAACACTTATCAATCGCCATTTTACGTTGCCTGTGCAACTGCTCACTCGCTTGTTCTTCTTCATTATCTTTAAACTGTATAGCAGCTTGCATTATCGTAATACCCTTCTCTCTTTTATTCCTCTTCACTAATTTAATTTCTTTCTGTTTGGCTTCCTTTCGCCAGAGGCGGAAAGAGTCAAACATCGCCAGCCGGGCTTTCTTCTTGAAGAGTTTAACTTCTAAATTATCTAAAATCTCCATGTCATAACTGCCATATTGGGGCCACTTTAGGACACCGTCCTTTCTGGTGTAGCGGATCTACACTTCAATATACGTGATGGGGCCCACACCATGTTTCAAATAGAGCTCATAGGTTGGAGTTCCAATCGGAGGAACCGGACACGAATCCTCCAATCGGGAAACCCTATTACAACCACAACAAAATAACTTTCCAAGTCTGCTAAGACCAGGCATCTTCGCTCACTAGTCTAGCTTCAAATTTCAAGGGAATATCAGACACCATAGTCTCATGAATACACAAGTCCCTCGGCTTTGGAGCTTGCAAGTCCCAAATCAAAGATCCCAAGGGATACCCAAAAACTAAGGACTAGGAGACGCTCCACTCATACTTAACTGAGGTATCGATGACGTCGCCAGAAGACCCGTCTATCGTCTCGCTCTACAAATCATCAAAGGCTCCAAGACAGGGCGAGAGTCAGGGCAGCAGTCCTTCGTAGCCGTCGGAGAGCGGGGAACCTCGCAGCAAAGACTTTCGGACCACGACGACATACAGGGGTCGATGAAGTGGCAGGCCTTCCTCCAGAATTTTCACACAAAGCTCCTCACGATCCTCAGGCTTGGACCGGTACCGCTAAAGTCGCCCCATGTTGGGCGCCAATTGAAGAACCGGGTTATTTAAGACCCGGCGGCGCCAGGGGAAACGCCCAAAGTCTCCGGGTCCACCTGTCTTAGAATACAGAGACACGGGGTACTTCTTGGTGACTTCAAAGATCAAATTTATTAGCTGCAGCCAGTAACAGAGATCCTAGAAGTACAACACGGTGTATGTTCTCAGGAGACTGCTCAACTTTACAAAGCAAGCCATCCCTTTTTATACACAAAATTGTGCTTCAGGCAAACATTCCTTATTTACAGTTTGACCACTCACATATTTTCACGACAAAAGCAGGAGCATGATGACAAGCCCATTTTTCAGTTTGTCCAGCCCAAAATCAATCATTGGTTAAACTTTACATTTTTCATCAGACAGGGCGATCGGACCCATAATAAAAACGGGCACATCCCCATCGTAAATAGGCCATAAAGAAGGAACAGAAACAGATGAGACGTAAGATAGAAAGGTGTGTGCATGTATCATAAACTCAGCAATGTCCTGCTCTTTGATCTCTATCTCGATCATCTAAAGGCCAAGAACTGGTTTGGCAAGGTCAGCTTCAGGCAGCAGGGTCAGTTTATTTCAGGTCAAACAGGAGTCAGCACAAACTCAAGTAAGTTGCACGTGTCCCAGAAACTTGTTCAGCCATTGTCATGGGCCTATGTGAGGGCAACCACAATATGGCTGCCATGCACAAAATGGAACCCAAGGGTTTCAGAACGAAATCGTCAAATACACAGTGAATCCATCAGTGTAGCATGACGGAAACACTCATGCTTGCTGAGCTCACTGTTTACGGTTCACTGTTACCAAATTCGTAACAGTACCACAACCATTATGACCTAGGGTCAGAATTCACGGAACCTCAGGCGTTTAGCATTCTGACCCATTACGAGCAATCGTAAATCTGGAAATGCATCAGTGGACATGGGTGTTGCGTGGGGACATGGGGGTTGCGTGGGAACACCCACAGCAACACCCATGTCATGCCCCACACACCCAAAGTGTTGTGTGAACAGGGGAGATATTTACAAGCACAGGTTAAGTCACAAAGGGTGACTTTACCTGTGCTTGTAAATATCACTCAGCAGACTGCAGCAACGGTGTGTCATGCAACGTGATGCACTGGCGGCGCAGGGGGCTTGTAAATCAGACCCCTAATTTTCTCGGAAATTGCACATTACATATGAGATTGTCATCACTTCACATTCCGCTTGTCCGTTCCCTGTGCCTGCTTAGATTTGGTTCTAGAATTTCAAAGAAAATCATGTCTAGCTAATTTAGTACATTTAAAATGTTGTGCAATCCTAGGGGGGTTTGTGCAGCCCCCACCCCTTTATGCACCCACTGCATACAGTACTGGGTGGTCTCAATCTTTGACAAAAGAAAAATGTGTGCTGTGTTCGTGTCAAAATATACTTTGCACACATATGCTGGTCAGCACTGCCTTGTTCATCATTTTGCTTTGTTAAATATTTCCTAGCGTCGAGCGATCATCTGCCCATGATATAATTAAATCTGGTCCCTCATTATCTTTATTGTTTTTATAAACACAAAATACAAACCTAGAATGCAAGTGTAGTGGCCCCTTGTCACTCTAAGCACTATATATCTATATCACTAACATGTGGCCCACAAGAGTGAATAGCAGTGAGATGGTAAACAGGTGAGGGTGATTTCACTTTATTAAACCAGCGGGAATCGACGACCAGAGTTTCTCTTGACTGCGACAGCCTGACACTGGTACTATTACAGCTGTATACTAAGATGTGCCTCTTGAGAACGAATACACAGCTCACCAAATAATTATTTTTCTTAAGGTCGAGCCTGGGCAGCGCATGTGCTGCTCTGCGAGCCATGCTGTATTGGAGTAGGTTCTTGAAGCCCGCCCACTCTCCGCCCATATTTGTCATTGGCTTGTGTCAGTGTCTTTCGTAAATGCTGGCTTCTGATTCGTTCTTAGGCTTGTTAGGCTCTACTTAGTACCGCCTTGTCTTCATTTGTAACCTCCCATGAGGACTGGCCCTTTTACTTCGGTTGTTACACGGTACCTCTTCTTTAGTATGTAAGCACTATTTTTTAGGTTTCGTAACCTGGCGAGGGGCGAAGCCACTCCCAGATCGAAATCTGTTGTTTCTAATAGTGAGGTTAGGACAGCCTCTGTTTCCAATTGGCTAGCTCCATAAATGGAGGCTAGCCATTGGGAGGCAGAGGCTGTCAATCGCGTTTTCTCTCGAAAACGCGATTCGGGGGCGTTTCTGGTGCTTTTTTTAAGCCCCGCCCCTTTGTCCCGGGCCGCGCTGCGATTGGCTGCCGGCCCGGGACACCCCCGTGACGTCATTCCCGGGCCGCGCTGTGATTGGCTGCCGGCCGGGAAACCCCCGTGACGTCAGCCAATCACAGCGCGGCCCGGGACCTGACTTGTTTTTATTTACCGCCCGTCTCTTCTCACTCTCTGTTGTGCGCTTCTTTCCCATACTGTTGCCTTCACATTTCTCTCTTTCTCTCGTGCAGTCACCTCTCCATCTGTCCCTTTCTTTCCCGCCTCTCAGGACCTCTCCTTCACAATCCCCGCCGTTCCCGCCTCTTTCCTTGCAGCTTTTTCTGTTGCCCCCTCCTGCGCGCGGCGCCCCCTCGCGTGCTGCTCTCTCCTTCTACCCTCTCGCGCTCCTGTCTTCTCCCACTGCCCCCACCCTCGGGCGCGGCTGCCTCCCCGCTATCTCTGCAGCAGTTGACTGGGAAACGGTGGAGTGAGCGCGAGGCGATCCGGAGAGGAGGGAGCCAGGTGCGCGGAGGACCTGAACGTACCCCGGGGGGCCTTGCTGCGGTCCACAGGTGGGCGCGCGCACATTCCCGCCCCAGCCACCGAAGCTAGAGAGGCGGGCACTGGCGGCTTAGACACTGGGGCGCAGAGAAGCGCGTCTCTAGGCGCACTGTGGATTACATGCGGCAGTTTCCACCCTTCTTCTCGTGTGAAGGCAGCGGCGCCCCCATGGAGCGGTGAGTATGGGGAATGCCTGATATATCCGGGGTGGGGGCAGAAGGGCAGGCTCACCTGGACTTGGAGCAGTGGGGTGGATGGAGGGGTAGTTTATGGGAGTATGGCGGAAGGATGTTGGTGGTAGTAAATCAGCGCGGTGAGTGGTAGAGGAGGAGAGGGGTGGCGTGAAAGTGATGTAAGATGTTGTAGAAGGAGTAGTGGGTGTCTCGAGCAAGTTGCAGGAAATGGGATGTGTGGGGCTGCGGGGAGAAGGAAGGATGAAGGGAGAAGTGGTGAATAGGTTTGAGAGAGCAAAGGAAGACTTGTTTGGGGAGATGAAAGAGACAGTTGAAAGGAGTGGTGAAGAAGAGCTATTGGGAGTACTGAGGGAGTACTGAGGGAAAAGGGACAGATATACAGGGGAGGTGGAGGAGGGGGGGGCGAACTGAGGCCGTAGTAGTGATGTTTTGTCAGTTTTGGGCGATGGGTCTGGTTTGGTGGTGTGGTAGGGTGCATGGTGGTCAGGGAGAGTAGGGAAGAGGAAGGGACGTGGTTTAGTAAAGTGGTTAACTAAATTATATAGCAAGAAAAGACAGATTATCTGGCGTAATGAAGCGCATCTTGTGACAGTATTCTTGCATTATTTTGTCTTTTTGCTTCATGCTAACACTATATGGGCAAAGGTTCCGAATTATTAGTAACAGTTTATCACTCACATGCAGCAATAAGCAATCGAAATGTGATCAGTGGAACTTCGCAGGTAGGGCCTTCCTCTGCGTGGCAACTCGCGCCCCCACATTTTTGTTAATTTATGATCTGTTTGAGCTAGAATAATTATTTCTTTTGGCAAATCTGTAAATTATGCAGAAGATGATGGAATATGTGGCAAAAGAGGCAAATCTATAATTATGTTGAAAGCGCTGCGTCCACGCTATAGAATCACATAATTTAGTGGCTCTGCATGCATTTTAGGACTGGCTAATCGTAGCCACATGTTTTGTCTCTGTTGGGATTATGGGGAATTTGTGTATTGTGTTAGGAATACCGAGGTATCTTCAAATGGCCACAGGCCAAGTTATTTAGGTAACCTTTGGAACAATGTGGCCTCCAGGGTTAAGGGAAACTTCAGATTCTCTAGGGTGACAAATACGTTAAGAAACCTGATCTGGTACTTGCCTACCTGCTGCTGGACCCTGACTGCCAGGTGGGCTGTTCCAAGTTGGGTTGGGTTGGGTTGAGTGTTTGAGTGCCATCAGACACAGCCACAGCGCATGAGACTAACTCACTACTTCACTTTCACTCACTACTTCACTCTCTCTCTATCTCACTACCGCTCTCTCTCTCTCTCTCTCTCTCTCTCTCTCTCTCTCTCTCTCAAATACACTAACTCACTTTCACTCTCTCATACACTACCTCACTCTCTCTCTAGCTCACTACTTCACAACATCTCTCTGTTTCTATCTCAATACAGCACAACTCTCACCCTCACTACCTCATTCTTTCACTACCTCACTCTCTCTCACTACCTCACTCTATATCTACTTCACTCTCCCACAAAACAAAAATAACTACATCACTACTCAAATTATATCTATAACACTATCTCACTCTCTCTCTCACTAACTCTCTCCATAACATCACTCTATCTTTTTCCATATCACTCTCAACTATAACACAAGTCACTCACTCAAAAAATAACTACAACACTCTCTCGCTGACTCACTCTCTATCTCACTAGCTCACTCTCTCTCTCCAACTCACTACGTCACTCTCTATCTCACTAACTCACTCTCTCTCTATCTCACTAAGTCACTTTCACTCTCTCTTAAACTACCTCAGTCCTTCTCTATCTCACTATGTCACAACATCACTCATTGTTTCTATCTCACTACCACCAAAATCACTCTCCATCACTAACTCACTCTTTCACTACCTCACTCTCTCTGTCTCACTACCTCACTCTCTCTATTTCTATATCACTAAGTCACTTTCACTCTCTTTCACTACCTCACTCTCTGTCTCTGTTTTCGTTCAGAGGTAAGCATTTTGTTTTTTGTTTGCTAATCTTATGTTTATTCTCTCTTTTCTAGGTTCAACATGGCCCGTGGCGATTCCCTTCAGCGATGTGCACCGCTGTGCACGGAGTTGTTCAGACAGGTATGTATGTTGATTTTAGTTTATGTTAGAGGTAAGGCATATTTTTATTTTTACACTGCACTGTCCTTTTACTGCTGCACTCTCTCCTCAGCCTCTCCCTGCGCCATCGCTTCACTGCTGTACTCTCTGCTCAGCCCCCCCCCATCCAGGCTGCAGCCCTCACTCCTCCACTGCAACATCACTCACTGCTGCACTCTCTCCTCAGCCTCTCACGGTACCATCGCTTCACTGATGCACTCTCCTCAGCCTCTTACTGCACCATCCCTTCACTCTCTCCTCAGCTCCACTATACCGTCTCTTCCCTGTTACAGTCCCTTCACTGCTGCACTCTCTGCTCAGCCCCCCACTGCACCGTCCTTTTAATGCTGCACTCTCCTCAGTCTCTCACTGCACCATCCTTTCACTGCTGCACTCTCTCCTCAGCCTCTCCCTGCACTGTCCCTTCACTGATGCACTCTCCTCAGCCTCTCCCTGCACCGTCCCTTCACTGATGCACTCTCTGCTCAGCTCCCCATTGCATCGTCCCTTCACTCTCCTCAGCCTCTCCCTGCACCGTCCCTTCACTGATGCACTCTCTGTTCAACCCCCCATTGCATCGTCCCTTCACTGCTGCACTTTCCTCAGCCTCTCACTGCACCATCGCTTCACTGCAGCACTCTCTCCTCAGCCTCTCCCTGCGCCATCGCTTCACTCTCTGCTCAGCCCCCCCATCCAGGCTGCAGCCCTCACTCCTCCACTGCACCATCACTCACTGCTGCACTCTCTCTCAGCCTCTCACGGTACTGTCCCTTCACTGCTGCACTCTCCTCAGCCTCTCACTGCACCATCCCTTCACTGCTGCACTCTCTTCAGTCTCTCACTGCACCATCCCTTCACTGCTGCACTCTCTCCTCAGCCTCTCCCTGCACCGTCCATTAACTGATGCACTCTCTGCTCAGCCTCCAATTGCATCGTCCCTTCACTGCTGCACTCTCTTCAGCCTCTCCCTGCACCGTCCCTTCACTGGTGCACTCTCCTCAGTCTCTCACTGCACCATCCCTTCACTGCTGCACTCTCTCCTCAGCCTCTCCCTGCACCGTCCCTTCACTGATGCACTCTCTCCTCAGCCTCTCCCTGCACCGTCCCTTTATTGCTGCACTCTCTCCTTAGCCTCTCCCTGCACCGTCCCTTCACTGGTGCACTCTCCTCAGTCTCTCACTGCACCATCCCTTCACTGCTGCACTCTCTCCTCAGCCTCTCCCTGCACCGTCCCTTCACTGATGCACTCTCTCCTCAGCCTCTCCCTGCACCGTCCCTTTATTGCTGCACTCTCTCCTTAGCCTCTCCTTGCACCGTCCCTTCGCTGCTGCACTCTCCTCAGCCTCTCACTGCACCGTCACTTCACTGCTGCACTCACTCCTCCTCCCCACTGCACCGTCCCTTCACTGCTGCACTCTCCTCAGCCTCTCACTGCATTATCCCTTCACTGCTACACTCTCTCCTCAGTCCCACTGCACCGTCCCTTCACTGCTGCACTCTATGCTCAGCCCCCCACTGCTCCGTCCTTTTACTGCTGCACTCTCTGCTCAGCCCCCCACTGCACCGTCCTTTTACTGCTGCACTCTCCTCAGCTTCTCCCTGCACCGTCCCTTCACTGCTGCACTCTCTGCTCAGCCTCTCCCTGCACTGTCCCTTTACTGATGCACTCTCTCCTCAGCCTCTCCCTGCACTGTCCCTGCACTGTCCCTTCACTGCTGCACTCTCCTCAGCCTCTCCTTGCACCGTCCCTTCACTGATGCACTCTCTGCTCAGCCCCCCATTGCATTCACTCATCTATCCATCCTTTCCCTCATCATTCCATTCACCCCTTCACTCATCCATTCATACTTTCACTAATCCATCCAGCTATGGCTTCCTTGTATAACACATTTTGTCTGCAAAATGTCTGTAATATACATTAAAAATAAATAAAAAAATAAACTATTTCCAAGATTGTCTTTAAAAATTAATCTAAGTGATGAGCGCAAAAATCTGTAGAACAGAGCTGGCTCTTTCACACCACACCTCCCCTTCACTCCCACCCCCTTTGAAAGGCTGGGGCCCTGGGCCAGAGTCCACTTTGCAGATGCCTTAAAAGTTCTCTGAAAAAGTAGAGCTAACTCTCCCAGGAGGGGGTTAATTCACAGCGCTGAAATGCTTCAGCTGCAGTGGGAGGCAAGGGGTCTCCTCTACTAAAACTGAAAGCGTGTCTAACTTTCTGTAAGGCGAAACCGTTGCATTGTAAATGCTTGTTTTAATGAGTTTCTCTTAGGGCAGGATGGTCTCTCCCGCACAGTTGTGACCACCGGAATGTTTATTTAACTCGTAACAAACAGGGAGCTCTTCAAGAGGCATGGGAGACGGATGATGGCAACTCAGCGATGCCTTCAAGCATTTGGAATGCAATAGATCTCGCATTTGCGAGAGTTTAAACTTTTGGCATTGTAAATGACAATGCCTTTTATTAACGTTTTAAAAACCGAAACATAAATAAAAGGCATTGTCATTTACAATGCCAATAGCTCAAAATTGCGTAAATGTGAGACCTATTGCAATGCAGATGCTTGTTTCTATTGCCTCCACGTTGTATTAATAATAATCAAGAAGCGAAGACAAGGACATTTCTCTCAATAAACATTTAAGCAAGATAATATCCACAAAGTCCGTTGAGTTTTCATTATTCTCTTTATTTACCTTTTAACTATAATCAGAGATACTGGAGCCCTCATTCTGCAGCAAAAATACACAAATTATGCAGCATAATGCAGCACATTTCTTGACATTATTACCACATTATTTTGTCATTTACACATGTTTACATTATCTGGGCAAAGGTTTCATTTCATTAGTACAGGTTTAACACCCATATACACCAATAAGCAATAGAAAGGTGACCAATCGACCTTTGTGAGTGGCATTCCACTGTCCAGAAACATGTATTGCATTGCTAGGAGTAACTTTTGATCTGTTTTAGCTACAAACTAAAGTTATTTTGTTAAAATCAGCAGCTTGAATAGCAAATGGTCAATTATGTGGCAAGCCCATAATTACCCCCAGGTCCCTCTGTCCTCGGCACCTTCATAATTACAAGTGGAGATAACTATCTCCCGACAGAAAAAAAGAGCAAAGGCATGCTGGGACCCTAATACTGCCCCTCCCACCGGGAGTACATAAGCAGTACTTACCCAGCATCCCGTCTGTTCTTTTTTCTGTCTGTCGACAGATGTTTGCTGTGGTTGCTGGTGCTGCTACTGCTGAGCTTGGGTGGCTTACCTTCCTTGGATCTCCCGTCCGGCTGCCTGGCTGTGCGGTCGGGGTGTCTGCTGTCCTGCCTCCTGGCCTGCCGGGCTTGCTGGGAGGCTGGCTTCTTCGTGTCCTGGTTCCTCCTGTTTTCATTGTGATACGATAGTAGGCGGGCCGGCCCTTTGCGGCTAGTGCGCCGGTGTCCGGATCTTTTCCGGGTCAGAGGGCGCGTCTTCCTGGTTCCTGCTGCAGGGAGGACGCCCTGCTTTTTCCTCCGGCTGCCTGCTTGGCCCTGGATGTTTTGGTGCGCCTTGAGCTGGGGGGGGAGAGGGGGCTCTTGTTGGTGTTCCGGCCTCCCTCCCGGGGTAAGTCCCGCGTAGCGGTGATATCTTTCTTTTTCGCATTGTGGGTGCTGGGGGCTGGATTGTGTGGCTCCTCTGCACTTGCCCATGGGTGTGCTTCGGGGATGCAATGTCTCCCATATTTGTCTGGGCCGCTGTTGTAGGCTGACTTATTACACCATGTACTTTCATATTTGAGACAGCCGCCTTGGTTTCCTTGCATGTTGGCTTCTTCCTGAGTGCCAGCCTAGCTTTCTGCCGGACTATGAGTTGGGAGTGGCGAGGGTCTGGGGATGCCAGGGATTGTGCCCGGGGCCTCATACATGCACTCTGTCACTGAGCTGTCTCCCTAGGTTTTTCTTTCCAGGTTGGTCGGGTGTTCCTGTCGTTTCTCCTACAGTGAGCTTCAGTGGCACATTCGGTTAGCGCGCAGTGCTTCTTCAGCTGTACTTATACAGCAGTACTTGACATGTGCCATGCCGAGGTTGTGAGTTCGTGCCTCTCCTGGAGCTGCAGAGTGGTTTTTCATGCACCGCTTCGCTTTGAGTGGGGTTTCATCTCAGTGTGACGACAGCCCTTGCTAGGGAGTATTTGCTTCCAGGGTGCTATGTTTGCCTCTATTTCGACCTGGAGCTATGGCCCGATGTTGAGTCTTGTCCCTGTGGTGGCTGGTGATCTCACTGGACATGGGTTCGGCTCCTGCTGACGCAGTCGTTGTGTCCTGCGGTGGCCGTTTTCTGATCCTGCTTGCGCCTCCTGGGGTTGCGGGGGTATGCTCCCGGGGCCTCTTGCATTCGCTGCCTGCGGTCTGCCGCTGTGTTGGGTCCCTGCTTCTGTCCATGCCTGAGTGTCCTCTCCTTGCCCTGGTCGTGGGCTTTGGGTTGCGACTCCGCTTCCTGTGGGTGCCCGTTCTGTCGGGTTGCCTGCTGCGGCCTTGGTGCTCTACGTCCTGGTGTTCTCTAGGGTTCTTTGCCCCCGCCTCCCTCCTTCTGCTCTTGGGTGTCTGTCCCGGGGTCTGTTTTGGTGGGGGTGCTTTCTCTGCCTGTGTGGTGCCCGTGTCATTGCGTCTGGAGGGCTGTGTGTTCCTCTGGTTGTTCCTGTCCGGGCTGCTTTCCACCTCCTCCGGGCTGGCCTGCTGAGTCGCGTTGGTGGTTGTGCCTACTGCTAGTTCACTTTCTTCTCTCGGCGTGGTTCGGGGGGCTCTTTTTCTCCCCGTTCCTCTGTCTTGAGGGGCTGCTCGTTGTTGGTGGTGCTGTGTCGGGTGGCTTGCGTGGGGTTTTCCCTCCGCTGCCTCTTCCTCTTCTCCGGCTCCTCTTCTCTGTGGTCTGGGGGGGGGAGGGGGGGATGCCGCTCTGCTGATGCTGCTCGCCCCTGCTCCTTGTTTGGCGCGGCTGGCCTGTCTTTCGTGTTGCTGGCTTGTTTCTGGGTTCGCTGCTCTTTGGTCTGCGCTGCTCATCGGTTGCCTTTGGTTTTGGCGCTGGCTTCCTTGGTCTGGGATGGTTTTCTTTTGTTCCCTTCTGCTGTGTCTCCTTTTTGTGCTCCTCTCCCTTGGTCTGCGTGGTGGGTGTTTTCTGCCGCTTGGCTTCTCCCTTTGGTTTGCAGCCTCCGCCCGCCTCTCCCTCCCGGGGGAGACGGCTGGGCCTGTCGGTGCCCATGCGTCCGCACTCTCTCCGCACCCCTCCGGCGTGCCCTCCCGCCCAGGCGGGCGGGCTCCTTCCCCGGACAGGCTCCCGAGATACGGAGGGGCGCACGATGCTGGCCGGTCGGGGAGATGGGCGCCCGGCTCCCACCCCGTCGTCAGGTGCGGCACTCTCCTCTGCCTGGCGTTCGTTGGCTGCTTCTGTGTTGTTGGCCTTCGCTCTTACTGTTTGGTGGCCTGCCTCTGTTTGGCATGGGTTCCTGTCGCCTCTGTGGTGGCTGTTTCCCTTTTATTTTGCTGGCTCTCTCTGTGCTTGCTCCTGGGGTCCCCGGTGTTGTTGGGTGTCTCTCCTGCCTGCTTCCGCCTTGCCCTATGTCAGGGTCCTGCTCTTGTGTCCGGGTTGCCTTTCGCTTCCTCGGCGGCGGAGTCTGTTGGGGTTGTGATTCTGTTTCCCCTTCTTTTGGTTCCTCTGCGCCTCCGTGCCTCCGGCTGGTGGTGGGTCGGTTTTCCGGCTCCTTGGGGGTCTGCATGGGGTTGGGTCCTGTTGGCCCCATGGTTTCCAGTTTGCCTGCCTCGGGTTTCCCGCTTTTCTTTCTCTCCCTCTGCGTGCCTCGTACTCTGCCTCTCCCTGTGCTTGCCTTTTTGGCTTGCTTTGGGTGTTTTCCTGCCTGCTCCTCCTGGTGCTGACTGGGTTCCTGACTGGTTTGTTACTGGTTGGGGGCCTCCTGTGGGTATGGCTTCTCTTTCAGGGGTTGTGGGGAGCCTGCTCTTCTTGCCCTGGTGCTTCCTCCCCCCGGGTTGTCTTTCCGGTGGTGTTTTACCTTCTGGGCACTGGTGTTCATGCCGCTGCTGTTTGGGCCTGGCTGTCTTTTGCTGGTGCCGCGCCCTTGGCGGGGCTCCTGTTTTTTTACTCCGGTGGTCTGAGGGCTTCCTGCTTGTTCTGGTTGTCCTTGGGCTGTGCCTCCTGGGCTTCCTGGGCTTCCTGGCTGTTTTGCCGGCTCTGGGGGTGTTCTGCTGTGTGTTTCCTGGTTTTGGGCTGGTTGGCTTCTGCCTCCCTTGTTTCACCGGCCTTGGTTCCCGTTGTAGGGCTGTTGGGTGCCCTCCCCCCTCTCTCTGGGTGGGGTGTGGTTCCGTGGTGCTCTTGCCTCGGTGGGGTTCTCCCTCCTGGCTGCGGGTTGTCTGGGCTCTTCTGCTTGTTGGCCCTCTGCTTCCTCTGGCTTCCGCTTTGGCGGTTTTCTCTGTTCTTTTCTGCCCTTCTGTGTGGTTCGGGCGGTGGTGTGCTGGGGGTTCCCGGTTCCTCCTTGCCCTTTTGCGGTGCCGTGTGCGCTGCGTGGACTCGTTCCTGGGTTTTGATTGGGCCTACGGGTCCTCCTGCGTGGTCGGGTTGCTTGGCTCTGGTCCTGGCTTCCCGATTCTGTTGGTGTTTGTTGACCTCTTTTTTGCGGTTTGCTTGGCTCCTCTCCGGCGTTGCTGGGTTGGGGCCTTGTGGTGTTGGTCTGGGTGCTGTACTCCCTGGGCTTTCTTTTTCCTGCTGCTCCTGCCCTTGCTGCTGGCCTGGCCTGGGTGTGGGGTTCCTGGGTGGTCCTGTGTCTTCTGGGCGCATTCTTTGTGCTGCACTCTGTGCCTCGTTGGGCGGCTGCTGGGGTTTCCCGGTTGCTCTGTGCTCCCCTCCTGCCTTGTGTTCCATCCCTTTGGGGTTGGGGTTTTCTGGGCTTGTGGTCGATTTCTCTGTTCCCAACCTGGTTTTGTTTTCTTTGTTGCTGGCTTCCGGTCTTGTTGACCTCTCCTTGTTTGGTGGGCTTTCGGCTGGGTTGTGGGGTTCTTCTCCGTCCCTGTCTTTTGGGTCGGGTTCTCGATCCTGTTCGGCTCCTGAGTGCTTGTTGCTTTCTGGGCCTCCTCGGACGGGTTTCCTCCTCGGGTCTCTTGGGCTCGAGTCCTTTCTTTTTGGGTGTTTGGCCGTGTTTCTGGCCTGTGCTTCTCCTTCCTTTTTGGGCTGGATGCTTGTGCCTGCGCACTGTTGCCCATTTCTTTCTTTGGCTTTCTTCCGGGTTGTCTCGTCTTCCTGGTGAGTCTACCTGGCCCTGTGTGCCTTCCTGGTGGTTCTGACCTTGGCGGTCTTCTCCGGTGGGTTGTTTTGGCTGATCTTGGTGTCCTGGTGTCCTGGTCCGGGTCCCTATTGCCGGTTTCTCGGGTTGGCGGCCTCCTTTTCTTGGTGCCCTGGCCTTTTTCTTTGTCTCCGGTCCTTGTCCCTGCTGTCCTGTTCTGGGTTGCGGGCCGGGGGTTTCCTCCTTCTCGGTGCTCCCTTGGGTGGCTGCTTTTGTTGTGGTTTCCTGGGTGTGCTTGTGCGTGCGGAAGGCCGGCTTTTCTGCTTTGGTATTCTCCACTTGTAATTATGATGGTTTCGAGGACGGAGGGACCTGGGGGTAATGTCCTATTACTTACCGGTAATTTTCATTACTCCGGGTCCCGTAGTCCTCGACACCTTCATATGCCCCTCCCTCCCTCCCGGGCGGCCGGCCTTCCTGTCTGGGCTTGGTTGTACAGACGGGATGCTGGGTAAGTACTGCTTATGTACTCCCGGTGGGAGGGGCAGTATTAGGGTCCCAGCATGCCTCTGCTCTTTTTTTCTGTCTGGAGATAGTTATCTCCACTTGTAATTATGAAGGTGTCGAGGACTACGGGACCCGGAGTAATGAAGATTACCGGTAAGTAATAGGACATTATGCTGAAAATACTGTGGATTCAAAATCGCATAATTCCAGTGACCCTCACTATAATCATCTCTTACGATCTGTAGTTATATAGCTGATTGACAATATCTGATTGTGCATTATGTTAACTTGGAGTCAGGTTATGGTCATCTGGACCCAGTGAGCAGATTCCCTCAGCTATAGCCTCAACATGTTTTTCATAAGGGTTCTTCTGTAGTAATATTCATGTATATCACACCTCCCCTTAGTATCATCTATTTGCACTATAGACATGCGTGCATATGGGTGGAAATGCATTAACCTTTGGGTCGTTACTGTTTACAACAATAAGTCAGATCTGCTTACTGCACGAGAAGAATGTCAGGATTTTCATCTTTCTGCTGATAAACAATGCCCATGAAGCATCCTTTGTAAAGTACATTTACACAATTTTGGATATCTTCACCTTGAAACATGTTTGCCTTTTTAACAAGAATCCATGGCTATCTTTCTCACCTCCAGACAGACAGAATAGCATGGATCCAATATTGTCCTGCAAAAACATCCTAGCCAAAATATTGTCAGGGAAACTATATATATAGGTAAGTACAGATTTACTATACATAACTCATCATATAAGTACCTTGATGGGATAGATATATAGAAAGATAGATTGACAGATAGATAGATAGATAGATAGATAGATAGATAGATAGATAGATAGATAGATAGATAGATAGATAGAGAGATAGATAGATAGATAGATAGATAGATAGATAGATAGATAGATAGATAGATAGATAGATAGATAGATAGATAGATAGATAGATAGATAGATAGATAGATAGATAGATATTTAATTAAAAAAACAGAGGTTAATGGAATGTTATGAGGGGAAAATGTCAGTTAAAACATACCATTTTAATCTAACAAAACCACGCTGAAATTCATCAGTTATAGTTATCTGAAGTAACTGTAACTAGAGCCCTAAAGTAATTATAGCAGATGCCCCTGCCATTCACAGTGTTGCCATTAATGATGTCATTTCAAATGTTACAATAATGTAATCAATTATGTCATAGAACATGAGTGATGTCATATAGGAGGTAAATACCTATGACTAGGCCTTGCGTCCAATAACTTGTGGGCAGCAAACCCCAAACCACGTATGAGGTTGGTCATATGCCAGGCCCTGTGTCCAGCTCCTGCTGGTACCCAACTTCCCCTTCTGTGGCCAAGCAACGCGCAGCAAGAAGGTTGAGTGCAGGACTTGGATATCATTTTCTGTAAGGCTGGCCTACTAACTTTGTCAAAGGATCAGAACACCAACATATGAAAAGTGGGTCTATTGGCTTTATGAAGGAATCAGGATATCAACAAATATAGAGCACATGTATTATCTCTGTTAAAAATGACCAGTAATTACAATGAAATGTAGATTTCAATTATTCACACAGAGCAATTTTGAACAAAAGTGATTGCAATAAAAATATGTAATCAGGCTTAATTTTAAAATAAGCACCAACATGTCTGATTCCTTTTTAAAAACATGTTTTCAAACTGCAAAGGAGAGGCAAAGAGCCCACCAGAAAGGGGATCTACACTCCTACTGAAGACCACGGGGTTCTAGCTAGGAGTGCTTTAAAAAATGCAGTAAGTTCTCCTGGACTCATAGATTTAATAACCCAGGAGACTAACTTTTTTGCTCTACTCTCTGCAGCCACCATAACAGAAAACATGATTGGTGGTGTCCCTGATACATCTAGGGGCACCACCAGCAAGAACATGTGTCCCTGAAAAGAGCCCTATGGCATTATGAGGTGCTGCATGCTCCATTCTCAGAGTAGTGAATAATATATGACAGGCTCTTGCCACTCATTTATTATTCATTTTCCCCTGTGTTGTTTTTTAGGTCTCGCTAGACGTAAATAAAAGCGAAGCTTTTGCTTCTAGCGAGACAACTTATGTTGTTACTTTTCTGGGAATGAGGACAGCAAAGTGCCACGCGCATTTGCAGGCCGAGATTCGACCTCGTGAGAGCGCACGTCGTCACTCACGCATGCGCACAAAGAAAGGCATACACACACTGCATATACACACACGCACCCCCCCTTAAACATACACACGCGCACACAGACAGACAGACACACGCAGAAACACACTCAAACAGACACACACACACACGCGTACACCCCACCCCCACTCACCCCTCCTCTCACTCAACACACTTACCTGTTCTGGCGGTGCTCGGCGGCGGATCAGCATCTCGGGCGGCGGTAGCGCTTTGCGGGGCTCTCTCACCACATGAGAGCCCCGCCTTCCCCATGCGCCCGGCCGCTCTTCACCCGGTCCCCCATCTCGGGACCGGGACTGCATCCGGAGACTTCGTGGCTCCTCGGGCAGCTCTCTCTGTCTCTCGCCGCGATGGGGCGGGACTTCCGGTTGGGGCCGCGCTGTGATTGGCCGGCTTCCCAACCGCTTCCGGGTCGTCGCAGGCAGCGCGGCGGCCCGGCGGGGATTTGTTTTATCTGCCTCCTGCTTGTTATCTTACTAGAGGGAAACTATTGTTCGCGCCTGACACTGTCTCACTAACATATTAAAATGTAATCTTAGCTCCCATGTTTTTTATGTCTTTTATTCTAAACTGACTCGAATATTCGTGCAGTAAGTAGGCCTATCTCCTCTCTGGCGTTTCTGGCTTTATGTTTTCATTCCGTGCCTGTGTCCCGCCTGAGACAGGATCCGCTGCATTACTGCTTCAGAATGTTAACATGTGGCCATTCTGGCTCGGTGACGTATGTTTTTCAGACGTGGAAACGGCACACACTCTCACGTATTTCTATGCAACGGTAAGCGTTAGGAATAATATAATTACAGCCTAGATAAATGTAGAAACTCTATTGACCTTCTGGGCATCTGACGAGAACCTGTTTAACGCGAAGCCTCCTTGCAGCTTGCTCCGCGCCAAAACGCACCGAACTCTCTGAAGCATCCGCGAAAGAACGGGCAACGGGCGCCCTCCACACGTGTGACGCATTCCAATTCCACTGCTGATATTTGTTTTTGTTTTTGCAGACGTTAGTCACCGGATGATCCGGGTTTACAAGTCAATCCTGTAGTTTGTCTCCTGTCTCCTGTCTCTTGTTTTCGTCAGTTGAGTAGTCTGAGGCACGCAATGGCTGTTCAACTAACTCAGTTCAGCAAACGCCACACTGCTGCATTTGAGGCAACTAGGCAGGCGTTGACATTGGTCTTTATATGCGTCGCTCAAGTGTAATAATGTGTTTAATAACCTCATTAATCGGGACACCCTCTGTGCTGCAGCCCCACCTCCCGTTAAAGCATGTAAACAAGTGCTGGCACCGCACACACAAACTGTTCTCACCCCTCCTCAGCTGCGGGTCGGGCTTCTCGGAGGGCTGATCAACGCTTACAGCAGACCTATTTATAGAACGGACGGAGGTATGCCTGCCATCCGAGGGGGCAGGTAAATCCAGCTATAATTAGCCAGTGCAAGTAAAACCCGGCGTGAATAGCATTTGTGCCACGTATGTACTGCCGGTTTGCATCCGATTTATAAGTGTGAATAATCTAGGCAAACAGTGTGGTGCCTGTTTGCTTCTTATTATTACCCTGTAGCGCCCTTTTTACACAAACACTTTTCAACAGGTAGAACCTGGTGGTACTTGCCCATGCAAACACAGGAGTGGGGGAAAGTTGCTTTAATCTCTCCACGGGGGGTGGAGGGGTGTATGGGGGTGAACCAATCTCTGATGATTTCCCAGTCGGGTCCTGGCCTGACAATGACAACCAGATCAGCCAAGAAAATATGTGCTAAGTAAGCCATGCACCAAATATCATGATAAAGTCACTTCAAATTTAAACAAGCATTTGCAATGCAATAGGTCTCGCATTTGCGAAAGTTTAAGCTATTGGCATTGTTAATGACAATGCCTTTTTATCTGTTTTGAAACCAACATATAAATAAATGGCATTATCATTTACAATGCCAGTAGCTCAAACTCTCGCAAATGCGAGACCTATTGCATTGCAAATGCTTGTTTTACTTATTATAGTGGGTGTCCTAGGACTACCTGGAACACCAACTGCTTTTTGTTTTCATTGGGAGCTGTGTGGGGGGAGCCCCTGGGCTCCACCAGCTCTCCTGCCAGCACCATTAATATGGGGGGTATGGACATGTGGCCCCCTGGGAACCCTCAAACCTCAGGGCCAACATTCATTTAATGGGGAGGGAGATGTGCAGCCCCCTTCCTGAAACAATACTGGCCCCAGGGACCCCATCTCCTGGGCCAAAATTAATTTGAAGGGGAGGGGCATGTGTCCCCCCTCCGGAGCCAACACTTACCCCAGGGATCCAATCCTCCAGGGCTGAAATGTATTTAAATGGCAGAGGTGTGTGCAGCCCCCCTCCCCAGCCAACACTGGCCCTGGGGACCCCATTCACAGGGCCTAAGGTGGGTGCCCCAGTCACATCCAGGGCACCCAGAGTACATAGCGTTGGGGGCTGCAGATGGATTGCCATGGTACCTACAGTCCCTCTAGCTCTCCTGTATGCGTCCCTCCTGTGTGCAGTGGGAGCTGGTTTACCTCCTGCCCAGTGGGAGCATGTTTTTTCCCTGCCTCCAAAAGCGCAGGAAGGGAAACAAATGTTGGCTCCCATCTGGCAGGAGCATTTTTGTAGCTGTTGCCAGGTGGAAGTATACAAGTCTTCCCTGCCCGCATTCTTGCGGGCATGGAAATAGTGTCCCAGGGGTTGGCTCCTAGGATACAAGAATTAAGCTGGACCAAGGCGATGGGGTTCCCTGGGGTCTTTTGAGACTTGAGGAGGGCGGCCACTCACCACCTCTCTTTTTAAGTAATTTCAGGCCCAAGGATGGGGCCCCTGGGGCCTTTTGAGACTTGGTGAGGAGGGCTACATGCCACCCTCCCCTTTTATTTATTTATCAAACCCGGGAGATCGGACCCCCAGGCCTCCTAGAGACTCCGGGAGGAGACAGTGGGCACCCGCCACCTTATTATAACATCGGCCCTTGGGGATGGAGTCTCTGGGGCCTCTTAGAGGCTCAGAGAGGGGGGTCACACTCCCCCCTCCCCAAAATAAACAAATGTACCACCCCCTAGTCCCTGGCCCACCCCGGGGGATGATTTTTAAAATTTGCTTTTTAAAAACATTTTATCACAAATTTGGGTTGGATCTGAAATCGGATGAAAATTTAAAAATATATATTTTTGACCCTGGGGGGGGGGGCTTCTGGGACCCTCTCCTACCAGGCCTAGGAGTATCTCTACTCTGCCCTCTTACATATTTTTTAAAAACTTTTTCTCCAAGACAACGAACTGAGTCCTGAGTCCTAAGATGGCTGCCTCCACATCATTTAATGTGGTGGCGGCCTGTCAAAACTTATCTTAAGATCTGCTAGCAGTGCAGATCCTCCACAGCATGAAATAGCTAACATTCATGAGCCTTAATATCTAAAAAACTACTGAACAGATTTACAACAAACCACAACAAGCATTAGAAATGCAATCGGGCTCGGATTTATTTGAGTTTGAGCTAATGGCATTGTAAATGGTAATGTATTTTTGCTAAGTGTTATGGAGTGTGTTAATGTGGTGTGTAGTGGAATTATGTGTGTTAGATTATAATTGTAGCAATGGTGGCATGCTGTGTTTTTACATGAATATGTTTAAAACTAAAGTGTACCATACTGAGATTTCTACAATACTTAATTGTGGATGTGTAACAATCGATGCATGTACTGATGGCCGTGACTGCCTGTAGAAATTGTGCACTGATGGCTGGTGGTGAGCAGTAGCATTGGTGGTGGTGGTACTGCTGGCCGTAGTACTGGTAGTGGTAGTACTGGTGGTGGTGGTACTGGTGGTGGTGGTACTGGTGGTGGTAGTACTGGTGGTGGTAGTGGTATTGGTAGTGGTAGTACTGGTAGTGGTAGTACTGGTGGTCGTGGTACTGGTAGTACTGGTGGTGGTGGTAGTGGTAGTACTGGTGCCTGTAGTACTGGTAGTACTGGTGGTGGTGGTGGTACTGGTGGTGGTAGTACTGGTGGTGGTGGTGGTACTGGTAGTACTGGTGGTGGTAGTACTGGTGATGGTGGTACTGGTGGTGGTGGTAGTGGTACTGGTAGTACTGGTAGTGGTAGTACTGGTAGTGGTGGTGCTGGTGGTGGTGGTATTGGTAGTGGTAGTACTGGTGGTGGTGTTACTGGTACTACTGGAGGTGGTGGTACTGGTAATGGTAGTACTGGTGGTGGTAGTACTGGTGGTGGTAGTACTGGTAGTGGTGGTACTGGTAGTGGTGGTACTGGTGGTGGTACTGGTAGTGGTAGTACTGCTGGTGGTGGTAATGGTAGTGGTAGTACTGGTGGTGGTACCGGTAGTGGTAGTGCTAGTGGTGGTGGTACTGCTGGCCGTAGTACTGGTAGTGGTAGTACTGGTGGTGGTGGTACTGGTGGTGGTAGTACTGGTGGTGGTAGTGGTACTGGTAGTGGTAGTACTGGTAGTGGTAGTACTGGTGGTCGTGGCACTGGTAGTACTGGTGGTGGTGGTAGTGGTAGTACTGGAGGCTGTAGTACTGGTAGTACTGGTGGTGGTGGTGGTAGTGGTAGTACTGGTGGTGGTGGTGGTGGTACTGGTAGTACTGGTGGTGGTAGTACTGGTGGTGGTGGTACTGGTGGTGGTGGTAGTGGTACTGGTAGTACTGGTTGTGGTAGTACTGATGGTGGTGGTACTGGTAGTACTGGTGGTGGTAGTAGTACTGGTGGTGGTGGTAGTAGTAGTACTGGTGGCTGTAGTAGTGGTAGTACTGGTGGGTGTAGTAGTGGTAGTACTGGTGGTGGTAGTACTGGTAGTACTGATGGTGGTAGTACTGGTAGTACTGATGGTGGTAGTACTGGTAGTACTGGTGGTGGTGGTGGTACTGGTGGTGGTAGTACTGGTGGTGGTGGTACTGGTAGTGGTAGTACTGGTGGTGGTGGTACTGGTAGTGGTGTTACTGGTAGTACTGGTGGTGGTGGAACTGGTAGTGGTAGTAGTGGTAGTACTGGAGGTGGTGGTACTGGTAGTGGTAGTACTGGTAGTGGTAGTACTGGTGGTGGTAGTACTGGTAGTGGTGGTACTGGTGGTGGTACTGGTAGTGGTAGTACTGGTGGTGGTGGTACTGGTAGTGGTAGTACTGGTGGTGGTACCGGTAGTGGTAGTGCTACTGGTGGTGGTACTGCTGCCCGTAGTACTGGTAGTGGTAGTACTGGTGGTGGTGGTACTGGTGGTGGTAGTACTGGTGGTGGTAGTGGTACTGGTAGTACTGGTAGTGGTAGTACTGGTGGTCGTGGTACTGGTAGTACTGGTTGTGGTGGTAGTGGTCATACTGGTGGCTGTAGTACTGGTAGTACTGGTGGTGGTGGTGGTACTGGTAGTGGTAGTACTGGTGGTGGTGGTACTGGTGGTGGTAGTACTGGTGGTGGTGGTACTGGTAGTGATAGTACTGGTGGTGGTGGTACTGGTAGTACTGGTGGTGGTGGTAGTGGTGGTGGTGGTAGTACTGGTGGCTAAAGTAGTGGTAGTACTGGTAGCTGTAGTAGTGGTAGTACTGATGGTGGTGGTACTGGTAGTACTGATGGTGGTAGTACTGGTGGTGGTAGTGGTACTGGTAGTACTGGTAGTTGTAGTACTGGTAGTGGTAGTACTGGTGGTGGTGGTACTGGTAGTACTGGTGGTGGTGGTAGTACTGTTGGTGGTGGTATTGGTAGTACTGGTGGCTGTAGTAGTGGTAGTACTGGTGGCTGTAGTAGTGGTAGTACTGGTGGTGGTAGTACTGGTAGTACTGATGGTGGTACTACTGGTAGTACTGGTGGTGGTACTGGTAGTGGTAGTACTGGTGGTGGTGGTACAGGTAGTGGTAGTACTGGTGGTGGTAGTACTGGTAGTACTGATGGTGGTAGTACTGGTAGTACTGGTGGTGGTGGTACTGGTGGTGGTAGTACTGGTGGTGGTAGTTGTACTGTTAGTACTGATGGTGGTAGTACTGGTAGTACTGGTGGTGGTGGTACTGGTGGTGGTAGTACTGGTGGTGGTAGTGGTACTGGTAGTGGTAGTACTGGTAGTGGTAGTACTGGTGGTCGTGGTACTGGTAGTACTGGTGGTGGTGGTAGTGGCAGTACTGGTGGCTGTAGTACTGGTAGTACTGGTGGTGGTGGTGGTACTGTTAGTGGTAGTACTGTTGGTGGTGGTACTGGTAGTGGTAGTACTGGTGGTGGTAGTACTGGTAGTACTGATGGTGGTAGTACTGGTAGTACTGCTGGTGGTGGTACTGGTGGTGGTAGTACTGGTGGTGGTAGTGGTACTGGTAGTGGTAGTACTGGTAGTGGTAGTACTGGTGGTCGTGGTACTGGTAGTACTGGTGGTGGTGGTAGAGGTAGTACTGGTGGCTGTAGTACTGGTAGTACTGGTGGTGGTGGTGGTACTGCGGCGCACACAGAAGCCTGCCAGGTCCCTGGGCATCACTAATGACCCCGCCGGCCCCTACTTGCAACGTAATATCTCAAAACACTGGCAGGGAATGAAGACTGGCAAGTACAAAGCTGTGCTGTTGCGAGGGAAAACGTGAAAGAGCAAAATTTGCCAATTTTTCCCTGTAACACACCGTAGGCAAAAGTACCATGCTGACGAGCCTAGGCTACGTAAACCATCCGTAATGAGCACCGCGTGATTAGCCCGGGGTTCTAGGAGCACTTAGTAATGTCACCCAATGCCTAAACCTCCAGGCGCGGGGGAAAAGTGAATTTTCTTAAAATTACCCCTGCGTACTTATATATAGGGCTCCCGGTTTTATGGTATTTATTTTTTTGCCATTTCCATCTGTATTTATCCATATTTATTTTTTGGGCATTTTTTCTGTATTTATCCGAATTTATTTTTGCCACAAGCAAAAGAGGACGCTACAGCTAGTATTTTTCCGCATTTATTTCGGTCCCCAAAAAAACACATGTGCAACTGCTTGTAGACGGACACAAGAGCCGAGGGAACAACAAACTAAATGGCAACGAACTCAACACACACCGATCACAATGCAAAAGGGACACCACAAGCCACCAGGCCGCAGGCAGGCATGGGGTTAAGTGTGTGTCCAGCTACAAGAGTTGGATCTAGGACTAGTTGTTGCAGACCCAGAACATTGAAATTGTCAGCAAGAGCCAGCGTCCAACTGCTAGTGAAATGTGTAACTGTATATCATGGATAAATACAGACATGGGTAGCAAAATAATGCACTAGTGATTATATTGAAATTGTTTTGCCTCCTTTGTGCTGTGAAAAAAATATATATCGATATTATAAATTATGCTGTACATTCAGATGACGCTCGTTACAACCCCTTCACAAGAATAATAAATGCTGTTCGCTCTGTCTCTATTCAGATTGTTGCACTGTTGGTTATCTATGGAGCAGGCACTCATCCCGCTGAACTACCTTACAGAATATACATAGCTGCCAAGGTTTCAGATTGCTTATGTGTGACATTTTCATAATTTCAGTGAAATTATGAGTGATATTCAGCGACTATGAGTGACACTTTCTTGCGAACAGTATAATGCCACCCATACTTAGTAGTAGCATGGCACAGCCCACAGATTAGGTCGGACAGCTGTTGCTGTGCGAGGCTGCAGAGAAACAATATATTAAACTAAAATTTTAATAATATGAACTGTCTCACTTGCAGGCAAGAGAGATGGGGGCAATGGGTGTTGCAAGCTGCAGTGGCCTCCTGGTTCGGACCCTGGCACTTATTTTTGTATATATAAGCACTGCCCTGCCTCATTTAAAGTAGGGGGGGCCTAAACCAGTTACACAGTCGAAAACTCTGTCCCGTTCAGCAGTACCACAACACCTTCACGTCATATCTATGGTGGAGGAACTTTAGGAAGGCAAATTAGCACAATTAGGGAAAGTGTCCCAACGTTGCTCTTCCTGCCCACAATCGCCATGAAAGGACTGATGGTTGCAGGCAGGAAAAAACACAAATAGTGCCCTCTATGCACTTGGAGACAACCTCTCAGTGCATCAGGTGCATCAAACAACAAAATGCTGAACCGGTCGGAAATACAGTTCAGCATACACTTACTGAACAGCAGGTATGATGGGGCACGCCTGGTGTTTGGGGTAAGCTGTTCCATGTTCCAGGTGCGATGCAAGAGGCGGGCACAGCACAAAAATATTTTTCTATGGAGAGGTATTAGCACAAAAATAGCGCCCCATTCTATGCCCTACTTAGTAGGCACGTGCCATGCTCTGGACACAGAGGGCGCCCATGTAACTCCAAGGAGACACAGGGACATGTGACAGATGGCAAGGAGGCAGGCAAGCAAAGAAAACCACAATACTACCACTGGCCTAGTGCACAGTGGTAGCAGTAATGCTGACACTCGCACTGTCAGGACAATCAGTAACAGCTCGAGCAGCATGACAGTCCCAGCCTCGGTAGCTGTGCAGCACTAGCAACATGGAAAGGATGCTGCTGCCGGGTCAGCACACCGCATGTGTGCCATATCGAAACCAAATGTTTCACTACTGAATACGGGAGCCTTTACAGTCATTGTGAGAAAAATAAAATGTGTACTTTAGGATGCTATCTTAAACCTATTGTACACATTTTGGTAGACTAAGGTTACGTTTTGTACTAATGTTTTATTGCATTTAAGATGTGTAAAATGCATTTTATCATTCAATTAATCTGTTTCTTTATAATTCATTAAGTGCTCTATACGTTTCTCCAACTTTTCGATTCTGAATGAGCCTTAGACTATTTACTATTACATAACCGCGCCTCGCTAGTTTAAGAGTGCTGCCCGATTTTAACACCTAATGCAGTTTCAAGAGTTGCGTGTTTTCCTGACCTTCTTCTGTGTCACGTGCATGTGCTAATGTCTATAGCCTAAGTTCTATCCACTTATCTGTAACGCCTTTGTAAACGATGACTATGAGCGCCAAACAGTGCCAAAGCTTCTGATAACGCTTTCAAATCTAAGCAGCGCGGACACATACTACCTTACACAGAGGCTCAACTAGAGTCACATTTCGGGGTGGGGGCTACGATAAATTTTGGGGGTGGGGGGCTGATTCGCCCAGCAATATGCAGAGCGGAGATGCAGGGACGCTAAGAAGGGGTGAGAAAACATAACAAAGCCTCGTTAGCAAATAAATGGTCTTTTAAACACCTGTGGAGTACTCTGGTGCGGCTGCGTTTGTGCCGGGGGAAACTGTCTCAGATGGGCTGACACACACCAGGGGGGGGCTGAAGCTCTTTCAGCCCAATGGCGTTGCACGCCATTAATCTGTCCCCCGAGGCCCCAGAAATACACTTGCCAAACTGACAAACAGATGCCGAATTCAAAAGAAGGGCTGGGGCAGCAACAAAAGGAACAGGGCTGTGGCAACTCTGGGCTGAAGCAGGGCAGCCCAGCTACATTTACTAGTATTTTGCAGTTTTTACATATAAATACAGACAAAGGAAAAATTGTTTTCCGTCTGTATTTATATGTAAAAATCCGTTTAAACGGAAAACCGGGAGCCCTACTTATATATCATCATCACGCTTCCGACGGATAGTGATTCACGCTTCCCAAGCGTGTAAGGAAAATGAGAATGGCCCCTAACCGGCTACGTACTTAGTGCGCTTCACAAAACAGGCCTGAAAACTAATTGTGCACCAACGCCTATGGTAAAAGTCCGCGCCATATAGGAAGGGTCTAAATACATAAATTAAATATAAATAAAGCGATCGCACCAAAAGACAGGAAAAGCGGAAGCCCGCCTGCCGGGTAGAAGGATGGACCACTGACCCGACAAAATGGCCAGAGCGGAAAGGGGGTGGGGGAGGACGAAAATGGCCGACGAGCTTTCGCGCCATTTCCCCCCCATCGCCAAAGATTAGTAGCCAACCTCCCGACTATGTCCACCCCGTTGAACCACCTGCTCGCCCCCCGCAGGCGCAAAGTTACCGCACAGAGGTAAGCCGGACAGCAGAGGCGATGAACCTGAAATAGCATTCTATAGTGTTGGTTCCTGGTGCGTGCCACTTACGGGGGGCCCTAGTGATCCACACTATGCGCCAGCTCCCCACACGCAAACTCGGCCCGCAGAAAACACCGCGTGGAGACGGTACCTGTTGGAAACCGGCTATTTCTGGTAGGCTAAGGCTTATGCCAAAGCCAGGCAGAAACCACCATTCCAGTCAGGGCAAGGAAGTCACACGCCAAGATAACCCCTGCTCGCCCTCTAGGTAGCATGGCGCGGGCAGTCTAGGCTAAACTCGGAGGCGATGTGTAAAGCATTGGCGTCAGCGCACAACAGCAAGAACATCCTAGGTACACCACAAAAGAGACTCCACACAAGGTTATATTAAAATAACTTTTGTATTGTCAAAACATATCAGATAGAAATCACACATGTACATTGTGCCAACTGGCACGGCAATATTCACAAGGGATTATTTACAAGACAGGGCCACATGGGCCACTGTCTGAATCAACACTTTGCAGATATAGAAATACTTGTCAGAAATTAGAATAAAAGTATATAAACTTCACTGTAACACAAAGTAACAGTCATAGATCACGTCCAGTAACTACTGGGAACAGGTAAGTACCACCTACGCAACCCTAAACCCCTTAGGAGACTGTCACGCAGGGGACCAGGACCTCACTAGGACCACCTGTTCTAAAAAGAACAACCACCTAAGTATCACACAGCATTTAGGGGTCTAAGAAAGAACACATTACCCATGATGTATGAAACACATTCAGAGGAGTAGTAAAGAAAAACACATAATGCATAAACCTACACATTTAGCGGGGTTAAGAATAAGGCACATGATGCAATAAAATACATTCAGGGGTGCAGCGCAAGAAGACACATGATGACTAAACATTCAGAGGTGCAGCGCAGGAAAAGAAAGACACATAATGCATAAAAACATTCAGAGGTGCCAGAGCAATACAATAGCGCAAGAATCACATGATGTCTAAAAACATTCAGAGGTGCCGGAATAACACATGATGCAAGAGAACACATTCAGAGGTGCAAGAACCATATCATTGCGCAAAGACTCACATAAGCCACCACCTGTGGCAGTCCCTAGGCCAACTGGCCTTGTTGGGGCTAGAACGCCCTGAGTCTCAATGTCAGGGGCCTAAACGATGCAGGGGCCCACTACTTGCTGGGCCCCTGGGAACACTCACAAGGGCCTAAACGTTGCAGCTGGCACTAAGTGCTGCGCAGCTGTGACTGGCCTGGCACCACGGTGCCCTCGCTGTCCCACACAGGGACTCTCTCTCCAACTTGCGCCTAAACGGTGCAGCTGCCCACTAATTGCTGGACAGCTGGAGAATCATCAAAACGGCGCCAGGGCCCTCACTGGCCCTCAGGTGCAAACTGCGCCGAAGCTTGGAGCCACACAGGCTCTGAAAACACTGGTCAAACGTTGGAGCCACCCAGGCTCTAAAACACTGGACAATCGTTGGAACCACACAGGCTCTAAAAACAATAGGCACATGGTGGAGCCACACAGGCTCTAAAAGACAATGGTGCCCCAAGCCCCTCACAGGGACTTATTAGACAGCTACGGGCCCTCGGTGGAGCCTCTCTGGGCTCGAGACCACGTTGGGGCGACCCGCTGCCAACCGGGGCCGCCCTAGATGCACCAAGGTAAATTATGCCTCTACGAGCCTCTCTGGGCTTACACACGCTGGGGCGACCCACTGCCAACTGGGGCCGCCCTAGATGCGCCAATGTCCAGTATGCCCCTATCGTTGGAGTCCCTCGGACTCATGAACACGGAAATGCCCCCGGAGCCCTCTCGGGACTCGTGTCCACAGATAGGGCCTTGGGAGCATCAGGCTCCGCCGAAACGTTGGGGCGGCCCACTGCCAGCTGGGGCCGCCCTAGTGCTCTCGCCCCCGGTGCCACTCTCCGGCACCAACAACAGCCGCATCGAGCCCCCCCCAGCCCTTCCAACTCACCGGGCTGTCTCCGGGGCGGGGCTCCTCCGGGCGGCGGCTCTTCCTCGCTCGCGGTGGGGGCAGGCACCGACAATGTGCCTCGCGCCCCCTCCGCTACCGCTCCGCCATCCAGGGCTCCCTCAGCATGAGAGCCCTGCACCGGCGCCACCAGCCGCCATCTCCTGGGCGCCTTCGTCTTCTCTCCTCTTCCCGCGGACTGCGGGGGCGGGACCTCCGGCCGGCCGCGACGGGATTGGCCGGCCGGCCAACCGCTTCCGGGTCGCTGCGGGCAGCGCAGCGGCCCTTCTCCTTAGGCAGGCAGGCGGGGGGTGATTCCTTTTACGGCCACAAGTAACCAGCGCTCTTAAGCGCTGGGGGGCAGGAAAGCGCGCCAAAGCGCCCAGCACCCAGCGAGAGCGCTCCCCGGCGCCGAAGGAGATCCAAAGCGCTCCATGCGCTAAAGGGCAAAACAACGCGCCCAAAAGCACGAACAAAGTGCTATCAGCGCTCAGAGTCCCACTAGAGCGCTAGAACCAAAATGAAGCGCTCTTTAGCGCTGGAGCACCATCCACAGCGCTCCCAGCGCTAGAACAACAGGCAGAACGCTCCCAGGCGCTCAGGGGGAAGCGCAGCGCCTCCAGGCGCTAGAAATACAGCTCCTCCATGCTGCCAAAGCCCCAGAGCTTCCCAGGGGGGGCCAAGCTAAGTCTCCCCATCAGCCCAGGCAGGGCAGAGGGGTCCCCCCCAGGAGTCCAGGCGTCCAGGGGCTGGGCAGCGCCCACCCCTGATAGATCCTAGTCCAGCAACAAGAACAAAACAAGAACATTTTGGAAGGGGCAGAGCCCCTTCTTATCCACAGAAAAAGCTTTGAAGTCTTTAGAAGTCTTTGTGTAGGCGAGCCCTAAGCTCTGGGAGTATCTGGTTTCCCTCTCCTGTCAGCCTCAGGTCAGAGGTGACAGGGGGCCATCGGGAGGGAGAGTCATCCAGGGTGGGCCGACAGACACAGCCTGGCACCACCAGAGCTCTTTCCACTCCCCCCTAACAGCAGATGGGGGCCTTTCATCTACGGCTTGACTCAGACCCCCCTCCTCCAGACAGTCCATCTACCAACAGGCCCAGGCATGCCTGGGCCAGGCCCATCAGCCAATCCCGTGCTAGCAGACTCACTACACAATTATGCCAACTTCTAAAAGTGGCGCTTCTGGACTAGATACAGCCATGCCGCATACACCATTCTGCAGCATTCATTCTCACGAGTTCATACATATCAAACTCGCCCCTGCACTCCCCACGCATCAGGAATCTACCATGGGCATACATATTTCCCATTCATTCCTATGGGAGGGCAGGGCGCTCACCATCCATACACAGAAAGCACACGCACTTTACACTGTACCACAGTGAAAAAGTGCGCAGAGGCCTAAAATCACCAACCCAGGTTCCAAAAACAGGCTAGGAAAAAGCAAAAAGTCACGGGGTGAACCTGCCCAAAGGACCGGGTCCAACAGTACCGATGAGAAAAGGATGCCGTCCCGTCTAAAGTTCAAATAAATAAAACGAAAGAGACACCTTACTTCTGTCAAAACTGAACTCTTTCCTAAAAGAATCCTTGCGAATAGGTTTACAGTTTGCAATGAAGACCGGAAATAAGTAACAGGGTCAACAACCGTCCAAAACGACACCCCTGCAACCGCTTAACAGGATCCATTCACAAATAAACGTCCCGTCCAGAGAACTACCTTCAGGCGGGCATACCGTTGGAGGTGAATCACGAAACGTTGTGTCCTGTGAAAGTCTCGGGGGAAATCCTAGCCACCCCTCTTAGACATCACAAATACAGCAATGCTTGGACTGCTCCTTCCCCACGAGTGTTAGAAGGGGGGGTGGGGGACTAACAGTCGACTCCCCTCCCTTGCGGCTCCCTCAGGCTATGGCGAGAATATCCGCGTGAGTAAAGCCTACGCTCAAAGTTATCGAACACTTCTGATTCACTCCTGATGCAACTTCTTCGCACCCCTCGCTAACGCAAGGAAAAGTTATTAACTCGGTATAACTACTTAATCTGAAAATAATGGCACGCTAGAAACTTCTGCTCAGGAAATCATCCAAGCACAGTCTGCACCTTCACAAAGAAACTACTCACCAAACTCGCTAGATCGGGCAAACTCAAAGCTCCGCTCGCCGCCGCAGCCCTAAAGCGCTGCACCTCTGCCCGCGGAGCGCGGTCAACTAATGCCTCCTAACTTACACGGGCATTGCGGGCTTAACACTAGAAGTGTTCCTGCCGACGGTCTGAAACTGGCTTGCATGGGACAAGCTCTAAAGCACAAGCCAACTACAATCGTATCCGAGAACGGAATCCAGGGCAGCAGACCCGGGATCGCCCCTTTCCGAGCTGTGCCAAAATTGCCACTGTTCAATGATGAGCGGAAAACAGCCTCCCCTCGTGCAAAGGCTCTCCAATACAAGGAAGCTGCGCGCTGAGAGCTGCAGAATTGTGAACGCGCCCGCCCATCTGGATTCACTAACGGAGGCACCCTGACAGCTCCTAATTATAATTTATGTACTTCTTTGCGCGAGCACGAACGAAATATGCCCAAAATGGCGGAACAAAACTACATTTACCCTATCACTTCAAGCCTATTGAAACGAAAACACAAGGAAGACGAATCACTGGCCAGATGACAGAAAACGCTAAGGAATGTGTGGAATTCCTCTCGCCAAGGCCCTAAGGATACTTCTTCTTTTTTTTCTTATAACATTAGGATCTCGAAACTCCTCCCCCACTTACAGTGGGGAGGAGTCCGAGCCCTAAAAAGCACGCTTTTTGGAACAAGACATAGGTTTCTGCCAAATTTGGTGTAATTCCGTTCTGCAGTTTTTGCTTTATTACTGTTCGATTTTCCTATGGAAGAATGAATGGGAAAACAAATGTTGGGCCCCTCTCTTTTTCTCTGCCTCGCTAGATAAATCACCCCAAAACTTTCCAGGAAGGAGCTGAGGTGGATGAGATTTCTTTGGGAACGTTTTTTCAAAGATTCTTCAAACAGAGCCAAACTTATAAGCAAACCAAAAAATGCTTCTCCTATGGAAATGCAGACCTAACTATAACTACTCAGCACTTATATCTATTTTCAAAGGATTCAGAGGTGGAGTTTAGAATAGAAAATCTATACTTTTGGATGTTATATTCTTGTAGAGCGATATTAACTTCTTCAATATTCTGACATACAACTATCCATTTAAGATGGTCAGAGTCTCTCGGGTGGAATACTTAATAACCCTGACTCCTAAGTGCAGGATGAGTATGAGAGTGTAGCTTTTCTAATCATATAACCACATGATGAAATGACTCCTCAACCATGCGAGTTTCAGCTAGAGTTTGAAGGGAACTGAAAAGCATTCAATTTCTGAGGTAAACTTAAATATAAAGTAGAATTCACCAACTGTGTTCCGTTCACCTTCCTATCCCTTTGGTGAGGAAATTGGACATGTGCATTCTGCTCCATATTTAGAGTTTGCTCTAAACCACTTTTCTTATTGATGTTCCCACTATGTATATTTACAGCTCTTGTGAATTTTGTTCAAACCCCCCTGCCTTCTATCCGAACCTGTAAGTGCTCTGCCTCTTTTCAGGGTCCAGCTGTGCTATATATATAAAAAAAGAAAATGGAGAAAATAAAGAAAAAAATGTTCCAGCAGAGCCGCAATGTTCAGGACCAATGTGTTGGCCATGTTAGAATGGGAAAATAGTGATACACTATACACAATTCCCTGTCAATATCATTGCATGGTTTGGAGGCAGTGGTCATGCAGAATGCAGTGCACTGCAGGTGAAATGAGCAGTAAACAAGAGGCCCATTAGCAATGTCTAGTGAGCTGTAGTACACTCTAAAAACTAAAAGAGCAGAAAGAAAGAATTGAAGGGGGGACCACAAAAGGAGAGCCCTGCAATCTAAAGGATTTTTACCACATCCCTGGCACTGAAGCACACACATTTTCATGCCTATGTGCATGTGATCAGACAATGCAGTCATTCACAGATCAAACGACGCAATGGCTGAAGTGGGCTGACCCATTGTCAATATACTGCATGCTGTCATGCCTAGAAGCAGAGTGTAAATGACACTCATACAGACCAATGGCAGTAGATGACTGACCAAAGTCTGTCTGCCAGTCTTTGCATTTTTTAATACAGAGTGATCCACTCTTAAATGCTGATTGACTTTAACATATGCTATTCACAGTAACTATGTCATATAATGTTTCATAATCAACAGATCAAGCTTATTGCCTTTATCATTGGCTTGCCATCACAACCCTCTCAGTCCTAGTGTATTAAGCATCAAACCCCTCACATACCAAAAAGAGCAAAACCAGCACTCTTTTTCAGTGGAAGCACACAAGTCAAATGCTGTACTCAAGTCAACCAACACGTGGGTGGAGCCTAAGCCTTTCTCTCAGCACTACATCTGAAACTTCCTTTTCTGTTGATCACATAAGGACTGGTGGCAGCTGTGCAGTCAAGCTGGACACACAAATACACACACACAAACTTTCTCTGCTGTATTTTCCTTAGGATGTCGAATGCCTTTGTGGTGTTCCCACTGTGCTGGCCAGCGTCCACCCTTCTCTGTCTTACACTGCAGGCTGATCAGACTCCAAAATGGGTTTCAAACTGCTTCAGAGATCAACACTTTGAGACTTCCTACTTTTAAATTGTATTTTTAGGTTCACTGTATGGTGCTGGGGAGTTTGCCAGACAAATCTGTTTTTCGAGAGAAATACATTGGATGGGATTCTTACATTGGCTGGATGACAGTGTTGATATATTTACTCAACATTAAATACTGTCTGTCAAACTGCAGGGCAGTCGGACACAACAGTGTGCCACAAACATGTGTCTCACATAGGGTTTTATTCTAATGAGTCAGAGGTACCGCAGTGGCTATTGGTGTACCTGTCTAGGTGTTCAATTAGTTGCATTTCTCTTTTGCCAATATGTCTTCCGCTGATTAGTAAGAGCACCTCTCTTGCTCACACAGTATAGGATTCGGTAGTAACACCTAGATTCATCATCGGCATGTTTTGCGAGTCTGTAATAGCGATTATTAAGGAATCGCTATTACAGACTCGCAAAACGGGATTCTTGTAGAAATCGCAATATTTATTGCGATTCCTACAGCTTCCTTATTTGCGATTAGCTAATTGCTAATCGCAAATAAGGATGCGATTTCAAGGGTGCCAGGGGTGTCCAAAGGACACCCTGTAGCACCCCTGAAATGAAAATGTAGACTGATGTTGCGCACACACATGTCCAAAGGACATGTGTGTTTGTAACATACAACTTAGAAAAATGCATTAAAGTGCATTTTTCTAAGTTTTCGCTATTTACCACGAAGTCAGCCTTCGCGGTAAATAGCGGCCAAAAATTGCGAATTCGCAATTCCAAAATGGTTCATTAATTGCATTTAAGGAATCTCAAATAGAGATTCCTTAAATGCAATTCCTCGCAATTTTGCGATTTCGCAATTAGCGATTTTTGCATTTGGGATGATGAATCCCAAATGCAAAAATTGCGCTCGCAAAGGGCCAGATTCTCAGAATCTGGCCCTTTGCGAGCCCATTTTTCAATGATGAATCTAGCTGTTAGTCGTTACCATCTCCCTCACCATGGTTTCTTTGTTTAAATCAGATCATTTGAATGAATACCCTGCACAATCAGCCCTCTCTGTAAGTCAAGCTCAGAAAGTCCACTAAGTGACTTCCACTGCGAGCTGTAATAAAGCAGACACATGGTGTGTTTCCCAAACTGCCCAATCACCTTATTACTTCAATATGAAGGCCGCATGTCAATAAAAGCTACTTATGTGAGATTTATTTACAAAGGTCATAACATGATCACAAAAAAAGAAAAGCACAGACAAGTGCAGGCAATTAGAGACAAATGTGGAAACTTCTCATTTGTCATAGATGCAGTTTGTTAAAATGGGGGTCTGAGTTATGCTCTGAGCCTGACTGTCGGCAGTTCTATATCACATGTATGAGCTATGAGGAAAAGGACCAACACAGATCTATATTGTCTTTGGGGGTTCCAGAAAACACTTTGCTGAGCACAGTGTTTTGGGTTCAAATATTTTCTCAAAGATCGTACAGTATAGGACTGCAGCAAGTGCCTGGGTCTATCAATCAATCAGATAGTATTTGTATACGTGACTCATCACCCGGGGGTATCCAGGCGCTATACTGCAGACCTCAGTCGAAGAGCTAGGTCTTGAGTCCCTTCCTGAAGTTGTTCATAATAATAATAATAAGGGAGGCTTATAGAGCGCTTGGTTACGCTAGGAAGCGTGTCCCCGCGCTACAACTGAAAAACTCAGAGCAGTAGTAAGGAGTGAGCCCGATTATCTTGAAAATAGGTGAGTTTTTAAGTTCTTCCGGAAGCTGGATTCCGATGGGTCTAGGTGGAGATTAAGAGGCAGGGCGTTCCAGCGCTTCGCTGCCAAATGGCGAAAAGAGCGTCCACCCATGCGGGCCCTTCTGACCCTAGGGACCAAAAGTAGACCTCCGTGTGAAGAGCGCAGAGCGCGTGATGGTACATACTTGGTAACTAGGTTGTGAAGTGGTGTTGGCGCTTTCCTAGCAAGAATACGGTGACAGATACAGAGGGCTTTAAATTCCACTCTGCTTCTCACTGGCAACCAATGGAGAGTCTGAAGGGCGGCTTCAGCGAGGGTGAAGTGCGGAAGTGGGGGGGGGTGTGTTCCAGGCTTTGGCGGCGAGGTGAGATAATGAGCGTCCTCCGGTGCGGTTGTGGTAGACAGGGCCGCACTGGCCATAGCGGGGACCGGGCAATCCCCTGGTGCGCCGCACAGGGGGGGGGCGGTTTTGGGCCCCTGGGGGCCGTTTTTGGTACAGGGCCGTTGTTGCAGCATAGCTGAAAAATCGTCCCTCTACCAAAATCGGACGAAAACCGGCCCCTGCAAAGAGCTCAGCGGCACCTCCAACTGCCCCGAGTGGGGATGGGTGGCCGGCCGACTACTTTGCCAGGGCCGGTTGTGTTTCCCGGTCCGGCCCTGGTGGTAGATACGTAGTGTCTGGGCGAGGTGCGTGGAGCGAAGGTTTCTGGATGGTTGGTGGAAGGACAGGTGGTGGTTCGTGTAGTTTGGTCCTTGGTTGTGGAGGGTTTTTCAGGCGTGGGTCAGGAGCTTGAACTGTTATCTCTTCCGGACGGGAGCCAGTGTAGATCCATCAGGTGCTGGGTGATGTGTGTCCTATTAGGCAGGTTGAGGATCAGCCTAGCTGCTGCATTCTAGGTTGTATTTTCTAACAATTGCCAGAATTTCCTTGTTGTCACAGTGTAGAACACAAGATATTAGTCTCTAAAATACCCATAATAATGGATATATTTTGTGTGGGCTTTTCATGCCCTCCTTCCGTCAATTTGATATCAACTCTTGCATAACTGGACTTTAGAAATGGCTACAGGCATGCCAATGATGCAGCAGGAGAAAGTAACTGAAAATGGAATGAAGAAATAAAAACTGAAATGTAAACTGACATATATAAAAGAAAGTGATTAAAATGCTTGTGTATACAATCGTTATAAACACAATGGTGAACGTACCAAACCCCATCAGCCCTTCCTCCTTTCGGTAACTCTTTACTTTATGCCTGACTATCAATAACCCTTGAAAAATAAAAACTGTCTGAAAAAGAGACTACAAAACTTTTCATTTATAACCCCAATAAACAACTGTAGGTGGAGTTTCACGATAATCAGACTGAAACACAGAGGTATTTACCAGTTGTGGTGCCAATTTCCAGAGAGCCTTATGAGCATGCAGTGTGAGGAGTATTGGAACTAAAAGTCTTATACCTATTGTAGTTCTATTTAGAATTTCTCCCTGACTCTTGATATGAGCCCTGTATCTGTTCAAAAGATGCAGTCAGTTGTGTAAGTTTAAGAATATTCATGGTATCTATTATACTTCCACTTTAGCTACAGACAAAAATGACAATTGGCTTTGCCAATAGGTTTTGCCTATGCGGGAGTTATTGGCTTTGCCAATGTCTTTTAGGCCTGTTGTACAGCAGAGTAAATTAAAGTAGAGTGCTATGGAGTGGAGTGGAGTAGAGCGAAGAGGCATAAAGTGGAGCTGAGTAGAGTGACTTGGAGTGGGGCACAGTGAAGTGGTGGTAGAGAGAAGTGGCATAGAGTGAAGTGGAACAGACTGGAGCGGCATAGAGTAAAGTGGTGCAGACTAGAGTGGGGTGGATTTGAGTGGAGTGGAGAAGCGGAGAGGAGCAAAGTAGAGTAGAGTGGATTGGCATGGCATAGAGAGATGTGGAGAAAAGAGGTGAGGATTAGAGTGATGTAGATTGGAGTAGAGTGGCGAAGAGTAGAGGGGCGTAGAGTGGAGTGGATTAGAGTAGCTTGGAGTGGTACAGAGTAGAGTGATGTAGAGCTAAGTAGCATAGTGCAAAGTGGAATAGAGTAGAGTGAAATTGTGTGGGGTGGAGTGGGGTAGAGTGGCACAAAGTGGCACAGTGTGGAGTGGAGTAGAGTGGAGTGGAGTGGTGTCCAGTGGAGAGGAGCGGCGCACGCTGTAGTGGAATGGTGTAGAGTGCAGTGGCATAGAGTAGAGTAATACAGAGTAGAGTAGAATGGCCTGGAGTACCGTGCAATTGCATCGAGTGGAATGGTGCAGAGTACAGCAGCGTGGTGTAGAGTGCAGTGGTGTAGAATGCAGTGGAGTAGAATGAAGTGGCGTAGAATACAGTAGCGTAGAGCTCAGGGGTGTGCAGTAGATTGGTGCAGAGTAGAGTGGCATAGGGTGCAGTGGCATAGAGTGTAGTAGCATAGAGTGCTGTGGTGCAGAGTGCATTGGCATAGAGTAGAGTGGCGCAGAGTAGAGTGGCGCAGAGTAGAGTCAAGTGCAGTGGAGTCGAGCAGAGTAGAGTGGCATAGAGTGCAGTGGTGTAGAGTATAGTGATGCAGAGTACAATAGAGTGTTGCAGAGTGCAGTGGCAAAGAGTAGAGGTGTGCATAGTCGAGTGGAGTGGTGTAGAGTGCAATGGTGTAGAGTGCGGGATGCAGAGTAGATTAGAGTGGCGCGGAGTACAGTGGAGTAGAGTGCAGTAGTGCAGAGCGCTGATGTGCAGAGTAGAGTGGCGTAGAGTGAAGTGGCATAGAGTGTTGAGTAGTGCAGAGTAGAATGGTGTAGAGTGCAGTAGAGTGGTTCACAGTAGAGAAGAGTGGTGCAGAGTGCAGTGGCATAGAGTGCAGTGGCATAGAGTGGAGTGGTGTAGGGTAGAGTGGGGTAAAGTATAGTGGCACATAGCGCAGGGGCGTAGAGTAGAGTGGTACAGAGTACAGTGGCGTAGAGTGCAATGGCATAGAGTGTATTGGAATAGAATGCAGTGACGTAGAGTGTAGTCATAAAAAGTATGGTAGAGTGGCATAGAGGGCAGTGGCTTAGAGTGCAGTGAAGTAGAGTAGAGTGGTGCAGAGTAGGGAGCAATGGCATAGAGTAGAGTAGAGTAGAGTGGTGAATGGGGCAGTAGCGAGAAGTGCAGCGTCAAAGAGTGGAGTGGTGGAGAGTAGATTGACGTACAGTTCAGTGGTGTAGACTGAAGTGGTGCAGAGTAGACCAGCATAGAGTGCAATGGCATAGAGTGCAGTGGCATAGAGCAAAGTTGTGTAGAGTGATGCAGCGTAGAGTAGAGTAGAAGTGTATGGAGTGGAGTAGAGCGGCACAAAGTGACACAGTGTGGAGTGGAGCGGAAGGGCATTAAGTAGAGTGGCATGGAGTGACATGTAGTGGAGTGGCATAGTGGCATACAGTGTAGTGGCATAGAGCAGAGTAGAGAGGACTGGCATAGAGTGCAGTTGTGGAGAACAGAGTGGTGGAAAGTAGAGTAGAGTGGACTGGTGTAAGGTACAGTGGGTTAGAGTGCAGTGGTGTAGAGTTGAGCAGCGCAGAGAACAGTAGAGTGACATAGAGTGTAGTGACGTAGAGTGCAGTTGCATAGAGTAGAGTGGTGCAGAGTAGAGTGGTGTAGAGTTCAGTGGCATAGAGTACAGTAGTGCACAGTAGGGTAGAGTCGTGTAGAGTGTATTGGCTTAGAGTGCAGCAGCATAGAGTAGAGTGGCGTGGAGTGCAATGTCATAGAGTGCAGTGGCATAGAGAACAGTGGGGAAGAGTAGACTTGCATGGAGTGCAGTGGCTGTAGAATACAGTTGCTCAGAGTGCAATGCACCAAATTAGAGTAGAGTGGAGCAGGTTAGAGAAGAGTGGCATAGAGTGCAGTGATGCAGCATGGAGTGCAATGGCACAGCATAGAGTGTAGTGGGATAGAGTGGAGTGGCAGAGAGTGCAGTGGGATAGAGTGCGGAGCGTACAGTGCAGTGGAGCAGAGTAGAGTGCAGTGGCATAGAGTGGAGTTATGCAAAGTATAGTGGTGTAGAATGCACTGGTGCAGTGTGCAGTGGCTTAGAGTAGAGTAGGGAGGCATGGAGTGCAGTGGCTTAGAATGCAGTTGCATAGAGTGCAGTTGCATGGAGTAGAGTGGCATAGAGTGCCATGATGTAGCGTTTCTGTTAAATAGGATCTTGAGGTGCAGAGTGGTGTAGAGCAAAGTGGTGTAGAGCAGAGTGGCGAAGAGAGGAGTGGTGTAGAGTGGAGTGGTGTAGAGTGCAGTGGCATAGAGTAGAGTGGCACTGAGTCAAGTGTCATAGGTTGGTGTGGAGTAGAGTCGGGTGGTACAGAGTAGAGGACAGTGGCATAGATTGTAGTGGTGCAAAGTAGAGTGCAGAGATGTGAAGTGGAGTAGAGTGCAGTGCTATAGAGTGTAGTGATGCAGAGTGCAGTACCTTAGACTGGGGTGGCATAGATCCCGTGGTATAGAGAGCAGGGTGTAGAGTGGAGTGGTGCAGAGTAGGTAGAGTGGTTTATAGCACAGTGGCATAGGGCTGAGTGCTGTGGAGTGCAGTGGCATAAAGTGGAGTGTCGTAGTTTGCAGTGGCATAATGTGAAGTGGTGTAGAGTGGAGTTGTGCACAGTAGAATAGAGTGGCATAGAGTGCAGTGGCATAGAGTGGAGTGGTGCAGAGTAGAGTGGCATGGAGTGGAGCGGCATAGAGTGGAGCAGTGTAGAGTACAGTGGCATAGAGTGAAGTGGTGAAGGGTAGGGTAGAGTGGCATAGAGTGCAATAGCATAGAGTGCAGTGGCATAGAGAACAGTAGCCTAGAGGAATTTAGTCAAAAGCCAACATTAGAGCCTTAGGTCAAGTTCAATGGGGTCCTTAATCTCTGAAGAGAAACCTCTCTCATGGGTTTTGTCAATTATTTACAGAGGCACTGCACTGGTGAGCACTGTATTTTGGAGAAAGTAGAAGAATGCAGCAGAAGCTATGTTTTACTCCTTAAATGATATTTCAAGACAAGAAATACAGTTGCAGCATTGTTTATTTGGAAAGCATGCAGAACCACAGTTTCACTTTACAGTACATGGATATCCTGGTTCTGTGCCACAACAACAGACCTATGCGCTGTCATAGATGAGCTGATTTGCTTACATTGTTGGGTAAGGGGTGGGAGGGAAAAGAAGAAATATGGAAGGGGGGAAGGTGGTTGGGAGTAGAAGCTACATGGACGGAGAGTTGAAAACGGAAGTAGCTCCAAAAACGGAACAGGGGAAGGACGCTTTTACTAGTACCATGCATCAGGGGAGGGCCAAACACAAGAAGAGAACACGACGCATGCATGCCATGACAAGCGGGAGCAAAGCAAAGCAGTAGCGCTGAAGCTAACCAATGGTAAGTAATGGGGGGGGGGCTGTAAGCCCACTATATGTAAACACAATGTCACGCAGGTAAAGCACATGCTCTGTGTAGGTGAAACCTAAAAGGTTACTGCCTCTTGATTTCCATCCTCATTCATCAACTTCTGCCTGCCTTCATTAATAGCTGCCTGCAGGCTTTAGATAATGGCTGGACAAGATACTTCTGGGGTGTTGAGGGGAGGATCCAAACTAGATCCTCTATTAAGGGGCCTTTTCACAAACTGCATTTCATAGTATGTTTAGGAGTAATACTATGGTGCAACTAACATACTAAATAATGCTACAAAAATGACATTTACATTCATTTTAAAAATGTATGTGTAATAAAATAATTTATAATAAAAAGTGTATTTGTAATTATATATAAATATATATTTTTAACATTAAATAAAATGGTTATATTTTAAAAGTCGAAATAAGGTAATTTATTTTAACATTATTTCCTGTGAGGGTTATAATTTAAGGCTCTGCATCCATTAATTTCTGTGGGATGGTGTTGCAGTGCCAGTAGTGGCCATGTCTAGTGTTGGACTTACTCCAGGCCTGAGCTGGAGTACATTTATGGCTGTTTTGGGAACTTTTTGAATGGAGAAGGTTTAAAAGTACTGTTTTTTCTAGTCACTCCCTCATGTTGTTCCCGCATTTACTGCTAATTTGCAATCAGAGTGAGATCCCCAAACAGAAATTACAGGAGAGGTGGAGACAGAGGTTTGTAAGTAGTTTGTGAGTAGTACCACTGTAGTATTATTAAATGTACTACAAAATGCGGTTTATGAATAGCTCCCATTGAATTATGACAGAACTCCTTTACATAGGAATAATTCTGAAAATCTGTCATGAACTTCCTATTTTGGACTATTGAACTCGGATAAGACGGAGGTCCTCATCCTAGGTCCCATCCCCTCTGCGTGGGACGACTCCTGGTGGCCGACCACACTGGTAGCAGCCCCAGCACCCACGGACCACGCACGCAACCTGGGATTCATCATCGACTCCTCCCTCTCCATGTCAAAGCAGGTCAACACTGTCACCTCCTCCTGCTACAACAACCTCCGCAAGAACTACAAGTGGATCCCGACCGAGACAAGAAGAACTGTGACCCAAGCCCTCGTCAGCAGCAGCCTGGACTATGGCAACGCACTCTACGCAGGAATCCCGGCCAAACACCTGCAACGACTTCAACACATCCAGAACGCCTCAGCCCAACTGACCCTCAACATCCCCCGCTGCAGCCACATCACCCCCCACCTAAGAGATCTGTGCTGGCTCCCCGTCAACAAGAGGATCACCTTCAAACTCCTCACCCACGCACACAAAGCACTCCACAACACTGGACCAGCATACCTGAACGACAGACTCAACTTCTACACCCCCGCCCGTCAGCTCCGCTCCGCCAGCCTCCTCCCTTGCCACCGTTCCCCGGATTCAACGAACGACCTCCGGTGGCAGATCCCTCTCCTTCCTCACTCCCAAGATCTCCCCACCCATCTACTGCAGACCCAAGACCTGCTCACCTTCAGAAGGCTCTTCAAAACCTGGCTCTTCGAGCAGTAGCAACACCCCCCCCAGTGCCTTGAGTCCCTCACGGGTAAGTAGCGCGCTTTACAAATTCTCTGATTGATTGATTTACTATTAATTGAAGGTTGTATTACAACTTGTTCCTACCAGATTGATTAAGGCCATTAAATACGATAGATTGTCAAGAACTCCAGGGTCAACTTGTAGACTTTGTAAGTGTGGAAGGAAGACTCCAGTTAGGTTTTCCTTCTCCTTTGTGGTCTTAAAAAGCAAAAACCCACTCCCTCTGTTCCCCCTTTTCAGTGCTACTCTAAATTGTTTCCAAAAGGTTCAATAGATTTCTCTCTTTTCCAACAGCTACATGATCCCTCTGGTTTGAAAATTTAAATCCTTATTGCTGGGCTCTCCCTACCCTCCGCATTACATTCTTCTGGACCGGCCATTTTTTGGAGTTCTTAACTCTTTTGAATGCTATTTACAAACTTTAGCTTAATTTTCAAGAAGCCATAGTCATACATTAGCCTGATCATTCATATCATCAAGCCATACAATCTTCACCTCTCCCAGGATAAGAGTATTGCAGTTATCGTCCCACTAATCATTGACCGTCACTGATAAAGGTCAACAACTATGCACACCTGCACTAAGGTGAAGACCATTACTCTGTGCTCCCAAAACAATCAATGAAAAGGTACCACATTTCTAAAGTGGCAGGAAGGCATATTGTTAATCTGTATCCAAGGGAACACACCACTCCTGCATAAAATTCCTATTTAAGTAAGCATGCATTTACAATGTGCTGCCTGATCACTCCCCTTAGACCCTGCCTAATGTGCTCCTTATTTTCTCCATCATATAAAAAATAAATCTGGCACAAAAATATGAAGGGCAAAGCTCTAAGCTATGCGAATCTCTGCCAACCTAGAGCAAAGACTTTGAAGAGAATCCCTCAGTGAGGAAGAAGCTGAAAACCTTCCTGCTTCACCAGCCTTCTGTGAGAGGATGATAGACTCTTCATCACCTCTACTTTCTATACTCCTTGGACCTGTTGATAGCATCATCTTTAGCTTCTGACAATCATCTGGGATCCAGCACATTTTCAAGCAAAGATCTAAGGTTGCATGATTTGCACCTTACAACATCCTCCACATATCCATTTAGACATTCAGACCAGCATGTTAAGGTTTACAGCATAAGGCTATGCTTCCTGACCAGTTATCCTTCCCGGCACTATCAAGAATTAGTCCCTGTAAGCCTTATATGAACCTGGAAGATTATGAAAGTGACACAGCAAGTGTGCAGGCACAGTAGGCTGGTGAGTTTTTTTGTTTGTTGATAGAAACCCTGTGACATTTATGCTGAGTGTTCACATCTAAGAGTATTCAAAACATTTGGGACAGCTTGCGTGTTACGCCTTTCCATTTGGTACAGGCCACAATTGATAGGGGCACGATATACTGGTAATATGTTTGTACTGGCATAGATACTTCGGTCTAGATTTACTAAGGGTTTTGCAGGTGCATATGCAGATCTGCACAATTATGCGCTACATCAGCCGAATTGTATCACGGTTAGTGAACCGACGCAATGCTTTGGCTTGCGCCATGCAATCGCAGAGGCAAAACCTTGGTAAATCAGCTGCTTGCAATAAACATGCGCATAAAGAAGAATATGCATGCATAAGGTTTGTATGTTCTGAAAAACTCAATACTAATCTTTGTGTTCTAGTCCAGTGGTGACTCAAGAAAATAAAGAAGCCACCTGCATCTTAAAATGTGTCTGCTTCACAAGTGCGGGAGAACCAATAGAAAAAACACTGATGGGTAGATTTGCAAACATTTTGCACTGGGTTGGTGTCACAATAATGATGCTAACCAGCACAAAATACTTTTATTTAATTTACTTTCCAGCACAAAAGTGGTTTTGCGCTGGAAAGTACCCTAAAATTAACACAAAACAGCGCAGAGCACTGCTTCACATTACTTAGCATCAAGGGGGCATTTCATAGGTGGTACATGGGCGTTCTCATGCAACCACCCATGCCTTTTGACACAAAACCTTGTAGACAGGGTTTAGCGCCAAGACGTAACGCCACTTCAAAGGAAGCGTAAACAGGAGAAATGTTTTTAGTTCCCTTTCTTTTCCGACTTGCATGTGTGCTGCACTGTGCAGCACACATGCAAAGTAGGAAACTTGTTTAAACTTGTCTAGGCATTGAATTTTGTACAGGAAGGGTACTCTTCCTGTGCAAAACCTACGCTAGACTCAGGCAAGCACCTTAGCACTATGGCACTAAGGTGTGTGTCTTGCACAAGGCAGCTGAACTCAGCGCTGGCGCAAGCGAAAGAGGAGGAGCGAGCCATATCTCTGTAGATTTGTCGCTCTTCTGCTCCCTCCCTGTCAAGTAGCGCAGCCTCTTTGGGTGCTGCGCTGCGCTGCATTGCATGTCTTTTTTGAAAATGTGGCCCTGAAAGGTGTAACTTACCTCTATAATATGATCCTGATGATTTTTTTTTTAAGTCGAGTGGTTAGACCATGCATTGTCGTCAAAGATGGTTGTTGTGCTCCCCTAGGGCTATGATATCATACACGCTGATGGAGAAGATAAATCATGCGAGGGATGAAAGGATAAAAGGTTAATTTATATAAACAGGTAGCTACTCCCTCTTACCCACCAAATGAGAACCTGCGTTTTTTAAGGCATCGAAATTCATGGACCAGCTGCGCATTTAATCTAATTTATCATCCGCTGGAGAAGAATATGGCTGTTACAAGACCCTCCATTCACTTTGGCAGTCGATTCATGGGCTTAAAAAAAACATTATTGTTGGCAACATTGAGACTCACGGGAAGGATTATAGCTGCAAGGCTTTGCTGGCCAGTAATGGTTTCCTGTTACACAGTGGTTAAAAAAAAAAAATATGACATGGATACATTAGACATATACATGACTTGAGGCCTTCTTTAGAGTTTGGCGGATGGTATATTCCAAAATGTGAAAGAACTTCCGTCCGCATTATTACAAGTGGCATAGACTAAAGTGCACTTGTAATGCAGCAGACGGGTCGTCAGCCGCGTTCGTGATGGAGTATCCTGTTCGCCAAACTCTAAATAAGAACCTTGATCATTTCAAGCAATTTTACCCTAGTGTGAAAGAGGGCAATTGGGAGAGATTGGCCATAATATTTTCACTAACCATTCCCTATTTACTGTTTCCAAAATTAATTAAAATAAGCATTGGCAAAATCAACAGGTCCGGCCATGGAAGTTGTATTTTTATTTATTTACAGACATATGGATTATGCAAAAGAAAAGGCAAATGTAAAAAAATATAAAAATAAAGGAACGCCTCACCAACCCTGGCACTGCATTGCACTCATTTTCAGGAGGTTGTGCCCAAGAGATTAGGAGAAATGCCATCACACAGGGAGCTGACGAATTGTTCCATGATTTTTGCTGTGGTGTCTGGAGCAGAGTGCAAATGACAATTGAACTGATCAATGTATAAAGAGAGCCTGACTGAGATCCCAACTATGTTTGTATATGGGGGCGTAGCCAAGATGGTGACGGTAGCGGATGCTTCCTAGTGGAGCTCCGCACCCGCCCGCGATAATTTCCGTAAGGATCCTCACCGTCTGCAGCCCCATGCCAAAAAACGCATATTTTTGCCACTGGGGGGGGCAAGGGACAATAATCAAGCGGTCCGGATCGATGTAGACTGTCCCAGGGGCGGAAGTTGGCGGTGGCTAAGACGACGCCGCAAGTGCGGCTTCGGACTACGCAGCAGGTCGCTGGGGCCGAGAGTGCTGGCCTGTGTGGAGCTCAACTTCAGTGAGGACGGGTGAGCTGGGAGGTCGTGGTATTCCCAGCGGCGACTGCGAACCCCCCCGCCTCAGTGATCCTGGGACCCGCGGTCACTGGATTGAGAGGAGTTCCGACGCCTGAGGTGAGTACGGGGAGCAGCTGCTGGTTGACTATGGCCCAGTTGTAGTCCCCCTTCGGCTCAGAGGTGGGGCGCTGCACTTATGCAATGTTGGCCGAGCCTGGGCTGTGTTCTGCCCTGGAGGAGCTGTGTATCTGGGGAGTTAAGGGCCCCGGTGAGATCGCTGGGGTCTCCATTGACGGATCTGGTGACAGTGTGGCCAGGGGGGACTGCCTCATCCCTTGTCTTCTTGGAGTGGGCCGAATTTCTGGGGATTGCGGCAGATGAACTGACGGCCCACCATCTAAGCTGACATTGCCTGTGGTGAGTTGTGGAGACGCCTGTACAGCTGTAGCTGCGGCCCCAGGATCGGGCCGGCCTACTCCTTTTCTCCTCTTACTACACTGTTGGGCACGCAAAGCCTATTTGGAGGTGCCGGTTCCACAGGCAGGGATCACCACTGCCCAACCCCCCTTCACACTGAATCATTGCAGGCTGGGTCACCTGGGCCCCAGGGACCTGAGGCGACGCACTGACCGTCCCCACATAGATGCAAGGTGGTACCTCTGGTGGGGAGGCAACAGAGGCAGACGCGATTGGCAATGTACGCTGAGGCACGTGAAGGGACCTGAATGCTGGGCCCTATATGGGTCACGGGTGAGCATATTAAGGTGACGCAGGTGATGCGGGTGTGGCCCTAGCTGGGCTGAAGTTCACAGTCTACCTCGAGGCACCTGATTCCCGGCAGCAGAAGTGTCTGCCTGTACTGGCTGAGACGCATGGGCGTGGGTCCGCCATACTGGGTGCATGGACATCCTGAACAGTAGAGAGATGCTCCCATAAGTGCGCGACACAAGACACGGCCTACGACTAGTGTGCTGGTGGAGGGGTGCAGGGGCGGAGAGTCAGTGGAAACACTGGGCGGAATACCTAGCAATGGGCAAGGATCGCCTGCTGAGGTCCACTCAGCAAACAAAGATGGACCAGTATACGGCTCCGGGTGTGCCCCCAAAGACTGTTGCGGTGCCTGGGATGTCGACGGGGGGATATGTGGCACAGCCTGAGCCCACGGGATCCCAGATTTTGGCTGCTATCGAATCTCCAGTGCAAAAGTGCCGGCGAAGATAGATGCGGTTTCCCAGGATGTGGGTTTACTGAGGGCAGATCTTCGCACTGTTGCAGAACGGTCACTGGCCACCGAGCAGACAGTTAGTGAGCTGTGGGAGGAGGTGTCGGCCCAGAAGGTGTCTCTCACTGAGTTGTCACAAAAAACGATGTCCCTGGAGCACCGGGCGGAGGATGCAGAAGGAAGATCCAGCAGATGCAATCTGCATTTTATAGGTTTTCCGGAGAAAGCCGAAGAAGGGAACCGGAACTTTTCCTTAAAAAATGGATTAGAAGGCTCTACCCACTGCGTGCCTTCCTCCGTCTTCATTATAGAGCGTGCGCACCGGGCGCTTGTTGCACCCAGGACTCTCATTGCCCGGATCCTTAATTACAGGGATAGAGATAGTATCCTTACGGCAGCACGACGAGAGGGGTATCCGGCGTTTGAGAACCAGAAGATACACATTCTTCCGGATTACACCTTCATGGTTCAACAGCAGAGGGCATCCTTCCTCGGAGTCAAGCAAAAATTGCCGGCCATGAATCTTCAGTACATGCTTCTCTACCCAGCAAAATTGAAAGTCCTGAATCCTGATCGTGCACACTTTCTTATGACACCGGAGGAGGTGTGGGACTGGTTGGAGGTACATGGAGAAGGAAGGATGCCGAGGACACGAGGATGGGCGAGATTATTGAGATGTCCCACAACAAACAGATCCTGAATGAACAGTCCAACAGTGGACACAGTGATGAGTGAAGTAACCCAGATACGAGTATTGTTGGGACATAAACTTGTGCCTTCACCTTCTTGAGAGTTGGTGGGTTTGAATTTCAGAGGGGTCTTTTTCTTTTTCCCTTCCTTCCCCTCTTTCTCAGTTTTCTAATCTACTTATCCTAGCGTGGGGTAGCTGGTTGGTCCAAATATAAGGTGCGGGTGGGCGCCATCTTCCGCTCTCCCCTTCTCTACCTTCTCACTTTCTATTTTTCCCTTTTTCCTACCTCTGCTGCTTCACTGTTCTCTTGATTTCTTATTTCTCATTTTAACCTTTCTAAATTTGGGGGAGATTTTGTTTGACTGGGGAAGAGAGTGTTGAGATGCTTGGTTATGTGTGACTGTGGCAATGCGTGGGAGTGTTTGTTGATTGGGCTCGGGGGGTTTAGCTGACGGACGTCCCAGTGGACCAGGTGAGGCAGAGCCCTCTTGTCCAAATAGAGGAGATAACGGAAATGTTCATGGGTCATGGGTGTAATGGTGTGCGTGGTTTGGTGGCTGAGTGGAGTGTGTGTGGTTTTATGTTATTGTTGATGTTCGCTTTTGTACGTATGTGGACCGTGCTATGGTTACAACGATGTATAATTGGGGTGATGGGTGCTATTTTTGGGGTTCATATGGAGATGCACATCAGTTTAAAACAGTATCTACCCCGGGGTGGTTTTTTGTTGTTGTTCTAGGTGGGATGGTGTTTGGCAGTAACAGCGGTGGCAGGCTGGTTGATTACACAAAGACTGAGACTGGTGGTAGCTATTGCTTTGGGACACTATAGAACCATAACGTGGAATGTGAGAGGCTGTTGTAATTTGGCAGTGATCGGTGTTAGCATTTAGCTGAAGCCATCTTGTTTTGAGCAGCCATCTTGTCTGCCATGTGCTCACCATGTGCTCTGTCCTTCCTTGTTGTTGTTTACTCTTGTACTCTGCTTATAGACAGACTATATTTAGGTTCTGCAACTCTGCACATGAGCAGAAGAAACTGTAACTGTTCATACACCTGTTCTAGTCTGTAACTGTCAGGTTATTCTTACTGGGGTCAGCAAACTGCTAGCTCCTCCCTACTGTTGACTGTGCATTTCTGAATGACCTTTTATGTATGTAAACCTTCTCTTCTGTACTTCTACTGCCTTCTTCTGAGCCCCTGTGTGGGTATAAAAGGATCATGTTCCTTCTGTTCAGTGTGCTACTTCATACACTACCATAGGGTGTTGTGTGAATGTAGTTCCACCTCATGAGGTTTAATAAAAAGCTTTGTTTTATATTACAGTTTCCATGCCAACTTCTATTCTATTGGTCTGAGGACTTGTGCAGAGAAGGGCGAACCCCTAGCACTGGTAGGCCTAGCTGAGGCTCACCACGACAGGCTGAATTTGTACATAAAGCGTTATAGGGTACAGACATATCTACGGCGGCAGGGTACACAGGTGGCTATGTTACAGGAGACTCACCTACTGGATGCGGAAATGCAAAAACTTCCAAAAGATGGAAGGGACAACTGTTCACATCTATGTTCTCTACCTTTACGAGGGGGTGGCTATCTGGATTGCACCACAGGTCCCATTTAAGCTTCGTAGTTATGAAGCAGACGTAGTGGGAAGATATGTAATAGTGCATGGGGATATGAACGGTATGGAGATGTGTTTGGTGAATGTTTATGCTCCAAACTTGGATGACACAGACTTCTTTGGTGAACTGGAGGATTGGCTCTGCCATTCATTGGGATCCCCGTGGTATGGGCGGCTGACTTTCACTGTGTTCTAGATGAGACACGGGACAGAAACACCCCCAGACTCCACACTAAGGCGAATATGTCAGAAGACCTGAAAGGTGTGATGGACAGGCTTCAGTGTGTGGATATATGGCGTGAAACACACCCTGAAGAGCAACAGTATACTTGTTACCGCCCAGCCCATAAGGTATATAGCAGACTCTATAGGTTTCTGATATAACATGAGCTGTGTGATATTGTGGGTGGAGTTACGGTGTTGGGCCGGTTTCTATCGGATCATTCCCCAGTGCTGTTAGAATGGGGACCTGAGAGAGTTAGGCTGCGAGTCCTAATAATGGAGATTGCAAGAGCAGGCGTTAAAAGGCCAAGTATTCAGAGATGAACTCAGGAAAACCGTATCAGATTACTTCATAGAGAACTTTTCTATCACCAGCACTAGGAGCAATGAGTGGGACACTTTTCAAGGGGTCACTAGGGGGGACTACCTGTCTAGGGTGTGGGGCACAAGGAAATGATTAGAGGCAGAGCTGAGTGGGGCGTAAGACAAATTGGCTAGGTTACAACGCGAGGGGTGTGCGATGGATCAGCCTTCAGATACCCTCCTGCAGGAGCAGCGCGTAGTGGGGGAGACTTGGGATAGACTGGATGCTTGACCCGCAGGAAACACCCGCAGCTACTGCATAGGGAAGGGGATAGGTTGAGTAGATTGCTTGCGTGATTGTTAAAGCGTGAACGCCCACCCCCACTGATTCTTACTTTACGCCGCCCGGGGGAAGTTCAGTGAATTCACGGGTCGGTGTTAATGAAGTTGTCTCTGATCATTTGGTGAACACATACCGCTGGGGCGCCGGCGACGAAGGCGCAGACAGGTGTAACTTCCTCCAGGGGGTTCCGCTTCTGCGGCTCTCGGATGAACTTCAGGAGGAGCTGGTGGCAGAGCTACAACTGGAGGACCTTCAGGCAGCCCCAGAAGGAATGGCCAGGTGTAAGGCGCCCGCCCCAATTGAATTTATAATGCGTATGCTGATGTAATTCTTCCACAACTGTTGGAGACGCTGCGGGAGGCTAAGCAGGCTGGAGTCCTTCCCCACTCTATGTCTGAGGTACACATTGTCACGCTCCCCAAACCTGACATAGTCTCCGAGGACCTCACCGCATAAAGACCCTTGTCTATTTTGGGAGTGGACGCTAAGTTTACTGGCCAAGGTTCTGGCTCTCAGACTGCAGAGGGTGGTGAACTCCTTGGTGCATGAGCACCAATGTGGGTTCATGCCTGGGAGGGAACACAGATGAACTTACGTGGAGTGTCACATGTTCTCCACTCGGTCGCAGACACAAATATCAGGGCGGCAGTAGGAACCCTGGATATTGAAAAAGCCTTTGATACCCTCAGGTGGGATTACCTCTGGGAATTACTGTGGAGAATAGGGTTTGGAAGTGGGGACATAGTGTAGGTCAAGCTGCTGTACAGTGAACCGATGGCCAGACTGCGGACCGGGAGACACGTATCGGAAACTATTGAGGTTGACAGGGGCACATGGCAGGGGTGCTCATTGCCCCGCTGATATTCGCCCTGACCATGGAGCCTCTGGCGATACAATTGCGCAGGGATATGGCGCAATGGGGTATCGAGGTAGACGGTCGTACTCACGTGGTCTCTCTGTATGCCGATGATGCTCTCCTCAATCTGCGAGAGCAGGAGGGGGTGATCCCAGTGGCTCGGGAGATGTTGAACTCCTTTGGGATTTCTTCTGGCCTCCACATTAACTGCCAGAAAACCATCTTGTTCCCGCTCGCTGCATTGGCGCGGGGAGCAGTTCATGATCTCCCTGTGGTCGGCATGGATTGGAAGTGTGATCGCTTCCAGTATCTTCGAATGCAGATTGCCCATCGGCCGAAGGCCCAGAATGATTTGAACATGGGGAGGGTCATTGATGGCATTCTGGAACAAGTTACCACTCTCAGTTATGGGGAGGGTAGCTGTATCAAAAATGGTACTGTTGCCTCGGTGCCTCTACGTGCTCCAGAACTCCTTTTGCAAAATTCTGAAGTCAACGTTCGACACGCTGAACAGTCTCCTGACTTCTCTGGTCTGGGCTGGAAAGCGGAGAAAAGCCAAATTGGATATACTGAAATTAGAAATGAATGAGGGCGGCCTAGGGTTGCCGGACCTACAGCTATACTATCTGGCTGGCCTGCTGCAATACGCCGCTCACTGGTGCCTGGGAGAGCGCACGGTTGAGACAGACTTACTGGGGACCTGGAAGGAGGGGATACAATTGCATCAATTTCTAATGATGGGCTGTAGAGTCCCTAAAGCATGCCCACATATAATCTGCCGGGTTACAGTGGTCTGAGAGCAAGCAGTGACTTTAGTGGTCAGAAAGACCCCATATGCTAGCGCATTACCTCTGCGTTGGTTGAAGGGCTTTCAAAATATCCAGAGGGTCATGGATCTCTTGAAGTGGTATGAAGGGGGTTGTGAGACGGCGGGGGATTTATATCAGAATGGCACATTTATGACTTTTCAGGAAGCACAGGACTGGTTCCAGGTGCCTCCGATGCAAATTCCTATAGTACGCCAACATATCACGTACTGTGCAGCAGATGTGGACATTTCCAGATAAGCTTGGTGAGTCCAATTTGACACAGTACTTAATACTTCAACTTTCTCAATGGTTTTGACTAAATAAGGCATTTGGTATGCTGTCAATTATACATATACAATGAAAACAACAAGTGGTGTAGATCGTGGTTTGTGATAGACAATAACAGGTAACACAACGTGGATACATAAAAAAGAACTTTTTCAGCTTATCAACTGTAATCACAAGAGTCTATTGGCAATAAATGATTTCTTTTGTTCCTATCAAACTTTGTGCAGTTAGATCTATAGCAGAGTACGTCGACGTTTCGACCCTAGTAGTGATGCGCTGACTATGTGCATCTGTGGCGTGTCTTCATCATTGTTGTTTTCATTGTATATGTATATTGGACAGCATACCAAATGCCTTATTTAGTCAAAACCATTGAGAAAGTTGAATACTAAAGATTTATTCTCTCACATTTTGGGTCAGTGTTCATTTATGTGTCTTTCCACGTATGTACCCCTACTGGGATGTATTATTGCAATTGAAGTATTAAGTACTGTGTCAAATTGAACTGTTCCTCCCGACAGAACCATTATTGTTTGTTTAATTACCCGCCCAGGTTCTGAGGGTTATAGGGTTACCCCATTACACTTAATGAGCTTGGTGAGTCCAGCACGCTGGTTACATTGCTGGACCCGGGTTCTCCCGCATCTATATGATACTAAAGGCGGATAAGGGGTCGAATTTAGACAGGATCTGGGTGAGATGGGACGATGACCTGCGTATCCCATTGACAGATGGTGAGTGGAGGAGAGCCCTGGCACAAGTAGCAGAAGCCACAAGTAACACACAGTTCAAGTTAATTCCGTTCTATTACCTATGCCGCACATACCTGACCCCCTAACAGCAAGCACGGTTCACCTTTGGGTGGTCTTCTGCATGCCCGTAATGTGGCACAGATCCCTCCACATTTCTGCACATGGTCTGCAATTGTTCGCATCTGCAAAAGTACTGGCACCGGGTGGTGTAATCTCTTAGTACGGCTGCAGCGGTGTGCATTGACACATCTATAAAACACTGCCTTCTGGGAGTGCTTCCACCACCCACGAAAGGGACTAGGATGCGCTTAAAGTTTGCGCTACTAAGACTGGTCCTGTCGAAATGGCAGAAAGTGATCCACTGGATACACTCAGCACCACCTGTGTGGAAAACATGGAGGGATGACCTGCGGGAGTGGGGGGTAGCAAGGAATGCCCCCTCAAAGCAGTACGGACAGATGAGAATGCAGAGTGCGATCTCCTAGAATGGGGGCAAATGTTGACTGAAGTGTCCACAACAGTGAATGAGGGTGAGAATGAGAGTGCACATAGCTCGCCGAGCGCTGGGCCCACTTTAACACCTCCCGACGCAACGCTGCTACGTGCTTCCTCTCAAACCACGAATGCATGATGCACAAACAAGTTATGAGTGCACTGCTAGTTTCCTACCTAGGTAAGAGGTACTATGCCACCTGTCTGGCACTGCCACGAGGGAGGAGGGGTTGGATTCAAGAGGGGAATCCAGATTCCCTGTAGTGATTATTGTTGTTCCTATGTCGTTTAGTCATATTGTTGTAAAAAATTGTACTGCTGCTATTAATGAGAGTAATTTGACTCATGAGTAATAAGTCAGTGCACAATCATGGGATATCTTGTTAACAGCTCTGGATGTATATTGGCTGTAGACCCTGAACATGTACATGAATGTCCTTGTTATGGATACATTGGAAGCAGTAATTAATAACATCAAGTTAAAAAAAATGTTGTATGTATATATATATGTGCATATGTAACATATTTTTTTTAATATAATGCTGACGAAACAGGTAACGCTATCTATAGGCCAGAACTAAAAAGGTCCACTGAATCTGTCTTTGTTATAAAAGTGCTTATAAAGCATGAATTCCCAAAACTTTAATTGACATGATCTACTGTCCTCATTTAATCAAAGCTTGCTTGTGTTGTGACATACAATACTCTTGTCATTTTCAACATTACTCATTAAATTAAAATGCATAAATGGTTGGTCATGCGCCAGATGGTGTTCTCAGCACCTGTATGAGTGCAACGTTTTTTCGTCAGTGAATTATTTCAAACTTACTGATTTTCACAATGTTCAGAAGTTGGACATTTGCCCTGTTTATATTTAACTTCACCAGTGAAATGTTTTTTATCTCTTTGTTAGATAATTTTTACATAAGAGATATATTTTTTACAGTCATTGAAATTAGGAAAGATGGAAAATTACGCAGGATAGTTCTCTGCGAACTTACCCTTTGGAATTGATTTATGTGCAAAATGCCATTATATAAGAACTGAACATTAAGGTCTATTTTTACGACTTTGGTTGTAAAAACCACCAAAGTTACACATAGGGTACATGCCAATTTCCCGGTGTTCAGAAACTAAAACATGTTAAATAATTGATTGAGTGTTTACTGTATACCTCAGAATCCTTATTTAGTGCAAATGTTAAATACTGAATCTGTGTTATTTAGCGCATGTGGTAAATACTGCACTCAATAAATAGTACATACACAAATTACCAGGAAGTGCCCATTTTCAGGCATTGGAAGATCCTGGAGTGAGAAAATGAATCCCGGGAAAACAGAAACAGCTAGAATAACACACAAAAGGACGTTACGACGCTACAAAAATACACCATCAACCTCTTTCTGTTTGGGAATGTGCAGGCATTCATTTTGTGTGGACAAAGCATGTTGAAACCAGACAAATTACTGTCATACCCTGATATCACTCAGCCATCACAAGCAAAAAAGCTGACAGGCTCTTCCTTCATAGACCAAGGTAGGGAAAAGAAGTGCACGTTTAAGGATACTGAGCTGGAGATCTTGGCCAAGGAGGTTGCAAGACACCATGACCGTCTAATATGCCATCTCATGCTAAAGAGGCTACCAAAACAAACAAAAAAATACTTGTGGAAGGAGATAATGGACAAAATCAGTACTAAATCAACGTATCCACAGTTTCCAACCCTTGAAATTCTAAGTATTTAAGTGAATTGCCAAGCACTAAGGCATGGGAACTGGTGGGGTTCTCCACCTCAACTCTACTTCAAGCTGGTGGAAGGAAAAATTATGACCATCCATAACATGTCTGGAGTGGAAGACATTAAAGAAATTCCAAGGTTGGAGGAATCCAAGGTAAGAGACATGAGAGCTGTTGGAGGTACATGTGACTGATCAAAAGATGACTTGGCTGACAATCATCATCATTGTGAAGAGTGACCGATGTAATTGGTTACACATATTCACTTTGATCAATGTATGTAATGCCATAGGGGTTAACAACTCCCTGATGGTACAGCCAACCAGTATTGAGATTCGACTACAACAATCAAGATGAATTGTAATATTGATAATGATGGGTTGATCTCTCCGCCCAGTACCTAAGTTTGATGTGTTGCCACAGTATGACTAATTTTGCTTCTTGCCACGATAAGAACATTGTAGTTTCGTCCACAGTACCTAATACAGCAGTTTATTATACACAGATCAACATCACGCACCCTTTGTACATACATAGTGTGCTTCATTTTACTACTGCACACACTTGTTTCTGTCTAGGTGAGACTACCAGGTGTACTATCGACCCTAGGAAGTCAGAAATCCTATTGCAGCATAGATGTTTGCTTTGCTCACATTGCCTGTGTGGGTGTCCAAGGGGAATTATTTATGATGCTCACTCCCTCTCTGAAAAGCATCCTTTACTTAGTAGAGTATTTAGCTAATGGTTGACTGAGAAATGCCATGCACGAATCCTACTACCTGCTGTGTAGTGCCTGTTGCAAAGAATTATAGTGCTGCTAGCATTTTCAGGAAGGAGGGATGGCAGTGGATCCTTATATTGGGCTACAGGATTTAGGTGAAATACTGTATATATGTTTAGTTTGGTGCCCATATTGAGCCTGTGTGTCATCTGGATCTGAAGCTGACTCATATTCATATGTTCTACCCTTACTCTGTCTATGGTGACTCTTGTCCTGCGTTTCTGCACCATTTGAGGCCCTTGATTAGTGGCCTGGTTTACATCCTCATGCTGCATGGATAGTAGTAGCAGAACATGGATCTGGTATAGCATCATACAGTGGCATAGTAGTGGTGCATCCATGGAGGTGTACTGCAGAATGGAAGTGTGAGCTGCTGCAATCAACCTGTGAATGCTTCACCTGTCCATGGCTGGTAATGTAGGTACAGTTGTGTGTGAGACTTTTTTCAGCTCAAATCCTGCATGTACTATGTGTTTTTTGCATTATTGTGTTGATCTATGTTTTTTGTTTTGTTGAACAGCCTTTCCTTTATTTCCTACACTTTCAGGAATTTGTACAACCTGCTTTTGACCGGAGGTATTTTAAGGTAGCATTTTCCACTGATTTTTAATGACCTCTCATACCTGTAATTTGGTTTTATTTTTCACTTGTGGTTTTTTTATGCACGTAGAAAATGACACATGTGGTAAATTGTGCAGGTGTTAACTAGTGCACCTGGACTACAGACATGCAGTATTCAGCACATGTGCTAAAAATCACATGTCGTTTTTAACTTGTGATCAGACAATTTGTTAAAGTCATGCGCTACTTACCATGGCATGGGGTATATTACCACCATGCCTAACTCATAATCAAGGCCTAACTGTTTTCTGTAAAGTATTGATAGGCGTCAATCCCAAGTCCCGCCCCCTTCGTGCATTATGCTTATGAGTTAGCGGAATGTGTCTAACTAATTACTTACACTTACGCATTTACGTTTATGTTCTTCCTATGCAGTTATTCACTTATGCGTGTGATATTGTTTGCAGTGTTCTTAGCTTAGCATGTGTGCCACCATTTTGGATTATTCTCTCTGCGTGCAAACTGTACTTGCTCATTCCCCCTCCCGTAGGAATAGGAGTAATTCCTCGTGTCAGCATATATGCATTTCTTGGTTTACTGTAGCTGAAACTCCTGCTAGCGAAACTCCTTATCAGGCTGTTCTCATGCGCTGGGGATGTAGCGGCCTGGCTCTGTGTCCTTGGGAGATGATAACAAGTGTTGCTATTGCAGGTGCAGATGCCTCTTGTATGAGACCATTGTCCACATCCCTGGTGGACCAGTACTTTTCCATTATGGGCGTGTTTTACTCTGCCTTCTCGTAATATAATGTATCACCATGATGATGTGAGTCAGTCCTTCTCGGCACACTCTTAGGGGTGAGGTCGATATAGGGCCCTCTCATATGGGAGTTTGTGGCCTAATAAACTTGCTTTGTTTATTCTTCTCCACTGTCCGGCTGACTTATTTTGGGTAACTATAGGTGAGTGAGGTAAGTCACTCAGGTGGTATTTTGGCCACGCTTATCAGATGGCGCCCGAATAGGGACTCCGCGATTAGGATCTTTCTCACCCGTAAGTGGGTAGCAGAAGGCCGGAGACCCCCTGGTCGGCACGGTGGGTCCGGGTACCCACTTTGATGCCGAGCTTGGTTCTCGCAGCGCTGCCCCACCCTGCTGATTGGAGGAGGTCTCGGTCCATGATCCTACGCCGGAGTCCGGAAGGCGGAACCTTGGAGCTGACCGTGTTGGTCCAGCCAGCCGGAAGTGGAGAACGGTAGAGGTCGGGACCGCGCACGGAAGGTAAGTGGTCCGACCGGTGATTGAGGGGCCGGAGTGCTCCGTGAGACCGGTGTGTCTCTGGTGATTGGAGGAGCCGGTGTGCTTCTGGGGCTAGTGTGCTCCGGGAAACTCAGGGCGTGGATAGCGCTCTGACAGACTTGATGGAGATTGGGGAACGAGGGTTTGTGAAAAATCCGACTGGATAGTACTGCGGGTTGGTGAGCGGCTTGCTGCGCGAGGATTTTGGGCTCGCCCGAACACCTAATGTGGTGATTTACGGGAGAGTGCCGGGTCCCGCGTGGTGTGGCACCTGCCGATTTGTAGTGCTGCCCGGGAAACGGATTGGTTTCCCAGTCTCGGAACAGTGAGTGTAGGCTGTTCAGTCTGCGGTAGTGTCCAGGTTTCCCAGGACTTGGTCGACGGGCCTTGTCCCATTTTTGTAACACGTGTTTTAGTACGGATTCTATTTGATTAATATATGCATATGATACTGTGAATTTTTCCTGTGTTGTTGTGTGTTGTAGGATTACAAAATGCCGTGCTTTAGTAAATTGCGGTGTTTCGGGTGTTGCGATGAGGTTTCAGATGTGAGATTGGCTAAGAGCCAACCTGCCCCTCAGGAAGGTTCTCCAAATTTCGACATGTACGTCAAACACGGCTTGCCTCCTATTTTGTTTTCCTCTTTATGGCATAAGTATACAATGGATAATGTGGATTTGCAGTGGCCCCTACTAGGCTCTTTCGATGCAGAAAAATTAGACTATTTACAAGACAAATTATTTGCTAGGCGCAGCCGCCAGAGTATGTTTGATTCTTTGCGAATGTGGCAGAAGGAGGTACGGGAACGGCAGATAAGGGAAGAGAAGGTTGCTCAGAAAAGATCGGCTCAGACTATGGCACAGAAGGCGAGAGAACACACTAAGAAAGAGAATGAGCTGCGGATTGAGCGCGCAGATAGGCGTTTTAGGTTGTTGGAAAATAAGTGCTATGTGGTAAAGGAAGAGGACGTAGACGAGATGGAAGATATTTTGAGCGCCCGACCTCCTCCCCCATATGCTCCACAGTCACTGTACCCCGTGCTCGGAGATTCCGCCCCACAGGCGGTGGTTTCAGTTCCCCAAGTCGGTGCCCCTCCCTTGTCCGGTACACCTGCTTCCTCTGCAGGGGGACCTACTTCCCCTTCTACCACGGCACCCTTGCTCCCTTTCTCGGCGGCGAGCCCTGCGTCTGCTGCGCTACCCCCGGTGTTCTCTGCTGGCCCTGCTATCCCCACTGTTTCTGCCAGCGCCACCCCTCAGAGCGCGTTGCGAACACCTGCTAGAGGAGCGGAGGGAGGTCTACTCCATCAGGTACGAAAGTTACTCACACGCGCTACTATACCCCTAGACGAGAAAACAATGGTAGCTAATCAAGCTTGTCAATGGGCCAGGAATAACATTTATTCATTAGAGGATATTTGGTCTACTATGAAGGATTATGAGCCTTTAATGCAGCAGCACGCTTTGTGGCACATGTCAACGACCCTAATAGCGTTATGGGAGCAGGGATATGGCGGTGAGGCGCCGGCGATTCTTCGCGATATTAAGGCTCATGCTTACAGGGCTAATACTGGAGCGGGGGAAGTGCTCCGTAGTCTGAGGTATTTGTTGGAATACAGGAATGAGCTAACAGTAACAGGTGAGACTCACTTCCCGGGGATACATCCAATGCGTGAGGTACACCCTATATTTCACCCTGAGGTATCTGAAATAATAGACCCGACCACCTTGGCAGTAACCAGACCACGTGTAGATGCTCATTTCCAAGAACAATGGGTGTATACGCCCTGGAAAAGGAGCGAGGTATTAGCTCTGAAGGCGCAGTTACCCGACTCTAGAAAAAACCCAACAGCTTATTACAAGGAATTAACAGAGGCAGCATCCTCAACAGTAATGACGTTAGCAGATATTGAACTGTTTTTCGGATTATTGGTTCCCGTGGATGTGTGGAGACAGGTGAAGGGTTCGGAACATAGAGAGGAGTTAGGCGGGACTTGGGCAGAATTTACAGATTGGGATAAGGAACGTAAGCCAGGCGAAAAACCGAAACCTGAGATACTAGCATTACCCGGGCGCATAATTAAATATATGCATTCACTCATTCCTCCTAAAAAGGTAGATTGGGATAAGTTAACGGCTTGCAAACAGAAAAAGGATGAGGCAGTTTCAGATTTCTTCACTCGCTTTGAGGAAACGTTTATGGATTTTAGCGGGCAGGATATCTCTCAAGATGGTGGGCTGCGTCTCTTTGTCAATAGATTTGTTACGAATTTACTGCCAGAAATATCGGCCCGACTGCAAGCGTCTGAAAGTACATGGACAACATCTACCCCCTCAGGCATCTTAAGCATGGCCCAGTATTATGAACATAGAGAGAATGAGAATAAAGACAGGCAGGAAAAGAAGGCGAAAGATTTGAAGACGAAGGTTTTGTTGCAGCAAGTAGCGAAGGGCAGAGGACGGGGAGCCCCGCCCGCGTCAGGTGGTCGAGGAAGTAGTTTCGGGAGGGGAGAGAGAAGAGAGCGTTTGGGACCCAACCAGTGCGCTAACTGCAAACAGGAAGGGCACTGGTGGAAGGATTGTCCACTACTGCGGTCCCAGGCTGGACCTGGTAGGGGGCGAGGTCGGGGAGAAGTGCCTAGAGACAATAGGCAGTCCGAGGAGGGTAGGAGACCTGGAGGAAATTATTTTGACGGAGGAAGGGATAGACAGCATTCTCAGAGGGAGGGCGATAATGGCAGGGATAGACAGTTCTACAACGATGCGTACGCCGAGGATGATTTCACATGATTTTCCTATAACTAGGACAGCGTAGGGCAGAGTGAGGGACCTGTTTCTGTGGATGTTGATCAACGTGGGCCTTATGTAACGGCAGACTTGTTGGGATCCCATCAGAAATTTTTATTGGATACAGGTGCTACGAAAAGTTCTGTAGCACGTTCTCAGGTTCCAGGGGCAGCTCTGTCTGGCAAGACTAATGTTTCAGTGGGGTTTTCTGGTACCCCGGTGGTTAGCCCCATCTCTAAGCCATTGACACTTACGATTGGCCCCTTTACTGTTGACTCCCCTTTTCTTTTGACTTCGAATTGTGGTGAGAATTTGCTGGGTTTGGATCTGTTAAAAAGATTGCATGCTACGATTTACTGCTCTCCGGATGGTGTGTACCTTACAATGGGTCCTTCTGTCGCGCGTGCGCAGCAATGTTTTTCAAAGGATGAACCCCTCCCAGTTGAATTCAGGGATGTCCCTCCGAGCTTGTGGGCCTGTAGCGATACTGATGTGGGTAAGATGGACATTGCACCGGTGTCCATAAATGTTAAGGTGGGAGCGAAGCTGCCTCGCATACCTCAATATAAGATTTCTAGAGATGGAGAGAGGGCTCTGTTGCAGATTATACAGGATTTGATCGGATCAGGGGTGGTCGAGGAGACAGACTCTAACATTTGTAATAGCCCGATACTTCCGATACTGAAAAGGTCCTCAGGTGCCGAGGGTGAGAATACACCTGATGTCTATCGTTTTGTGATTGATTTACGCCATGTTAATAAGGTGGTTGAGCCCCAGTACCCAGTGGTTTCTGACATTACTACCATTTTGACTATGATACCTCCGTCAGCAAAATATTTTTCAGTATTGGACCTTAAAAATGCGTTCTTCAGTATACCCGTACATCCAGATAGCAGGTACCTCTTCGGATTCTCATTGGCCGGACGCAGTTTTAGATTTACGAGAATTCCTCAGGGTTATACAGAAAGTCCCAGTATTTACAGTCAAGCATTAAAAGCACAGTTAGATGATTTGGAGCTCCCACAGGGAAATGTCTTGTTGCAATATGTGGATGATATTCTCATCGCCTCCGACAATGAGGAGGGATGCCGAGAGTCAACAGTTAAATTGTTATACCATTTGGCTCAGAAGGGACACAAGGTGTCTCTCCCTAAATTCCAATATTGTCGACAGGAGGTCACTTATCTCGGTCACCTCCTATCGAAGGACGGGAGAAGGCTGACACCAGAGCGCATCAGGGCAATAACTAACATGACAGTCCCTAACACACAGCGAGAGGTGCGCGCATTCTTGGGAATAACATCGTACTGTCGTCAGTGGATACCTAATTATGCTTTACTAATGAAACCCCTGCTGTATCTGACCACGAAAGAAGTGTGTGAGCCCCTACCTTGGACACCTGCATGCCAAGAAGCGTTTGAGTTGTTGAAGACTGCTTTATGTTCTGCACCCGTTTTGGGAACACCCAATTACCAGAAGCCTTTTGTACTCTATGTGCACGAGGCAGAAGGTTGCGCGTTGTCTGTCTTAACACACGATTTTGGAGGGAAACAGAGACCGTGTGCTTACTTCTCTGCAATGCTCGACAATGTGGCAAGAGCGCTTCCGAGCTGTCTAAGGGCTACAGCGGCTGCTGCAGTCTCGATAAGACAGTCGGCAGGGCTCGTACTGGGTTCAGCTCTTACGGTAATGGTACCACATGCAGTGGACATTTTACTAAACAGAACACAGACGCAGCATTTAACTAGCGCTCGTCTGACAGGATATGAGATGACATTATTTGCCCCACATGTGACGATAAAAAGATGTGCTACCCTGAATCCAGCAACACTGTTGCCCCTCCCTTCGGATGAGGAAACTGGTGAAGTACATGACTGCCTGTTCCGAACGGAGGAGGAAACAAAAGGGAGAGTAGATTTGACGGACAAACCCCTAGATAACCCTGACGGAGAGTTGTATGTTGATGGGTCCTGTTTTACAATTCAATGGATCAAAAACGGAGGTACTCCACTGCTCCTTGGACCGAACACCCCGTACACTACCGGCCGATTTTTGGCCAGTGCCCATCCCGGGCTCGGTGGAGGCGGCAGAGTCTGCTCGCAACCTGGGAGTTCTATTCGAACCCAATTTGCAGCTTGATGCCTCCGTAAACAAAACGGCAGCAACATGTATGGGCTTGCTCCGTGTTCTACGGAAAATCTTGCCACTTCTCCCACGGGGCTCCAGAGCTGGGCGCCCCGAAGACTCTGGTCTTAAAGCTCCAAAGGATACAGAATATGGCCGCTAAACTGGCCCTGTCTCGACCACGGTCCGCCTCTTCATCGGCAGCTTTGGCCGATTTGCACTGGCTCCCAGTCCAGCAGAGAATTGCGTTTAAGGCTCTCTGCCTTGTTTTTAGGGCCCTGCATGGACTGGGACCAATACCTCTCCAGACTCTCTTCCTCTGGTATCAGGCAGCCAGACCTTTAAGATCATCATCGGCGTTTCTGGCAAGAGTCCCCAAAATCAATAGAACGAGAATGGGTGGTCGCGCTTTTAGTTTCGCGGCTGCCACGTTGTGGAATACTCTCCCCTTGACATTAAGGAGTTGCCCTGATCTGCTCACTTTTAAAAAGAGCCTTAAAACCTACTTGTTCCCCAGAGTAATGTAGCTTTTTAATAGATGTATGGTTAGGTCTCAGCGCCAGGATACCCTTTGGGTGACAGCTGCGCTCAATAAGCAATAAATAAATAAATAAATTTAAATTAGCGGACGGCACCACAACAGCAGCATATGCAGTGACGACATTACACACAGTGGTGGAGACTTCTAGAGTCCCGTATAACTCAGCTCAGGCTGCAGAGATAATAGCGTTGATGCGTGCATGTGAATTGAGTGAAGGATTGGATGTGAACATTTATACTGACAGCCAATACGCCTTTGGCGTGGCTCATAGCTATGGAAGACTGTGGGCAGAGAGGGGATTTTTGACATCACACGGACAACGCATTCAACACGGCCCATTGATATTGCGCTTGTTGACGGCTCTAACGCTTCCCAGAAGGCTGGCAGTCATAAAGTGTAGCGCACACAAAGCAGTGGTTGATGATGTGGGACAGGGAAACGCGTTTGCAGATCAGACAGCCAAAGAAACTGCCAGGAACAGACTCCCGCGAATGTTTGTGGCTGGACCGGCTAGATGTGTACCAGACATTAATATGTTTTCAGATACTGTACAGAGTGTGCGAAACATACAGGAGAAAGTGACTGAGGAGGAGCTGAGGGAATGGAAGAATGGAAAGGGACAGCTGGACTCGGATGAGTGTTGGACGGATGTGACTGACAAAAGACGATGGTTGCTCCCAAATGCATATGTCCTTCCAGTGGTGACGATGGCCCATGGACCAGCTCACATAAGTGCTAAAGGAATATGTAAATTATTAGACCCCGTATGGAGTAATAAGAACATTTCCAGGGTGGCCACACGCATGGTACAACAGTGCATGATTTGTCTACGACACAATCCTGGGAAGGGAACACCTGTCCCTGTGGGTAACTTTGCACCCCCAACATACCCCTTTGAAGTAATACAGATGGATTACATTGAAATGGAAAGAGTGAACAATCTCAAATATGTACTTGTGGTGGTGTGCGCATTCAGTAGGTGGGTGGAGGCCTTTCCAACAAAAGACTGTACAGCCATGTCGACAGCTAAAATGTTGATCAAGGAATACTTCAGCAGGTTCGGGTTACCTAGGGTGATCTGGAGTGATAACGGTACATCCTTCAATGCAGAACTGATGAAAAATATATGTAAGGGATTACAAATCTCTCAAAAATTCCACGCAGCCTTACACCCACAGGCGGCGGGTTTAGTTGAAAGATTTAATGGTACGTTGAAACTGAAAATGGCCAAGATACAGGAAAGTACTGGGTTGCGGTGGCCAGACGCTCTTCCCCTTGCTCTACTCTCCACACGAGTTACAGTAAATTCCAAGACAGGTGTTTCTCCCCATGAAGTTGTATTCGGCAGGCCAGCAAATGTGTGGGGAGTTCCTAGACCCAAATGTTTTTCAGAGATAGAATATCCTATGTTGACAGACTACTTGTATGCCTTGACTAAAGATCTCCATTCTGTTCACCAGCAGGTAGCAGACACACTGAAGTCGCTGCCTGAGGGGCCCGGTCACGGCATCAACCCAGGGGACTGGGTCGTCGTTAAGAAGTACCAGCGGAAGTCCTGTTTGGAGCCCAGGTGGTCTGAGCCGAGGTTGGTGCTGCTCACCACCCGCACCGCACTTCGAGTGGACGGTCGTAAGGCGTGGACGCATGCCTCTCATGTGAAAAAAGTTCCACTGCCTTTACCCTATGATGCCTGGGTAAGAGGTGGCATTGCAGATCACGAAACAGAATCGTTGCCTAAGTATCTCCCTTTCTCTGATGCTGTGTTGATTGGGGAGGAGCACGACGACAAAGCACGGAAGCCAGCCCTGAGTACGAGTAGCGAGGCTTCTATCGGTCACGGTGCTCCGGTGACCGAAGCCACCTCTTGTCCGAACGATCCACCAATTCTGTTTTCAGACCACGAAGTGCGAGGGAGCACTCGCTATAACTTGCGGCCCAGGAAAGAGAGGCAAATGCATTGAGCACTGGAAGAAGGGCTGAAATAGGGATAGGAGTGGACTATAGTCGATAGGTTAATGTAGCAATAGGGATGGACTGCTGAAAGGAGCCCTGGTGCACTTCTGAGACATTGTTGGATGGAACATTAGAGTCAAACGTGGGCCCAAGTTTAGTGCTCCTGAGTCACTACAGTTGTGTGACTCCGTCGAGGGAATAGGGTTTGCGAAGCTGAAAGCCTGCCTATGAGGCTTTAACGGACATAGGGAGAACAGCCCATCGAAGGGTGAAGAACCCCTCTGGCCGGTTTTGGAGTGTCTGAACTTTTAGTAGTGTCCTTAGTTTTTGAACTTTTAGGATATCCCTTGCCCCGTTCTTTAGCAGAAATGTACCCTTTTGGTCGTCCAATACCCGATGAGGAACAGCCTTTTGCTGCTCCCCGCAGACCGGAACCAGATTCACCATGGCGTGCCCTATCACGAAAAAGTAAAATTGTGGTTATTGTGGTGCTCATTATTGTCTTCCTGATCATGCTTGGAATACTGTTTTTTCTAGACAAAGCTTACCCAGTCCACAAAATGGTCCCTACCCATTCTCCCTTACCAGAACATAATATGGTTACTGTCGATTATGGTGAACAATGTATGAGAAAAGGTTATTGTGATAATGTCTTCATAAAAACGTTACATCATGCACACGCAGTATACAATGTGACAGATTGCTGGGTATGTGGGTTGCTCCCTTCTGCAGCGTATAAGAAGGACAGGTTATTGGCACTGCAATTGACCCCCGTGAATAGCTGCGTCGGCTGGTATACCTTGATAGGTAGGGTGAAGTTTTTTCAGCAGCCGGACTCTCTCACCCCACGACTCCCTGACAGTAGGTCTACACTGACGATGCGGGTTCGCCCTTTGCCTCCCTCATCCCTTGGACGATTATTTACTGATGGACGTTTTGACCAAACATTCTTAGAGACTTGCTCGAAAAAGTTGGACAAGTTTCTGATACCTAATGACACTGATAAGGTACGAGAGAGTTTTCTACAGTTAAACTCTTCTCTAGCATACCGACGCCCTCCTGCTACAAACAGTAGTGGTCATTCTTTAGTGCCCCTAGCAGTAGTGGGACCCTCACCTTATTTCTGTATACAGGGTAGAGGTCCGATAAAGGTGGGTGATAGTGTTTGTAATGTGACCACCTCGATTAGGTTGACCCTTAGCCCTTCGCTTGTCACTCCCCCTAATGTCTACTTTGTGTGTGGTGATAACGGGTACCTGTGGTTGCCTGAGGGTTGGGGTGGGACATGCTACCTGGCGTATTTACTCCCTCCTGTTTATGTAGCACCTTCAGATTATCATAAGACACATAGGAGGTTTGACGCGGGGCAAGGACAGCGAAAAAGGAGGGATCTTCAAGTTGATGACGTCGATCAGACAGACACCGCTGGGCAGCAGTTTAACGACTTTTCTAAAGGTCTGTTGCCATTCTGGGGCCCTATTTTTAATAGTAGATCCATTAGACGTCTTTCACGGGTTATGGAAAAGGTAGTGAACACTGAAGCTGATATTGCAGCTAACATGTCACTAGAGATGCAGGCTATGAGATTATTTACGATTCAGAATAGAATGGTTCTTGACGTCATCCTGGCAGATAGGGGTGGAGCTTGCCGCGTCATCGGGACGTCTTGCTGCGTATATATTCCTGACTCCGCCCCGACTGTTAACTTGGCTGTGCAGAAACTTCATAGGTTGGCTGCTGAACTTCATCAAGATAATGGTACCTGGTCCTTACAGACATGGTTGTGGGGTCTTTTCTCTTCCTGGGGTTGGAAAATATTCATGGTCATTATAGGTGTTATAGGTTTTCTACTGTCATGCTGCCTCTGCGTTTACTGCCTTCCTCCCTGTTGCTCCATGTGTGCCAGCACTATGAAGAAGTCTACGAAACGATTGAAACAATACCCTGTCTCCAATGCTGTTGAGCTTACTGATGCGAATTGGTTAATACTGATTCATGATGATGTTATGGTTTAAGTTCCCCTGTCCATAGATTTTTGCTGTAAAGGCCCTCCTTTTGGTTAATAAATGGAAACAAACGTGTTAGCCACAGTCCGCTAAAAGGAGGGTCTGATAGGCGTCAATCCCAAGTCCCGCCCCCTTCGTGCATTATGCTTATGAGTTAGCGGAATGTGTCTAACTAATTACTTACACTTACGCATTTACGTTTATGTTCTTCTTATGCAGTTATTCACTTATGCGTGTGATATTGTTTGCAGTGTTCTTAGCTTAGCATGTGTGCCACCATTTTGGATTATTCTCTCTGCGTGCAAACTGTACTTGCTCATTCCCCCTCCCGTAGGAATAGGAGTAATTCCTCGTGTCAGCATATATGCATTTCTTGGTTTACTGTAGCTGAAACTCCTGCTAGCGAAACTCCTTATCAGGCTGTTCTCATGCGCTGGGGATGTAGCGGCCTGGCTCTGTGTCCTTGGGAGATGATAACAAGTGTTGCTATTGCAGGTGCAGATGCCTCTTGTATGAGACCATTGTCCACATCCCTGGTGGACCAGTACTTTTCCATTATGGGCGTGTTTTACTCTGCCTTCTCGTAATATAATGTATCACCATGATGATGTGAGTCAGTCCTTCTCGGCACACTCTTAGGGGTGAGGTCGATATAGGGCCCTCTCATATGGGAGTTTGTGGCCTAATAAACTTGCTTTGTTTATTCTTCTCCACTGTCCGGCTGACTTATTTTGGGTAACTATAGGTGAGTGAGGTAAGTCACTCAGGTGGTATTTTGGCCACGCTTATCAGAATACTGTATGCATAAATATTTTATTAGCGCTAAATAAGGATATTGGTGACATATTGTAACTCAGAGTGAAAAGACAACAGAACCTATAAAGAGGTGTATTTCTGAACAATGAATTCTCTTGAGAAGTCAGGGACCTTGAGCACGGGGGCTGTGCACATGACCTTCTTCTGGGTGTCAAATACCTTCTGGCATACATCCGTTCAGATCCCCTGCCCCGGCTGCTTCTTAGAAGTCAGCTCTGTGAAGGGAACAACAATAATGCTATACCCTTTGATGAATATCCTGCAGTATCTGATGAGGTCTAGGAAGGCTCTCACCTCTATCTGGGTCTCAGGGGTTCTCAAGCCAGAATTGTTTGAATTTTGGCCTAAAGGGCTGCACTTTGCCTCCTCCCACTTGGTGTCCAAAGCAGACCATGGAATCCTGCCCTATCTGTCACTTACTGGCTTTGATAGTCAGGATTGCCCTCTGCAGAGCCTGCAGCACTTCCTTGAGGTGATACAAATGATCCTCCGAGCTGGAGCTTAAGATCACCATGTTGTCTAGGTAGGCGCCACTGAAGTTTTCCAACTCAGCCAGGATCTGATTGAACAACGTCTGGTAGGCAGCAGGGTAGTTCTTCAACCCTGAACTGGAAGTGCTTATCTTTGGCCCCCTCAGTCAAGGCAACCTGTCAGTATCCAGGTGTTAAGTCAAACATGCAGAGGAACATAGCAGCTCCCAACTGATCTATGAGCGTATCCACTCAAGGGATGGGGTGTGCATCAGTCATGGTGATGGCACTGAGCCTCTCGTAATCCACACAGAATTTCAATTCTAGGGTGGTACCTGGAGGAGCAGCCTTGGGGACCAACACCAATGGGTTAGGCCAAGAACTGTTTCAGGAGTCAGTGACCCCTAGCACCAGCATTTTGGTGACTTCCTCCTTTATGCTGGCTCTCACTTTATTAGATAACCCGTCAATTGTACTCTTCACATGCATATTGTCCCCAGTATGGGTGCATCATGTAGTGAGTCCTGAGGTAAGGGTGAAGAAAGAGGCAAACTGACACAGCAACAGGCAACAGCCCCTCTTTTGCTCCAGGGTCAGGGTAGGGGATAGGCTTACCCATCCTGCCCCTTAGAAGAAAGGATGTTGGGGAGAGACTCATTTTCCTCCTCCACACCATCATCCGTGACTAGGAGCATGGTTTTTTGGACCTCTCAAAGTGGGGCTTGAGGCGATTGACATGCAAAACACTTAGGGCCTCATTTATGAGTTTTTCACCATAGGGCAGCGCAGCAAGCCTTGCTGCTGCACTGCCCTACGGTAAAAAAAAAGGAAAGGAATGCACCATATCTATTAGATAAGGCTCATTCTTGTCCTTTTCCTCTGAGCTGGTGCACAATGGGCTGCCATGCACCAACACAAGCACCTTTGTACCATAGTTCAAGGGGGCCTGCATTGCAGGATGATTATTTTTGTGCAGAAAGGAAAACCTTCCTGCATTAAAACAATCACAAGAAGCTTTTTCCTCTTTTTATGTGTGCTGCAGAATGCAGCACACACAGAAAGAGAAAATCGAGGATAAATAATTATACTTCTCCTCGTTGTACTTCCCTTACGCCTTTTTGGCACTGCCTCAGCATTAGGATTTCTCGTAAATTTGAGACAATGCCAAAAAGCCATGAATGTTGCTGAGAACACCCCCAGCAACACCCATGGCACGCCCCTTTCACGCAGTTTTCTGCATGAAAGGGGCACATAGTTATAAGACCATGAAAAGCCACGTAACATGGCCTTATAAATATGTCAGTGGCATATTGCGCCACCGGAACGTTAAAAAAGTGACGCTCCGGTGGTGCAAAAGTACCGGAAATGAGGCCCTTAAAGTGTTCTGGGGAGTCTTAAGGTCCATCAGGTAGGTCTTAAGGTCAATCAGGTAGGTGCCCTCACTCTTGCGTTCTTTCACCTCAAAGGGGCCACACCAAGGGCCCAGGATCTTAGGGGCATCACTTGGGGATCAGGGGCTGGCCACAGCTGGATCTGAGTGCTTGTTCAGGTGGATGTGATCCTGTTATATCCCTGTAGCTCTGAACAGGAGGCCAGCAGACTAGTCGCTCTTAGTGTCCTGGGTTCAGGTGCAGGTCCAATCCCTCTGGCTCAGGCAGGAGGGCAGCAGCTGAACAGGGCAGCAATCCGGCAAGGCAGCAGTCCAGCAAGATAGTAGTCCAGAAGGGCAGCAGTTAAGCAGAGTGGTAGTCCTTTCAGTAGCACAGCAGTTCTTCTTCCTGGCAGAGTCTCCACATGTCTAGAAGTGTACTGAAGAGTTGGTGTATGAAGTTCAATATTTATTTCAGGTGCCTGCTTTGAACCTGGTGAAGCTTCCAGCATTTTTCCTTTGAAGTACACAGGCTTCCTGCCTCTCCTGTCCTGGCTCTAGACTAACTATCGGGGTCGTCTGGACTTTGTGTGGAGGCAGGACACAGCGCATTCAAGTGAAAGTAGGGCTGTGCCCAAATCTGCCATCCCATTCTGCCAGTGATGGCTCTTTCAGGCACACTTAAGTTCTCTATTGTGTGTGGCTGTCTAGAAAGAATAAACAAAGCCCAACTGCGAACTACACCCAGTCATTCGACCCAGGGCCAGGCTGCCAGTATTAAATGGCTAAGGCAGGAAAATGCCAACTTTCTAAAAGTGTTATTTTAAAAATTGTAATTTAAAATCCAACTTTACCGTAAGAGAGGATTTTTCATTACAGTTCCAAAGACACCAAACATGAACTGTTTACCCATTCCCATTCTGAAGCAATCACTTATTAAATGTAATAAAGTAACTCCAATGTTATCCTATGGTAATGTTAGGACCTGCAGTAGTGAAAATTAATGTAAAAGTTTTTCACTACCAGGACATGTAAAACTTAAATGTGCATGTCCAACCTTTTTAAATACACTGCAACCTGCTCTCTGTGCTATCTAGAGCCTACCCTAGGGGTGGCTTTGTAATAAAAAGGATGGTTTGGCCTGGCACATTTTTTATTTTGCCAGATCAACATGGCCGTTTAAAACTGCACACACAGTCTGCAATAGCAGACCAGAGGCATGTCTAAAGGGTTACTTAAGTGGGTGGCACAATGAGTGCTGAGGGCCCACTAGTATCATTTAATTTACAGGCCCTGGGCGCAGGTATTGCCTCTTTGCTGTGGACCTACTAGTAAACTAAAAATGCCATGTTTTAGGGAGAGAGCACAAGCACTTTAGCACTCATCAGCAGTGGAAAAGCTTTGCAGAATCCTAACACCAGCAAAAACAAAGTCAGAGAAACAGGAGGTGTGAAGGCAAAAAGTTAGGGGGAAACCACGCCAAGGATGCCAGGTCCAACAAGCAGAAAACAGGTAAGCCTTAAACTATTGAATAAGCTAAACATTTTCTGGTGCTTGAAAAGTTTTGTAATGTCTTATCTCATGTTTAATTCATGTGTTTCTGTTTATGTTTCCAATTAACATGTGATTTAAAATGATTGTTACAAAAAGTATATAGCCATCCCTTGTTTAAAAGAATGTAATATGCATTATTAAGCTGGCACTAAGGATATTTTTTGTTTTCAAATTTCTTGGTACTTCTGTCATTTACAAAAAATGCCAAACGGTTGATCTCAGCCCTTATTTTCTAAAAGGACACGCTTTCTTATGTTCAGTGAGAGTGTTTTAGTACTTCTGGGCATTCAATCTGCTTAGGTGACATTTGTCTTTATGTATCGTATTCAGATTTATTTGAAGTGTGAAAAACAATTGTGCTTTATTTGTATCTTTGGTAACCACAATCACCCACTGTTGAAAGGTGTAGCTTGATTTTGGAAGCTTTCATGGCAAAGGGCAGGATGCTGTGTGACAACGTCATTTCTGCAGACAACCAAGGAGAAAGCAGGGAATGGATGAATCGATGATGGAGGAGAAGGATGAACTCAGCCACCATGTGCACACAGGAGGAAGAACACAGCGTTGCCGCAGCAGGTGTGGAGGGAGCAACGATTACAAGAGAGTGTACATCGATCTGCAAGGTATGCCCAGACATTGGTCCCGTGCTCACTGTTAGAACTGTTGCACCCGACTGAGGCTGCCCAAATGGACCAAATATGGTCTGGGGTTGCTTGTGTTCTGGCTGGAATCTTCCTTTTGGAGTAGGACCATAGCTAATTTGCATGACTGTTTCCAGTTTGAGGTGTTAAGTTGAGAAAAAAAACATTATGGACTTCAAAGCAGCCACGTCTAATTACACCTTTTTCTTTTCCAAAGTGAAAAGTGCATTGGTGTGTTTGTGTGAGTGGCGCTTAAGTAATTAAATATAATTCAAAAGTTTTATATTGATTTGAATGCTTATTCAGGGATGTTGAATCCAGGATAGTTGTAAATCAATGAATGTTACCTTGTTATGTAATAAATTACCATTCATCCAAATTTTAAAATATACCAAGGCGAAATATTTCTGCCCTTTTCTGTTCTCGAGATGGGAAATATGTAGGTGCCCTAAAAAATGCTAAATATGCTAGACCTGAGAGAGGTTCTTCAAATGACTCTAATCTCAATACAAGTGAAAGAAGCAGAAAAACAGGTTCTATATAGGTTTACTATTTCATTAAATCCTGCACCATAGAGCTGATGAGCCACTGCAATATTGGCATAGATCAAATAATCCTCTCCATCTACAGCAAGTCTCAAGGTCAGCATCAGGTGTTTTTTCTTTGCATCAGCAGTGGCAAAGAGACATGAATATTGAGAACATGATATCTTGGTTTATTTCATCTGCTTAACATGGCTATTTGGATCGCCCCTGGTGAGTGATAAAAGGCTAAAGCCTCAGACAGGATGTGGTGTGCTGAGATTTGAGATTCAGATTTTACAACACATATGAGTAGGCTTTCTTGTATTCAGTTTCTATTTTTGGTAAATTCAGGTGTTTTTTCCAGTGTTTTCCAGTGATTTCAATACCTTAAAAAACAGTGGTTATCAGTGGCTAAACATTTTCACGCCACTAAAAACAACAGAAATACTGATAGTGCATGGTATGTAGATAGTGTATGTACAGTGTATATGAGGTCCAAATAACGTTTTACAAATCAAACTTATTGTAGTAAACCATGCAATACTTCTTCCATGAGTATTTAGTCATGCACACTCGCTCTTTCATTCCCATGTAAACTTTGTGAAAAGGGCCTCTGAACATTGACACGAGACTGGCAACGCCAAAACAGTCAGTAAACAATTTGATAACTCTAGCCACTGACATAGCTTTCCATGGCAATACTGTGGCACTTGAAGATTGCGATTCTTTTGGACAGGTTCTGCAACATATGCGTTGAACTTGGAGCATATGCCCTCAGAGTTATTAGCGGGGTCACAAATGAAGCAATACTTTTCAAAGTCTGGAGAAAATTCCCCATTACGAAAGGGATCTAGAACTTGTGCAGAGTACCACAATGAGGCTTCATTGACATCAAATGCCAAGGTTGGTGAAGGGACATTTCTAAGCATTATTGCAAGCCAATTCTCATGCATTGTAAAATAAAATTTCCTGTATTGCTCCTCAACATTTCTTTGCTTACCAAGTGGCAAGCATTCTTACATGGAACATGTTGCAGTGCCAAAGTCACTAAAAGTGTTGCCCAGTCCAGTCTCAATGTGATGCTTCACATCTACACCAATTATCCTTAACGTTTGGTTGACAAGGGTGATTCAGGCTCTAGATTTTTTATTATGCACAATAAAAAACACATCACGATATATATTCAATAAATACTGTAAAACTATCAAGATCAAAGCAAGCACATAAATAGTCCAATTTATTTCACCTTCTACTTAAATAATTACAGTTATAAAATAAATTCTTTGCTAACAATTCCTTAAGAGATAATATATATCTCCTCAGTCAGTGTGCATGTTCTCATATCAAATAGTGGGGTGGCAGCTTGTCTCCTATTTCTGATATCATATTTCTTTAAGTTGGGTCTCAGTGAGGATGTCTGTTCCTCTAAAAACCACAGACAATCTAATAGAATGTGAAGGTGATTGCATTTTGTTTTTATGCCACACATACAGATGTTATTCTCATCTAAATAGAACCTCTTTGCAACTGGATTGACCCCACATCTAAATGTTTGGAATCCTAATCATAGGAATTCATTTGGAAGATGTTCTATATATGAAAATGTTTCTTCTTTCGTGTTCTCAAATAACATACAGATTTCTTATCTTCCAAATACCTTAGATCATCATCCCTTGCCTTACTTTTTGTCCTTATTAGAAGTTCACCTTTAATAATTCTTATTGTGTGTTGCACCTTATATATTATTGCTAGCCTATTACATATATCATCAAACCTTTCCCTAACTGATTTTTATCATTTTATCGTCCAGAACTTGATCACCTCAGCATAAGCTACATAGCACCAAGCCATTAGTCCTCTATCCATCCTGACGGCTTGGAACATTGAGGAGGATGGTAAGGAAAGAAGTCTTTTTTTACATCTACCCTACATTGGGTCCCAATTAATTTTACCACCTAAACAGAACATCTCAACTCCATATTTAAATTGGGGTCTAATCATTGTTACGAAGGCCCTCAATACAGATTGCAAAATTACAGTTGAAAGTGCATTTATCTTTAAGGCTTTAATAAGTCTTTTCATAACAACGTTTCCACAAACCACATTCCCAGATTTTTATATCTATTAACAATCGCTATTTCTGCATTGTCAAGGAACCACTTCAACTTTCAATTAGATTTCCCAGACTGTAACACTTTGGTTTTATCTAAATTTATTATCAGATTTTTTTCTTTTCGACAATAATTTGAAAAAAATCCTGTTTTTCTGCAAGTCAATTTCAGTCAAATCCATGATGACCACATCATTGGCACAGAGGAGGCAACTAATATGAGTGCCATTCATCTTAGGGCTGAAGCCATTTGGTATGCCTAGTGTTTTAGGTAGTTCTGATAACAATAGTGTGAATAACAAGGGGCCACAACACAGCCTTGTGTAAGGCCATGATAAATGTATATTCTTTGTGAAAGTGCCCCTTGAGTGCCTATATTCACTTGTGTCCTATTGTCTCTATCTATTTCTTGTAAAATCACGAGTAGTCTGTGTGGTATTTCAAGATTTGTCAGGGCTTCCCACAGTAATTCACAGGCAATCATATCAAAAGCAGAGCGGAAGTCCACAAAACAATAGTACAGGCTTACTATTTGCTCTCTGGCATTTTGGATTAAAGCCCACAAGGTAAAACAATTATCAGCAGTCAAATGCCCCTCTTTAAAGCCCCTTTGCTCTGTTTGGGATCCATTGGCTCTAGAAACATTAGGCTACGCAGTACAACAAGACCCATCTTCTGAAGAAAATAGTCTGTTTGCTCACATGAGGAACGTTTAAATGAAGCCCAACCTGCCAAAGAAAATACACCAATGGTATGCTTGACAACGCACGGCTGCGCTCTTAGGTGTTTGGGAAGATCTACATGTCAGCAATAGATTCCAGGTTAATTGCTGCAGTGTTACAGTCAGTGATCAGGAATCTCAGTGACTGGCACACTTTCTCATCTGACGGAGATATTTGCTCTGGGTTTCTAGGTGTTTATTGTGTTTCTGGATTCTCAGTGATTGGCAAACCATTTTTTTTATTTTTTTTATTTTTATGCCAACTGTCTTTCAAGAACATTGGTGATTGGCACACCATTTTATAATTATTTGCTTTGTATGCCAACTGTATTTGTGTCACAGTGATTGGCACACCATATAATCAGGTGGAGTTGGCCTTACTAGAGGCTAGCTGTGCTTGTCTATCTTGATTGGTAGCAAAATCACAAGGGAGTTACCCTAATGACTCCATGAGGGAAGTGTGGTGTTTACCACATGTAAATAAACACTGCTCTGCTGCTGTTGTGATGTGCCAATCACAGATAGGCAAACAAACAAATTCCCTTTTCTTACAAGAAGTATAGCAAGATTAATTTGTGTAACAACACAGCAAACCCAAAGGACACAATTGTAATATGGTATTTCGAAACTTCACAGACTTCTCTTCTTTAAGAGAATCCTGAAATATATGCTAATCTTAATTATAGACTCAAAGTGGTAGTGTAGCAAAGAGCAGTCAGGCTTTACTAGAGGAACATGTGTTAAGCGTTTCAGAGTACACCACTAAAGAGAAATCCAACACCAATTTATCAAAATAGAGTCCATTTTTATCTTAATTTAGACACCAAAATGAACGGAACAGCATACATATAACCAGAGTGATAGATATTTGAAGCAATATAAAATCCGTGCAGAATAATACAACAAAACTTTAACTTTGCGGGCAATGGGAAAAAACAGTAGGGGCAATCAGTCACTTGCAGGTCGAGGTGCGTTGCACTCTTGCAAGGAAAACACAACAATAGGGTGGTTACTGACATCAATTGAAGGTCAGATGGAGTTCCCTCTTAATGCATTATCGAGTAAAGGGATTGGTTGCCGAACTGACGACCAACAAACCTTGGCAGTGAAAGTAACTTTGATGTCCGGTGGCCCAGGTGAACTACAGTTCCCACGATGCACTAGACCTTCTGGATTTGGGCAATCCCTCGGAGGGCCTGATAGCCAGCGATTCTTATGTTCTGGAGCATTGTTTTACCTGCAGTTTACATGGGACTAGTGCCACTAGTCCAGGGAGTCTGTCTGAGACTGGTTCAATCTTATACTGGGGTCCTGCTGTCGGGGGGAACTGAGAGATAGCCTTGGGCGAGTCTTGATCAGGAAGTTCTAAGAGTATTGCCACAGGTGCAGGGTATCCCTCTTTTGCTTTGTGCAAGTTTTTGCTTGTACTGATTTCTTCTTCTGTCTTCTTTGATGCAGGTTGTTCAGAACTGAGGTTCTGGTGCCATGGGGGTCCCTTAAATCCTAGATTTAGGGGAGTTATGGGTGTGGGAGCTCGTGGCTAAAGGGCAGCTAGTCCCCTGCCCATTGGCTACGAGGGTCTAGCCCCTGTGAGGGACTAGTCCCTGCAGCTAGTCCCGGCCTTTTCCCCCATAACCCTCTATTCTGCCACTTCTAAAGATGGCAGAAATCTAGTTTTAGTGTACAGAACAGACTGCTCACCCTGGAGGTGTGGCTAGCCTTCTGGGGGTGTACACCTCCTTGACTAACTAATCTCCCGCCTGCCTGTATGCAAACATGCCTGGAGCAGGGGGTGGGCTGTTTCCTCCTCTGGGAGTCAGCCCTGGTGTATATCAGAGGCGGTGTAGCCTTTGAAGCTCACCGCCTTGATGTGTCACTTCACCATCCTGCTTGGGAGGATGGAGGTGAAACCTCCTTCCTGCCCAAGCCTTTGTTCCTGACTACTGGAAGTGATCACACTGCCTGAAAGGAGGTCAAAATCCTGTGTTGGTGGCAGCAAACACAGGAAGCACAGGCTTGCCAGCCAGAGCACAGAGAAGCTGGGTCTACCAGGTGGGCAGCCTCTAAGGGAGCCACTAGGGGTGGAAAGAACTCTCAGAGGTTTACACTGCAGAATTCCATAGAGTTCCATAAAAACTCTGCGAGATTCCGGGGAGCTCCATCCCTAGGAACGAAATGACATACTGGATACCCATGAACCTACACACAGATTATTTAGAAGTATTATAGGTGCCCCTAGTTCTCTCCTGGTGCTTGCTCATGGTCTCAAAAACTCCAAAGTGGCCAGAAGGCATCATGCTGGTGCTACACCAAAGACCAAAAGTGAATATTTTGGGGGATGAGAGGAGTGCACGTACTCCAGGAAAATGATGTACTTTAGGCCTATTTTTTTTTAGGGGAGTTTTATATAGCGCAAACTCGACCCGAAGGTATGAGATCGCTTTACATGAGCACCAGTTACATTACAGACGGACACATTCATGTTGGTAGGTATGGGAAGATTACGTCATTTTCCCAGAATCATAGGATGTTGAGCATACCTGCCAAGACTCAAACCTGGTTTCCCAGCTTCGAGATCGACCTCTCTAGCCATTAAGCCATATCCAATACAATAGTGGCGTTGACCGTCACAGAAAGGAACCTGGGGTCAACTTCAGATGTTTCCTCCAAATCCACCTGTAGCCTTAAAAGGTTTACATCACCCCTGTGTACTGCCCGTGGCAGTAAGGCCAGTACCAACAGGAAGAGGGTTCCCTCTATCCATGGGATCCACAGCACTATGGGAGGAGTGGCTGATCCTTGCCCGATAGCTCTTAGGACTCAAAGCCGCTTACATTAGTGACCTTTTCATGGGCCTCAAAGAGAACCCTTGCACCCAAGTTCACAACTGTGAATCACAGTGTGCCAGAATTATTCAGCAGGTCGCTGACCTTACAGTAGAATCCACTGGCCAGTCAGGCCAGAGAGGAGGCTGACCCATTGCTCGGTTATCCCTTTGCGTGTGGGAGCTGCTGTCAGAACATCCTTCCAGTCGCTTCAGTAATCCAGTGCAAAACTGCAACATACAGTACCAAGGAGTGGAACTGCTCTTCACAAAGACCCCTGATGGGCTATATGCTTCCCACCAGGGTCCGTGATTGGCTGACTCTTCCTTGCGCTGTCCAGAGAATGAATGAAACTTTACAGTAGCTGTCGCTGGAGGTGAGAGCCGAGAATCTGCATCTGAGTGTATTATCCTGTGTCAAAATGGCCACAGATGCCCAGAAACTAGTGACAATTGATTCATTCCACTGGTGGAGTGGTGGAATTTATTGGTAATACTGAGTTATAATAGTAACGCCACAGGCAAAAATGAAAATTCCGCCCCCCCCTAGTAGCCACCTGGGTGCATGCCATATCGTCCTCGACACAAGATTCATATCAGGGGTGAGAATGCACGTTGTTTGATACCAATGTACACCTATTCAGGCAGTACCATAATGGAGCTGCCAACCTCAGGTGTGCCTGGCTGCCAGTCCATGTTATCCTACGGACTGTCTAATACTTATAGAGTCCTTTAATGGTAAAGGGCACTATATGGTCATATAAGCTTGCCCTAACTTGTCCACACCTTTGATATAATGCACCCTACCTCCTAGGCTTTATCTGACCTTCCTTCGGGGTTACTGGCATATATCAAAGATAGTGCATTGACTTCGCCACACATGGTGTAGGTAAAGTCGAGTTCCAGCAGTTTACACTGCTCGTGCAGTATGCAATGGCAGGGCTGCTATCAGTAGTTTATTTGGGTCACTAAGGGTGATGCAAACAGTGCCACAAGCCCTGGGGTCCCTTTAACACCCATGCCCTGGGTGTCACTGATACCATACACTAGGGACCTATAAGCGGGATAAGTCCTTGTCAATTGGAATTGCCAATTCACACATTACAGTTTTAGGGAGAGAGAACTGGCACTTGAGCCTGGTTAGCAGGCTTCAATGCACTGTTAGAGTTAAAAAAAAAACAGCCTTTAGTAGTCCAAATGAGGGCAAAAAGTGGGGAACATCTGCAAAAAGCCCTGTTTTCATAATATACAGAGAAGCATTACATTTCACAATAAGGTCTTCTGCGATTGTGTAACTAAGTAACACATATTACACAAACAAAATACACTAAAACAACATCCACTTAGAAGGATTAGCCTAACTAAGTCTAAACAGGTCCACCACCATTAAGACCATAAATGCCTGATTCTCAAAGTTAAACGTACACTTTTGTGTAAGTTTACGAATCCTTGCTTTTCACAAAGGAATTTTGCTACTAGTATCTTTACAACTGCGGAGTCTTCGGATATAAAAAGTTAGGACAGTACTACCTTTTTATGCATGGAGACTACTACTAGCAAAAGATATTTGTGAATATGAAACAATCGTAAACTTACACAAAAATGTAGGTTTACCTTTGTGAATCAGGCCCTTAGAAAATATGTATAAAATAGTTTTACCTGTACCAGAGACCAGTAATGGGAACGGTCATTGCAAACTTTACAAACCATGGAAAATGATGAAGAAAGACTAAAAAAATCAAAGGAACTGGAACAACAATTTTGGAAAAGTGAAAATCAAAAAAGACAAACCAAAGGTGGTGATGGACAGAGCGTTGACAATACAAACACTCACCCCCAGTCAACTGATCTGGGTTTAATCCATCACCGTTCTTTAGTCCACTCCGCCACCCCAGTTCAGACATGGCCATATAAAAATCAGTCTGACCCTGTGCCTCATGGGAACAGTCCAGCCCGAACTGCCAAGCCATGTCTTCCCTGGACCGGAATCAAGCTTCCCAGGACCGGTTTCTGGCATTACAGCCGTCTTCAGTCGGGCTTGCTTGACTCCAGTGGCAAAGTGAGCAAGGGACTCACGTCTGAGCATACCCTGCCAACTTAGGGCGAACAAAGAAAAACCAAAGGTGGTGATGGACGGAGCGTTGACAATACAAACACTCAGCCCCAGGCAACTGATCTGGATTTAATCTATCACCGTTCTTTAGCTCACTCCGCCACCTCAGTTCAGACATGGCCATATGCAAATCAGTCTGACCCTGTGCCTCATGGGAACAGTCCAGCCCGAACTGCCAAGCCATGTCTTCCCTGGACCGGAATCAAGCTTCCCAGGACTGGTTTATGGCATTACAGCCGTCTTCAGCCGGGCGTGCTTGACTCCAGTGGCAAAGTGAGCAAGGGACTCACGTCTGAGCATACCCTGCCAACTTAGGGCGAACAAAGAAAAACCAAAGGTGGTGATGGACGGAGCGTTGACAATACAAACACTCACCCCCAGTCAACTGATCTGGGTTTAATCCATCACCGTTCTTTAGCTCACTCCGCCACCCCAGTTCAGACATAGCCATATGCAAATCAGTCAGACCCTGTGCATCATGGGAACAGTCCAGCCCGAACTGCCAAGCCATGTCTTCCCTGGACCGGAATCAAGATTCCCAGAAGCGGTTTCTGGCATTAGAGCCGTCTTCAGCCGGGCTTGCTAGACTCCAGTGGCAAAGTGAGCAAGGGACTCACGTCTGAGCATACCCTGCCAACTTAGGGCGAACAAAGAAAAAACAAAGGTGGTGATGGACGGAGCGTTGACAATACAAACACTCACCCCCAGTCAGAAAAAGACATCCATCCCATATAAATCAATGTAAAAAAATGTATTGTATTTATTAATGGTTATAAAATAATAAATATGTTAAGACTTTCAGATGGATCCCAATAGAATCCAGAAAGACGGTCACCAGCAGACTCACTACGGTGACGTACTCTACAGAAGCTTCAACCCAAAACAACTCGAGAATTTACAGAATGTCCAAAACGCTACAGCCAGACTGGCCCTCAACATCACCCACTGCAGCCACATCACGCAACACCTCTGACAACTCCACTGGTTCCCAGTCAAAAAAAGCATCACCTTCAAGCTCCTCACACATTTCTAAAAGCTCTCCATGACGAAGGATGAGCATACCTGAACCACTGCCTCACATTCCATGTACCTGCAGATAACTTTGTTCCACCCAACCCGCCTTAGCCTCTGTCCCAGGATCCACAAGATCATAAACAGAGGAAGTTCTTTCTCCTACCTCGCTGCCAAGACCTGGAACACCCTGCCCCTCCACCTCAGGCACTCAGCATCCCTGACTCGATTCAAAATGGATCGGAAGACCTGGCTCTTCGAATGATCTCCTACCAAAAGGGACCAACAGCCCCCAGCACATTGAGACCCTTACGTTTGAGTAGCTACGCTTTACAAAGCCCCTGATTGATTGATTGATTGAAACTCAGTTCTGTATTTGAAATGGCCAAAAGTATTTCTATATAAATATATGTTACAAATACTGATAAAATTTGAACCATATTATTCCTGTATTTATTAATAGTTAATAAATATTATGATGATAAAAATGCAAGTAATGTAAAAAATACATGTTTATTCAAATGAATACTCAATATATATACACAATGTATAAGTACAAATACAAATGTATGTTTCCTCAACTATATCACATATGTAACTGTAATTATGCTTAAGTAAAAACATGTTTTTGATTAGAAATAAAAATAATTCCCAAAAACTTGTTGTAATTATTGAAAAGTAAGCACTCTAAAAAATGGTGTACATTAATAAGACATTGATAAAACATACATAACAATCAAATGTAAAAACATGTTACTTGACAAAAACTATAATAAACAAACAATTTATAATATAAATTACAACAAATTTATATTAATAAACAGTTTCTACTAAAAATTGCGATAAGCTTTTCATGTACAAAATACAAAACAGAAGTAAATGTTAACAGGTTATGGAATATCACATTTACTAATCCCAATAGAATCTTAACCTCATCTCTCAAAATGTTATACCATGGGGAAAATCAAATTAACTACTCTCACTCCAAACAATTCCACATTGAAAAAAAATAACTTTGGGAGGCGCGGGGTGGGGGGACGGGATTTAATATTCTCACTTCAAACTAAAGCACATTGGGGAAAGTGTTGCATTTGGCAGTTCATATTTACTGTTCTCACTGAGAATGTAACCATGTTAGAGAAACTGTTTAACGCTGGAGTTGCTCAAGATTACTATTCTAATTCCAAACTCAACCATGTTGGGAATAGAGTAGCACTTTGGAAAAGTTAGATATATTATTCCCACTCCAACTTTCACCACATTGGAAGAAGTGCTGGACTTTAGATTTGTTCTCAGCTACTATTCCAACTCCAAACTTGACCACATTGGGGAAAGTGTAGGACTGTGGCAGAGTTAGATTTACTTTACCCACTCTAAACTTGACCACATTGGGAAACTGTTGGACTTTGTGTCAGGGTGACAAATGTACTATTCCCACTCCAAACTTAACCAAAGAGTTGTACTTTCTGGACTTTAGATTTAATACTCTCATTCCAAACTTAACAACATTAGTAAAAGTGTTGGAGATTTCATATTTACTATTTCCATTCCAAACCTAACCATTTTGGGGAAAGTGTATGACTTAGGGTGGGGGTGTGGGGTAAGATTTACTATTCCCACTCCAAACTTAACAACATTGGGGAAAGTACTGTACTTTTAGATTCCAAAATTGACTACTCCCACCAAATTATAGCAGAGATTTCACTAAACATAATAAATTACAGAAATCAATTTTATTTATCCCAAAATAGTAAACCACATGACATAAATAAGTTAAATTGGGAGTACTGCCAAAAAAGTAACAAATATGTATTATAACTTTAATATTTATAAATATTATCCTATTTAGAAATATATTTTAACTTTTGAAATTAGATTACTTGCGTTTTAAACTTCTAATGCTGAAAAATATAAATAAAGTACAAAACCACCTTTATTTAAAACCCAAAAATATATTAACAACTAGCTTACCCGTCGCTCGTTGCTGCGATCTCAGAAGAAAGGAAATTTAAGGAAACTTGTTATGATAACATTCAATTTACATTGTGTCATTTTTATTGAAACTTATTCATTCTAATATGGAAACCATTTCAAAGTGTTGTTTTAATTCTGTTTTTTTATTCGAGTGCTTGTGGATACACGATATTGTTTGTTTTTCCGTCTGGTGCGTAGACGAATAAATCAGAAGGTTTTCCGATGCGTGAGCTGGCCACATACAGTTGTCCATGTGAGAAGCACAGATTCTCTATATCTAGTCCACACACTTGCAGCGATTGTCCTTGTGCTTTGTTGATGGTCATTGCAAAAGCGAGTCGCACCGGAAAGTGTAAACGTTCAGTATTAGAAAGATTATGAGGGCCCTGGGTGGCCGGGGTACCGATATTTAACAATTTTATTTTTTGCCAGAAACCTTCGCGGGAGTCTACTCAACAACTTTTAACAATTTTATTTTTTATTTTTTTTAGCCAGAAACCTTTGCGGGAGTGTACTCAACAACTTCCCAAAGTTTCATGCCGATCGGATGAATGGTGTAGCAATGCATAAAGGACAAACAGACATACTTTGGTTTTTATATATATATGGATAATGGCATACATTTGTTTTAATTTACAACATTTTAAAGAAAATACATTTTAAGAACAAGGAACAAAAATATTTTAATAAAATTATATATAGAAAGAATTCTTATTAAAAATAACAACATATATAACATTATTGAAGCAATGTTTTAAAAAAATATATCCATACATTGAAAAGGTTGCTTCATTTAAATACAAATTAATAAATTACAAACAAATACAATGTTATAACAAATAGTCTATTTTAAAAACTTTAAAAGGTAAACAAGAATCACACAATACCACTTTTAAACATAATAATCTTAGAAAATTAAAACTTTTTATTTACTCCCCACCCTATTTTTATATGAAGCCAACAAAACCACCTTCTAAAAATATATATAAAAAATACAATCATTTAAAAACAAACATAATATTTTAATGCAAATAAATACACTAAATAGGTTACAAAAACAATATGAATTTCAAATCTGTAACACAATTATATTTTCAACAATATTATTAATACATATCGCAAGAAAAATTATAATCTTTCCTGTGATATTCTGACTGATAATATTTTTGACATATATGACATCATATTTTGTCTCTTGATGTTCTTTACACAATATTATGCCGGAACACCCTTTAGTTCACTGTCACTGCAGGAGCCTTATTAAGATGAGGCGAGGGAATATATGGCAACGCTCGATAATGAAGTGCTGCATACAAATGTATTGCATTGTATTGCAGCATCTATATAGCGCTTACTACCCTATGTGGAGTACAGAAGCACTTGCCTATGTGAGTAGCATGCTACACCATGTATGGTGTGGTTGGAAGGATGCTGTTTTTGTTTTGATCCTATGTGAGAAGTGATTCCATGGCATGTGCAATGATCACCTAGGTGCAGTTATCGTGTTATGGGGTGCAACACATAGCAGTGTGTTGGATGATGAACTGTAAGAGACAGACATGCAGTTCTATGGTTTTCAGTATGCTGTTAGATTTGAACAGCTCTGTAGGTCCTTTATGGTATTTCATTAGCTGATTACTGCTCTGGGTTGTCCAGTCTAAAATGTTTTTAAATGTTTTTGTCCTGAGTCGGCATGATTGGAGGAAGAAAGAAGTCGAGAGATCTGTTGGGATGGGCATTTTGTTTTACAATCCCGTATCTAAGTGTCTCTGTGTGATATGTAGAAGCAGTCAGATTGTGTAGATTTTAGAGACCTCAGTGAATGGACTGTAGTAAAGCCTTCCAAAAGTTGTCTAGTAGTGTGACATATCTCTTCAGTTATTCAAAGCCTATTCGCTTGGTGATGTTTGTTTTTTGGCTGTACAGTGCTAGTGATGGATAACCCTCATATCAGATATGTATTATGTGAATTTAATAGGTATAAGTTACAATTTGTTGCTGACTACTGCGTATCATGGTTATAGCATTATTGTGGGGCATAACTGTTATATATGTAAGTACATAACTATATAAAGCCCTTTTTGCTTACCTGTATAATGAAGCAGTTTGTTGGTTGAGTTGTTTGCAATTTGTGGGTTGTAAACTGAGGATTAGCTTGAGGGTGCAGCTGTTTTATGGGTTCTATTGCCCGGATGTAGATGATGCAATAGCCAAGCTTTCATCTGTCTTCGGAGTGTCTATGCTGCTGGGTACTTCTAATAGTGGCTGGTAGTGAGTTCCAGAGCTTGGTGATTTAGTAACGAAAAATCAGTGCCTCCTATGGATTTCTTATGGTCACGTGGTATGATAAGTGGTGCAAGCCTGGAGCATAGTGTTCTGTTTGGTTTGTATTGCTTGAATTTCACTATATGCATAGCGGTCCTTTCCCTTGGGAGGCACTGTGGATAATGCAGAGAGTCTTGAACATTGGCCTTTTGCCTATAGGTAGTCAGTGGAGCAATTGCAGGACTGGAATCATGCTTTCCCTTAGGTGAAGGCAAGGCAAAGCCTTGCAGCAGTAATTTGGATGAATTTTATTTTTTGTATAACGAATACAGGTGCACCAAGGTATAGGCTTTTGGCATAATCAAGCTTAGAGATTACTAGCGTGAAAATGTCTGGCAGTTTATGTTGGTATGCTAGGTATGGGAAGATGTAACATGGTGTTTCATTGTGTAGAAAGCATTCTTGGTGAAGATGTTAGCATGAGGTCTCAAGTGTAGATAACAATCTATTGATGTTATCGGATGGGCGTCAAGTTCCTTAGGTTTTATGGTGGCAGGTTGGCACTTTTGCCATTGTCTGCATGTCATAATCTCGGTCTTTGAGGTCATGAGCTTTAAATGGTTATTTATATTTAAATATCCATGTTTTCATTACACAAAGGCAGTCATCACATTTTTAATTGAAGAGGTCTTCGTTGCTTTTCCTTTTCATAAGTGATTTGGGTGTCATTTGCATAATTTTAACTTGTGTGGTTGTATGATTTAGTTGTATTTGGTAAGGGGGTTTGGTAGATGTTGAATAATAAAGGGCATATTATGGACCCCTGAGTAACACCATAGTATTGTATGTGAGGAGGTGATGTGAAAGGGGTAGGTAAACTACACTTTGTATATCTGTGAGATAATAAGCAATCCATTTGAATTTTTTTTTTACTGATTCTGATATTGGAAAGTCTTTGTGGTAGCGTGCGGTGGTGGACAGTGTCAAATGTAGCTGATAAATCATGAAGTAATATGGCAGCTACTCCGTTTGTGTACCCTATGGGCCAGATGCATCAAGCATTTTTCTCCTCGTAAATAGGCTGATTCGCAGAATCGGCCCGTTTGCGATCGCAAAATATGCTTTTGCAATGCATCAAACACAATTTTGCGATTCGAATCACAAAATGGGTTTGCGATTCACTAGTTGGAAGGGGCGTGTTTAGGGCGTCCCTTCCAAATAGCGAATCCTAACAGTATGCATGAATGTTTTGTGAACGTGAATGCGGTTGCAAAACATTCGCATATTACCACCTACTTCAAGTAGGTGGTAAGACATTCGCAAATGGGAAGAGGTCCCCAAGGGACCCCTTCCCCTTTGTGAATGTTTGTAAAAGCATTTTTAAGAGCAGGCAGTGGTCCCACGGACCACTGCCACTCTTAAAAAATGAAAAGAAAACTTTTCATTTTTATTTTTGTAAAGCATCTCGTTTTCCTTTAAGGAAAACGGGCTGCTTTACAAAAAAAATGATTGCTTTATTTAAAAGCAATCACAGACATGGTGGTCTGCTGATCTCAGCAGGCCACCATCCCTGTGAATTTTGTGATTCCTAGGGGATCGCAAATTGCAACCTGCCTCATTAATATTCATGCGGTAGGTCATTTTCGACCCCTTAAAAATCATAGAAAGGGTACTGCACACTTTCATGCACGCTGTTTTGCGATTCCCTAATTGTGAATCGCAAAGATTCGCAATTAGGGAATCGCAAAACATTTTTTTGATGCATCTGGTCCTATGAGTTTTAGATCATCCTAGACGGCTGACTCTGTGCCTTTGCCTGATCTCAAACTGAACTGTTGGACTGACAGTAAGCCATAATGTTCGGTACAGTTAGAGAGTAGAGTAAACAATGGTTTCTCAATTTTTTTTCCTAAGAATGGTCCATTTATATGGCCCTGTAGTTTGCTTCATCAGTTGAGTTGATGTTTTTCTTTTTGAGGAGAGATCTGATGTATGAGGTTTAGACCTCCAGTGCTAATGAACATAGTTCCAGGGACTTGTTAAGTAGGCAACTGGCTACCTTTCCTGCACAGATTGAGCAAAGGATATCTTTAATGATTCTTGGAAGTGATGGGTCTGATGGGGATCCTGGATGTCTGGCTGAAATTATATTATCGAGGAAATCTTTTTGTGACGGGTATTCCAGGCATGCGTTGATGGATGGATGGTAATTGGGGCCTGTTTCTGTTTCGTTAGGTCATGCAAAGGTGTGGTGTTATTCTCGTTCTCCTTTAGAAAATTTCCAATCTCTGTAATTTTGTAGATCACTTCATCGGAGCTCTTGTCACAGAAGTCTTGTGATTGTGGGGTTTCTGTGTTTAGGTACTCTAGAGTGTGGAATTATGTTAGAATTTTATGGAGTTCCTGGAAGGGCATTCTGCTTCAGCTATACGCATGGAGTAGTGATGTCTTTTTGTAGTTCGGATGGGTTTTCTGGAGGCTCTGTTAGAGTGCTGTAGCATGCTTTTGTCTGTTTGTCTCCTGATTTTCTCCATTTGCATTGTAGCACGTTGAGTTGGGTTTTTATTCTTTTGATGTTGTCATTAACCATGTGGTGTTCTTTTTGTGATCAACTCTGGGTGTGTTTTTTGCTGGTATTTGCTTGTCCACTGCAAAGGAGATCCAGTTGTAGAAGGTATGTATCTATTTAAGCTGCAAGTTTAGTGGACTTTTTTCAAGATGGGAGTTGCTGGTGGTCCAGTTTTTTCCTTTGTTTGTACGAGCGTTTGTTGTTGTTGGTTTTTGTTGTCTTTAAACTGTCGCTATTGATAGGTGTGTGGAATTGGAAAGTGATTCTGTTGCGGTTGCTCCAACTTATAGGGGAGTTGTCTTTAACTGTTTCTTGTCATAATGGTGCAAATATGACATCCAGTATGTCTCCTGTCCTGCACAGTAAGTTTGCCCAGAAACAGTTTGGGGAGTTTGAAGGCTTCAGGGTGGGTTGCTGTAGCTGTTATTAGATTCTTCTTGTCAAACCATATGCTGAGGTCTCGTAGAATATATAGGGTTAGGTGGTCCAGATGGGTGCTGATTACTTTATCAAGTAGGGCATTTTTAAAGTTGGCATTCCTGTGTGGTGGCTTATATATTAAAAGGATGAGATAGTTAATTGTTGGAGTGTGGTAACATCTTAACATGAAGGATTCTCAGCAATTCATGATGAGTTTTTTGATGATTTTTATTTGCAGTACTTTATTTTTTATGGGTGAGAGGCCTCCTTCAGTTTTGCCAATACAATTTTTGTTAATGATGTGAAACTCTGGAGGAATGGCTTCGTGGCATATGAGTGCAGAATCTTCGCTGAGCCGTGTTTCTGTAATGAAGAAGAGGTCTGGTGTTGTTTCTGAGAGTGGATCAAAGATGTAAAAAAGATTTTTGTTTATGGATCCTGCATTGAAGAGCAGGCATTTTAGTTGTTGTGTTTCGTTCATCTTCATGTCCTGTAGTAAGTGTGGAGGTGGAGGGGAATAGAGTTATTTTGGTGTGTGTGGTTTAGGGATGAAATGTGCATATGGCTGTTGTTTTAGGTAGAAGGGGGTTTGTTTGGTTGGAAAAATATGAGCTTTCAGATATGTGTGTGTGTGTGTGTGGGGGGGGCTCTTTGTGGGGGATCTTGGTGTTGTTACTTCTATGTGTGCTGGTGATTTCTGCAGAGTATGAGGTACTGGTGTGGAAGGGTGTGATCTGGGAACCTTGTGCTCATACGTTTGTGCCTTCTCTTGATTTTAGATCTCGATTTATTAAGGTTTTGTGTCACCCTTGCGCTATACAAGGGGGCGCAGGGCGGTGCAAAACTAAAATGAGATTTAATAACCCACATAAGTCCACCTTGTGTGGTGCTACATGGTTTGGTATATCTGGAGTAATGCATGGTAGCGCAAGTTGCTGCCCTTGCAGTACTCTGCATGGTAGGGGTACTACATGGATGGAGCGTGGTGTTCCACCCATGTATTCTGAAGCATTCCCATATTTAGCAATACCAAGGAATGTGTCAGAATTATACACTTTCCCACCAGAGGTGCAACATGGAGAAATATTGTTATTTCTCCTTGTATTTCCTCTTTCAGTCTTTCCAAGTGTGCTGCTTTTTGCAGCACACGAAGAAAGAGGAAACTGCCTCTAAGGATTGTTTTTGTGTAGGAAGGATCACCTTCCTGCACAAAAACAGTCCTGCTGGTAACACAAGCACCCTTGCTCCATGGCGCCATGGTGAAAGAGTGCCTGCGTTAGAGGCAGGAGTGTTTTTGCGCAGGAAGGGACACCTTGCTACATGAAAACAATCCTTTGCGGCTTTTTCCTCTTTCAATGTGTGGTGCGGAATGCAGCAAACAGAGAAAGATGAAAAATGAGGAGAAATAAAAATACTTCTCCTTGTTATGCCTTCCCTGGGAGGGAGTAGAATTTTTGCACTTCCCAGGTCTACCACTCATGGTAAATCTAGGAATGCACCAAAATCCATGGGTGAATGCGTGGAAACACCCACGCTCCACCCATGGAATGCCTCCCTGAGGCAGAGTAAAGCAAGGCAGCTACTAACTCTGCCTTTCATTACTCCAGATTTACCAAGCAATGCAGAACCATGCAAGTTGGCCTTGTGTGGTTTTCTAAATCTCATTCTAGGAATTGCATCGCCCTTGCGTCCACTTGTGTGGTGCAAGGGCGACGCTAAACCTTTGATAAATCTGCCTGTGTGTTTGTAGGTTATTTGGGTTGTGGTTAATGAATTGTTGTATTGTATGTGATAGGTTTTGTAATGTTGCGAGATTTGTTAGTAGTAAACATTGCTCAGTGTTTTTTTATGAGGGGTGTCTTGTAGAAGAGGTGGCCTTTTAGGGAATATTAGTCTCTAAAGGTTTTGTAAGTGCGAGGTTGCTTAAATAAAATTCTTATGGTGGAGATACAGAGTTAATGGTCCTAGGACCTTTCATGGCCTTAATAGGGACAAAGAGGCAACACCCTTAACCCTACGCCTGTTACCTGGGAACCTGGGCGGAACGCCCTGAGTTCTTGGGTTAAATAGCTCCTCATTGCCCACCATCCATTATTAGCCTATTTCTAAGCTCCTTCTCCCACCCTCTCTTGGCAGCTTGCTGCCTCAGTCCCTTCTGCCCACTTTCCAATGTCTGCTTGGTGCCCCGTTCCCTCCTGCTCACCCTTCTTTTCAGCGTATTTTCCCAGCTACTCATGCCCACCCACCATTGTCACGCAAACAAATGATGGACAGAATGGTGGATAAATCACAAATTCACCCCCAGTCAAGAGATCTGGGTTAAATCCATTGTTCTTTTGCTCACCATGCCGCCCCAGTTTAGACCCACCCATATGCAAATCAGGCTTGACCCTGTGCCTCATGGGAACAGTCCAGACCAAACTGCCAAACCAGGTCCTCCCTGGACCGGAAACAAGCATCCTGGGACCGGTTTCTGGGTATTACCCTTCATCAGCCAGGCTAGCTTGAATCCAGTGGCACAGTGAGCAATGGACCCACGTCTGGGCATACCCATCCCACTTAGGGTGATAAGTGCTATGCAAACAAAGAACGCTGAATAAATCATACATTCAACCCCAGTCAAGAGTTCTGAGTTAAATCCATTGTTCTGTTGCTCACCATGCCACCCCAGTTTAGATCCAGCCATATGTTAATCAGTCTTGACCCTGTAACTCATGGGAACAGTCCAGACCGAACTGACAAGCCAGGTCCTCCCTGGACTGGAAACAAGCATCCTGGGACCAGTTTCTGGGTATTACCCTTCATCGGCCAGGCTAGCTTGAATCCAGTAGCACAGTGAGCAAGGGACCCAAGTCTGGGCATACCCATCCCATTTAAGGTGAAAAGTGCTATGCAAACAAATGATGAACACAATGCTGAATAAATTACACATTCACCCCCAGTCAAGAGATCTGGGTCTAATCCATTTTTCTTTTGCTTACCATGCCACCCTAGTTTAGACCCAGCCATATGCAAATCAGTCTTGACCCTGTGCCTCATGGGAACAGTCCATACCGAACTTTCAAGCCAGGTCCTCCCTGGACCGGAAAAAAGACTCCTGGGACCAGTTTCTGGGTATTACCCTACATCAGCCTGGCTAGCTTGAATCCAGTGGCACAGTGAGCAAGGGACCCACGTCTGGGCATACCCATCTAACTTCGGGTGAAAAGTGCTGCACAAACAAATGATGGACGACATGCTGAATAAATCATACATTCATCCCCAGTCAAGAGATCTGGGTTAAATCCATCGTTCTTTTGCTCACCATGCCACCCCGGTCATCCCACCATTGTCATCTTGCTGCCCCATCCATCCTGCTGAAGGAATATCCTCATACATAGTGCATTGTAGAATGTGGGGGTGGGGAGAATTCTGGTGACCGATAGTTGGAAGAGCTGTGGGCGAGCTAGGAGTCGCTGTATCTTCAAGAAATAAAGAAGATTGAATTAATTACTGAGTGTGAAGATTACTACTTATTTTGGCAATGAGCGTCCGTGCAGGGGACGGACACATAACCCTGGGACTTTTAATTTAATGAGGATTGTAAATTCATTAAATTGGCAAACAAAACTTACGTGAGCTGAACTGTGAGTCGCGAAGCAATGCGTGAGTTATTTTGAAAGTAATTGGAATTGATTCAGGCTGCTCAAGCTCATGGTACTTTGGAGCAAAGCGCATTCTGAACAGAGAATGAGGGCAGCCTAAGCCGTGTGAAGATCTATTGGGGCCTCAGTGAGCATGATAGAACGTTCTGAACTGAGCGCGAGGGCAGCCTAAGCCATGTGAAGACGCGTTAGGACATCAGCATAAGGGCACCCTAACCCTCCGGTTGGAGGGTAGGGCCCAGCGGCTCACACAGAGGGGAAAAATGTCCTCAGCTATCAATGAAGGGGAGGCAGGAGCCGCAATGGGAAGCCAGAAAAGAGCACTCATGCATTGTGTATCACACTTCTGCTAAAAAGAGAGAAAGTGAAAAAAATAAAATAATAATAATATAACTTCTACCAAGTGGAAACCGAGTGAACATGCATCGCACACTCTCTGTAATTTCTCTCTCTCCTCGTGACTCGATGATGCTTACCTCCTTTCATGCGTTTAATGGCTCTTCTTCTGGAGCACTGTCCATCATTATGTCAAAGATTTGTGATGAAAGCAATCCTCTAGTCCTCCTGTGTCTGAGAAGATGAAAGAGACTTCATTCCGTCCATAGAGCGAAGATGGTGGATAATATCCTGCTTGGCTTGAGAGCAGGACCGCTCCCCATGTTTAGGTAGTCTTCATGATCTAAGCGCCCTAACCCACTGTGGCTTCGCAGGCTCCCGATCCAAGGGAGGCAGTGGGAAGGGTTTACCGGCTCAAAGGGGATCAGAAGATGGAGTAACCGAGTGCCCTCCAGGAGAGAACGCAGAACCCGGCATTTGGATTCCTAGAGAAAGATAAGTGCAAAGGGGTGACCCCATTGGTATTGAATGCCCAGCTCACGAAGATTATCTGTAACAGGTTTAAAGTCTCTGCGGTGATGAAGCATGGTGAGGGCGAGGTCTCATGGATATCAAAGATTTCACCTGCATCTTGCTACCAGCATCTGGGCTCCTCTGCTGTGAGTCCTGCTGTGCCAAGTGGTGCCAAATCCAGTCCTGGGACCTTGGAAGTGAGTGTTTGTTTCCGCAACCCAAGAAACCAACATATTGACACCAAAGCGTTGTTTGGAACTGATGCATATCCTGCAATATTGATGCCTTGTCCCTGCCTGCTCCGAAATCGTGTATACCGCTCATCAAGTGCGTGAAACAATGACCTTGACTTACAATGCAGCTACAACGTTGCCGATGCAGCGCCTCTGAATCACTGCTGATGACTAAGTCTCGGACACTGTATCGCCGATGTCTGTGATGCACCGTCCCCGACTCCGATGCATTCCCAAAGCATTGCCTACAGCACAGCGGTTCGACATCCACACCTTGGAACTGACACACAGTGCTCTTAACATTGATACATCAATGACATTGCCCGACTTCAGAACCTACACATCGCCTTCCACAGGGACACATCCCCTCCATTTTTCAAAGCATCATCCCTAAGCATAAAAGCATTCAAGGTACTGTCAGTGGGTCTGCGGGACTCCTGTATGTGGCACTGGCACATGCTCGATCGTGGTCAGACTGAACTTTTGGATTAGACCCAGTCAAGCGCGACCTGATAGCCCCAGTTGGAGCTAGTGATTTCTAAGTACTGCATTTTGATTTAATCTAGCAAAATTCATATATTGACATGTGTAGTTGGATTATTGTCATTTTGGCCTTGTTTTACCAGATAAAATATGGCTATTTTGCCGTACTGGTGTGGAGTACTTTTGTGTTGTTTTCACTGTGTTACTGTGTTTTTGTGTGTGTGTGTGTGCACACAAATATTTTACACATTGCCTCTCCAGTTTAGCCTGACTGCTCTATGCCACGCTACCAGAGAGTGAGCACAGGTAAACCTTTAGAGTGTACTACATTTACACTGACTAGGACTGTGGTTCCTGTTTGGACAGGGTGCATACCTCTGCCAACCACAAACCCAATTTCTAACAGGTAGTTGAAGTGCAAGAAGTTAGACAAAAGAAACAGAATAACACATATGATACAACTGGTGGGGCAAGCAGTGGAGCAAGCAGTGATCCTGGGACTGAATGAAAAGCCATTATTTGCTCTAGGTGTGGACGTCTTGTGCATATTAGTTCAAATACAGTGTGTGGAGCTAGAAACATGATTTGGAGATGTTGTAGCAAGTGAGGTCATCTATCTAGAGTATGTAGAATGAAGGAAAGTTACAGTGTAAAGCTCAGTCGCGGCTCCTCCGCTAAGGTGGAGGAGCATCGCTTCACAAGAAAAATAAAATTATAATAGCACTGCTATTATCATTTTATTTTTCACTATTGTTGTGCGTTGTAAATATGTGAGTGGAGCTGTGCTGGCCGCAGAGCAGGGAAAGGAGTGGAGAGCACACTTTAAAGATTGCATGACTATTTGGCTGGCCGTCATGAGCAGGCCAAACAGTCATACGCACTTTGCATGTTCCCCACCAGGCTGCATTGCACAGACAGATGCGGAACATGAACAGGCTCTCTGTCCCCGTCTGAGCACCGAGCCACGGCGCTCAGGCCAATCACAATGCTGCAGTAAGGCAGCAACGTGCTTGGCTATAGAAGCCTGAGTGCTTCCTGTTCCTGCGTGCGTCTTGGGCATCGATGAAGAGAAAGGAGGAGAGCCGGCCGGCGGTAAGGTAAGTGCATTTTTCTTTATTTTTTACCCCCTTTTCCTTTTTTTACCCCCCCCCCCCCTTCCAAACACTACTACCCGGTAGCAGCAGCTACTGGTAAAGCTCAGGGAAGATGTGAGGGAAAATATTAGAAAAGTGGTATTGAAAGTGGATCATACAGTAGAGATAGTGCAGGAAATGAGTTGTCCAACTGGCAATGCAAGGTATATTGGGGAAGTAAAAATGGAGAGCACAGGCAAGTTGAAGAAGCTGCATTGTTATGTGGTTCTGGATGGAATGACTATCCGAGTCTTTACTGATTCGGGGAGCTTATTCACTCTCATTGGGCAAAACAGTTCAAAGGAAAAATGGAAGATTTGTAATTATTAGATATGAAAGCGGTAGGTTGTGGTGGGAAAAAGGTAGAGATCAGAGGCATGAGGTGGATGGATATTGCATTCAAGGATAATGAAGTACGAGGAAGAGTATACATAACTAAGGAAGGGTCAGATCTTTAAGGGTGGTGTCATCAGAAAGACCTGAATATTGTTTTAGACCCTATTGCCAATGAACCTGTCATAATATTAGAAGTAGTCAATGGATAGTTGAAGGATGGAATTAAAAACTATGATGTGAGAGCATAATACAAAGGTTTCCTTGAGTTTTTTCCAAAAAACTGGGATTGTTGAAGGGTTTTAATCATAAAATAATTATGAAAGAAAAAGCTGTGCCAGTGCAGCAAAAATTAAGACCTGTACCATACTTGATGAGGGAGCCACTGCAGAAAGAGTTGGAAAGATTGCGTACACAAGGAATCATAGAACCTATTGAGTCCTCTGAGTGGCTGTCTCCTGTGGTGGTGCTGGCTCCAAAAGAAGGTGGAAAAATATGCGTATGCATTTATTTGTGAGAGTTGAATAAGAAAATCTGGGTGGAAAGTCAGCCATTGCCAAATATTACTTAGATGTTGAGCATGATGGGTGAAGGAAAATCATTTAATGTGCTTGACATGTCAGCAGCATTCCACCAAGTAAATCAACATGAAGATTCAAGGCCATTGACCTAATTTGTTACACCTTTGGGTGCTTTTCTATATCGGAGAATACCATTTGGCCTAGCATCTGCATTAGCAGTTCTTCAAAGCATGATGCAAAGACTTTTCGAAGGTGTGAATAAAGTCTTAAGCTTCCAAGATGATATTTTGGTGATTGGTGAATTGGAGAAGGAGCATGATGGAGTATTGTTGGACGTTTTATCGAGAATTGAGAAACACAGACTAACTATGAAGAAGGAGAAATGTCAGCTGAAAAGACCTTGGGCTAGATGTAGGTAACTTCAATTTACCGACTCATAAGTATCGAATTTTACTGATTCGGTATTTATGAATCGGTAAATTAGAAGGAGGGAGATGTAGGAAAAATATTTTTTTGAATTACCGGATCTGTAAAAATCGGTATTTACCGATTCGGTAAATACCGATTTGGTATTGCCCATTGATTCCTATGGGCCTTGAAGCCCATAGGAATCAATGGGCAATACCGAATCGGTATTTACCGATTTCTGCAAGGGTGCAGGGGGTGTCACTTTGACACCCTCTAGCACCCTAAATACAGGCATGTGTAACATGTGGCATACATACATGCCCTAAGGGCATGTCTGTGCGTCACATTGCACAGGTGTGCATGCACAGATGTGCATGCACACCTGTATTCGGTTTTTTACCAAAATACCGACTCTTAAGGGCCTGTGGCATTCTGTGAAGTGCCACCTACATCTCATTTACAGAATCGGTAAATTTACCGATTCGGTATTTTACCGATTCTGTATATTTACAGAATCGGTAAATTTACCGATTCTGTAAATGAGAAGCCCCCTACATGCCAAATCCTAAATACCGGTCGGTAACGGCCGAAATCGGCCGTTACTGACCGGTATTTGGGCTCCTACATCTGGCCCATAAAGTGGATTATTTAGGTCATGAGAATTCTGCAACCCAACCCAAATTAACCCAAAGAAGAATATTATAAGAGATGTGAAGATGCATCTAGACCACAGAATAAGGAACAATTAAGGTCTTTCTTCGGACTGGCAGAAAATTGTCAACCTGCTTCTCCAGTCCTTTTTGCCCATCCTCTATTGTCAGTTTGCTGCCCCGTCTTCTTCCACCCACCCTCCGTTGCCAGCTTCCTTTTCTAGCCCCTCCCACCCACCTTAAAGTTTTAGCTTGCTTCTCCAGCCCCTTCCACCCACACTCCATTGTTAGTGTGCTTTTTCACCCCCTCACTCACCCACCCTCTTATGCCAGCTTGCTGTCCAAGCCCCCCCTGCCTAAAATCTATTGTTAGCTTGCTTCCTCTTCCCCTACTGCCCACCCTCCGTTATCAGATTGCTGCCCCATGCACTCCATCAAATCCTCCCTTATCGGTTTACTCTCACAGTTCCTCCCGCCCACCAGCATTTGTCAGCATGTTGCTTATCTCCTCCACCCTCCCTCTCTCCAATGTCAGCCTCATCCTCACCAATAAACTTTCAGTTTCCAATTGCTTTACCAGCCCCTCCCACCCACCCTCCATTGTCAGCTTGCTCCCCAATCCCCTGCCACCCACCATCAGTTGTCAGCTTACTCTCCCAGCCCCGTCTGCCCACGTCTGTTGACAGCTTACTCTCATAGCCCTTTTCCCCCAACTTTCATTGTCAGCTTGCTTTCTCATCCCCACCCAGCCCACCCACCATTGTCAGCTTGCTGGCCCAGCCTCTCCCACCTTCCCTTTTTTGTTAGCATGCTGTCCCAGCCCATTGTGTCCTTCCTCTTTCATCAGCTTGCCGCCCAGACCCTTATGTCCACTCTTTGTTCAAAACTTGCTGCTTAGTTCATTCTGCCCACCCTTGGTGGTTGACTTGCTTCCCTGTCCCTTCTATCCACCCCCATTGTCAGTTTACTGCCCATCCCCTCCCACTTACCTTCCAGTGGCAGCTTGCTTACCCCACCCTTCCCACCCACCCTCTGTTGTTACCTAGCTGCCACATTCCCTCCCACCCACCCTTTGTTTTCAGCTAGCTTCCCCAGCACCACCTACCTTCCATGATCAGCTTGCTGCTACAACCTCACCCGCTCGTCTTCCATTGTCAGGTTACTTGCCCAGATCCTCCCACCTCCATTATCCATTTGCCTCCCCAGCTGCTCTCATTCACCCTCTATTTTCTGTGTGCTTCCCCATTGGCTCTTGCGTGTCTTATTCCCAAATCGCACTGTTGCGACATCTCCAATGCCAGTCATCCGAATATGCTTTTTTTTTTTAAGCGCATTAGAGCTGACCTTATCATGGCGCTTTTAAAAATTATTTTTAGCCATGCTGTACATCAGTGACTAAAATCATTGTCAAAACCAATAACTATCAAAGGCAATATCTTTTGGCTTTACCAAAGGTAGTTTTCTTTATAAACAGAATGTAAGTCTAATGTACTGCTTGCGTCACTCAAGGTGGCCTGTTAGAGGATACTATGAGAAAGTATACTCTTTCATTTTGCATGATTTCCAAGACATTTTAAAAAGCTAAAACTTCACTTTTGCATGGAGATGTAGCCCGGTAGTTTGGTTGCTCACTGGTATGGTTCCCTCTGGCCAATACTTTACATGCCTGGCTAGTACATATTTTCCTAGAAACACCAATATAGATATTGGGAAAAATCTTCAAAAGCCAATATGTTTAGGCCTGAGTTTTGACCTCTGAGCTGTGAAACACTCCCATTGTTAACAATTTACATAGAGCAGGTGAGGTGAGCAATGAAGGCAACTTAGAAAGTAAAAATATATATTTAACCAGGCAACATCCCCAGCAGCGAAAGGCGACCAACAGCCAAGTCGGTAACCTACAACAGACCAGGTAAATCATTTTAATTCCAGAACATAACCCTGGGACACGAGGGAGCTCTTCGAGTACATAGTTGAAAGTAAACATCGCTGACAAGTAAATGGTGTACATTTAAAACAGCCGTGCAGTTAAACTTGAAGTAATAACATTTACCTCATAATTTAAAAACACAACAGCGGGCTTTGGGTCCGCCCCCTTCAACTATTGTCTTTATTGTTGAAGCTCCTTTAAGCCACTGACTTGAGATTTTGTCAATCACTTCTTGACTTAGTCCATTGAAGTGGATTCTCTCACCTAATGCTATTGGCTGTGTAGGTGTATCCTTCCACCTCAACTCACACAGAACTGCATGAGGGACTACTTTACAACTATAGCCCATCTGTCAGGTGCCAGCTCCTTCTGGCTCCCTCCTACGTGTCTGGCTTTTTTGTGTTCAGGCCACACACATTAGCACATTAAACCTAGAACTATCGACTTTGCCAATTCATATTTCCCCTTGCAAATGTAACCTTTAAACAGCACATATAAGAGAAAAACCCCTTAAAATATATATCACAGCAGTCTAAATTATGTCTAAACCAGAAAGCAGAGCTTTGGCTCTTTCTGTGTGTGCCACGCCCCTTTAAGTCAAAGGGCAAGAGAGGTCCAATAACAGTTGGGCTGAGGGTGACTCACCTGACCCCTGACACCTTCTGGCAGCTTGTGCTGAGCGCGGTTTATGACAAGGGGGAGGAAAGGCTCACGTTGTGCTATCGAAACCAGATGTCCGCTTGTTCTCCAAAGAGTTTCTAAAGGGAGTAGTTCTTCCTCCAAGGGTTTTGGCTAGGTTCTATTTACTCAGTGGCTTGTTTCCCCGGACCTTTCATCCCACGCCTCCAGTTAAATTACCCACGTTCATTGCTTTTTGGCACGTTAACCCTTTCTACGCAGTGCCTCGCAACCATGTACGGCTTCACTGTGAAAAATATACAAATTGTTGACAAGCAATGGAATAAGACATGCGTGGAGATTTGTCATAGAATGGTGACATCTGGGACATGCGAAACAGTGACGTGAAGCTTCTGTTGTCGGGGACGCCAAACCTGTTCGGTGTACTGGCGCAGCCGCTGCTCCCAAGTCAAAGCAATTCAGGGCCAGCATGAGTACGGTGCGACCGGTGCAGCCGCACCTGGCGCGGAGCTCGGGAGGGGTCGCTGTGTATGGAAATAACGCATTGGTTTAAAAGCACCAACTGTAGAGTTCCTTGGGAGTCCAGCATGTTTAAAGCGACCAAAAAATGTTAAGATAACTCTAGTGATTAACGTTCCTGCTGGAGAGAGATGCAACTTTTGTGTAGTGGCAGTTTGGAATCATCATAAAGTAGTGCAGAGGGATAATGTGCCAGCTGCAAAGAACGTGCAGCATCACAAGTGCATTTGCTATGGATAACTCAGCGGGTTACTGCTTTTGTAAAACAGATGATTTCTCTACTTGCAGTTGAGAGAGCGCAAACTGACCTAAATGTATGAGTGCATCACACTTACCTGTAGTAAGCACAAATCATGAGGAGAAATGCCATGGGTGCTAATAGTATCTGCAATTATATTCTAAATGTATAGCTAATATAGAGATTTAAGTAGAAGTGGAACTAATACAGAAATGTGTGACACTATATGATTTTATTAGATGTGATTATTCCTGAATCCATGTCGTGTAGCTGTTAAAATGTAAGATGGTAGGTGGTTAAACGCAGAATGTGGTAGGCCTCAGGGCCAGAGCTGGAGGGAAAGGGAAGGTGTTTCTTTTCACGACACAGATTGTATTAATGTTTTGGTCATTGCATTAATGGGCCAGGATTTATAAGAATGTTTACTGAATAATAGAATAAGAGTATTAACATGCTTTAATTAATGAAGAAGTTGAATGCTATAATCATTATGAGAAATATTGTAGGCCTGAAATGTTTTAACGTTGGTTTACACGTACATGTCTGGGCCAAGAAATGTTGCAAGCCTTTTTTTTGGAAGTCTATGAGAGTTGGGTTCTTGGCTGCAGATATCTGTCTGCAAAGGAAAAGGGGGGATCCAATTATAAATGAATGAATAGAGGTCTGTTCAGTAGACGGCCCAGACATGGAGGAGGGTTCCGGAATGTTTAAGGGGTATCAGCGGGCCGGAGAAGAGTCTGAGAAGCAAGGTCAACTCTAACGTATGAGGCCCAATACAAAGCATCATGGAAAAAGCCAGAAGCTACACCACGTGAGGGGCGTCTCGAAAGGGGCGTCTCAAATGTTGTTGACTGTTTTGTATTAGGGACAGCACCCCTGGGTGGAGTTAGAGCAGATACCTGAGGACCCTTTAGAGAGCGGATGGGTAGGCAGAGAGGGGTCATGACTGGAGAACTATAGGTTTTCACCAAGAGACTTAGAGTGAGTGACTTCCCTTGGGGGTCATTCACTGCTGACACCTTTGTTAGGTTGGGACTTGGTTAAGTAGGGATACCATCTAGAGCAGGGTAGGGACAGCCTAACCTGTGCGTTTTCCTCCAACTTAAATGAAGGAGAGATATGCGTCAATGCTGATAGCTTTATTATTCTTAGAACTTGTGTTAGTGATTTCCGTTGCTCGTCTGAGGGCTTTCCGAGAGCACATGTATGTAATTGGACCTGTGTATCTCGTGAATCTCATTCTGAGATGCCTGTATTTGCAGCTTATCATATCTTTACAATAAACTTTTGAAAGCTAGAAGTTGTTTGTGATCTTTGGGAGGAGAGTCCTTTATTGGGTGAACTAACTTGGAAATGGATGTACCTTCTACCTTAAAGACAGGCAACAAAGGTTCAGTCGACCAGATCGAGGTTTAGATCAATAGTGCTAAGGTATCGATCAAAATCTCGCCCTTCCAGTTGGTAGCTATAGAGGATGGTTGCCTTCTTGAGGACGGTAACCTAGGCCAGGTTAGCTTACCCCAAGGCCCCTAGAGATCGATGATCGGAAGAACAGCCCGCCGAAGAAGATCCGGATGACGTGAGACAGAAAAAGCAGCAGTATCGGTCGAGAGTGAGTATAAAGGGTTATGCGTGTTAGATTGCGGTGTTTTGTATTGTATCTATGTTGTAATGTCTGGCGGAGTTGAATGTCTGTAGAGTGACTGTGGGACAGGTTGTGAGCGCGCGCAACCGGTGGAAATCTTAAGTTCAAGGAGAGCTTAAGTGGTTCGGGTGTATCGGACACCCAGAGTAATTGTCAACTAGTGTGAAGGGGGTCATGAGGTACCATTGATCACCCGAAAGACCGAGATAGGGGGAACGTAAGAGTGAGTGCGTGAGTAACGGACGCTGGTCGGAAGTTACTGTGTGTGTAAGCAACCTATCAGAGAGACGATAGACATTTCGTCAGTTATGTTGACAATTACATATAGACTGTGGACGTACAGTCGAGAGAAGTGACCGCTTGGTCGGAAGTAGTCATTTTTCGGTGTATGAATGGGACGCATGCATAACCGGGAGACGAGTTGAGAAAGGAGGGGTGCTGCTGCGAAGCGGAGAAAAGTGACGTCAGAAAGTGTCGCGACGTGATTGGCCGACCGGAGAAAGACCGCGCTGTGATAGGCCAGCTAGCAAAGACGTCAGACAGGGTCGCGACGTGATTGGCCGACCAGAGAAAGACCGCGCTGCGATAGGCCAAGTCAGCAAAGCCGCGACAGGATTGGTGGATTGTCATCAGGAAGTAAACAGAGTAGCGAGGCTGGATATTGTGCGCATAATTATGAAGTGTTTTAAATGGTTGAAAGCGGTGTTTAAAAAAGAGAAGCGGGGATCGTATGAAGGGGAAGAAGCCCCGCCGGAGGGTACGCCAGCTCGTTACATGGCAGTGAATGTTGGGTTGCATACGATCCTCTGGATATCAGAGTGGAGTAAGATTACGGAAGGAAATGAGGAACTGACGTTCCCGAAGTACGGGACGTTCAGATTAGAGGTGTTACATCGATTAAAATCAGTCATGACTTCAATGAGACCCTTGCCTAGACCGACCCAGTTTGAAGCCCTTGAAGCATGGATTAGGGCAGCGCATGAAAAGAATATGAACAGACGACAAGAAAGGGTGAAACGATCGGTAAGGGCAGTGCAGGATGCCAGGTGGGATGCGGATGCTAAAAGATGGAGAGTGCATAACTTGGAAGTAAATAAACTGTACCCAGTGTTAGAGGTGCCCGTAAATAAAAGCCCCCTAGAAGAAGATGATGAGAGCGAAACAGAGGACAGCCTGATAAACAGATTATTGACAGACAGGCCACCCCCGTATAATAGAGCAGGGGGAGAGGTCGAGCATACAGAAGGAGAAAAGGGGGGCAATGCAGGAGAGCATAGACCGCTTCCCAGTTCAGAGTGGGATCCTGAGGCAAAGAAAGAGCTGTCCCAGCCTAGTCAGGTGCAACAGGTAGTCGGGAGGTTTGTGGTACAAAGAGCGCCGGAAACGGAAAGCGCCACATCCTACGCATTACCAGATGCACTACAGGTACCTGTTACCATAGGTCCTATATTATCGATATACGACCAAGAAAGAGCAAGAGGGGAAGAACGGGTACAGAAGGACAGAGAAAGAGCAGGGACGGCAAGGAGGAACGATACGATTAATTCCCCAAGTCAGATGCCGATACCAAGAGAATGGAGCACTCCGGTGCACCCAGTAGGGGACCCAGGAGGAGATCCTGGGGGCCCTAGATGGCCAGTGGATCTGAGGGGATCTGGACGAAAATCCTTTCAAGAGCTAAATGAGTACATGAAGCAGTGGGATGAGGCAGTGAAGGCTCAAAAGAGCATCATAGCTGCGGAAGCTGAAAGGGAAAGTCAGGACAGCCGAGCTCGGACTCACTGCGGGGCTGGGGAGAGCAGCCCGGAGTGGGACTGTAGAGAGAGAGATAGTAGGGGAGTCACCCCTTGGGCCCGGAGTGGAGATAGAACAGACCTGGAAAGCGGGGGCCCCGGGAGTGGAGGGGTGGCGCGCCCAATACTCAGTGAAGGGGAGAGGAGAGCACAAGAGTACAGAAACAGCTTTAAGTGTCCACACTGTGTGCCTGGCACCAGAGAACTGAATGGGAGTTGTGAGAGGTCGCACCATAGACCCTGTGATGACGGAAATGAGCGCAGCCCAGGGAATATGGGGAACCAGGAAGGATCGTATCGGATACTGAGCGATACGAGGCAAAGGGAGAGTAGCGACCAGAGGGAAAATAACAGAGAGGGGTACGGTGAGAGGAGAGAAGAAGAAGAGAGTGGGCAGAGCAAGAGTAGGGGTAACAGGCCCGTGTTCCATCACCTTCCAAGATCGGATGGCCGAGCATGGGACCTGGAGAGATGGGAGCAAGGGAGGGCACCCATTAACTCTCCCGAGCCCAAACGCAGAGCTCGAAGTTGGGATGGTAGGGAGACCAGTGAGCCCCCTTCGAAAGACATATTGCGAGCTGAGATAAAAGCCAAGAGACTTGATGTCGCCAGCTTAAGGTCAGACCTGGATGACATGGTAGATGGTACCCTGCCTTTAGAAAGAATGGAAATGTATGAGCAGGATGAAATACTGTATATGGCAAAGGACATCACTCGAAAGGCGAGAGCAGTCCATGAGAAGTTAGTCGAACTAGCAGGCAAATATATGGTGGATCTGTCAAGAACCAAAGCATTACAGGGTAACCACAGGCTACATTACACAGATCGAGACCTAGATGAGAGGAGAACGATTGGGCTGAAAACGCACATAAGGGAACTGATCGCTGGAATAAGGACATGGAGGGCACTAGATAAATGGGAAGAGAGGTGGTCCAAGAAAGGGACCGGCAGGAGAAGCACGCTTGGTATGACACCAGGACTGCAGGGAATAGAAGCATACCCTTTGCGGGAAGTCGCAAATGGGAACTATGTGCATGTCCCTTGGAGTAGGGGAGATTTAGCTGCTTTTACCACCTCCTTCCCCAAATTGCGGGAAAACCCAGTGGAGTGGTACAAGCAAGTCGAGAGGTTTGTAAAAATCTCAAAGGTCCTATGGATAGATCTGAACACGCTGTTTGACATTGTAGTACCAGGAGATCTGTGGACAGCATGCAAGGTTAGCGCTGAGTGGCCCACAACGGAGCCAGAGAGAGATGCTAAGACTAATGGGCCGTCCGAGATTGTGATGGCAAAATTTGAGAGAGTGATGACTTGGCTGAAAGAGAAGGTGCCAATGCAAGACATAGATTGGGTCAGAATAGACCGAACCAGACAGGAACCCAAAGAGACAGTCCACGAATATTACGAGAGATTGCTGAAGGCGTTTAAACAGTATAGCGGCTTGGATGTAATGGATCCAAAGGACATAGGGCAATTTGTGTCCAAGTTCGTCCTGGGACTGAGACCGGATATTAGTTTAATGATTCAGCAACACTCGATTTGTTGGCAAAGTAAACCCCTAGACGAAATACTGAGATATGCCAGGTACTGCTGTGATGAGATAGACTCCAAGGCTAAGAAACTAAAAGAAAAGTTGATGGTGGTACAGATGCAGGCAGCAGGAAAGGGGGGACCGCAGCAACAGCAGCAAGGAACAGGTACAGGAGGAAAGAAGCAGTACAGTCAGAACAAGGGCAATGAGGAGAGTTCTACCTTTAGACCCAGAATAGACATAGCTGCCTTGAAGAAAACGACTAGGTGCCACCAGTGTAACGAGGTGGGGCATTGGAAACGCGAGTGTCCCTACAATGTAGAGATAGGAGAACAAGAGATAGAGGAGGAAGAGGTCCAGAGCGCACCTACAAGAGGGGTGACGCCATACCAAGGAAAGGTGCTCAAAGGGGGGGGGGCTCCTCCCCGAGCCCAGTTCCCGCAGCCTCCTCGAGTAGGGACTGTGGGTAAGACCTATAGACAAATGCCCCTGTTTGTGGAAGGTGAAGAGTGCTATTATGTGGACCCATTAACCGGACAGAGAGTGGAAAGAGAAGACTGCACCCTTGGGGCAGCCTTAGAGGTGGACCAGAGGGGACCCTATGTCGAAGCAGAAGTAGCAGGGTGCCCTACGACATTTCTGGTGGACACAGGAGCCACTAGGTCCACGATCAGATCAGCTGCAGTTCCAGACCTGCCCATGTCTGGAGAGACCATACAAGTGGTAGGGGTCGCAAATAGGAGAATAACCAGCCAATTGACAGAACCGGTACAGGTGAAAATAGGGAAGTACAGCGATGAGCACCAATTTGTGGTTTGCGATTCAAGCCCTGTGTGTCTGCTAGGGAGAGACCTGTTGTGTAAATTGAATTGTACAATATACTGTACACCTCAGGGAGTGGAGGTATTGACCAATGATGATGATGCAGACTTCAAAGTTGCAAACTCAAGAATATGCGTGGAGCTGTATCCTACTTTAACAGTAGATGAGCTCCCCTGGGACTTGAGGGAGACAGTGGCACCAGAAGTATGGGATTTCACTGGGGAAGAGATTGGATTGGTCAAAGGGGTGGACCCAGTGAAAATTGTAGTGAAACCGCATGCTGAGTTCCCAAGAACACCCCAATATAAATTGACTCCAGAAACGATTGCAGGCATAAAACCCGTGATCGAGTCCATGATTAAACAGGGAATACTGAAAGAAATCGTGGGTAGTCCATGCAACTCCCCGATTATGGGTCTGCAGAAACCAAATGGGAAATTTCGGATAGTACAGGACCTTCGAAAGATTAATAACATAGTCGTTTCGTGTTGTCCAGTGGTACCGAATCCATCAGTGATACTGTTTCAGATTCCATTCCAAGCTGAGTGGTTCACTGTGATCGATCTTTGTCAGGCTTTCTTTTCGATCCCTCTGGACGAAGAAAGCCATTTTCTTTTCGCATTTAAGCTGGAAAATCGCGTCCTAACATGGTGTCGTATCCCTCAGGGGTATACAGAGAGTCCATCGATCTTTAACCAGCTTTTGAAGAAAAATCTTGAAAGTCTAGTGCTGCCCCAGAAGTCAGTTCTGGTCCAGTACATAGACGACCTCCTCGTGGCGTCAGAAACAGAAGAAGCTTGCAGGGAGGACTCCATTGCTTTGTTAAATCACCTAGCTGCCAATGGGCACAAGGTGTCCCCGGGAAAATTGCAGTACTGCCTGACAGAAGTGCAGTACTTAGGACACAGAATAGAGAAAGGCAAACGAAAGGTGTCACCAGACAGGATAGAGGCGATCATGAAAATGAATGCGCCTAAGACACAGAGAGAGGTCAGGATGTTTCTAGGGATGGTGGGTTATTGCCGACAGTGGATCGCGAACTTTTCACTGAAAGCAAAACCCTTGCAAAAACTGACGCACAAGGAGGTGAGCGATCCGGTACCATGGGACAAAGACTGTTTGATGGCGTTCCTACAGCTGCGAGAGGACCTGTGTCGTGCTCCGGCATTGGGAATGCCTGATTACAATAAACAATTTTTTCTTTACTGTTGTGAGAGAGAAGGTTGTGCGTTGTCTGTGTTAGTCCAAATCCATGGGAATGCCCGTAGACCAGTTGCTTATTTCTCGGCTACTTTAGACCCAGTAGCCGCAGCGTTGCCCGGATGTCTCAAATCCGTTGCTGCAACGGGTGTCAGCATTGAAAGATGTGAAAATATCGTCATGGGGCACCCGTTAGAGGTGTGCGTGCCCCATTCTGTTGAACTGTTGATGACCAGGACCAAAACACAGCATCTGACCAACAGCAGGCTCACGCGATATGAGCAAGTTATTCTTGCTGCAGAGAATGTGACCCTCAAGAGATGCTCTGTTTTGAACCCTGCCACCTTGATGCCACTTCCAAATGATATCGAGGATGATGATGAATGTACAGACCATGACTGCCTCGATGTGACTGAACTATGCACCAAACCCAGACCCGACATCGTAGATGAGCCACTGACCGACCCAGACGAAATTTTCTTTGTCGATGGCTCATGTGTAAGAGACGAAGTTGGGCAGTTGAGAGCAGCTTACGCTGTTTGTACAATTGCTGGAGTTGTGGAAGCTGGGTGCCTGGAAGGAGTACACTCCGCTCAGGTAGCCGAGATTATTGCCCTGACACGTGCTTGCTTAGCAAGCAATCAAATTCGAGTCACCATATACACCGACAGCCAATATGGTTATGGGGTAGTTCATGATTACGGGCAGTTATGGTCTCAAAGAGGGTTCATGACCTCTTCAGGCTCTCCCATTCGCAATGGAGAGTTTGTGCGCCTGTTGTTAGAGGCGTTGCAATGCCCAGCAGGTATCGCAGTTGTAAAGTGCACCGCACATACCAGAAATGAGGACTTTGTTTCAAAAGGCAATAGATATGCAGATGAAGTTGCGCGGTATTGCGCGGAGCAAGGGTACTCTTTCACAGAGGTGGAAGTGGGCGGAATAAATGTAAGAACTGAATTAGCCATGATATTGGAAACTGTTGATACTTGGGATGAACTGTCAAACATGCAAGAAAATGCTCCTGATATTGAAAAGGAAACATGGGAAAAGGCAGGATGTGTAATGGGTGAGTCCCATTTTTGGGTCTCAGCAGACGGCAGAGCAGTATTGCCCAATGAGATGGTGAGTCCAATGGCCAGACTCATACATGGTCCCGTACACTTAGGCAGAGATGCTATGCTGAGAGTGTTTAGACAGACTTGGTACAATCCTAAGTTTAGAATAGCAGCAGAAGCAGTGTGCCAGCGTTGTGTGACCTGCCAGCAGCTGAACGTAGGAAAAAGAACACCAGTTGCACTAAGTCACATAGGAAGGTCTGGAGGTCCATTCAACCGAATGCAGATAGATTTCATTGAAATGCCAAGATGCAACCGCCTCCGCTATGTCCTGGTGGTTGTTTGTGTGTTCTCCAGATGGGTTGAGGCATACCCTACACGTAGGTGCGACACCCTCACCGTGGCCAAGTTACTGCTTAGGGAACTCATTCCGCGCTTCGGGGTGCCGGCCTTTTTGGAATCAGATAGGGGAACGCATTTTAACAGCGAGCTTGTGAAGATGATTTGTGTAGCGCTAAATATTGATCAGAAGTTGCATTGCAGTTACCGACCAGAAGCCTCAGGGATTGTGGAGCAGATCAATGGCACGATCAAGGCCAGGATAGCGAAAGTGTGCTCCTCAACGACCCTGAGTTGGCCTGACGCCCTGCCATTGGTCCTCATGAGCCTTCGTAGTACCCCAGACAGAAGAACAGGGTTGTCACCACATGAGGTGTTAATGGGGAGAGCAATGAGGCTGCCATCTGTCCCAACTGCTGCACTGTTAAATATCACAGATGATATGATCCTGGACTATTGTAAGGGGCTGTCTGACGCCATTCGTTCTGTGTCCCTTCAGGTGCAGGCTGCCAAGGTTCCATCGTGCCAGGGCCCGTGCCATGACCTGTATCCTGGGGACTGGGTCCTGGTGAAAAAACATGTGAGAAGAAGCTGTCTGGATGTTCGTTGGCGTGGACCCTTCCAGATCATCCTGATCACGAACACAGCTGTGAAGGTGGGAGGCCTGCCCAATTGGATCCACGCGTCACATACGCGAAGGGTTCCAGCACCTCTGGAAGAAACAGCTCCTCTCTCGGATAGACGTCCAGCAGAGGACCGAGAAGCCATAGAGGGGGCTAGCCAAGCTGTAGAGGTGCCAGCGGAAGCAGGGGAAGAGTCTGACCAAGCTGAGGACGGTCAGTACAACAGCGAAACAGACGACGCTACAGAAGGAGAAAGTAGCTGGGAGTACGAGTCAGACACTGACCGGTCTGAGAGAGAGAGAGAACAGACAAGAAGGAGAAGGAGTAGAAGGGCACGTGGAGAAGCAAATTGGCCGCAAAGAAGGAGCTCTAGCCTGAGGTCAACTCCAGAGGTAACCCTTCCTCCGATATCAGAAGACTCAGATCCGGAAGAAGGTGCTCAGGGCGCTGAAGCACCAGACCGAAGAAGGTCAAGAAGAGTGCGTGTGCCTAACAGAAGATACTCCACACCTGAGTGGACATATCTGGCGACAAATGTCTGTGAAACCGGAGACAGGGAGGATCCGAGCGGTGGTGGTGTCCAGTTCTGAGCCCATTATCACCGTGGAAATACGACTGTTGGTACCCGGTGTCGAACAAGAAGGGTCACTAACATTCATGCTCCCCAGACCTCCCCGCCTCAGCAAGTTAAAACACATGTTTCTTTCAGAATTGCAATTTCCCGACTTTGGTACAACGATAACAGCACATGAAGAGCACAATCTTCGTTTGGAAATATTGAACTATGCTATTGAAGCTGCAAGCACAAATCTGATAGTAGACTGTTAAGGACTTTGTAAATAAAGCAAGCAGAAAAAGAAGATTACCTAGCGCCCAGGAAGCAGAGAATATTAGGGAACTTCCCTTGAGTTGACGGAGAAGGGCTAGGGTTGTCTTTTTTGAACTGTTAAAGGACTTTTGCGAAGAAGGTTGTCAGCTTCCAGTTGTGTGGATTCTAAAGACAAGAGGATTAAAAAGAGACTGTAAAGGAACGAGAGGAAAAGAACTTTTTGCTAAGATAAGAGAGAGCCATATTGTCTGACGAAATGGAGGCCGGCACCCAGAACCGCAGAGCTAAATGTATAATAGGTACACTAATAGTAGGAGTGATAATATTAATAGCTTTAGTGGTAACAATTTCTTATGTAAAGGGACATGAGGAAGAGGCAAAGGTAACTGATGTGAATTCTGTAGAAACGCTTACATCTACTGTTGCTGGTGAAAAAGGGGAAAACACTCAAGAAAAGCGTTATTAGCTGCAGAAGCCCGCAGGTTACACGTAGATGAGTCCCAAGGAGACTTTAGGTCAAATGCTTATGCTAAACTCTTATATGAATACGTGGATGCCATGGAGGTTAAGAATTGTTATGTCTGCATGCAGTTGCCGGCATCTGTAGATGAAGGAATTCGATATCATCACCTCCCGCTGACATATGGCATTACATGTAGCTTATTGCTTAGTATATTTTATGAGAGAGATAGTTTTGAATACTATTTCTCCAATTATGATTCAGTGTTGCCAGAAGTCCCAAATTATAAGCAGATGAACAAATGGGATTACTGGAAGAGTGAAGACAGATTGGCCAAGTTCTTCATTCCTTGGATTACCTTAGATACTTCACATGCCCGTAGAAATAACCTGACATGCAAGGTGTCAGAAGTCGAGAAGAAGTTCATAGGGCAGGTGGATGATCGTTACAGGAGACAAAAGATTTTGAAAAAATCAGGACAATGGAAAACAGATTGGACCGAGGAAGAGAAGGCACACAAGAGAAAGGGTAGTAGTGGTCCAATAGCATTAGATAAAACGCAGAGAGGAAAGCTATGTCTACACCGAGCCAAAACGTATTATGAAAATGTATACGTTGGAGAAGTCGACTGTGAACATGCTTTCAATATAGAGTACTATACTAAAGATTTCCTGAAGGGAATGCAAGTGATTCCAAATGTGTATTTTGTATGTGGAAGAAATGCCTACGTGAGACTACCTGACAACTGGTATGGATCATGTTACTTAGCAATTGTCTTCCCCAAAATATATCATGCACAAGACTTAGAGATCATTGAGGGCAAGACATCTTCGAGGGGAAGGAGAGATGTAGGAGATGCCGAAATGGTTGGAGATGTCTTCGGAGCTATGTTCCCTCTTTTAGGTCTAATCCTTAATGATGTTAAAATTAGACGGCTGGCAACAGTCGTCGACAGGTTGTCTGCCAGCACTGCTCAGTCCTTAATGCTGGTAGAAGGAGAGATGCAATCGATAAGGGCTATGGTTCTTCAGAACCGTCTTGCATTAGATGTCCTATTAGCAAAAGAGGGCGGAGTCTGTAAGGCTTTGAAGGTTCAGGAATGTTGCACTTACATTCCAGACAATTCAAAACCCCTTGAGAAGGTTATTAGGAACATAACTGATATTCACAAGGAGATCGAAGACTTGAGTAGAGAAAATGTCTGGGAAAAGGTGGGCCACGGAATGAGTGCAGTTGGTGGGTGGATTTCCACCTTAGGCAAAAGCTTTGTGTGGTATATTCTAAAACCTGTCATCATAATATTGATCTGTGGGATCATATTGTGGGGATTGGTGAGGGTATTCAAATGGTACAGAGCAAGAAGGTCAGAAAGGGCCCAAAGAGAGCAGCTGCAGAGATTGGCTGCCATACAAGATAATCAGTACAGGAGTCTGAGGGCTCTGGAAGCGCAGAGACAAGTTATGCTACCAATAACTGCAGTTTAAATGTTAGTGATGACCCCGAGAGGTCATCAAAGGGGGGAACTGAGAGAGCGCAAACTGACCTAAATGTATGAGTGCATCACACTTACCTGTAGTAAGCACAAATCATGAGGAGAAATGCCATGGGTGCTAATAGTATCTGCAATTATATTCTAAATGTATAGCTAATATAGAGATTTAAGTAGAAGTGGAACTAATACAGAAATGTGTGACACTATATGATTTTATTAGATGTGATTATTCCTGAATCCATGTCGTGTAGCTGTTAAAATGTAAGATGGTAGGTGGTTAAACGCAGAATGTGGTAGGCCTCAGGGCCAGAGCTGGAGGGAAAGGGAAGGTGTTTCTTTTCACGACACAGATTGTATTAATGTTTTGGTCATTGCATTAATGGGCCAGGATTTATAAGAATGTTTACTGAATAATAGAATAAGAGTATTAACATGCTTTAATTAATGAAGAAGTTGAATGCTATAATCATTATGAGAAATATTGTAGGCCTGAAATGTTTTAACGTTGGTTTACACGTACATGTCTGGGCCAAGAAATGTTGCAAGCCTTTTTTTTGGAAGTCTATGAGAGTTGGGTTCTTGGCTGCAGATATCTGTCTGCAAAGGAAAAGGGGGGATCCAATTATAAATGAATGAATAGAGGTCTGTTCAGTAGACGGCCCAGACATGGAGGAGGGTTCCGGAATGTTTAAGGGGTATCAGCGGGCCGGAGAAGAGTCTGAGAAGCAAGGTCAACTCTAACGTATGAGGCCCAATACAAAGCATCATGGAAAAAGCCAGAAGCTACACCACGTGAGGGGCGTCTCGAAAGGGGCGTCTCAAATGTTGTTGACTGTTTTGTATTAGGGACAGCACCCCTGGGTGGAGTTAGAGCAGATACCTGAGGACCCTTTAGAGAGCGGATGGGTAGGCAGAGAGGGGTCATGACTGGAGAACTATAGGTTTTCACCAAGAGACTTAGAGTGAGTGACTTCCCTTGGGGGTCATTCACTGCTGACACCTTTGTTAGGTTGGGACTTGGTTAAGTAGGGATACCATCTAGAGCAGGGTAGGGACAGCCTAACCTGTGCGTTTTCCTCCAACTTAAATGAAGGAGAGATATGCGTCAATGCTGATAGCTTTATTATTCTTAGAACTTGTGTTAGTGATTTCCGTTGCTCGTCTGAGGGCTTTCCGAGAGCACATGTATGTAATTGGACCTGTGTATCTCGTGAATCTCATTCTGAGATGCCTGTATTTGCAGCTTATCATATCTTTACAATAAACTTTTGAAAGCTAGAAGTTGTTTGTGATCTTTGGGAGGAGAGTCCTTTATTGGGTGAACTAACTTGGAAATGGATGTACCTTCTACCTTAAAGACAGGCAACAAAGGTTCAGTCGACCAGATCGAGGTTTAGATCAATAGTGCTAAGGTATCGATCAAAATCTCGCCCTTCCACAGTGCATACATTACAAACCTAATATACCTAATATAGCACAGTGACCTATGAACTGTCATCAAAAAGCTGCATGAAAAACTGCATGGCACAAGTTATAGGTTACAACACAGCTTTGCATACAATACTATACAGATCCAGTCCTTGCTTAAGATTGAATGACTTTCCTGTCAGTGTCAGGTGCATAGCTCCTATTACTTGATTTCTTTCCTTTCTGTGTATGTCCTGCCCCAAGGCGAACTTTGGTTTCACCATAAGAATATCCATCGACCGTTCTGGTCTGAACGCAGCATTACAAACAGAGCCACATTTAAAGAAGGTCAATTTGCCGCCTGTCAATGCCATCTTGTGGTCACCAGAAAAACTGAAGCAGAAATGTGGCAGTTTCAACACCAATCTTAATTGATTGACATTGTCAATGCTTCTTATGCTTTCAATCCATATCTGGGAATTCAAGTATTTTTGTTTAATTATGAGTCCTGCTGAATTCCACTTCTACATTTCTGATTTGTTGCATCGCAGTCTGCAATTCTTTCTGTAAGTTTCTTTATTTCTTGACTTGCCTATCCCGTTCCAAGTGTTCAGTAAGAAAAGATCACTCCAGAAAGGAAGGTGCAGATATATGGGCTTAGAAGTTTATAAAAATGTGCTCCTTGTTACCTTGTAGGCTCCGAAGTTTATAAAAATGTGCTCTGTGTTACCTCTATGACCTCTGCATGTTCTGGTGCCCTTTTCCCCTCCTGAGTTTCTTTGCCTAACTCTGAGCTGTCTCCCCTCTTTTGTTCGCTGAGATGTTAGGAGCCATTGGGATCAGACGTGTTTCCTGCTGCTGAGTCCTCAGCTTTGGCCAGTGATGAATCTCTGAATGATTTAAATTGAATGCTAGTTTTGAAGGCCCTGAAGTTGATCAGTACAATGCCCCAACTCTTCGTGGATACCCCAACTCTTCGTGGATAATCAGCCATTACAGGACTAGTGGCTACCGTAGGCAACAGGTAGTGAATAATAAAGTGGCAACCAGGAGGAAAAAGAGTGGAGAGAAGACAAGTATCACATTTTTAGTATTTAAGTCCCATTTTATTCTCAATGGAGAAATGAGACGAACACAGAGAGGCCAACTACCAAAGAGTAAGGTGCTTGCAGCCTAGGCAGGGACTGTGGCATGAGATATAGTGATCACTATGTTGATTATAAGTGTGCTGTGTGATAGTCAATATTTTAGGGAGTTTCACTCCCAGTAATTAGTGAGGGGGGGTCACCCAGCCACAGGTTGGCTGTCCAGCTGTTCTCATCCCAGAAATGTCATTCTGTTTTCACGAATAAAACTGGTAGGCAGATTGGGCTCAGGTAGGATGGCAATGAATATAGTCCTGCTATTAAGGGTCAAAGGTGAAAGGACAGGGGTCACTTTCAGTACTGGTGCACTTAAAGGCTGGTGCAAAAGACAGTAAAGGCAACTTGTTATTGCCTTGCATACATATTCGGTTAGAAAAAACATGGACATGCCAGAAGAGTTTCAGATCTCATATCTTATTTAACCACATTCCCAGAGCCAAGAAATCAGATATCAGGTGTATTCTAAACGTCTTTGGCCCAGTCTGTTCTCAGAACCATTGTTTTGCTCGTTTATTGGCTTTGCTTTGTCTACAGTTATTTTTGTCTCCAATATTATTGTCTGTGTTTCTTGAGAATATGCAAGATATTATATAAACACTTGGGGGAAGGCAGACTGGCCAGCAACTTTTCCTTTTCCAACTACAATTGCGAACACACATGATCTGAAAGGAACGTCTTATGCCCCTTGGCTACCATGAATGGACGCTGTGTAAACAATATTTATTTGAACCTCGACACAGAGTCATTGCACTAACCAATGTTTGAAATCAAGCACAAACAGCAGCCAAAACTATCAAACCTAAAGTCCTTTTGCTTTTAAACGATCCGGTGTCAAATATTTAAATCCAAGTGGGTGTGCAAAGCTAGTCATAAGATTGCAACCTTAAAATTATCTTCCGAAAATAGGAAGAGGTAAATGGGAAGAACTAGAGGTTTCTTCTAAGTTATTTGAGCTTTGCAGGATCTGCAATGAGTTGTCATGCAAATTAGAGAGCTATTTTTGTTTTTAGTACCTTTATTGATTTCTTCCTTTTCTAAGCACTTCAAATGGGATGTGGCTTGAGTTGACAGTTATGGCCTAAACAGCTCATTTGGTTAAATCTGGCAGCTTGTGTATTTTGGCTAGATTCTGTATGCACTGTCAGTCAGTGAGTCTAATGCCTTATTGAATGATGCAGATATCTTAATATGATTTCTCAACCCTACAGGGAGGCATTCGATATGCTTTAGCGTGGGTTTGATTTGCTTGTTCAGTCAAGCACCAAGAAGACTTTTCTCCTTTCCTCAGTGATAAAAGTAGTTTGTTGCTGGTCAATGTAAAGTTTAAGAGTATTGCTGTAGATGTGTGTGGAGACAATGACAGATCGCATTAAAAAAGGTTGTCAGATATTTCTGCCAATCTTAACTGATGATTGGAGATTTTAACATGAAAGTCCTGGGCGATCACTGTAATGAGAGCAGGTATTCTGCTCTTCGTAGTCACTCTTGGCCAAAAGATTTTGATGAACTTAAAGGGCCATGGAAAGTGCCTAAACCTCCTAAGTAGCCATCCGTCTTCGCTTGCTGGCCTGAAAGCTGAGAGAATCAGGGATGCAGGAGAGAGCCCGTTGTCATGAAGCGGCCTTATAGATTCAAAAGTTCCATCTTCTAGCGACTTTGCAGGTATTAAGTCAGACATGGGTCTCCTTTTTCTACCCAGTGTTTTACACATGGTTAGGATCCTTAATTGTTTCATCCATTCTGAATCCCTTATTTTTTTCCTACCAGTTTTTCTCCTGGAGTTGTCTGGTTTGTCCTCATCTGGTAAGTAGGAAGCTTTCTGTAGTAATGGCATGTTCCTTTAATTGGAATGTTATATATGTAATTGGAATGTTTGGGTGCTGGGCAACAGTAACGGGTGGATCTTGTGTCATTCTTGATGTACCTTTACTGGAGCTGCACGCATTTCTTCTCCCTTTTGATTAAATACTTGTTCCAGCCTACACCTACTCTCTGTTTCCTGTTCCCACGTCTTATTGAAGACACTACAATTTTTGGCGACATGGATGGCGACATGAATGACTAAAAGACCTATTTTGGATGAAATTTTCGTTGGACCTACAGGAAAGGAGTCTTTGGGTAGCTGAAGCACGAAAGGTCATGAGTTACCCTGAGGGAGCACCTGAAGCAAGTGAGTGTTTGGACTTCGCCGGGATTGCTGGATTTTCAAATTAAATCGATTCGGCATAAGGTGTTTACCTTTGAAATCCTGGGCATCGTTGACATCCTCGAGCCACGCAGCACCGGGATTCTACTTCGGAACGCCTTCTGGAGCATCGGAACGTTGTTTGCTGTTTGGACAGTCGCAAGTTGTGCGGAGGAAGACGTCTTCACGCATAGAGGGTGACGTCATCGCGCAGTTTTGACGGCGGCGGCCATCTTTGAAGGTTGTTATATCGGATCTCCGTGGCAACGTCTTCACGCATAGCGTGTGACGTTATCGCGTACGTCTGACATCATCAGTTTTGACGGCGGCGGCCATCTTTGCAAGTGCTGTATCGGGTTTCCATAGTAACCCTTCACGAAGATCGTGTTTCGCGGGATAGAGCCCATTTCGAGTGTTTTTGGACCATTTCTTCATGGTTTTGGCAAGAGCGCAAGGCATCTCTCACTGTGGTACATTTGAGAAATACAATTTTCGGTTACATTGATATTCAGGAGAACAGTCTCAATTTAAGGTACTTTTAATACAGCAGTTGGATGTGGGGAACATTACTGGAAGAAAAGGAAGATTTCTCTTGTTTTTCTTGTAGTGGGTTTTATTTACTGTTTCTTTGTGAAGTACTTTGCGCTGATGCGCACAACCTTCAAGCAGGAAAGTGCTCACCGCTGGTGCGCACAGCATTCAAGTTACAATTTTCTCTGGTTGTGCTGATTTGCTAGTATGCTGAAAGTTAATGTCCAAGGAAATGTGCTTTTTATTATATCTTTATTAACTTGGCAGTATTAACAGAGTAACAGGGGGGTACCAATTGCTCAATTTTGTGGTTGTATTTTCATTTTCTTTAATTGTACAAGAGACATGCTAGCAAAAGAAATTTCACGAAGCTCATGAGGTGTTACATGGAAAGGGAGGGGGTATACATGCAGCAGAGGTTTCATGAGGTTTAGGAAGTTCTTGAGGTATTAGTTTATTTACTGACGTTTCATTCACGAAGTGTTTATATTTGCTGGTTTTATTCACTAACTTATCGTTCACGTAGTGGTTAGTTGAGTGTTTGATTTGAGTATGTCTTTGGAAGCCCGGAATTCAGGTACTGGGGACGAGGGTTCGTCAGGTGTACGTTTGACTTCAAATTTACAAATAAATTCCCCCAAAGAATTTCTAGCTATTCCTGGAGAACCGTCGATTGCTTGGTTGGATTGGAAAGCGTATTTTTTTAACTATATCGCGAATTTAGAGTACGTAAATGGTACGTTCTCGCCGGAAAGGAAGAAGAGGATGTTGTTATATTCGCTTGGTCCGGAGGGTTTGCGTATTTTTCAAGATATGCACTCACATAAAAGAGTGGAAGGTAATTCTGATGTTTTTGAATGTGCTTTGATGGATTTGGATGATCATTTCTCTCCCTCAGTATCGATTGCTGTGACTAGGCATGCATTTTTCCACAGGAAGCAAGGGAAAAATGAGACGGTAGAAGAATTTGTTTCGGCCTTGAAAAAGTTGGCAAGGAAGTGTGAGTTTGCTCAGTTACATGATGACCTTATACGTGACCAGGTAGTGATGTATACTAAGAATAAGGTATTACAGGATAAATTGTGGGTAAAGGGAGACAAGTGTCTTAAAGAAATAGTGGCTTTGGTTAAAAAGGCGGAACTGTCTGACCGATGTGCAAAAGTCACTTTGTCGCAGGATAACAAGGTGGAGAAGGAATTAGTGGCCAAGGTAGTTGAGAAGAAAGCAAGGTATAAAGATAAGGTGGAGGGAGGAAATGGTGATTTTCGTGATAGGAAGGAGTGGGAGGGTAGTGAAAGGAAGAAATTTAGTGAGGGTGGTGAAAGAAAGAAATTTAGTGATGTGGTGTGTTATAGGTGTGGGAGTTATTCACATGCCGCTACTTTTGAGAGGTGCCCTGCCAAGCATGCAAAGTGTATAGAGTGCGGATTGGTGGGTCATTTCTCAAGGGTTTGCAACCGGAAAAATAAGAAGTTTTCTAAGAAAAAAGTTACTTATGTTCAGTATGAAGATGATTCATCTGTTTCTGAGTCTGATGATAGTGATGTTCAAGTTAATTGTGTTTGGAACATTGAGGTTCGATTTTTAATGATCAAATGTTGGTGACGTATTTGTTGATGATTTGGTGTTTTTTATTCTCTCTTGCATTTTGCATTTTGGAAAGGGGGGATGGTTGGGGGTGAGTTCACATGTTCTGCTCTCACATATTCTGTTCGGTTCACTTTGGATGATGCGGAATTTACTAAATTAATTTTAGTGTGCAAATTGTTGGGTTCAGAGTGTTATGAATTCTTTATAGTTTATTAATGATTTTTATGTTGTTTTTTTGTTTTTGTTTTTTATGTTCTTTTTGTTTTTTGTTAAGAAGGAGGATGTGTAGTAATGGCATGTTCCTTTAATTGGAATGTTATATATGTAATTGGAATGTTTGGGTGCTGGGCAACAGTAACGGGTGGATCTTGTGTCATTCTTGATGTACCTTTACTGGAGCTGCACGCATTTCTTCTCCCGTTTGATTAAATACTTGTTCCAGCCTACACCTACTCTTTGTTTCCTGTTCCCACGTCTTATTGAAGACACTACACTTTCCTTTGCTTTAGGGACGTATGGCCGGATTGTCCTACTGAATGTCGAGGACATGAATATCATGGTGCAAGAATATTGGGAACGAAGTATCAAAGGCCAGAGTACTGAAAGATAAATGCATATAGAGAAAGTATACTTTACTACTCCTAACTAAGCATCTACGTATTCCTAACTCAACATCTACGTACTTGAATATATATTTATCGTCAATGTACATATATGTGGGGTTGGGTATCTAAAATCTATACTTACCTGTCAATAGTTTACACTTAGGGCCTCGTTTATGAAAAGTGTTGCATCACTGTGTTAAAACCGCAATGCAACACTTTTCACTGCGCCCTCCTTTTGACACCATGGATGCGATGTTTTACTGTACGGCTCTCCATGTCGCAAGGATTTATAGATGCGTCAGGAATACTTATTTACTCCGCCGCTGCGTCACGAAAAGTGATGCAACGGCAGCACAAAAGTGTTGCAAGGGGCTCATAATTAAGCCCCTCAGTATTTTGTCCTCATTATTCTTAAACTTTGATATTCCATCTTTTTTTAAAAGCTGATTTATTGAAGATAAACTATGTACAATATAATAAGACATTCAAACCAAGTTATTCCATCTTCAATATTCAGGGCGCACACAGTGTGAATAAAGCATTACAGTTGCAACTATTGCCATGCCGACTACCGAAGTACTTTTCTCTTTTGAAGCCTGGGAGTCACTTGATGGTTCTGACATGGGATCTGCCATTGGTTTGACAGTGCTCCTGAAGTTCGCCTTCCAAGCTGTGAAGAATGTTACTGTCTTCTTTCTGTTTTGGTTCGGCTTTTGGTGGCCCTCACATCTGATAGGTTGGTAGGAGAATCAAAGGCACTTTCATACAGTGACTCCTGTATAAAAGTGCCTTTGATTCTCCTACCAACGTAGCAGATGTGACTCCTGGGATTGCATAGTGCTAACTTTTAAATCTCCTGATTTAGTACAATGGATCTTATGGAAAGGGGGAAGTGGGTCCCTAAACGCAACTAAAATTAACATTCTCCCCTTAGGCTACTTTTATAAGCCTGTAAACGCAATGGGGAGGGATAACATAGATTGGGCACACGGAAAAGGTACTGGTGATCTCTCTAGCATCATGTTGGAAAATCGTTACGCACCACTGACCTCTCTAGAGGAAATAGATTGACTGGACGTCCTTGCACATGTTTCCCCCCAGAGCTGTCCAGTACAGGACAGGACCAATGAAATAGAAAACTGCTGTTCCTCAATAGAGGGAGTTATTAGTAACAGCCCCTGTCCCGAGCCCATTTTAGCAACAGACACGACCTCCGGGAACATTTATAATCTGTACTCGCAAGAATGTACAAGTGGCCAGTACTCGATAGACATACATAGAGTAAATAACACTAATAGTGCAGATGAGCTACTCCATCCACAAACTGTAGCCCATAGCAGGATGTTACTGTCCAATTTACATAGTCCCCCACACACTGATAATCAAATTCAAAATCAGGGAACAGCTGCCATAAATAGTATTACGGCACTTTTTTGGAATATTGCAGGACTTCGGTCCAAACTACATATAGCTATGGCTAAATTTTGTGAGCAAATTTGACATACTCTGCCTGCAGGAATCATGGTCCTTGGAAGAAAATCATATCAAAGGTTATAAGACTTTTAACACACCAGCTCTACCATCGGCGAGTGGGAGACCAAAGGGTGGCCTGTCTATATATGTGTCAAATGTATTAAAGATAACTAAAGTATGGTTGGCCTTCTCAAGACCCAACTATCAAGTATTGGTTATGAAAATGGATAATCGAGAAACACTCATCTTGGTACATTTTTATAATAATGCACAAAGGGAATGTATAATTGATATGCTAAAACAGCTCAGAAATGCAATGGTGAATACTGAGAATGACAACAGGGACAATGTATTATTGGTTTGGGGGGGCGACTTTAACACTGCTTTGTGTCCACACAGTGATGATGTATTATGTGGCCTAATAGCCGAAAGAGAATGCAACCTCCCTCATTTTACTAATAGCTTACAGAGTGAAGCCTTAATAGAGATTTTATTCTTTTTAGATGTGAGATTCCCAAATGTGCTGACCTCGCCATCTACTCAGTTCATGCAGCCGTTCCATGGAAGAGGGTCAAATAAAATCATGGACTTTATAATAACTCCTAATAGGTCTGCCTCTAGGGTTCAAAACTTTAAAACTCATAAAAATGTTTTAAGTGATTACTTCCCACAAAGTTTGGAGATATCAGTTGTGTCGAAAATACGGACAGCACATTCCGAAGGGATCCATCAATTACAAGGTTTAGTTATCAATATATTAAATGGATATTCATTAAAATGAGCCCAGGTAGAACCACATGTAGTCACGAAAGTAGTAGTGGAAAATAGTATGGAAGATATCTTGAAATGTCTTGATGAGACCACACCACACAAAGACATATTAGGGTCCTATATTTGCTTAACAGATGTTATAAGGAACACACTGAAAAGGAAAGCAAAAAATGGAAAAGGAAAGAAAGCCGCTTGATTTGATAACAACTGCACAAAAGCATATAACATCTTAAAGCACGCCCTACATAAAAAGGAATGGGATAGAAAAGAAATAACGCGATGCCGGCATCCATATAATTCAGCTTTAAAAATCAGAAAGAGAGAACTAAAAACGAATGCCTGGGCCGACTTACACAAGGCAAGCATAGAGGGGGACAGTATTGCATTTTGGCGAGTGGTCAACTCTCCTTTTCTGAAACCTGAGACAACTCCAAAACTAGAAATCGCAATTGATGAAGGACAATGGGTAGACCACTTCTCCAAAATGTACTCCAAGAAAACCGAGGCTAGTAATCAGATCGCTTGCCCCATACTTCCTAGCCCCACAAATGAGCCTTTCCCAATTAATCTAGAGTTTACTTTAGACGAAGTTCAACTCGCCCTGAAAGCTAGTAAGGGCAGAAAGGCACCAGGACCAGATGGGGTACCCATACACATATTCAAGCAAAACACAGAGCTATGGAACCCCATAATAAAACAAGTCCTTGCAGCAGCTTGTAGGGCAGGACTCATAGGAACCTGGTCAGAGTCATTAATGGTCCCAATCTTTAAGAAAGGCGATAGACAAAACCCTACATGTTATCGGCCAATTTCCCCACTAGATTCGTTGGGGAAGGTGTTAGGTCGTATTATTTTAAACCGCCTCGAGGATTGGGCTGAAGATAATAATGTATTAACGGATCTACAATTCGGATTTAGGGAAGGCTTAGGAATGGTAGAACAGGCCCTCAACCTAACTATTCTGATGGAAAAATACACTAAAGCAAAAAAAGGGAAACTGTACCTAGCTTTTATGGATCTTTCCACCGCTTTTGATTCTGTATGCCACAATAAACTGTGGAAAATTCTCGAAGCGATGGGAGTTGAACTACCCCTAATCCAACTTGTAAGAGAATTATATTCTGATGCCAGAGCCAGAGTACGGTACGGGCCAAATGGGGAATATACAGCTCCATTTGTAGTAGAGATGGGGGTTAGACAGGGTTGTGTCCTGGCACCCATTCTCTTCGCCCTGTACACCAAGGGTCTTGAACAGGTGATGCTTGAGGGGTGGCAGGACCTACCTCAAGTACAAACTCGACCCATACCCACCCTACTCTACGCTAATGATGCGGTGATAATAGCTCAAACACCAATAGAGTTACAGCAGGCCCTGACCAGATATAATGACCACATGGAAAGTCTTGACCTAAAGATTAATGCTAGTAAAACCTATGTAATGAGCTGTGGAAAGGCAAGCAGGAAAGAAAGATCTATCTATATCGGAAACAATAAACTTGGAAACACAAAAACATATCCATATTTAGGTATCCTTGTGGAGAATAAGGGCACTTGGCAACAGGTGATAAGGGCAAATAAATTGATATTTATGAAAACAACAACTGCCCACGTAAATTTGTCTCAGAAATTAGGTAAAAGGCCACCATTGGAATTGGTTAAAATCTACCAAGCTAAATTTGTCAGTGCAGTATTATATGGTGCCGGGATTTGGGGACACCGTAGCATAGTACACATACAGAAAGTGGAAAACGCTTTTATTCGATATATATTGACTGTCCCTCGTTCAAACTCAACCTTCATCTGTCACACAGAGCTGGGGCTACAATATATCACGGATAAAATAAGGGTCCAGCCAGTGTTATTATGGCATCGAATCTGGACCTCAACAAAAACAACTTTTAATCAAATGGTCATAGAAGATTCTCTTAAACTGGACCAAGCCCTAGCTATTAGATGGCTGAGGTACATTAAAGATTTTATGGAGGACCTAGGACAGCCTGAATTTTTCTACAATCCGGTAAAGATGATTAATATCTCTAGGAAAGATTTTAAGAAACAATGTATGTCACATTTGGAAGAACTCAGATACGGCAGTGAAGCCCATAAACCAACTGTTCGGCTACATCAGATGATCCTCTCTTCCACTAAAATGCAATCCTATTTGACCTATTATGGAACCGGGTACGACAGATTCGTACTCATATGTTTTAGACTAGATTCTTTTTATCGTCTAGTGTCGTTCCCTACAACAAATGATTGTTCGAAAAACCTAGGTGTTTGCCCTTGTGACGGTGTTGCGTCCCAATCGACAATCCACTCTGTTTTATTTTGTAAATATTATAGGGAACATAGAAAAAGGTGGATACTTCAAATTTAAAAAAATTGGGGTTTGAGGGAATGTCGCACTGCCTATCTTGCATTGCAACTATTGGAGAATGAATGTTATAGTAGAAACATTGCACTATTTTTACAAGCAGTAATCAAGCTCAGGAAACAACTGTACATTTTAACGTACGTTTTTATTTGGATAAATGGTTTTAAATTAGCTGTATCATGAATCGACAAATGTTTGTATTTGGTAAATCTGAACAAGGAAGCACTAATAAATTATGGTTCTGGTCCTTTCTTAAAAATGAATCTAAATAGAATGTTCAGAATGTATAAATTTGTACTTGTGTATTATGCTTTTATGGTTTTTTATTGTAAATGAAAATCGAATAAAGCGAATTTGAATTTGGAATACAGTGACTCCTATTTAATTTTTTCTCCAGTCGAGCAAGTGCTGCGTCCTTCTGACTTGAGAGCCCCAGTCTCATCTGGAGCAGGTAATTTATTTTCATACCAAACCAAATTTGTCAGAGGAAGTGGTGCTCTACTCGAGGCATGTAGTCTGGGCTCTGTCTGATCCCTTTATGGCAGTGGTGTTCAAACTTTTTAATGCTGTGCACCTCCAGTAAAGAAATAAAATTATTCGGGCCCCCCTCAGGTTTTTCACAATTCTTCTATTGAATTGGCAATGTTTAAATGTGTCTCGACTTATTTAAACATGAGACATATTTAAACATTGCAGTTAAATTCTGTTACCATTTTTTCAAGCTAGGATATGAATGACAAAAGAAGGTAGCGATGGCCCATTACAGAGTGGTTTTTACTGCCGCTCATTTTTCCGCACTGCTGAAAACAAAGCACTGCTATCGGCATAATGCTTCTTTTGGCCGAGCATGGCGCCCCTGGATCACTTGACACCCCTCCCCCCCTAGGGGGACCCACCCCAAGTTTGAAGACCCCTGTTGTAGGGCTTCAGAGTCTCATTTTGTTTTTCATAGAACAGCCACAAAAGTTAAATTTCCTCTCCCATGACATTGAGGGGTGGGCCCAGTTCCAGAATGAGTTGTGTGATATCCATACTTATCTTCTGGCTAGTGTTTGGGTTCTCTCTACCAGAGGAATGGCAGCATCCTTGGCTGAGGGCATTTTTTAGGCCTGCTACTGGGCCATCCCTGCATACATGTATGCAATGTTCTAAGTTGAAACTGGGGAAGATCACTCATTTATGTTTGGTGTCATTCTGTTGAGTTTTGACCACTGATGTTTTGTATTTCACAATATATTCATTGGTTGCTGTACCACTCACTTCCCTATGTGTGAAGTCAAACTTCTGACACCAATACGCATCCACAGCATCCGCAATGCCACACCACACGACAGTTGTGTGCTGGATGACTGATGGTGTAGGAGCTTTTATGTGTCTTTTATGTGTCTTTGTTGATATTAGACAAAAAGGCAGGATTGTGGGATGTTCAACACAATCTGAATGCTGGCAAGAAAGAGGGCCATTGAAAAACAAAGTAAAATACATATGGCTTGGTATTACTTAAAAAATTATGACAGCTTGCAGGTTATACTAATTTGGTAAGATATATAACGAAGAAAGATAGCTCTTGGAGCAATGGGCCATTATTTTAATGCACGAGGTGCACTTGTTAGAGATTTGCAAAGCAGCTGTTTGGTCATTACTGTGTACATGTTCTAAGTAATATTATCTAGACCCCGCTAACTGTCCCAAGAATTTATAAGATATGGCGTTTATTTTGTATTTATGTGCGATCTCCATCCAAATGTTGAGTATCAATGGTCAATATTTCAAAGAAAAAGAACTGCAGAGGCAATAACTTCACTTATAAGAAAAATGTACATTCCCTATAGGCCTCACAATTTCCCTTTCTGATTCGGTGGATCTTCTGAGTCGCTCTGTAGCTGGTAATACTCGGTAAGTGGGAAAATGTGTGTCCATTAATGGGTCCTTTAGCATTAGGGGACACCAGTGAAAGCCACAGTACAAGTAGACAAGTATAAATCTTTATTACTTAATTACTTGAAATCATTGCAATCACAACTTCACATCGCAATCATAATAACTAGATTAATAATGAAAAATTAATTTACAATCAAAACAGCTTCCCAGCACATAATATAAAAAACTGTCCATTATATACAATTTTAAAACTTAGCAATAAAATAGAATCCATTCAAATAACATCAATAATTACATAATAATATTGCACATTTTATATTTTAAAGGTGATGTTGTGCACAGCATACTATTTCCTTATACATAGTAGTGAAATATTCTAACAAATAAATGTTAATTTCAGCCGGAAAACTTTACACATGTTGTAATTCTAAAATGAAAAAATACCTGAAACAAAAAATGTTTCTAATGTACATTTCATGCACAAATTACATTACAATTTAGCATTTCAAGGTGCTAATGTGCATTCATTGCCGCAACCATCAGTAATTTACCTAATGCTCCCCAGCACTGTAACAGTGACAATAACAAGCACTGGCAAAGCCAATAGGTCTTGCCTATGCAAGAGCTAGTGCCTTTGCCAATGTGTTTTAGCCACTGTATACCACCAGTGTGACTGCTGTTCAGCATAGCTAAAAGTTAGTGCCATAGAGGAGAGTGACATGGAGTGGAGTGTTGTAGAGAATAGTACCGTAGAGTGGAGTGTCGTGGAGTGTCATACAGTGGTCTAGAGTGTTGTGAAGTGGTGTACAGTGCTGTAGAGTGCTGTATAGTGGAATAGAGTGGAGTAGAGTGTCTTGGAGTGGTGTAGAGTGTCGTGGAGTAGTGTAGCGTGGAGTGTCATTGAGTGGTTTAGAGTGGAGTGGCATAGAGTGTCGTGTACTGCCATGGAGGGAGTAGATTGAAGTGGAGTAGAGTGTTGTTCAGTGGAGTGGCATAGAGTGGAGTAGAGTGGCATAGAGTGGAACCGAGTGGAGTAGAGTGGAGTGGTATAGAGTGTTGTGGAGTGGCATAGAAAGAAGAAGTGTGGCATAGAGTGGAGTGGCTTAGAGTGGAGTAAAGTGGCACGGAGGTGTGGTATATAAATAAATAATACCGGATCTAGGTTTTACTGGACATAGCAATAACAGATAGCTCAATAAATAAGAGTCAAGATTCGAGGTAGTAGGAGTTTGCAGGTTTAATACAGCATAAAGGACAGGAACAGGACAACCTGCACAGGAATAGGATAGCAGGGCCCTGCAGGGGGGACAGGGAATGAGCGCGCTAACATTTAATAACAGTACACAAGCATATATACTAAAACAGTTGCATTACGGTGAATACAGTAGGCGGAGCAGTGGGTGTGGTCAATAGCAGTCGCGAAAGATAAGGGTAAAAGTAGGTGTAACAGGAGGCGTATACATAGACATGTGATGTAAATGTAACAGAATATGTCATAAATGGGGCGGAAACATGGAGGGGGCTACCTAAGGAGCCGGGACCTCTAACCTAATGGTGCGCGTAAACTAGCAATGACGTGTTACTGGGAGAAGCTGGGGGCTATGAACTCTGTGCTAGGAGCAGAGACTGAAGTCTGGAGAGTCAGGGCAACATGTACCTACCACTATCTAGTATCTGATGTTTAGAGAACATGTTGATAGAATCCAGAAGTTATCGGGGTAAAGGCTAACAGACTCTAAGACTGGTGCATGCATTATTCTACATGTAGTGCGTGATGAAGAATATTAAATGACCATAAATACAGTATTTCTCTTGCATGGAGACGTAAAGGCTAGACGATGACGGAAACTATTGATGCGATTCAGTAGCTTAGGAATGCAGAGAAGGAGGGCTGGACTGATAACTAGAATCATAACATACTCTTGGCAGACTCGTAGGCAGAGCCAGGCTGAACCGGGCACTGTGAGGCAGGAAGTAAGTGAAGGGTCAGGAATACAGGTGGGGGCTGTATCGCTCCTCAGCGAGGATTCAGGAGACAGGAGCTGAATCTGGTGTCCAGGCCCTTTTGAGGCCTAGAAACGGGGACTTTACAATGAAATAACGTGCACACTGAGAAACGTGGCAACGTAGCTTTACATAGGCCTGATATTCGTAGTATTCACGAGAACTGGAAACAGGCATACTAGAGATGGACACAACTTGTAATTGCGTCTTTAATCGAACATGGGGAATACATATGCATATTAATCATGCACACATAACATAAGATGGAGGACACGTAGGGACACAGAACATGGCAAAATTTACTTTTCCACATTCCCTCCTTGTCACTACGTTTCCATCAGGAAACATCAATATTCATGATACCATCTATCATTTCATACAGTATCATTTGTTCGTCTCGAATTTTCTTGGAACGGGATCTAGAATGAGGCTTGGGACTAGGAATACAAGAGGTAGCACAAATGCCACAAATCGCAGGGCCACATTGTATACAGAGGCAGCAACTGAATATGATCGCTACTGCAATACCTAGAAAGGACAATACTTTCCATCCCCAGGCGGAAATTATATTCCAGAACCAACCGGACCATGTCCAGGTGCCTGGATCTTGGTGTAACTGATGGGCAATTTTATGGAGTCTGGTTATAGCTGAATAAACAGACGGCGCGTTATTAGGAATGAAAATGCAGCAACTAGATCCGATGACTCTACATGCCCCGCCCCTATCGGCCAGTATGACGTCAAGGACGAGACGATTCTGGAGCACGACAAATCTCATAGCAGATTGTTCTTCGGTTAAGTTACCTAGGGCAGAGGCAGTCTCATTCACTACTGCTTCGAGGGTTCTGGTTAACCTACGGATTAGCTTACTATTCTGGACAGGTCCTATAAAGAAGAAGAAACCTTTATTGAAATCTGTATACTGTTCTAGAGCAGTTTCAGTATAATCGACAATGGGGGACTCGATCTCCCTTCTATGTCTAAAGTGTACTAGATGTGTGTTTCTATGATAATCAGATGGGGCTAGGAAAACTGGTGGCAGTAGGAAAGCAATGTAACAGGTTCCCTCCCAATCGAGGGGCAGACGAACATATGCGGTCTGACCACAAACAAAATAAGAATGACGTGAAGCTTTGAAAATATATTTCCCACTGTCACTATACTTGACAATAGTAGTACAATCACTATGGCCTACATGTACGGAACCATTCTTTCTGACACATAATTCGCCTTTAACTGGTAGTACTGAAATAGCAGGTAAATCTGGAGTAGTATCAGACTGAACATTCAGGACCATGAAGTTCGAAGAATAATTACCTAAATTATAAACTTCATTCTCTAGATCTAACCCTGTTCTATGGGGAAGACCTTGCTTGTCGGGAAAACATGTACTGTTAAGAAAAGACATATCTGTTGAGGATGACGTTAACGTGGACCATGCTCCACACGAACCATTATGTGAAAATGGATAAGGAAAGAGTGGCAGAACTCCCTTCCGTGTCTGGAAAGGGGGGAGTCGACCACACACCCAACAATTAGTGGCATTGCTGGTCTGGTGTGAATAATGTAACATACGGATAAAGGAATTATTACGCATAGCGAGACGATAAGAAAGTTCATGAGGAGGCAGATCACTAAACGTGTGCTCTACTGTAACATTAGGAGACTTATTTACATGAGGAACTGGAAAATACAAATAAAATGCATAACTGGTGCAGGTAAACATAAGGCTGAGAAACAATATGAAACTTAGAAAAACAATACATCGGATTGAGTTTTGACTAACTCTCTCACTATGGGGGTCTATTTTATACATGTCAGAAACCGGTCTAACCGTTTCACCTAGGGGAGGACTTAGACAATCAAACTGGCTGACTTATTTTACTAGACCTTAGTTTTTGCTTATACTCCTGTTGCGGAGTTTTCTCTAACAGGAAGGGTTCAGTATCATTGTCTTTTGCGGGACAGTCCTTAAGAATAGTACTTTGGCAGTCTTTAAGATCCTCGGAAATGTTCTTAGAAACAGGCTTTAGTCCGTAAAATTGTTTCACATGTGACACGTGGACCCAGCCCTTCCTGCCTTCCAGCTTGACGGCAGTACGGGTGGCCAGGAGGACCTGTCGGGGTTCCTTCCAGCGAGGCTCCAGCGGACTTGAACGATCAAAGTTCCGGACAAGAACCATGCATCCGGGAACGATTTCATGCGGTGCCACCTCGGTATTGTCTGGAAATGCGGCAGCAACCTGTGAACGACAAGAGTTGAGGGCAGACATCAAGGAAGCTAGGTAATCTGTCAGCATATTACTTGAAACATCGGTAATACTTCGGGGTCTAGGTGTACCCCACATGTTAGGGGGGCGGCCGAATACGACCTCGTACGGGGACAGACCTGATCTGGAATGTGCGACCATGCGCATATAAAATAAAGCGACTGGCAGAGCTACTAGCCAGTCTACACCTTTCTCTTTACATACTTTTGCAATTCGAATTTTCAGGGTCTGATTATGTCTCTCTACGAGACCAGCTGCTTCTGGATGGCGTACACAATGGAACTTCCACTGGTACCCTAACAACAGGGAAACGTGTTTCATCAACTCAGATGAGAATGGCTGGCCGTTATCAGAATATACGACTCTAGGGAGTCCATAACGGGGGAAGAACTCACGAACCAACTGTTTAGCAGTAGTCGTGGCTGTGTAATCTGGGACTGGATATGCCTCTGTCCACCTGGACAAAGCGCATACGACTACAAGGACATACTTGAAACCTCGACATCGCTCCATCTGAATGTAATCCATCTGGAGGACTTCAAAAGGGTGGTCAGGGGGCTGGAATCCACCTTGTTCCACCGGGACACTTTTACCTGGATTAAACTGGCAACATATCATACAGGTACGGACTTTCTGCTTGGCTGCAGCTCGTAAATGCTTGTTGAACCAAATGTTCTGGATACTGTCTAACATAGCTTTTTCTCCTAAATGTGCTGGACTATGTACGGTATTGATAATGACTTGAACCATAGAGTCGGGGAGAAACCATGTGGCTCTACCCTTCGTTACCCATCCCTGATCTGTCTGGACCCCTCCTTGTTCGGACCATTTCTTGATTTCATCAGGAGTAGCATGTAACTGGATATCTATGACATCTTGAGTAGGGTCCTTAACTGTCATACAGGTAGTCTGATCTGGAGTATGTGTCTGTGTCGGATTAACTGAAATGTCTGGAGTCTGTGCTGTAAGCTTGGCTGTGCGATCTGCCAGATCATTACCTTGGGAGATAATGTCTGTAACTTTCGTATGTGCTTTGCACTTCATGATAGCAATAGATGTCGGTAAATGTATGGCATCTAACAGAGCTTGAATAAGGAGACCATGCTGAATCTTGGTTCCATGAGAAGTCATGAAACCTCTCTCCTGCCAGAGCACTCCGAAGTCGTGTACAACTCCAAATGCGTAGCGTGAATCTGTGTAGACATTAACTTTCAAGTCCTTGGCGTGTATGCAGGCTTGAGTCAGAGCAACTAGCTCTGCTGCTTGAGCAGACAGGATGTCAATACGGTGTGTTTCAATAACTTCAGTGTCAGTAGTCACTGCATACGCGGCTACTAGCTCTCCTGTACTTGTTCTCATACATGAACCATCCACATAAAGTGTCAGGTCGGGATCTGGTAATGGAATATCTGTCAGATCTTGTCTTGGCTTAGTCATAATGTTAACTACTTCCACACAGTCGTGTGTGGCAGGATTTGAAGTAACTGACGGTAACAGTGTAGCAGGATTTAAAACGTTGCAGCGTCTGATTTCTATGTGTGGCTGGAACAATGTCAATTCATAACCTGTTAAACGTGCAATTGTCAAGTGCTGAGTTTGTGTTCGGTTTAAAAGAACTTCCACGGAGTGTGGAACTTGTACTGTCAAGGAATGTCCTAATACTATGGAATCACTTTGTCTGATAGCTAGTGCTGTGGCTGCAACTGACTTGAGGCACGCAGGCAGAGCCTGGGCTACAGGATCTAATGTGCTCGAAAAATAAGCACAAGGCTTGTATTGTCCTGCTTGATCTTGTGTGAGAACAGATAATGCTGTACCTTCGCGTTCTGTGACGAAAAGTGTAAAAGGCTTACTGTAGTTCGGTGTAGCTAGAACTGGAGCTTGGCATAAAGCTTTCTTTAACTCATTAAAACTAAGTGTATGTTCAGGTGTCCAAGGGAGGACAGTCGATACGGCTGCCTCCTGTGTCGTTAACTGTATCAGTGGTTTAGCTAGAAATGCATACTGAGGAATCCATTGTCTACAATAAGAAGTAAGGCCGATAAAAGCACGTACCTCCTTCTGTGTCTTGGGCTGAGGAAGACTCGCTATTAACTGGATACGATCTGGTGTCAACTGCCTACCCCACTTGGACAGTAAGTGGCCTAAGTAGATCACTTGCTGTACACAGAATTGAAGCTTCGAAGGGGACACCTTGTGCCCCATCTCGGCCAGGAAATACAAGACTGTAAGTGATGCTCGCTCGCAAGCACGTTCAGAACGGGCTGTGATCAGTAGATCATCGACATACTGGAGCAGGGCAGTGTCAGTTGGCATGTGAATGTTGTCTAGTTGTCTCTTAAGTGCTTGACTGTAAATACTAGGACTTTCTGTGAAACCTTGAGGAGCTCGTGTGAACATATAGCTCCTTCCATTTAAACAAAATCCGAAAAGAAACTGGCTATCTGGATGAATGGGTACACTAAAAAACGCGTTCTTGAGGTCTATGACTGTAAAAAATGATGCTTCTGAATCAATGGCTGTCAATAGGGAAGAAATATCTGGGACAACTGGGTACTGGGGAACAATACATTTATTGAGTTCTCGAAGGTCAATCACTAATCGATATACTGGAGGTGCATTTGGATCTGTACGTTTCATTACAGGAATGATCGGAGAATTACATACATTGGAGTCAGTTTCTACAACTACTCCTTGAGCCATGAGCTCGTCAATAATTTTGGATAAGGCTGCTACAGCCTCAGGTGGCAGTCTGTACTGTCTGATTCGTGGCAGGACTACACCTGGCTTGAGAGTCACACGATGGGGTGTGATTTGCATAAAGCCAACATCAGTTGGACCTTGCGCCCATAGATGCTGCGGAACATTAGACAATCTCGGATCAAAATCTCGTAATACATAGTGACCCTTGAAGTCACGTAGGAACAATCGTATTCCCTCGGGGGAACAGCATATAACTGCACCTAACTCTTTCAATGTCTTAATGCCTAACAAATTTTCTGGACAGGACTTCGTAAGTAACAGGTCAGTAGTGCGGGACAATGGACCTACTTCTAGAGTAACTGGCTTAGATATCTCGTTTACAATAGGCTTTCCTGAAAATCCAAGGGAAACATTTCTAGAGCCTGAGAGCGGAGCCCCTGGAACTTCGGCGTGACTGATGGTGGTCCTACTTGCCCCTGTATCAATCAGAAACTTTCTGTCTTTCCCTAGTACTTGACTATGAACATAGGGACCTTCTTGATCTACAGGTATCTCGATGAGAGGCAAGCCTACCTCCCTCTCTAGGCTGTTTCATGAATATGGTTGATACTCTGGATACTCGGACTGTGCATACTGGTACATCTGCTGTGTAACATGCTGTGTTGCAGCAATAGGCTGCGGTACTGTAACTGTCTGTTGTGCATTCTGTGGCTGAGGAATCTGTGCAACTTGTTCTTGTCTAGGCGGACGTGGTCTTTCTTTAGTCTTACCAGTAACTATATTATGTTTCAGAACTGCACACTCGTTTATAAAATGACCTGGCTGTTTACAATAATTGCAGTTTCCTTTAACGGGAGCTGCAGGATGACTGGCTTGATTCGGACCCCTCTTCTGACTGTCTTGAGGAACGGATTGTGCAACTAGCACTTTCATTTTCGTGTCTTTCATACGTTTTCTCTCGTGTTCTTGCTCTTCTCTGATTCTATTCTGGTGGTACTGGAGCATCTGCAACATCTGGGACGGAGTACTTGCTTGCCATGTACTTTCGACTTTCAAAACTCGATTCTTAACTTGTGGACTCGAATTCTCGACTAGTTTAGTAACAAAAAGATGAGGGTATGACTCGCTACTTGTCTTGAGGCCACTGTTTATAGTAAAACATTTCTCAAATCTAGAATAAAAATCACTAGTATCTTCATCTTGTTTCTGTTTACAGGCTGAGATGGCATCCCAGTCTTCCTTTCTAGTTGCTAATAATCTGGGCAAAACTTGTATTAACAGTTCAGGTAATTCTTTACATTTATCTCCAAGACCGGTACCTGGTACTCGTATCTTATCTTCAGCTTCTAGAACTGCCCAATCGATCTTTTTCTCTCCCACCTCCCAATCCTTTTCCTTGAGTTTCTCGTATACCCCTGCGGGCAACAGGACCTTTAGCATTTTAATAATATCTGGATACGTGTATTCTCCCATACGGAGCATGTCTTTTAATTCTCGGTGGAACCCTGCTGGATCTTTGTCATGACAGGGAATTAATTTCTTCATCTCTAAGAGTTCCATCTTTGTAATCGGGGTGTAAACAAACACTCGTTGCATTTCACCAGCTGTTGTCCTAACTGGGTGTACTTCTCGTAACGGATTCTGTCTGTCTATGTAAAAGGGTTTACTCTCTGGGGGTGAGACATGAACAAAATGTGGGTTCAAAAACGTTCTATATTTGTGACGCTGTTCTAGAATGACACTAATTAAATCGGTACCTAAACCTTTCCATTTATACTGGAGTAACTCGTTCAGGACATCGTGTAACGGACCTGGATCAGAATGTTGACCCTCATACAACGTAATGAGGTGCTGGATCATATACATACCCACCAGTCGCTGCTCGGCTGGGGGCAATTTCAGAAACATTTGTGCCACTATTTCGTCTGGAAAAGTGGTAGAATCAGTAATCCATCGGACTGCTGATCGGACTAGTTCTTGTTCATGCATAGTACTTAACTCACTATAACCGATTCGTGACTTCAGAATATGATCGGTAGCTTGAAATACTTGTTCTAGAGAACCTTGTTCTGATGCTGGATGATGAAAAACTGACTTGTGTTCTAGGCGTAAATGGCGGTCTGGAAATCTAGATTTTCCTACATACGCTATTCTGGCGGGATTCTCGTCCTCTACCTCTTCCGTAGGAGAGTCATTCTCTTTCTCGCTTACTTGTGCTTCTTTGCGTTTCTCGTGTAACCTTATTATTTCCTTACGAATTTTCTTGTACATACTCTCTATACTACTGATAGTTCTGTGCTTACCCTCGGCTATATTATCACTCCACCTTGTCAGGATTCTCATTTCGGCCGGATCTTTAGTCGGGTAATCTTGTTCTCTTATTAAACAATTAATCAGAAACTTTAATATCATGAGCTGGATTTCAGCTTTTCTTTGAGACATGGCTTCGCTAATACTCTGTGGATCATCCCCTGTACGGATGAAACGATATATTCTGTCTAGATCTTCTTTCATATCTGGTAGGGTGTCCAAAAACCCGAGCACCCGTCTTACACGTATGGAATATAGAACCGTACTATCATCACCTGCGACCGGATCATAGCGGCATTCAGTAAGGACTCGTCGGATATCTGCAACGGACTTATATTTGGGCGTACGCTGTAACGCACATTCATGTAACTCGGCCAACGTTCTACGTTGGTGTGGCGGCGGGGTACCAGGAGGACCTCCTCCTGCGGCCCCTAAACTGGAATCGTCGACTGATACTCTTCGTACTGGCGCGGCGGGAAATTGAAACGTAGGCTGGACCGGGGGTACCGTAACAGGTACTCCGGTGTCTGGAGGAGCAGGAATTGCCTGATTTACAGGGACTGGCGGAACAGGATTTGCATATTCCGGGACTGTGTCGTCCAAATAGGACGAGATGAAAATATCAGCTGCGGTCGGTTTGTGACGTAGCTTGGTCGGAACTAAGGGTGGCGGAAAATTACTGGATGCCTCCGGGGTCGCTTTTGGCAAGCCCTCGGCAAGAAGAGGATACATACCCTTAATAAGGGCATGCCTCTGTCTGTCTGACTGTTCGGTTTTGACTCGTTCACCTATCTCGATTAATTCTCTTTCTTGGGCTCGCTCTAAGGATTCTCTACTTAATTCAGACTTTCTGATTTCTTTTTCGGTTCTTTTAGGAGATTCTTTACGCCATAACTCGATGGCATCTTTCTGTGACTGTCTGGCTTTCTTTTTCCATAATGCTTCTTCTACTCGCATGATGCACTCGGCATCCCACGTACCTGATACGGGCCATCTATACTTTTCTTCTAACTGTTTGGTATACTCTACCCATAAATCTAGATACAATATGGCGCTTATGCCATGCTTCTGATACATAAAATGACCTGGACTGTCCCTAGGCGGGACAGGAACTGCTGCTTCTAGCAGACCTTTTCTGGTTTTTAACTGACGTAGTTTAGAAAATAACGGCATGACTGAACTGTAACCTAGACACAATACGTAATTACAGTACACAATGAACACGATGATTACTCCACATTCATACCACGACATTAAAATACATGAAGAACATTTAAAATAACAGTTCGAACAGGATACTACCTGGAATACGGAAAACAGAATACATGAATTTTCTCGAGAACAGAACTGACTAGAACAGAAACTAGATGCACTGCTAAAACAGTACGAAACTCACCGGTCTCATAAAGAGACACGTCAAGACCCGCATCCACCGAAGTGGACACTTCGTTTTGGGTCTGTGTACCACCAGAACCCACGGACCAGAGACAATTAGATTGACCCTGTCTAGATACTACCCCAGCAACGGTACTCACCGGGCAGCAAGAACGGAAGGCCTCGGACTGGACTGGACTGCTTCGACGCCGGACGGACGAACTTCGGACTTCTGTTACGGGTGGGCCTCCGGATACCTCGGACCTTGGACTCTCGGCTTGGGCTCTGGTCGGGACTCGCCGCGTTCCTCCACCGCCTCGTCTGGATGCTGGACCGCAACCTCCGTCTCCTCCGTGGGCCTGAGGGATACTTGAAGCAGAAATATCTGCACGTGCACGGTATGGTTCCGTCACGGCTGCAGAGGATCAGGGGGCACGCGTGGCTTCACCGGCGCGTGGGGAAAGGGCAAGTCCCTATTCGGGCGCCATTATGTGGTATATAAATAAATAATACCGGATCTAGGTTTTACTGGACATAGCAATAACAGATAGCTCAATAAATAAGAGTCAAGATTCGAGGTAGTAGGAGTTTGCAGGTTTAATACAGCATAAAGGACAGGAACAGGACAACCTGCACAGGAATAGGATAGCAGGGCCCTGCAGGGGGGACAGGGAATGAGCGCGCTAACATTTAATAACAGTACACAAGCATATATACTAAAACAGTTGCATTACGGTGAATACAGTAGGCGGAGCAGTGGGTGTGGTCAATAGCAGTCGCGAAAGATAAGGGTAAAAGTAGGTGTAACAGGAGGCGTATACATAGACATGTGATGTAAACGTAACAGAATATGTCATAAATGGGGCGGAAACATGGAGGGGGCTACCTAAGGAGCCGGGACCTCTAACCTAATGGTGCGCGTAAACTAGCAATGACGTGTTACTGGGAGAAGCTGGGGGCTATGAACTCTGTGCTAGGAGCAGAGACTGAAGTCTGGAGAGTCAGGGCAACATGTACCTACCACTATCTAGTATCTGATGTTTAGAGAACATGTTGATAGAATCCAGAAGTTATCGGGGTAAAGGCTAACAGACTCTAAGACTGGTGCATGCATTATTCTACATGTAGTGCGTGATGAAGAATATTAAATGACCATAAATACAGTATTTCTCTTGCATGGAGACGTAAAGGCTAGACGATGACGGAAACTATTGATGCGATTCAGTAGCTTAGGAATGCAGAGAAGGAGGGCTGGACTGATAACTAGAATCATAACATACTCTTGGCAGACTCGTAGGCAGAGCCAGGCTGAACCGGGCACTGTGAGGCAGGAAGTAAGTGAAGGGTCAGGAATACAGGTGGGGGCTGTATCGCTCCTCAGCGAGGATTCAGGAGACAGGAGCTGAATCTGGTGTCCAGGCCCTTTTGAGGCCTAGAAACGGGGACTTTACAATGAAATAACGTGCACACTGAGAAACGTGGCAACGTAGCTTTACATAGGCCTGATATTCGTAGTATTCACGAGAACTGGAAACAGGCATACTAGAGATGGACAAAACTTGTAATTGCGTCTTTAATCGAACATGGGGAATACATATGAATATTAATCATGCACACATAACATAAGATGGAGGACACGTAGGGACACAGAACATGGCAAAATTTACTTTTCCACAGAGGGGTATAGAGGGAGTAGTGTACAGTAGAGAGAAGTGAAATGGCTTAGAGTGTAGTAGTTTGTGGTAGTAGTTTGTCATTGTCATGCCACTTACCTGGCTCTTATCCGCAGAGATGCTGTTGGACCTCTTACCTCTCCTAGGGTGATGTCTGATCAGGGAATTGTAACCGTGAATCAACTGCTGCTCCAGAAGGGAAGGGGGTTGGGACAAAATAACAAACAGAGAGACTTGCATGCCTTCCAGCTCAGCCACTGTCTTCTTGAAGTCGTACATACATCTCTTCTCAGTCCTGGAGAGCATTGTTGTGATATGTGCATAATGTAGTGTGCGGTGAGAAGTACTGCAAATACAAATGGAGAGATTATTCAACAAATGAGTAGTTGTGAAATGTTCCCTCCTATCTTTGACATATATACTAATAGTCACTTGCACAATAATGATTCTATTGCTGCTTGGACTTTCAATACTCAAATGTTACCCTTGGCGATGCAGTTCTCGCGGCAGAAGCTATATCTTGTTTTCAGATCACACACTAAGGTACACCATGTTTGTTCAACACTAGGCACAAGGTGTGCAAGAGTGTGGCTTTAGATCCACAGACCACAGCTTATTACAGGATGGCACATAAGAGTCACTGGGCTCTAATACCAAGGCCTCGATATGCACGTTTAATAATACCCACAATGTCTCAACATTCAAGAGTTGTCCTGTTTTCTGATTTTCAGCATCATAAAAACAAGTCTTTGGTTGATACACTATCCTTTAGTGCACTAACTTTAAGGATGGTACATAGCCATGTTTTCTCCTTTGAGGTGCGGTGTTGCAGGGATAGTGTTCACTGCATCGCTGGATTTGCAGGGGAGAAGATGTCTGCAGCGTCGGAGATTAGAAGGAGAGCTGTGCAACATTGCAGAGATTGAGGTTGCTGTGTCGCTGGATTTGTAGCGAAGAAGATGTTTGCAGTGTTGGAGATTCACAGGAGAGCTGCAGTGTAGAAGAAACTTCGCTGGGTCATGGAGATGTTCAGGTGAGCGGGTTAGCTGAAGAGAATCCATCCTCTTCAACCAGTGGGAAAGCCAGGCACTGCCTCGTGGTTTGAGTGCGGTATAAATACTGTTCCCAAATCCTGATGAATCACCCCAAATATCTCCATAGTCATGTGCCTATAAGTCACCCAAAATATCCCCATAGTCATGTGCCTATGAGTCAGCCCAAATATCACCTTCGTCATGATGAGTCAGCCCAAATATCACCATAGTCATGATGACTCGGCCTGAAGGCCTTGGGAGATGTTACTATTTGTACCTTGGTGTTTCATGACTCGTGGCTTAGGGCGCAGGGGATAGTTACCATGCCAAGAATGTTTTCAGGCCTATGGGGCAATGAGTCCCATGAACAGCCAGGGAGGCATTGAGACAATTGCTCGATCCTGCAAGCCCCCCGCACACACGATACAGGAGGAGTGAGAACACAAGGAGGTCAGGGTCATGACAGTCGTAGAGTGGGGTTTCATAGAATAGAGTGGCATAGAGTGGCATTGAGTAGAGTACAGTGGAGTAGAGTAAAGTGGAATTGCGGTGAGTGTTTTGTAGTAGTGAGAGGTGTCGTGGAGTATCGTGGAGGGAGTGGAGGAGAGTGGTGGGGCATAGATGGACAGAGTAGCGTGTCATACAGTGGAGTGACATAGAGTGGAGTATGGTGTAGTAGAGTGGAGTACTGTGTCATAGAGTAGAGTGGAGTGGCATACCGTAGAGTGGAGTGCTGTGTAGGAAATAGAGTGTCACAGAATGGAGAAGAGTTGAGAGACAAAAAGAGGAGGGTGTGGGGTAGAGTGTCATGGAATGGAGTGATGTAGATGGAGTGATGTAGATGGAGTGGCATGCCGTAGAGTGGAGTGGAGTGGTGTGCCATAGAGTGCCTTAGAGTGGAGGGACATAGATCAGAATGGCGTTGAGTGGAATGGCATTTACAACAAGGGGTGGTGATGGACAGAGTCTCTGAATTAAGCAGAGTACTCTCACCCAGTCAAGAGATCAGGGCTAGATCCAACACCGTTTTTTAGCTCATTGCACCATCCCAGTTTCAGAACCTGGCTGTATGCAAATTAGTCTGTCCCTGGCCCAGTGCATCATGGGAACAGGGCAGACCAGACTACAAAAGCCAATTCTTACACTGGGAAGGAAACAAGCTTCCGGGGACCGGTTTCTGCCATTTCAGGCGTCTTCGGCCCGGCTTGCTTGAATCCTGATGGTGCAATGAGCAAGGGACTCACATCTGAGTATACCCTTCCACACTTAGGGTGGACAAAATTATTTACAACAAGGGGTGGTGATGGACAGAGTCTCTGAATTAAGCAGAGTACTCTCACCCAGTCAAGAGATCAGGGCTAGATCCAACACCGTTTTTTAGCTCATTGCACCATCCCAGTTTCAGAACCTGGCTGTATGCAAATTAGTCTGTCCCTGGCCCAGTGCATCATGGGAACAGGGCAGACCAGACTACAAAAGCCAGTGGAATGGCATGTCATTGAATAGAGTGGCGTGATGCGCTGTAGCGTGGCGTAGAGGGGAGTGTCATACAGTGGAGTGGGGTGTCATAGGGCCAGATGTAGGTAATTCATATTTACCGACTCTTAAATACCGAGTTTTACCGATTCGGTATTTAAGAGTCGGTAAATATGAAGGGGGGAAGATTCGGTATTTACCGATTCTGTAAATACCGAATCGGTATTGCCCATTGATTCCTATGGGCTTTGAAGCCCATAGGAATCAATGGGCAATACTGATTCTGTAATTACAGAATCGGTAAATACAGAATTTGGCAAGGGTGCAGGGGGTGTCACTTTGACACCCTCTGACACCCCAAAAATAGGCATGTGCACCATGTGGCACACAGACATGCCCTAAGGGCATGTCTGTCTGTCACATTGCTAGGTGTGCATGCACACATGTGCATGCACACCTGAATTCGGTATTTTAACACCCAATTGGATTGTGTGTTAAAATACCGAATTTGTAGGGCCTTTGGGACTCTGAAGAGTCCCACCTACATCTGGGATTTACCCAATCGGTAAAAATACAGATTCGGTATTTTACAGAATCGGTAAATTTACCGAATCGGTAAATTTACAGATTCTGTAAAATTGTGCCCCTACATGTCAATTCTTGAATACCGGTCGGTAACGGCCGAAAATACCGATTTTCGGCCGTTACCGACCGACCTACATCTGGCCCATAGAGTGGAGTGTCATAGAGTGGTGTGGTATGTAATAGAGTAGAGTGTCATAGAATTGAGTGGTGTTTCATAGAGTGGTGTAGATTGGAGTGGCATGGAGTAGAATGGAGTGGTGTATAGTGAAGTGGTATACTGTGGAGTATGATGCATGCTGTAGCACATTGCCATTGCAAATAACACATTTGTGATTGAAATGACCATTACGTTTGCAAAGACAGAGGGGCATATTCTCAAGGACATATCGCCGAGTTATTGGCACTTTATCGCAGCCTAAGTGGCGATAAATGTATCAATCTATTCACAAGCTGGTGCTAACAGCCCATATCACCAGTTTACCTGCGATAGCAGCCGCAAAAAACATCGCCACAGATGACTCTGGCAACTATCACTAATGAGATGCAGAGTAGGCGTTCCTGTGCAAAAATCCGCAAGAACACCACTCTGCAACATTCCCAATGACCAGCCAGATCGGTGATAAGATCCCAAAACAGGTGATAAGGCACATTAGCAGCAGGAATTTAACACCTGCTCTTACCTGGTGTAAAGTCGGATGACAACCTGCACCGGCGACACAGTGACAGCCTGCCCCTGCACACCCAGGCCTTGCTGGTCACCTTCCGCCACCGGCATGTCCCCAAGAGGGCCCACCACATGCTGGTGCAAGCCCCAAGCCCGGGGCCTGCGAACATGGCACCCTCCACATCATGCAGCCCCACTCCGCAGGCCACCAGGTCACACACTTGATTCTGGGTCTTGATTGTGCTATGGCAGAATTCAAATCAGTGAACACAGCATCATCACAGGCTGCACACCCGCTCAGCCCTTTAGGTGCCACTAATTCTGTGACCCACGAGGCAACGCCACGTACCGGTAGGCCAGCACTGCCCGGGGGCTCAGGCCTAAACTGCGGTCCAGCAGGGCTCACAGAAATCCTTACCAGTCTGGACGGCCAGGAAGACGCATCATCGCAGGCTGCACACCCTACCTCAGTGCACCGAAAGTCACCGTCCCATTGCAGTAGGCCCGTGCTGGCCGCAGTGTATCCGTGCCCCCAAGTCTGTGCCCTGCAAGTCATGGACCCTTTATGATTGAGTCTTGTGGTGCGGACGCCAAATGTGATGTGGTAGGGCCCTAGGCCCTCACGCATAAATAATAACTACACGGATACACCCAGATAGAGAGTGGAAATGGCGTCCTGCTCGTGCGCCCGGCTCTTTTTATTGGCAGGGTCATATATCCTGTGACGTGTGTGCTGGATGGGTGTGGGTGTCAACCAGCCGTGAGGGAGTGGCTGTGGTATGCTGACAACTAGACCTGTGATCAGCAGATCACTACAGGGAAGACCTGAGACATGTAGCGTTGTCGTCGTCCCTGTAAGCATAAGCGGAGTGGGCTGGCCTGGCGTGTGCCAGTCCAGCATAAGGGTGTGAACAATGACCCTGGGGCTCTGGGCGTGGTTCCATCCTGGGCTGGACAAGGCAGTAACTAATGCGTGTGTCCCTGTTGTAGTGCCGGTGCCACCCGGACCACAATCGGCAATGTGTCTACCTGTGACTCAAGTCCCACAACATGAGCAACATGGGCGTAAGGGGGAATCACTGACCCTACATTCATCCATACTTCCACACTTGAAAAATCATAGACATGACACATCTGTGTGAATATGAATGTTTAATGCACATTCAGTGGAGTGTTTTAGCTGGAGCAGTACAGGGCCCTGCAAACCTCACTTTACATTGTTTGCCCATGGAGGGCCAGTAGAGTCCTTCAGGGAATGACAAGTTCAGCAGAAGGGGAAGAGTACAGTAAGCAGTCTAAATGCTGTGTCATTGGTGACCAAACAGAATATGACAGTCCATGTTTACGTCCAAGGTGAGTGTCGCAGAGTGTATCAGGGGACAGTGGAAGGTGATGATGCAGAGGGCAGAACCATGCAGAAACTGTCCATATGGCGGAGATTAATGCTACATTTTTTTTATTATCAGTAAGGCAGATTCATCCGCATCTTTGTCCTCTGCTGTTTCATGTGCGGTGGTGTTCTGTCTCCAGCACTGTGTGGCAGTGATACCTCAGGGGCCAGAGATGGAATGTCTTCTGCACTGTGTGGCACTGACACTTCAGGGGCGGAGATGAGGATGGAGTGGTAGCAGCAGCATTCATCAGCACCAGGCCTTGTGGCAGTAATGCCTTGAGGAGGGTCTTTAGGGCATTGAGGAACCCAGCTACCTCTCGCTGGTGTGGGGCTGTGGCAGCCGCTCTTTCCGCCTGCGTCCGCTCCATGGGCTCCATTATCCTCTGCATGTGTCCCAATTCCCAGGTGACATCGCTAGAGCCACTCTGACTAGACAGTTGTTCTTGTCTCTGAGTCCAGACTCCAGCGATGTCAGCCATGGTTCGTTGGAGAGCATGGAGCAGAATGTGGGTGTTGGACAGGCCGCATGGTCGGGCTGCCCCCCTCCCCGCAATGGGACCTGGACCCTGGCTCCCCCTGCATCCCCAGCCAGAGTCCCCGACGACCACCCGAAGTACACTGCAATCCCTCACCCACAAGACACCAGCTCCGAACCCAGCTGGCCCGGGTCACCATCCACACCACGGCCTCGGCCCAGCCGCCATCTTGGGGCACTGCAGCACGAGGCCGCATGGCCTCAACTCGACCCTCACCCTGGGCCCGGCCGGGCCCGACATCGAGGCACCAACCTCCCCCCAGGAGGCAGAGTGACCACTTGGCGAGTCAATGGGAGAAGGAATCGTCAACGGCTCTCCTCCGCCAGGTGTCGATCACCCCAGGCCGCCCTGGGCGCTGGCTCCACCCCCCTGCTGGGTGTCTGGACTCCCTCATCCCGGACCTCCCGGCCCCCCAGGCGCGAGGGTCCGGACATCAAAGGGGACCAGACCTATAACTGGGGCAGGGCCAGACCAGGAAGCCAGTTGTATCCTGGAGTCGAGAGACCCGAGAAGAACTCATCTGTGACTGGCCTGCTGGCGCTGCCGCGGCCCTCTGCCTCGTGAAGCCATCGTCTTGGCCTGCTGGCGCTGCCGCGGCCCTCTGCCTCGTGAAGCCATCGTCTTGGCCTGCTGGCGCTGCCGCGGCCCTCTGCCTCGTGAAACCATCGTCTTGGCCTGCTGGCGCTGCCGCGGCCCTCTGCCTCGTGAAACCATCGTCTTGGCCTGCTGGCGCTGCCGCGGCCCTCTGCCTCGTGAAACCATCGACTCGGCCTGCTGGCGCTGCCGCGGCCCTCTGCCTTGTGAGACTATCATCTTGGCCTGCTGGCGCTGCCGCGGCCCGATCCACAGACACTCCAGCTCGAGGATTGTGAGCTCGCCTCTTACCACTACCTGTACCGATCCGGTACCAAGACTGTCCCGCTACCCCCTTTCCCTACAAAGACTAGAAGTGAGAGGACCCCCGGGTCCGAGATATCCTGTATCGCTGATATCCTTGCCTTACGAACCTTATATAAAGTATTGAACTCGACTTGGTGTGGTGCCTGTTTGTGGGGAGGGAGGTAACTTGTCTGTACGATCGCCGGAGGCGGTCCCCCTCGGGGATCTCTCCCTCAGTCCCCGGCCGACCCTCTGGGTCCCCGTCTAACATTGGTGGCCAGCGACGGGATCCGAACCTACGCATAATCGTACAGAAAGTCACTCGACCCACGGCACACGACCACCATGACAACAGAGAGCGGAACAACGGAGAAATTCCAGATGGAAAAATTGGAAGACTACAACCACCGAGAACTGAAGCAATATTGCATAGAACTTGGTCTCCCAACCACAGGTCTGAGCACGAAGGAAGACTTCAAACGAGCCCTAGAAGCTTGGGCGGAAACGGGTACGGCCGTACCCCGAACACAAACAACCGAAGAAAGAAGAGCGGGTCTCTCCCTGGAAGAGATCCGAGAAAGAGAAAAAAGCAGACTCCACGAGTTAGAACTAGCCCGACTTCGCTTGGATGGGGAACTCAAGCTGGCGGAACAAAAAATAACTCTGGAACACTTACGACTCCGAGAGGAGCGAGAAGAGAAGCAAAAACAGAGAGAGCTAGAGGAAAAGAAACTAGCGTACGAACATGAGCGCAATCTCAAAGAACTGGAGATCCAGAAACAGAATAAAGACCTCGGGCTCCCCGAACGACCGACCCTGCCTGCCTCCACCGAGCCCAAGGTTCACATCCCCAAAGATGTCATCCGGGAATACCACAAGAACGATGATATACAGCAGTGGTTTAAAGCCTATGAGGTGGCAATGACCTCCCACCGGATTCCCCGAAGCGACTGGGGAGCCGGATTATGGGGGAGGTTTGTCAACGAAGGGCGGGACGCCCTGCTGCAACTCCCGGACCAGCTGATGACATCCTACGACCACATGAAGGCCGCCCTCCTCACTCGATACGGGCTCACACCCGAGATGTACCGCCAACGGTTCCGCGACTGCAAACGGATTCCGGGTACAACCTGGGTGGAGTACGTGAACTTCTTTAGCCGAGCCTTCGAGGGGTGGATCAAGGGCAACAAAGTGACCACCTACGAACAACTCTTTGACCTTATCGTATGGGAACACCTGTCGAACAACTGCTTCGTGGAGCTCCGCCAACACCTCTTGGACAGTAAGCTAACCGAACCTCGACAACTCGCCGCCGAAGCCGACCGGTGGGAAAGCACCCGAGTTGGCCGGAACGGACCCAGCGAATCATCCAGACCGTACCCAGGGCCCCATCGCCCCCGAGGAGGAGGAGGAGGCCAGAGTCGGGGGAGAGACCCCGGCCCCTCGTCACCCCCCAGGAGCCCCTCGACCCCGGTCGGCCGAGGAAGCCCTGCCATCCGGGCCGGTTTTCGGGCCCACGTTATGTGCCACAGATGCCTGCGACCCGGCCACTACGCCAGTGATCCCAACTGCCCAAAGAATCCGAACACTACCCCCCGCCAGGTCGCAGCGGCCGCCCTAGGGGAAGAACTAGTCCCGGAAGACCAAGAAGAGTACGAGACCGACCCCTCTGAATGGGCTCCCGCCGCCATGGCACTGGCCTGCTTAGGGGAGAGAGAGATGATTCCGCGGGCCCCCCTTCCCGCCAACACGCAGAAGTACAGTCAATGGGTCAACATTAATGGCCGCCGGGCGGGAGCCCTCCGCGACACCGGGGCCAGTGTAACGGCGGTCCGACGCCATCTCGTCACTCCAGACCAAATCCTGCCGAACATTCTCTGCCCTGTCCGCTCAGCAGACAATTCCGAAAGCCTGTGCCACATGGCCTGCGTCCCCTTCGAGTGGGGGGGAGTAACGGGGATGTTAAAGGTGACTGTCCGCGATGATGCCCCCGTGGATTGCCTCCTAGGAAACGACCTCGAAAGCTCTCCCTGGGCAGCTGTCGAACGGAGGGAACACCTGGGGATGCTCGGCCTCCCCGAATGGGTCTGCGTCACGACCCGGTCCATGACCGCCCGCGCGGTCCCCAGTATAGAAGAGCCCGAGTGGCCGGAACCTCCTCCCGCGCTCATCCCAGAGGAGGCCGCCCCAGAAGCCAGTCCCTCGACCCAAACAGAAGAAGGATCCGACCAGCTTCGGGACGTCCCTGACCTGGCACAATGGCGTCAGGAGGGAGGCCCCACTCAGGAACAATTCCGGGCCGAACAGAAAACATGTCCCTCTCTCGAAGGACTCCGGCAGCAAGCCCTGGCCCAGAGCACAGGGGATACCTCGGGGGCCCACTGGATCTACTGGGACCAAGACCTGCTCTACAGCGAGCAGAAAATTGCAGAACTAGGAGCCAGTCGGGTGCTGGTGGTGCCCCTTCGCTTCCGAGACTTCCTCCTGAACTTAGCCCACGATGTCCCCCTTGCCGGACACCTGGGACAGGATAAAACCTACGACCGCCTGGTGACCCATTTTTTCTGGCCCCAAATGCGAAAGGATGTCACCAACCACTGCAAGGCCTGCCCCACCTGCCAGGCCAGCGGAAAAAGTGGCCGAAAAATCAAAGCACCTTTACAACCCTTTCCGGTCGTCACCACCCCGTTTGAACGAGTGGGAATAGACATTGTGGGGCCCCTCGACCCTCGAACAGCCCAAGGACACCGGTTCATCCTGGTCCTAGTAGACCACGCCACCCGCTACCCCGAGGCCATCCCTCTTCGGACTGTGACGGCCCCCGTGGTGGGCCGAGCTCTGATGGGGATCTTCTCCCGGGTGGGGTTCCCCCGGGAGGTCGTCAGTGACAGGGGCACGAACTTTATCTCCAAATATATGAAGTCTCTCTGGCAACAATGCGGGGTCACCTACAAATTCACGACCCCCTATCACCCGCAAGGAAACGGACTGGTTGAGAGGTTCAACCGCACCCTCAAAGGAATGATTATGGGCCTAGAAGAACCCCTTCGACGCCAGTGGGACGTGCTACTTCCATGCCTCCTGTTTGCCTATCGGGAGGTCCCGCAGAAATCCCTCGGTTTCAGCCCATTTGAACTCCTGTACGGGCACCCCGTCCGGGGCCCCCTCAGCCTAGTCAAGGAAGGTTGGGAGCAGCCCCCCCAGAAAACTCCCCCGGACATCTACAGGTACCTCCTGGCTCTCCGCAACCAGACCCGGCGGTTCCGAGACACCGCCAAAGCCAATCTCGAGGCCAGTCAGGAGGACATGAAGAGGTGGTACGATCAGCACACGTCCTCCATTGAGTTCGAACCAGGACAACAGGTCTGGGTGATGTCCCCGGTTGAACCCTGTGCACTCCAAGACAGATGGTCCGGGCCCTTCAAGGTGATCGAACGCAAGGGGCCCGTCACCTATTTAATCGACATGGAGACTGCCCGGAACCCCCTACGGGTCCTCCATGCCAACAGGCTCAAACCCCATTTTGTGCGATCCGAACTCAGCCTCCTGATGGCTACCGATAATGGGACAGAAGAAGACTCCGAACCCCTTCCGGACTTACTGAGGGTCCTCGAACGGGATGGCTCAGTGGAAGGGGTCCAGCTCTCCGAGGCCCTGTCCCCGGAGCAACGCCAAGACTGCCAAACGCTCCTGAGGCGGTTCGCCTCCCTGTTCTCCCTCACCCCCGGAGTCACCCCCTGGTGCCTTCACGATGTGGACACCGGGGACAGCCCTCCTATTCGACACCGGGCGTACCGCGTACCCGATCGGGTGCGCAACTGCATCCAGACCGAGGTGTCCAAAATGCTGACCCTGGGAGTGATCGAACCCTCAGCCAGCCCCTGGGCGAGCCCAGTCGTCCTGGTTCCCAAAGCAGCCGCCCCGGGCGTTGCCCCTGAGCTCCGGTTCTGCGTGGACTATCGGGGGCTGAATGCAGTTACCAGGACCGACGCTCATCCCATCCCCCGGGCAGATGAGCTAATTGACCGGATGGGGGCCGCCCGCTACCTGAGCATCTTCGACCTAACAGCGGGCTACTGGCAGATCGCCCTCACCCCTAGGGCCCAAGAACGTTCCGCCTTCTCTACCCCGGACGAGCACTACCACTTTAAAGTAATGCCCTTCGGCATGAAAAACGCCCCGGCAACGTTCCAACGGCTGGTAAACCAGGTACTGGCGGGCCTGGAAGACTTCAGCGCCGCCTACCTGGACGACATTGCTGTGTACAGCCACCAGTGGACCGACCACCTCCGCCACCTGCGGGAGGTTCTACACGCCCTCCAGCAAGCCGGGCTCACCATCAAGGCCAGCAAGTGCCAGGTTGGCCAAGGGTCCGTGACCTACCTGGGACACCAAGTGGGAAGCGGGCTGGTGGCCCCTCTCCAACTCAAGATTGCTGCCATCCAGGCCTGGCGACCCCCTACGACCCAAACGGAGGTCCGGGCCTTCCTGGGGCTCACCGGATACTACCGGCGGTTCGTGAAGGACTATGGCAGCATCATGGGGCCCCTCACAGAGCTCACCTCCAAGAAGGGCCCCAAAACCGTCAACTGGACCCCGGACTGCCAATCGGCCTTCGAGAGACTGAAGGCCGCCATGTGCACGGCCCCCGTGCTCCAGGCTCCCGACTACAGCCGGGAATTCATTGTGCAGACGGACGCCTCCGATCATGGTGTGGGGGCCGTCCTCTCCCAACTCAACGCCGAAGGGGTCGACCAACCAGTGGCCTACATCAGCAGACGCCTGCTGCCCCGAGAACAGCGCTGGAGCACCATTGAGAGGGAGGCCTTCGCCGTAGTCTGGGCACTCAAGAAGCTCCGGCCCTACCTCTTCGGCACCCACTTCCGGGTGCAAACAGACCACCGACCCCTGCAATGGCTGATGCAAATGCGGGGGGAGAACCCGAAGCTGTTGCGCTGGTCCATCTCCCTGCAGGGGATGGACTTCACGGTAGAACATCGTCCAGGCCAGGACCACGCCAACGCCGACGGCCTGTCACGCTTTTTCCGCCTCAGCGAGGAGAGTCCCCAGGAAGATGGCTGACTCTCCCCGCCTTCAGCTGGGGGGGACGCATGTTGGACAGGCCGCATGGTCGGGCTGCCCCCCTCCCCGCAATGGGACCTGGACCCTGGCTCCCCCTGCATCCCCAGCCAGAGTCCCCGACGACCACCCGAAGTACACTGCAATCCCTCACCCACAAGACACCAGCTCCGGACCCAGCTGGCCCGGGTCACCATCCACACCACGGCCTCGGCCCAGCCGCCATCTTGGGGCACTGCAGCACGAGGCCGCATGGCCTCAACTCGACCCTCACCCTGGGCCCGGCCGGGCCCGACATCGAGGCACCAACCTCCCCCCAGGAGGCAGAGTGACCACTTGGCGAGTCAATGGGAGAAGGAATCGTCAACGGCTCTCCTCCGCCAGGTGTCGATCACCCCAGGCCGCCCTGGGCGCTGGCTCCACCCCCCTGCTGGGTGTCTGGACTCCCTCATCCCGGACCTCCCGGCCCCCCAGGCGCGAGGGTCCGGACATCAAAGGGGACCAGACCTATAACTGGGGCAGGGCCAGACCAGGAAGCCAGTTGTATCCTGGAGTCGAGAGACCCGAGAAGAACTCATCTGTGACTGGCCTGCTGGCGCTGCCGCGGCCCTCTGCCTCGTGAAACCATCGTCTTGGCCTGCTGGCGCTGCCGCGGCCCTCTGCCTCGTGAAGCCATCGTCTTGGCCTGCTGGCGCTGCCGCGGCCCTCTGCCTCGTGAAGCCATCGTCTTGGCCTGCTGGCGCTGCCGCGGCCCTCTGCCTCGTGAAACCATCGTCTTGGCCTGCTGGCGCTGCCGCGGCCCTCTGCCTCGTGAAACCATCGTCTTGGCCTGCTGGCGCTGCCGCGGCCCTCTGCCTCGTGAAACCATCGACTCGGCCTGCTGGCGCTGCCGCGGCCCTCTGCCTTGTGAGACTATCATCTTGGCCTGCTGGCGCTGCCGCGGCCCGATCCACAGACACTCCAGCTCGAGGATTGTGAGCTCGCCTCTTACCACTACCTGTACCGATCCGGTACCAAGACTGTCCCGCTACCCCCTTTCCCTACAAAGACTAGAAGTGAGAGGACCCCCGGGTCCGAGATATCCTGTATCGCTGATATCCTTGCCTTACGAACCTTATATAAAGTATTGAACTCGACTTGGTGTGGTGCCTGTTTGTGGGGAGGGAGGTAACTTGTCTGTACGATCGCCGGAGGCGGTCCCCCTCGGGGATCTCTCCCTCAGTCCCCGGCCGACCCTCTGGGTCCCCGTCTAACAGTGGGTGTCCGTTAGGGACTGTGAGTGGTCCCTGATGGGACTTAGACACCCACGTATGACATCTAGTTTGGCTGCCATGCGGTCGAACCCCACCCGCACCTGTTCAGCCAGCTGCTCCTGGCACCCCAACACACGTCGTTGGAAGGCCATGTGGTCTTTGTGGGGGTCCTGGGAGGCAACCATGGTGGTGGGTGCTGCCTGCTGTGTGGTCTGTGCAGGGGGTGGGGTCTCCTCATAGCAGCTGGGCTGCCCTGCTCCTGGAGGTGGGGTGCGTAGGCTATCCATGAGCTGTTGGAGGGCGTCGGGGTCGAAGGTGTAATGGTCCTCTTCGTCATCAGAGAAGAGAGGTTCAGCCTGCTCTGCAGGAGGCATTGGATTTCCATCTGCAATGTGAAGGGGAGATGCAGTTTAACATTGTGTTCACATGTGTGTTGCCACATTGTACATGTTTATATTCAGACTGCATGACAGTGTACATTGTGACTGTTAAGGAGGAGCTGCCTATTTGATGTGGGACAGTGGACATTTCGACACCATCACAGATGTGTGTTTGTACTTGTACATCATCATCTCACATTTCCCTGCAATGCCAAATGTGATTGGCCAGTTTCTACACACAAACAGCATCAGTTGTGTCCTCTGTTCTGTTGTGGACGTGTTGCAGTTTGTACCACATGGTTGTCAATGTTGATGTGCTCTGCCTGTAATGTGTGTGTGTGCAGTATTTTGGGGGAGTCGCCCCTGCAACTCTGAGTTTCCTGCCCCTTCTCCCTTTCATGCGGTGTACCTTTGACTTCTGTGTTTATACAGTGCTGAGATGTTGCATACTTGGGTACATTGGTCTCTTGGTGGGAGTTGGTGGTCTGGGGCATGGTTTGTCTGCAGATGTGCTCTACTTAATTGTGCATGTGTACCATTGTGCCCATCTCCCCCAGTTCTCCCAGTCCCTGGTCGTTACTCACTCTGGTGCTGTTTTATCTGGTCATGTTGAGCAGTGTCCGTACCCCAACTCCTGCCACCGTCTCCCCACGGATGACTGTGGACACCATTTCCTCCATGTCATCCAGCTCCTCCTGTGGTGCAGGACTCCCACCTCCAGTCTGCATTGCTGCCTTCCGGTTGTTAGCGAGTTTCTGCTTGGTTTTGCACTGCACATCATTCCAGCGTCTCTTGACGTCTTCCATTGTCCTCTTCAGCACTCCGACTGCATTCCCCTTGTCCACGATGGACTGCCATATTCCATTTTTTTATTGCCAATGACACAGTGGAAGTGACGAACAGTTGTTGATGGTGTTCTACCACTTTCGTTATCAGGATCCTGTTTTTCTGCAGACTGAACCGCTTCTTCCTACTCTACTTGTCCTTGCCCATCCCTGACCCCGAGGTCCCAGGCTGGTCCTCCGGGGTGTTTGTGGGGTTCTGGTTGCCCTCTGTACTTCCTCTGGCTCCCTCCATTGTGCTTTGCTGTTGTTTGGCTTTTGTTTGTATGTTTTTTCTACTTTTATAGTGATTTTTCCCGCCTGACGTGTGTGAATTGCAGGCCTGGGGAAGATTACCGCAGATTTTTATATTGCGGTTGGGCCCATCGCAACTTTTTTCACGTTAGGGTTTACTTTTTTATCGCCGTCCCGGTGACTTTATCGTAGACATTTGACATGTTATCGTGAGACTATCGCATGGTACCGCCGTGTTGGTAATAAAACGTTAACACAGCGTTATTTTCCTGCGATGTGAAGAGTTGCGTTAAGCTTTTTTTGCGATAATTATCACACGTTCTTGAGAATATCCCCCATACAGTTCTACTTATAGAAGTATACAGTGCACAAACGATAATATATCGAAATGAATGTATTGATTTGTTTTGATCGCATTTAAATATTTGTTTCCACCACACTTTAGAATTACAAAACAGTTGCATTATTTGTGCTTTCCTTATTCTGATTTATTTTAAAATATCAGTCCAGTTCATTTGCAGACATTTACATTGTGTTATTTGCTAGAAAAAAGCTTTGCCTTTCACAGCAAGATTGTCACATAAATCCTCTCTCTTTGAAGTTAGAGGAAGAAAAGTTAACACCAAGCTCTCTGGAAGAGAGTCTGACATTTGACCTCTGTCTTTCAATGCACAGCAATGAGACAAGATGAGATAAGATTTAAAGGCTTGGTTACAAAAGGTGAGCACTTGTGAAAGAGAACAGTAAATAGGCTATGCCCCACAGGAGGGAAATCTAAAGCAGGACACTTTAAAACAATTAAAGCCAGCAAATGGAAAGCAAGCAATTGTGAATTACAAAAGAACAAAGCCAATGTTAAGCAACGGCTGAAATGCATTCCCACAGAAGCTTTCAGAATGTTCTTTAGAGTTCGTTAGCAAAACAGACAGCTGAGCTGTCTAGTAGGCTTCAACCTAAAAATGGCTGAGGTACCTTAAGTAATATTTCTAGGAATGAGAGAATCCATTAGAATCAATATTACCAAAGTTATGCAACTTTGCATATTCAGTCATGCTCAAAAAGGATAGATTTGCCAGTGCCTAAAATGGTAGATCTCCCTAAACCGTGGGCTTTTTCTTGCTCCTTCTCCTCATGCTATTTGCATTTACATTATGCAATCTGTGATTAGTACACATGTAGCCTAGTAATTTTGTGGCTCACCAAAAGACAGAATCTAGGAGCTGGCACCGAAACAAAAGGACTCACACAGTGTGGCACTAGAATTTCGTTGTCAAAATATTTTCTCACGTAAATATTATTTCCTAAATATTGACTACAAAAAGATTGCACCATCGAAGTAAATAATTCAATGTCTACACCTCACTGAACGCTATTTTTGTGAACGACATTTAGAAAGCAATATTTATGGTAAACAATATTTTGTATACCATATTATAAACATGTCTTAGTCAAAGTTGTTAATATAGCCTCTTTTAGCGGCTGTGGTAAAAATGGGTGAGCGTTGAGGTTTCGCATTCAAATGATAACAGGGATGTTATTGCACTTACTTTATTTTTAACCCAGTATTATTCCAGTGTCAAAATAAGCACGAAATGGCAAAAATGTGGTACAAACGTGCACACAACAGGCAGGTAAACTCAGAGGACACCCAACTTAAACGTGATTTTCCCTGGGTACTTACATCTGATTTCTGAATGGTAAACGAAAGAACCTACCTTAGAATGCAGATGCACTCAACCATTATCACGCACAACATAAAATCTCATTGTACATGCATGCACATACCAGCAAACACAGAGGTATAATTAGTACCGTTTTGTAAAAGCCCACGGGCGAACAGAAAATTGTCCTGCTCTTCGTTAACGCTCGCGCAAACGTCAATAAAAAAGCTCCCCATCTCTGTTTCCGACCCCCATCTCTGTCTCCCCCGCCCACTTCTCTCTCTCATGAGATTTTTTTCCGAATAGATTTCTTTATACTTTTTTATTGTTCTAGGAATCTATTGTTTCCTCCCAAAAGAATCAATGTTCTCTTGTCTGGGCGTTTCTTTTTTGCACTTTTCCAGGATGGTTGAGCCTGTGTCCCTCTTTTCCTCCTCTAGCCCCCTCCCCTCATACCCCCCTCCATGAAAGCCTTTATCTTTACCACTGGTCCCAGCTGGCCCAAGCAGGCTCCACATCGAGAGGATGACATTACACTGCTGTCTTCAAACATGTGCCAGAGAATGATTCACGGGACCTCTGACCCCTGCAAGCCTCAACCACCACCTCTCACTCCATAATTTGTGTAAATAACTACAGGCCTGTCAGCTTTTTAGTGTCAACTGCAGATGGTAAGACAGCAGTTCCATGGACCCTGCCTGGCACAGCTGCTCACTTACAAGAACAAGGTGTTTATGTTGGTTTACTTCACGTCTTTCAAGTTGCACTTAAGAAAAAAAACTGTCATTATTGTAACTTTCAATTGGCCATGCTCAGTGCCACGCCCACCCTGGCATGGATAGCAGAACTTTTTCACTCGGGAGACTCAGGCAACAGAACAACTTTTAGGACCTGTCCTTTCCAGTGTCGCTGTTTTCTTTTACATTTGGGCCAAGGCTGTACATTTTCTCTTTCTTTAAACTTTCTCTGCTGTTTATTAATTACTAACATCCTACAGTGTCTTTCACAAGCTTTTGTGAATTCGTCTTTTCTGCTTGTCTTCATCCATTCTGAACTTCGTGGTTTCTCCTTCACCTTCCCTGCTTATATTGCTTTGAAGTCCACCCTCACCCCATTGCTATCTCATCCAGTGTTTAATGTGTGTTGTAGGTGATGGGCACTGGCACTCTTTTTTTGGGGCCAATCGGGAGAAGGGGGGGGGAGGGGGAGACAGACCAACCAGAGACACAGTATAAGGTGTGAAAAAGGCCGCTTTATTGGAAGCAGGTGCACCTTACAAATACCAAAAACCCCTTGGCCTGTGCAGTACAAAACTAGGCCTAACTAAATATGCACTACCTAACACACCCCCACCCCTAAAATGGTTCCCCCCGAAAACAACATACACATAAATGCCAACTGCACAATGCCTGACTAACTGGTTAAATACTTGTCATATGTACACTCCCCCCCCCTCTTTCCATAAACACCTCAGTCCTCCTATCCTGACCCACCCCCCTAGACTAGGAAAAGCGCCTCTGAAGCAACCATCACACCAGCACCTGTTCCAGCGACACAAAACAAAACCTACAACACAGCCCCTTGACACGAGAAGGCTAATTAGAATACGATCAATGATGGCGCCTGCTGTGTGACACGTTTATATAGTTCTGTGGTACAATCTGCGACGGTGCTCCAGAATAGAGGAATAGCCCAGAACCCCCAAGTTGGACCTTGGTCCTAAATACAACAAAACAGGGATCTGTGCACACGTCTGTTATAAAAACTGCAAATTAGCAACAGTTCAGTTATACAATTCTGAGACAAAATAAGGTTTTTGTAGATTCAGTCTTGATTGTTGTTATCTTCTATTTTATTTTTTCAACGCCCAGCCAACACGTGTTTCGTCAGGGTGGTGTACCCTCGACTTCGTCAGGGCTCCAATAGGGCTTCTAAAATCCACTGACTGTTGCAACAATTTTGTATGCTCTCCACCGGTTGTACTTCCGTCCCGGCTGTATGGTGATTTGAGAAGTTTATACACGGCCACTGCTTGGTGTTCAACAGGTGTAGCGTCAATATCCACGTATATTTGTGGTTGAAGCACTTGTCTGTGCTCTTGTCGTTCTTGATCAGAACGCCGCAGCTTGAGTACCGCTGCTCCCTGTGTTCTAACGCAGGGAGCAGCGGTACTCAAGCTGTTGATAATTTGCAGTTTTTATAACAGACTTGTGCACAGATCCCTGTTTTACAGCCCCTTGACACACCTGCTCCCTAGAAAACTCCCAACAGTGCCCTTCCTCAGAAGCCAGGCCCCCCAGATGTCCCCCTGCCAAAACAGCCCCAGAAAAAACCCTTGGACCCCCCCCCCCGAACCATTTTATAGGGAGGGTGGGAGGGACAAAAACGCTCCTGCCTATCTTCCGGCTGCCGTGTCACTGTCCCTAAAATGGTGGACTGTGACCGGACATGGCCGGCTAAATACCTCACCCAGCCCAAGGAGCTCAAACCCAGCCCAAGGGGAGCCCAATGCCGCCCAACCAGCCCAACCAGCCAAACCAGCCTCGCTCCTGTCTCCTGATCACTACCTCCCTCCCTCCCGGGGCCCCAAAACAGCCCGGGGGGCAATCCTCCCTCCGGTCATCCACCCCCGCAAAGCCCCATTTAGGTACGGGGTCACATATTATCAACATCGCCCCGAGCAAGAGAGAGAACGCTTTAAAGGGGAAACTTGGATGGGGAGGAACATAGGTAACAAGCATTAGAAATGCAATCGGGCTCGGATTTATTTGAGTTTGAGCTAATGGCATTGTAAATGCCAATGTATTGTTGCTATGTGATCTCCTTGTGAGTGTGAGAATATTGCACCGTTACTGCCTGTGATGTCCTTCTTGTGAGTGTGAGAAGCTTGCACCTCTGCTGCCTGTGGTCTCCTTGTGAGTGTAAGAAGCTTGCACTGCTGCTGCCTGTGATGTCGTTCTTGTGAGTGGGAGAAGATTGCACCTCAGCTGCCTGTGGTCTCCTTGTGAGTGTAAGAAGCTTGCACAGCTGCTGCCTGTGATGTCCTACTCACTACTCTACTCACTACTCTACTCACTACTCTACTCACTACTCTACACTCACTACTCACTACTCACTACTCTGCTCACTACTCTACTCACTACTCACTACTCTACTCACTACTCTGCACTCACTACTCACTACTCTACTCACTACTCTGCACTCACTACTCTACTCACTACTCTACTCACTACTCACTACTCTGCACTCACTACTCACTACTCACTACTCTATTCACTACTCTACTCACTACTCTGCACCCACTACTCACTACTCTGCTCACTACTCACTACTCTACTCACTACTCTACTCACTACTCTGCACTCACTACTCACTACTCTGCTACTACTCACTACTCTGCTCACTACTCTACTCACTACTCTACTCACTACTCTACTCGCTACTCTACTCACTACTTTCTACTCACTACTCTACTCACTACTCTACTCACTACTCACTTCTCTACTCACTACTCTGCACTCACTACTCACTACTCTACTCACTACTCTACTCACTACTCTCTACTCTACTCACTACTCACTACTCACTACTCTGCACTCACTACTCTGCACTCACTACTCTACTCACTACTCTACTCACTACTCTACTCACTACTCTACTCACTACTCAGTACTCTACTCACTACTCTACTCACTACTCTGCACTCACTACTCTACTCACTACTCACTACTCACTACTCTGCACTCACTACTCTACTCACTACTCACTACTCACTACTCTACTCACTACTCACTACTCACTACTCTACTCACTACTCTGCACTCACTACTCACTACTCTACTCACTACTCTACTCACTATTCACTACTCTACTCACTACTCTGCACTCACTACTCACTACTCTGCTCACTACTCACTACTCTACTCACTACTCTACTCACTAGTCTACTCACTACTCTGCTCACTACTCACTACTCTGCTCACTACTCACTACTCTCCACTCTACTCACTACTCACTACTCTACTTTCTACTCACTACTCTACTCACTACTCTACTCACTACTCACTACTCACTTCTCTACTCACTACTCTGTACTCACTAATCTGCACTCACTACTCTACTCACTACTCTACTCACTACTCACTACTCTACTCACTACTCTACTCACTACTCTACTCACTACTCTACTCACTACTCACTACTCTACTCACTACTCACTACTCTACTCACTACTCACTACTCTACTCACTACTCTGCACTCACTACTCACTACTCTACTCACTACTCTACTCACTACTCACTACTCTACTCACTACTCACTACTCACTACTCTACTCACTACTCTGCACTCACTACTCTACTCACTATTCACTACTCTACTCACTACTCTGCACTCACTACTCACTACTCTGCTCACTACTCACTACTCTACTCACTACTCTGCACTCACTACTCACTACTCTACTCACTACTCTACTCACTACTCACTACTCTACTCACTACTCTACTCACTTCTCTACTCTACTCACTACTCTCTACTCTGCACTCACTACTCACTAATCTGCACTCACTACTCTACTCACTACTCTCTACTCTGCACTCACTACTCACTAATCTGCACTCACTACTCTACTCACTACTCTACTCACGACTCTACTCACTACTCTACTCACTACTCACTACTCACTACTCACTACTCTACTCACTACTCTACTCACTACTCTACTCACTACTCTACTCACTACTCTACTCACTACTCACTACTCACTACTCTACTTACTACTCTGTACTCACTAATCTGTACTCACTAATCTGCACTCACTACTCTACTCACTACTCTACTCACTACTCACTACTCTACTCACTACTCTACTCACTACTCTACTCACTACTCTACTCACTACTCACTACTCACTACTCTGCACTCACTACTCACTACTCTACTCACTACTCTACTCACTACTCTACTCACTACTCTACTCACTACTCACTACTCTACTCACTACTCACTACTCTACTCACTACTCTACTCACTACTCACTACTCTACTCTGCACTCACTACTCTACTCACTACTCACTACTCTGCACTCACTACTCTACTCACTACTCACTACTCTACTCACTACTCTACTCTCTACTCACTACTCTACTCACTACTCTACTCACTACTCTACTCACTACTCTACTCACTACTCTGCACTTCACTACTCTGCACTCACTACTCTGCACTCTGCCCTCACTACTCTGCCCTCACTACTCTGCCCTCACTACTCTGCCCTCACTACTCTGCCCTCATCACTCTGCCCTCAGCACTCTGCCCTCAGCACTCTGCCCTCACTACTCTTAATGACAATGACATTTTTGAATTGTTATTATTAATTTTATTAGGACAATGCTGTAATTGTGATACTGAATGAAATGATGATTGGATAAAAATATATAAGCCATTGATTAATAGTCAACTAAGGCTCCTACAACGTGCAAATTCTATGTTAATGTATAAGTCTAACTTCTATGCCTATTGAAGGTTGAGGGTCATGCGACCACAACTCTTTGTTTTTTAAATGCATTCCGTTAATGGCGACTGTTTGTGTGAACAAGGCAGGTGTGCCGAAAAGAGTTACAACGGAGATTTTGATTAAAACGCAAGACTGAATGGCAACGCTACCCCTGTGTCGGTGTCCGATTAAAATTCCAACTTGCATTTCAACATCCGTGTGTCTGGGCGTTCTTCGGTATGAGGAAGAATCGTGGCCTATTAATCTTTCATACAAAGGATAACCCTAAATCCAAGCGTGGATTTATATATATATTGCGGAAAGTGCAATTTTCTGTAACCCTCCTCTAGCCCCAGTTGGTCACATGCCTCACGTGAAAGGCTGGGGCTTGCAGCGAGGTCGGCAAAATCATAAAAGCAGCAGCAGCGCACAAAAAAACTCTAAATCCCGGGGCATATTGCTTGTGGTGTCTTGCACTAAAATCAAAGAGCAGGTTTTGCTCATAAATAACAGCTACATGAACAATCCCTGTGAATCAAAAGCAATGCTCTACCAGGTAACAGCCTTCATCGTCACAATAATGAGAGAAAAACATAATTTCACCCCCCAGCTCCACCTTTTAGATTATTGCGGCCCTGTAAGTGAAGAGTGGGGGTTAGAGAGGGTTTTCCTGGGCGATGAAGGGGTTTTCTGCTTTGTGTGTATCGATTGTGAGTGGAAAGGGGTGTTAAACAGCAGGAGCTGCTGTAATGCAATAAAATAGACACAACAGCCAAAATAGCCGGCTATCGAAGATGCCCACACAGTCCAACAGCAGCTCTCTGTGATCGCTTTAATGATAACACAATGCATGGCGCTCGGTAGTGCTCTTGTTGCTGCTCTTATGACTTGGGCTTCACTGGTTGCTATGCCTAGGCATTGGCAATGGGGTGTGGACGGGTTCTCGGCATCGCTTTATTGTTCCTAAGAATTTAACGAAAATGTTGTGTGTTTAAAAAAAACATGATGCTGTCAGTGGAGGACGTTTGTTTCCAAGCCAAGGCAATAAAAGTAACCAGTGTATTTCTCAACTAAAAAAACAAGGCAAGGGTGCTTGTATGCGAGGTATCTTAAAAAATACTGTGCCTGCCCTTTAAGCTACAGGAAACTTCTTTCCATTATCTCCGCCGTGAACGCGGCACCCTGACAGCTCCTAATTAAAATGAATGGACTGCCGTGCGCGAAAGGTAAATGTTAAACGCGCGCATGATACATGCAATGCAATGGTGAACGCGCTCGCACCATCTGGATTGCATTACACGGGCACTCTGACAGCTCCTAATTAAGATTAATCACTCTGCGTGCTCGTTCGCACACAGAATATGCCATGAAACTAACATCAATGATGGACGAAAACTAAATATAGCCTATCACGTCAAGGCTACTAAATAGACAGCACAGGGAAGACGAATCACTAGGCAGATGCCAGAAAACACTAAGGAATGTGTCTGGCCAGAGCCCTAGAGATACCTTTTTTTTTCTTTAACATTAGGAGCTCGAAGCTCCGCCCACTTCGTGATGCGTAGGCCGAGCCCTAAAAAGTGACATAGTGAGAAAGCATGGATGAAAGAGAACCTTCAGGAGTGAGTAATTGAGAGAAGGAAGTGAAAGGTGGTCGAAGAAAGAGGCATAAGTGGAATCAAGACTTGGCATTCTCAGTATTTTGCAGACTTGGTGTTACACAACACTGGCATTTGGCAGTACCAGTGGTGGGATTCAAAGAAAAGCTTTTGGTCACTGAATTCATTTTTAGCAAATTATCACTGCTTGTACTACTTATAGCATTTATGAATGTCAAAGTATCAGTCATGTCACCCTATCTGGGTGCATGTCTTAGTGATTTTAGAGGGTGGGGTGGAGTCTCAGATTTTCTTTTAAGGAAGGTGCTGTGCCAAACTAAAAAGGATAGCATCACTAGGTAAGAGGTGGAGGGGTGAGTGTAATAGTGGAGAATGATGTTTTAATGGTAGGCAAAAGGCAGTTTTCTAAAAAGTAAACAACACCCTTGGGAGCACTAATGTGCAGCACCGCAAGACACAATCTATAGAAACATACTACTCAAATTGTAGCAAGGCGGGGTATTTTTATTTCCAGATTGAAGGAGATAAAATCGGTTTTTTTTTATTGTTCCCTTTAAGACTAAAGAGATTGTACCAATGAATATTGAGGCCATGAACATTGTTGGATAAGAATATTGTGGAAAAAATATCGAAAACCAAAATATTGAAAGGTAAGTGCATATAGAGGAAATATAGACTATTTCTAACTCCATATCTATCTATCTATCTATCTATCTATCTACCTATCTATCTATCTATCTATCTATCTATCTATCTATCTATCTATCTATCTATCTATCTATCTATCTATCTATCTATCTATCTTTACTGAAAAAAAACATAGGTTACGGGGACGTTATAGTTAGGCTCATATTTCACTCGTACAGAACCGTAGAAATTCAACAGTTATGGTTACCTAGCTTAACTATAATTTACCCCCCCCCCCGCAATGCACTGCAAATGACCTCATATATTACATCACTCCTGACATAGTCAGTGACATCATTGATGACATTATCTAGTGACTGTAAGTATTTCCTAAGAGTTTCTGATTGTTAAACATATGTACTAACACTACAACAGTTACATTAGTATACTAGTGGCACTACTAATGAGTTATACTAATTCTAACATATATTATGTGAGTGGCTGTGTGAATGCATGTATTCTTGTGTATGGGTGTGTGAGTGGCCATATGGGTGTATAAGTGGGTGTGTGAGTAGCTCTATGGGTGAGTGAGTTGCTGTGTGAGTGGCTGTTTTGGTGAGTAATTCAGTAGCTGTAGGGGTGAGTGTGTGGCAGTTTGAGTGGCTCTATGAGTGGGTAAGTGGCTGTGCAGTGACTGCATGAGTGAGTGAATGGGTGTCTGAATGACTGTATGAGTGAGAGACTGGGTATGTAAGTGGTTGTATGGGTGAGTGAGTGACTGCTTGAGTGGATGTTTGGTTAAATCATTTGGTGTGTGAGTAGCTATATCGGAGAGTGTCTGTGTGAATGGCTACATGGGTGAGTAAACGGATGTGCAAGTGCTTGTGTGGATGTGTGAATGGGTATGTAAGTGGTTGTACGGGTGTGTCAGTGCTTGTAAGGGTGAGTGAGTAGCTGTTTTGAGAGGCTGTATGGGTGAGTGAATGTGTGAGTGACTGTGTAGATAAATAAGTGGGTGTGCGAGTAGCTGCATGGGTGAGTGTGTGGCTATGTGACTGGTTGTATGAGGGGCTGCATGGGTGGGTGAATAGTTGTGTGGGTGGCTGTAAGAGTGAGTGAGTGGGTGTGACAGGGGCTCTATGGAGGAGTGAGTGTGTGTGAGTACTGGTATGGGTCTGCAAATGGGTATGTGACTGGTTGTGTGGCTGCGTGAATGGGTGTACAAGAGGTTGTATGGGGTGTGAAGGGGGCTGTGAGTGTTTCTGTGTATGATGTCATCAGTGATGTAATTTGAGATGTCATTTGTGATGTCATCAGTGATATCACTGACCATGTCATGAGTGATGTAATATGTGAGGTCATAAGCAGTGCATTGCTGGGCCATAAGTTATAGGTAGCTCAGGTAACTATACCTGCTGAAATTCTATGGTTTTGTACAAGTGAAATGTGAACCTAACTTCTCTGTAACTTTAGTTTTTGTCAGTGAATTTCAAAGTTCTTTTTAATGCTATTTCCTAAGTAGAACGTCCCTGTAAGCTTTGATTTTTTTAAAGTAAGTTTCTATGTTTTTGTAACTGGTAGCCACATTTGCAGAGCATTGGAGAAAGGGGGCTGGGGCCTCTGACCAGTAATCACTGTGTCTGTCTTACTGGAGGTAACAGGAGAGCTTCTTGGCCCCCAATAACCCTTAGCATACAAGAGGACTTCATCCCCAATCCAATAGTGCACAAGGAGTTGCATTGCAGAGTAGTGGAGAAAAGGGCAGGCTTCAAATGACCTCTCTTCAATCCCACTTTGTGGGACTTACTGAAGGTAACAGGAGGGGTAGTTGGCCCCCAAGGACCCTCAGGAGCCCAGGGAACTTCATACCCCAACTAGTAGCGCGCCAGGATGTCGTGAAAGATGGCTGGCCTACGCACACTTTCCTGGGCCAGCCATTTTTTTCTTTATTTAACTTTTATTAGGGGAGGGGGACCAAGTGGCCCCCATTCCCCAGCAGATTTCAGCCCCAGGAACCCAATCTCCTTGAGCCAGGCCTTTTTTAAATGGAGGAGCAGAGCCGTGTGGCCCCACACCCCGGCCGATTTCGGCCACTGGGACCCCCATCCCCCTTTTTATTATTATTTTTTTTGAGGTGGGGAGAGGGGCCATGCAGCCCTCCTCCCTGGGCAGATTTTGACCCCAGAGAGGGAAGGGGGGCGCGTGACCCCCTCCCAGGGCACATTTTGGTCCCGGGAAACCCATCCCCTGGGGCCTGGCCTTTTATTTAAATTATATAGCATAGGAGAGGGGTACCCATTCTTCAGTTCTTCAATATATTTGCATTCAAGTTGGCACAGTGCTCTTTCCCTATCTCCTCCTCATGGGGCTTTGATGATGCAATCTAAAGCACTGTGCGTCATGAGACTAGGGTCACTGTTATAGTAGTCTTTAAAGTGCCTGGCTATCCTGATAGGTGTCATCCTGATTCCTAAATGCACGTAAATGCTGTAGATTTCTTCTATTAACTGCAAGCTTAGCGCTTCCAATATATGCTTTGGAAGAAGGGCACTCCAACACATATACTGCACATTCTGTTCTACAGTACAGTGTGTGCCTGATCTGAATTTTTTCACCTATGTCTTTCATTATTTTTGTGACATTTTTGCCTTGTAGACTGGCTTTACATTACCCACATTTTTAAACCTCATTGGGTTTTACTGGTGCATACATAGTTTAACGCCAGAGTGTCCCTAATGAAGCAGGATTTTCTTTAAGTGACCATCGGTTTAGGACTTATTTTTTTGGCCTCCTACTGGATCTTGCTGGACAATGCACCATGTTTGTGTAGTGCTTGCCAAACTTTACTGTGGTGCTCACTGAAAGTGGTGATGAATCTGCATTCATTGTCCACCTTCAGTTTATGGGTTTGCTGCTTAAACAGGAGCCCCTCTCTCTTTTGTGATGCTACTCTGGATTTTGTTTTGTTCAAAGAATTTTCACTGAAGCCTCTGTCTCTCAGTCTGGTAATCATACTCTCTTGTGTACACTCAAAGGCTTGATCAGAGCTACAGATTCAAGTGCACAAATTAACTCCATTAGATACCAAGGCCCAGATTTACAAAGATTTTGCCGAAGGGTTGCATCATTTTTTGGGTGAAGCCCGATGCAACATTTATTTTGGTATTTACTAAACAAAGCAATGCCCAATTTGTGTGGCTTTGTAAAAAAAAAACACAAAGTAGCACATGCCACTGCCTTGCGTTACCTTTCATCAGGCAAGCATTACATCAGTGGAGCAAGAGCATTCCTACGCATCTACCCATGTATTGTGACCCACACCCATATTTACTAAAGACTGTTAAAAGTTAATTTGCACCAAAATGGTTCAGCCATAAGAGGCTGGCATAACAAGGAGAAATGTCTTTATTTCTCTTTCCTACTTTCTCTTTATCTGCATGCTGCATTCTGCAGCACACATACAAGGAGGAAGGAGCCTCAAAGCATAGTTTTTAGCCAGAAGGGTGTCCCTTCATGCACAAAAACTATCCTGACCTTAATGTATGCACCCTTGGGATATGACATAAGGGTGCCTGTGTTGGGACTAGGTAGCCACAAGTTCACCAGCGGTAGGAGAGAGCAGAGCTGCACCATATCTTTGTAAGTATGGTGCAGTTATGCTCTCTCCCGTTCATGTAACACAGTGCAGCAACCTGAGTTGCAGTAAGAGGACTTTTAGTAAATCTGGGTCCTAATTCACCTTTAGTTTACTTGACCCATTCATTGATATTCCATAATGGAGAAATCCACAGAACTTTTATAATCCACATCTTGCCTGAACTGCACCACAGATACATCAATTGAGTGCACACACTCCACCTCTAGACCAAGCTACACCATGCATGGATACCTTAGTACAGAGGCACTCCTAGAATGCCCACAATTCTCATCTAATCTGACCTGCATCATGCACTGTTATTCCAGACATAGATCGTTTAAGAGCACAGAGTATCTATTTTATATCTTGATCTATGCTATGACACGGTCATAGACTTATATGCACTAACCCATTTTGCCATAGACACAGAATGAGAAAAACCCTTTGATACGTCAGATCCATATAGTCTGGAGAGATCCACAGAGAGCTTAACAATGTCCAGACAAAATACAAACTCATATTCCAAACTTCACCTTCTATAAAAAGAAAAAACTATAAAATGCTGAAATATACTTTTACTGTGCTGTCGCTCTCTTAATCCAACAAGTATGTATGGGGGTTTAAAACCATCTCCCCACCTCCCAGCCACAACAAATGCATTTCGACATTGTGTTTGAGAATTGGAACTAGCTGATCACGACAAAACAAAAAGACACTTCTTTCCTTGCTGCCAAGCAGCCCCATGTCGTGGGCAACATCATCAGCTAGTCATCGTCTTTTATCCAAAAACAGTTTGAAATCTTGGACTTATATTATGCTTTGCTTTTTGTATATGGGCGTAAAATTCCTAACATAAGAGTGCAACTGCTAAAATGCGAGGTAAAGCTGAGGGGGTGCACATGGCATAGGGAAACAGCGGTTTCAATGCTGGTAATACCACACGGGTAGGTTACAACGCAGACATTAAATTGTCCGCGTTGTTACCACGCATGGCATTACATCGCAAGTCATTTCAGCGACTTGCGCTAGACGGCGGACAACAACAGGGAATGTGTTGGATTTTAAATCCAACACATTCTCTGCTGTTGCGTTAACTGAAGTAAGAATAGTAATTTATACTATTCCTAAGTCCAGCGCGTCATCTAGTAAAAGTCATAGAAATGACTTGCGATGTAAAGCCATGCGTGGTAACAACGCAGACTATGTAACGTCTGCGTTGTAACCTACTACATGGTTTTTGCTCGTGGTGTAAAGAGACATATTCCATGGCATAGGCTACATGTCAGGGTTGTATGTCAGAATACTGTATACAGAACTATCATATGACATAAGTATTGTGGTTCAAATATTGTTTCCAAAACTATTATTGTACTGAGTGTAGATTGCCTACTTCTAACAGAAACGGGGTAATACTATTGATAGTCAATAATTAAAACATAATTCTAGTCAAGTATATTCTGACAATAATATTCTGATGCTATGCCCTTAACGACAATGTTCTTCACATTAAAGGTTGAAAGCAAATGACTTTAAAGATACCCTATGTTGGAAAACGAGGCAGCATCTCTGAGGCCTGCACAAATAACATGACTACATTTGTCCTTCACTGGGAACCAAACACCCAATTGTAGCGCCCGACTCACAGAGGATAGCGTTGCAGAGCAGTCTGAGGCTTACTCAAGGGAGATGATGTGGGCTAGTACTCGCCATTTGCAGGTGCGCAAAAATAACACTCAATAATTGATTGTCCAGTCTGTACTTGGCTTTATAAAAGTTAGAGTACATTTATTAAACACACGCACTACTCGATACTATGTACCAATTTACAAAAATACATAAGCTGTTGGAATTACTTTTTGACATTGCGTAACATCTCCACCCCTCCCATGGGGGGTGGGGTCTAGTACCACCACTCCCATGTGTGCACATCATCTTGCCCCCAATGCAGTGAATTGGACTTAACCTGGAGTGAGGGCCCTGCGCACTGGCACCCTCCCAGTGGCGACCCCCCCATTACCTCTACACGCATTAAAGAGGGGTACACCTGCCTTGGTGACACATGACCCTGACTGAGCATCTCCTACTGACCATACAGTATGCACCTCTACATCTTAAGGGCTAACAGTCTGGGGTCTTCACCTAAGTGCAGCAGAAGAATACATGTTTACGCACACTTTAGAATGACAGTGCTCAGCATATTAGGATACCATTAAAAATGCATTGCAATTACAGCCCCTAAAGGCATCACAGATGATCACAGGATTAAGTTGTAAATACCTGTCAAACACCCTAGCAAGAGTGTCTAGCCACTTAAATCCACTTGGCTAAGGACATCACCTTACACCAATACTTCACATTGAACATCAATCCCTCTAAAAGAAATAACCATTCATAAATGTATCTCCGTGCAATTGCACCTCTTCACCTCCAGGGTATGCCCTTCTGCAGACATCTCAACTCCTTGAGGCAATTATCGAAACACTCTCAACTGAAGAACAAAAGTTCCAACCCAGAAGGTGTTAACTGCAAGTTGAGCCCTGGAGGGGCTGATTCCTTTGAGTCCCCAAGACACTTGGGTGGGACGTTCCTCTGTGTGCAGGGGGGAGACTGCACTTCTCTAGCAGCTCCCCCAGCACCCTTTTCACCATTGAGGGTGAACCCCCTCCTCTGGGGGGTCACCACGCTCCAGAACAGCAGACTTCCAAATGCCTGGCAAGGCATTATGGGGCGATTGGGCTCCTATTTCTGCACAATAGATGAGCGGCTCTCCCGCTGTGCCGGGAAGAGCTGCGCTGACGCTTCGCCGCTTCGCCGCTTTCTGGGGCCTCGGTGGGGGGTCCGGTCCCACCCGGACCCCCAGGTAAGGGGATGCGGCTCGGGGAGCCCACCCCACCGCTCTGCAGGTGTTCAGGGGCCCTGTCCCACCCGGGCCCCGTACCTCTCTCCCGATGGGGATCCCGGTCCCACCTGGGACCCCTGCAGGCCCGTACATTGGAGGGCAGCCCGGGGAGCCCACCCCCAGCTGCCCCCGCCGGCTCCCTGCCCGGCCAGCCCCCTCGCGTGCTGCCGTGGGAGCCGGCCACTCAGATCTGGTCTGCCCGCTCCGGCGGGCAGACGCGCAAGTCTTCACCGGCTTCTCCGGACCTCGGAGGGAGTGCGGCGGCACTCCCCCAGCCTCCTCCTCCGTTTCGGGGCCCGGAGATGGGGTCCTGGGCCTCTCCCGTCTTCTTTGCAGGGGGCGCGACGGCGCCTCTCGCCTCGCCTCCTCATACGGGGCCCGGAATTGGGCTCCCGGGCCCCTCCTCCTGCATCTCTTCACGGGGAGCGCGACAACACTCCCCGGCGCAGGATTCAGCGGGGGCCAGGGTGGGCCCCCGGGACCTGACCCACCCCGGGGGCATCTCTGAGACCGGCGGTGGAGCCCCACGCGCTTCATCGTCGGTCTTCCTAGGGGTCAAAGGTCACCTACCTTCCGCGGGCCATATCTCAGCTCCTGGGGGTCCGATCTGCCCCATTTTTGCATCTTCTTGCTCCTGGTGGCACCCCAGCCACTGGGAGTACTCCCCTTCGGCCTCCAGGTCTCCAAGAGGGTGTATTCTGCAGGGAGCGGTCTTCACTGGCTCCCTGCGCCTCTCTTCTCCCTGCACAGAGGCCTCTTCTTCTGCGCACCGGTCCTTGGCTCTTCTTCTGGTGCTGTTAGGGGCCTGGGGGCAGTCAGGGGTGTCCTCCTTCCAACTGCCCATTGCACCAGGCTCCAGCACCTTTCACCTCAGCAGACCACACCCCAGAGAGAGCTTCTCTTCCTGTGCAAATACTTTTTAAAAGTTGAGTAGGGGGCTGGCAGGAAGTTTCTGTGTGTCCTATCAAACAGCGACACACCACTTCCCTGCCCCTGCTCCCTCCTTCTTGTCCAGCCTCTCGGTTTGGTCAAAATGGCGTCGTCCAGTGTCTCTGGCCACATGGCCTCTGAAACCCAACTCCGTCTCCCCTCACTGCCTTCCCGTGGTTCAGCCTGGTGCCTGGCACCCAGCAACAGCAGTTGATGTATTGGCTTGTAGCTCCACCTATCTTTTCTCCTTGGAGGGAAGATCTTTGCTCTGGGAAGAAAGGTCATTAATCTAACCTGCAGGGGCCAGACCCCAGCCAGGGACTCAGAGAAATATGACATTTCTGGACGACCAAAAAGAAGTACAAATATGACTTTGGAATCTGCAGAATACTCATTTTCACATCCGCTACATTGGACATTAGTGCGTGTCTGGAATCTGTAGGCTTTGTGGAAGTCATTATAGCCATGGGCCCAACATCCCCATAGGGGAATAATTAAGTGAAAACACAGTAAAACACACTGACTTTCCCTGGCATGTTCCTTCCCAGGGTATCAAGTCTATTCCATGTCACCACCCAATTCTGCATAAGCCCTGCCACACCATTCACTCTGTAGCTGCTCCTGGACTGCGCACGCTAGGAATCTCCCCTGCGCAGCCCCTACATGTGTGCACACGCATGTACACCCGTGTCTGCATGTAACCAGCACAGTGTCCCCTACTCCAGCTACTGAGCAGCGGCCTAGTCAAGCTAGGGGTACACCAGTAAAATCTCCATGCAGTCTCCTTCATTATGAGTTCACTGTGGGTGAGTCCCAGATTATGATGCTCCCCCACAGTAAAAGCTCAACAATTAGGTGCTCAAAAAGTGAAAAATCCGGGCGGCCCATAGTGTCAGACCCACCTTCTAACACCCTGTCAGCAGATTGTCACTGTCCAATCAGCTAAAATGTAATGATTGTAAGATCTTGTATTGCTTTCCTGCCTAGTTACTGCCTAAATGTATACATGACACAGAAGGGGCTTATTTAGAAGCACATTGTGCTGCGGGTATGTAACTTTTTGGGTGCACTGTGGTGCAATGGGCTTGCCCATTTTACAAGGCCACGTAATGTCCCTCTGCATGACTTTTCATGGCCTTGTAAATACAGGCCCCTTTCACGCATTACTCTGCATGAAAGGGGCATTCCATGGGCCTCATCTACAAGAAAATGACGCGGCACAGCGCTGCAAACCCTTTAGCTGTGCTGTGCTGCATCATTTTCAAAGCACATGGATGTGTCATATTAACAACAATATGATGCATTCCTGGGCTTTCCCCTGTGCTGGAGCACAATTGGCTGCTGTGCGCTAGTGCAGGCACCCATGCATCATTTTGCAGGGGTGCCTGAGCTGAGGGTATGATTGTTTTTGTGCAGAAAGGGACACCTGTGCTGTGTGCATTACAGATATATTCATTCTGTTAAGCTCATGTGATATCAATACTTGTCTCTAACTTTGTTTGAAGGATGTTCTTCTAAGCTGGTTCAGGGAGATTCACTGATAAGATTCCACTCTGAACTGTGAAAAAGCCAGAAGCACATTGTGTATTCTAAACCATTTCGCAGCGAAACCCTTCTAGCTTCAATGGCATGGAATGAAATGGTTCACTAAATTGGAAGACACACAGTTTTTCATGAAGCCTAAAGGTTTTTGAAACGTAATAATGGTAGATTTTCTTATCACAATCCTAAATGACCAAACTGAATATATATGATACTATAAAGTTACAGAGAAAATGTCTATACTATACATTCAATGCTGAATGATAATGGAGTAGATGTTCGCACAAGACACACTCTGTTGGCGAGATTGCTGAAAGCACCCATTAGAATTTGATGCTTTAGTTCCCAATACAGTGCAGGGAATTTTATAAAATGCCCAGAAAGGTACTATTGATAGGGGCACTGACTCAATACTTGACTTCATAGGGTACAGACAGTAGTCAGTCCCCAGCAACTTCAGGCCTGCTCAGTCTTTCAAACCATTCTTACCAATAATTCCTGCATCCCTCCTTATTACTGTAATCTTCTAATACTCGAACAATATGGATAAGGTCTATACGTTCTGCCTTCGAGGTAGCCTGACAGGACCCATTAGATCTACAGGGAAGTCCAATCCATTATGCAATATCATTCTCTCAGAAGACCCTTGGGCTTAGCCTTGATGCACTAATTCTGCTATTATAATCTGTTTCACTTTTAGATAGCCTTGGGGAGGGGGGAAAGGACTTTCCAGGAGGGGATGGGGAAGGAAAGGAATTATTGAAAATTAAAAGACAGAATATACAAATACAGCAAAAGGACAAACCACCCCCGCATCATCTGTACTGAATCCCAGGCAGCCATCATTCCCCGTCCCTTAGTTCCAGATGATAGTGTGACTTTTTCAGTAGCATTGATTTTAATTTAAATCATCAAAACTGAAGTGTGTTGAGAGAATTAACACACTGGTGAAATTGAGATAATAGCTCACATCACTGAGGTAGTCAACGGTATGGGTTCTGTAAAGAACCTGTAGCCAAAAGTTGCATAGAGTATGGGGGAGAGAACATCCAAGATGGTAGCCTCTTTGGAAACTTTCCTATTAAACAGGTTCCATTGGAGAAGTCTGTGATTGTCTTCCATGTAATCAATATCTTCTGCACTTAAAGGTCTCAGTTACAATTCCTATTTCCCCACATTGTCTTGGACAAATTAATATATCCCTAAGCTTCAGCTTCCTCAATATAAACATTAAACTAAAAGTGCTCAGATAGATTTAAATATGAACCTGAGGATGACAATATGAACACATAGATTTCATGCCCCTGATTCTGACCTGACTGTCTTTTCTAACCTATCTATTATATCAGAGCCCCAGCAGATTGCCATGTCCCATTACTGGGGTTGGCTATTTTCTCCGCTGTCTATAATCTCCCACACACATTCAGGAACTTGTGAAGAGAAGGGCTCCATTGTCGCAGGTCTCTCCGAGTCCAACATCGATTGCAGATCCCAGAGTTTCAAGTCCCACGCAACCATCTTCCTCAGAATCCACTAGGCTTCTCTACCTGTTATGTTCAGTGTGCAAATAGTGCACAAGGAAAGAGGTAACAGGTGGGTTAGCTCTATTTTTGAAAAAAAAGTATGTTGAAAAGAACGGATCATGAGCTTGAATTGAAAATGAATTATTAGGATTCTTTCGAAAATGTTTATGCAATTTACAATTTAATGATGGTAATTTTGAGGTAAGAAAGGAAATACAAGCTACAATCAACGTTTCAAAAGTTTACTGAATTAAAATGTTTTTCAGATTAAACTGAGGACTGAAATACCATCATTATGCCTCAACAGTAAAATGTGTTCGATATTAAAATAAGGGCATAGGGAATGTCTTGGGTCCTATCGTACAAATTCATAGTCAAGCATAGCCAGTAAACAAAATAATTCTAGTCCATTAACTAGATTGAATTTGAAAAGGGGATCATTGACAGATTATTGGAACCACAAATATTGTGTGGACAAAATCTCCTGTCAAAAATATAAAGTAACTAAATTTTGCAAAGGTAAGTGTTAATAGGTAGGTACAGATTTACTATTCTTGCCTCCACATCTACGTACCTTGCACATATGTATCGTCAAAGCACATATGGGGAGTGATATACAGTAACATTTTACTTACCTATAGAAACTTAGCTTCACAGGTTTTTTGACCTTGATATTCTTGACACAATATTTTGTACCACAATATATCTTTTATTTTGATATTCTGTTTAAAAACCACTTCGTTTGTGGGCCAAGAATAGGTTTTTGGGTCCCCACATGTCTATTGGTGCGGGGAGAGCGGATGCTAGATGATGTGGTCAAATTCTTTGACTAGTGTAGAGGGCACACTGCCTCTGGGGCCCTTCATGACTCTTAGAGGGGGCTATGTACTGTTTATGAAGGGACATCCTGCAGGTCTCTAGGAGAGAGGGAAATCTCTGCTGTATGTGGTGAGACATCCTGCATGTCTCTAAGAGGGAAGGCCTGATCTCCCCGTGCCTAACAAAAATGAATGTGTCCTCATGTAAAAATGCAACTGGTGCTCGTGTAAAGCACTCTGATACCCGATACCTTTGGGTCAAGTTTACGCTATATAAAACTCCGTAATAAAAAAAAAGTAGCTCTTTGCTGTATGCAGACTCTGCAGCCAGGGTAGGATTGGAACAGAAAATAGGCCTGGGCACCAACATAAATTGTCCCATTAATGATTGATATGTAGATAAAGAGTGACCCGCTTTTGCAAAATGTTGGCAGTTTTGAACTTGTTGAGTCACACTGTACAGGTGTTATGTATGCAAGGTACTTGGGACTGTTTGCATTTGAGCTTGCTTCAGGCAATGTCTGTGCTAATATCTGAGAAAACAACAGTAAAAACTGGCCCATCAGAGCATAAAACCTGCCCACGAACAGATTAGCCGTTCTGCACTGCCAGATTGCCCAATAGGCCAATCCGACCCTGTTGGAGGTAAGTGATCACCAAGGCTCCTTGCATCTCTTTTGGCAGAGGAAGGCTCTGGCCCCTTGGGTATGTCTGGGGCCCTTGTGTGTGTTGTGTGTACCCGGGGCACCCACCACCACATTTATGCATTGCTTGTGGACTGTGTTGAGAATGGCTGGGAAAAGGTTCACCTGCATTTCTTTTGTTATGGTATGTTAAGGTTCTTAAATTAGAGCTCTTCTAACACAATGAGGCAAGGTGGATGCTGGAGGATCACAGTGACATTAGACACATCCATTCTGCAGACCATGATGTCACTACTGTGTGTCCTGGTGCTCTTCAGTTAGGGCCATGGGACAGCTCCATCCAAATCTGGTAATGGATGGACTAGAAACACATGCACTGACTTTACTAAAGATGATTTCTGAAATGTATTTATCAACTGCCTTGTTAAATTTTAATTTGGTGTATATTAACATAACATGTTTATATATGTAGTTATGTATGGTGTAAAATGGTTTGCATAAAGTGTAGAAATACTCTAAAGTATTGATTATAGTGTTGTGAACATCACGTCCCAAACAACTTTAGACCCCAATCTTTTCACTGTGTTGTCAGATGGCAATTATGGGTCCTTAAATGCTGTAGTGCTTGATGGTCACTCATAAAGAGGTCTCAACAAGCACTGCGGTCGCGTTTTGCAGCAAAGCAAATACCTGTCATTCTTTGAGAGGTAATGTGTCTCTAGAAAGATTGTTAAACGCCACATTCCATTGGAATGCAATTCGAAACTGTTTCTTTCTACAGGTTTACATTCACAGATTGCAACCTGTCACAAAAAATCTCCACTTGCTCTATTCCTAAAATCTCACGATTCAAACAGATCTTGATTTAAACTTTATATGTTTCTCCCCCTTATTTATTTTGAATGTTTCTCTCCTTTCTTCTACCTCCTGCCTGCATCTTGTGTATGCCTGCCTGTCTTTATCTTTCTTTCTTTGAACCCATATCCTTCCAAGCTAATAATATTTATTAATTCCTGCAGTCATATGCTTCTCCCTTAGACCCCTCTAATGATCACACCTAAGCCAATAATGTACCACAAATAAGCTGGAGTATGTGCATGGAATGGTTTCTTTGAGATCACAAGACTAATCCAAATAACCAATAGACAGACTACTAACTCCCGGGCAGAGTGCTACTCGCAGCAGAACACTTCAGCACCTTGTCAGGGGTAGGTAGTGCTATATATGCAATTTCGATTCAATACAGTATCAGAGAGCCCATTTCCTCATCTGCTTTAAGGACTCATGATGCCCTTGCTAGCAACTGGGTTGAAGAGTTCATTTATTCTGAAATGTGTCCCTCAAACCCTAGCAGGATCTGAGACTTAAGAACACATGATGAAAGGTGGCAGCACTCTTTAATTTCAAACCACTTCTTTTAGATTTCCAACACAGAAGTACAGTTGGAGTGAGGCACCAGGCCAACAGGCCCCACGCACACCGAAAAAAGAAGCAAACTACCAAAAATAAACCAGCTTGAAAGAGCAGTTTCTGGAACTGTTTGCAGCTGCCAGAGTTTATGGAATATTGACAGAATCTTATCTCAGCTGCAGTACTGGCACACCTTGGTCTTTCTACGAAATAGAAGTTGTTTGCGAGCGAGGTCCGTGAAATGAGCTGGGCTGTCCAAAAAAAAGAAAACAAGCATTGGCAAAGCCAATCTGTCTGACCTTTCACATAGGTTCAGTAGGTCAAGTAAATTGTAGATGTCCTTCTCGAGTCAGAAGCTACAGCTTGAAGTTTTTAACAAGGCTGCAGCGCTTCAAAACTTTACTAGAAGTCCATCTCAAGTCAGAAGCAAGTGCTATAGAAGACAGTCACAAAGCTACTATAACACAAGTGTTACTAAATGTCGAGTCAGATGCAGCTACTTCAAATATCCACAAAGTTGAGGGGTATGGATTCAACATGAAAATGTACCTATACACTTTTGCTACTGTAATAAATTGTGCTAGTTTTCTATAGCATAAGTAAATATGCCAATGTTGATGAATCAATTTTGTAACTTTAAATGTCTTAATTACTATGGAAGACTTGTGAAGACAATCTAGAATGTATAGGAACTAGCAGTCACTGGTTGTTAAGGCAATCGTCTTCAAACGTATTGATGGAAAACTCATTTTTTAATGATACTATATTTGCATCCCCGTAAAATGCCCATTGTCTGATGGTTTAGGCAATGGTAGGAAGAAGAAAACTGCAAAATAATAGATAAAGATATTTGGTAAAAGGTCAATTTTTTATATATACTTATATAATACATATTTTAACAAACCAGCAATTGCTCAAGTCGTTAGTAGAGGTCCCTCTCCAGTCAGATGCAAAGTCTTCAAAATTCTTTCACAAAGATGCAGTTCCTCAAGGTATTACTAGATGTCCCTCTCAAGTCAGATTCTATTACAGGACCGGAGGCTTCAGATTATGCTTCTCAATCTTTACTGCATAAAACACAGCAGCCAATGAAAATGTATATTTTCAGTAAACATTAACAAAAAACTTCATTACCCATGAACACCCATGAGTATAGGCACGCCCCCACAGTCCATAAGAACCCCTTGCGTGCTCCCATCATCCTCTTTCTTTGCTGCTCACAAGCCAGAGTTAAGTGCACCTTCCCTGTCCCCTCACTCTGCTTGTTGGTTTGGGGGTGCTTTGGGAGATTGTTTGTGCTTATGTTGGAGTTACTGCGGGTCATTCCGCTCCATAATTGAGGACATAGGTGCTATCTGGTGTGTGTTTATTGTAATTGTATTTCTGTACTGCTCGCGAGTAGCGCTCTCACCTCGCGAACACTCGTGTTGGGCCGTCTTCTGTCTGGGGCAGCTCCCGCGGTGGAGCGCGCGCGTTTCAGCGCGATTGAGACGGTCTTTGACCGGCGAGGGGCCGCCGCGAGCATCAGATGGGCCCCGTTACCGGCAGCCTGAGGGCGCGCAGGAGCTCCCTCATACGCCCTGCGTAGAGGCCGGGTGGCTCACGGCCGACGCGCGCGCCCAAAAACGCTGACTAATTGGGCTTGTTTTAGTAGGTTTTGGTAGCGTTTTGGGCGGCGCGCCTCGGCACGTTACCAAGGCTTACAGGAACGCGCGTTTTGCACGTTCCACACACCGGCTTGCCTCTCGTTTCACCGCCAGTTCTGGTTGTAATAATTACAAGGTCCAGAGTGAGCACACGCTCTGTATACTTTAAGGGCCTAGGTCTTTGACCTGGTAGACTACAGCTTTGCTGAGGGGGTTTGGGTACCGTTGAGCGTTTATTGTCTGCTTGTGTGCAGTGGGCTGACCCCCCCCCACCACCCACAGGATCTGCCAGGGTTTAATCCCTTGTGTTACCTTTGTTCTTTAAGCACCATGGAGAATTGGGCTAAGTACCCTGAGGAGGAGGAGGCAGATGGGGAGGAAACAAATGAAGGGCAGCAGGAGGCTGTCCTAGAGGATAATATTGTCGAAGCATTGGATGCCTCGGTCCAAGCTTCAGTTAATCGAGCCATGGAGACGACGGTCCCCCAGACTGTGCAACAGGCACTCGCAGTGGCCCTGCGCCCCATAAGAAAGCAGTTGGAAGGCTTTGCTAAGCGCCACGGTTATGATAAGCACAAGAAGCAAAAGCGAGCTAATCCCTCTACCTCTACTACAGTTTCGGACGAGCGCCAACTGTGGCCGCATGCGCAGTCCATGGCTTCCTTGCCGGATCGAGACGCCCTAGCTCAGCCACGTTCTGGCGGCAAGGCGAAGAGTAAGCGCCATATTGTAGTGGACACGGATACCACCACCACTAATACTGATACCAATACGGACACTGATTCCTCGGAGGAACAGCCTCCGCCTCCTAAGAAGGCCAAACCGGCTCCCAAGACGGCGGAAGACAAGACCCCTAGGGCCTTCCACTTTGATCCTTCCGATATAATTCACCCTCTGTCTTCGGACTGGGTCCCGCCAGCGGAGGTCTCAGACTACATTCACAATCACCTCCGGAAGAGTTTCACACGGGAAGTACGCAACCGGCTGCGGTCGGAGTGCCCGCGTCCAGATATTCCGGACAATGTCGCTGACACGCCGGAAATTGACGCTAGTATGCTAACATTTTTAAAGAAATTTTCGAAGGACCCTAAAAGAGGGCTGGACAGGGCCTGGCGGGGCTGTCAGGACAAAATGCTTGATGTTATTGGCCCCCTGGCAAAGATCTTAGAGATGGCCCTGGCGGCCAAGGAAGGGGCGACACCGGTGGACCCTGACATCTTGGCTGAGTGGTCTCAGCGCGCGATTTGCTTTCTAGGCAACGCAAATTGCGCCGTCTCTTCGGAGAGGCGCAAGTCCTTGCTACTACGAATGGACGGCAATTTGACGGAACTTGCGGAAGAAGAGCCGGGTCCCCTGGCTGGTGGTTGTCTCTTTGGAGACCGTTTCGTTAAAGATGTCACCAAATATGTCGGTACTTTCACCGCATTGGATAAGGCCCAGAGCGGTATTAAGCGCGCACTCACGCAGGGTGTTTTCAACAGGGCCGGGCGAGGCGGGGGTCGCTCGTCAGGCCGAGGGTTCCAGAGAGGCTCCCAGAGAGGGGATTTTGGCCGCGGCCGGGGTGAGTGGGACTCTACCCGCGGTGGCACCTTCTATCCGTCACGAAGAGGCTTCAACAAAGGACGTTTCCAGTCGGGAAACAACAGGGCGAGTTTCAAGGCTCATCAAAGTTCCGGTGAGTGTCACAGATGTGTCTCTTCTTCCATTGGGGGGTCGCACGCAGCATTGTCTTCTGCAATGGCAGGTGTTAACTCAGGATGCTTGGGTCTTGCAGACCATTCAAGGGTTCCAGCTGGAATTCTATTCTCCTCCTGCGCAAGCGTCAACCCCGCCACCTCTCCATTTTTCCCAACTAGATCACAGTTTCATAGAAGCAGAGGTGGCAGACTTGCTGAGGAAGGGCGCGCTCGCTCCTTGTCTGAGAAGCCCTCGCGGCTTCTCCAGCAATGTCTTTATAGTTCAAAAGAAAGGAGGTGGCAACAGACTAGTGCTCAACCTCAGAGAATTCAACCAGTATCTGATGTACAACCATTTCAAAATGGAGGGTATTCACATGTTAGCGGATTTGTTACAGGAAGGAGATTGGATGGTGCGGTTGGATCTGAAAGATGCATATCTTTCTATTCCAATTTTTCCTCCGCATCGCAGATTCCTGCAGTTTCATTGGAACGGCCGTTGGAACGAGTATTTGGCTCTTCCTTTCGGTCTCTCCTCGGCTCCCTGGTGTTTCACCAAGGTCATGAAACCAGTGGTAGCCTACCTCAGAGAAAGGGGAGTGCGGATGATCATTTACCTAGACGACATCCTGATCATGGCGCAGGATCGGTCTGTGTTGCAACAACAACTGACCATGACTACTTCATTGTTGCAACGCCTGGGTTTTGTGATAAATCTGACGAAGTCCGTGGTGATCCCTGCTCAGGTGATAGATTTTCTGGGGTTCACGATCAACTCCCTCACGGCGCAACTGTGTCTTCCACAGGCGAAGTTGAGGGAGCTGAAGAAAGAGATCACGAAGTTACTGGACAGTCAATTGGTCACGCTCAGAACCCTGGCCAGGATTGTAGGGGTCCTGGCGTCATCAGTCCAGGCGATATTCCCAGGTCCTTTACACTACAGAGCCCTCCAACGCCTGAAGATCAGGCATCTTCAGAAGGGTCTCTCATATACTGACTCGGTCCCGCTTACGGACGAGGTTCGGAACGAACTCCAATGGTGGCTAGGCCACGTGGATGCCTGGAACGGCAGGGCGATCTTCGGGTCGCGGCCGGACGTGGTAATCGAGTCGGACGCCAGCAGATGGGGCTGGGGCGCGCGCTGTGGAGAGGTTTCCACAGGCGGCAGATGGTCATCACAAGATCTAGAACTTCACATAAATTGTTTGGAACTACTGGCAGGATCGTTTGCGGTCCGCACGTTATCCCCGAAGCAGACGTCATGTTGCATCCTCCTGCGCCTGGACAATGTGTCCGCAGTGAGGTATATCAACAAGTTGGGCGGCACGAGGTCGTCTCTTCTTGTCCAAATAGCCAAGGATTTCTGGCATTACTGCCTTCAGAACCAGATATCAGTCATAGCGGAGTATATTCCGGGACAGGCCAACCAGGTGGCGGACTGGAACTCCAGACACTTGAGGGATTACAGCGACTGGAAGCTGCTTGCCCAGGTCTTTCTCTGGTTGCAGGCGATTTGGGGTCCATTTCAGACGGACCTGTTCGCCTCCAGGTTGACGTACCAACTTCCCCGGTTCTTCAGTTGGAGACCGGATCCGATGGCGACGGCGACGGATGCATTTCTGCAAGATTGGTCGCTAGGGACCCAGTATGCCTTTCCCCCCTTTCTGTTGATCCCCAGAGTGATGACTCAGGTGATACGGCAAGGGGCGGAAATTGTCATGGTGACTCCGTGGTGGACATCACAAGCGTGGTTTCCCAAATTGTTGCAGTGGAGCTGCGACCGCCCCCGGCTATTACCGGATTTGAAGTGGTTGTTGCAGGGCCCTCGTCAGGAACAGCATCCGTTGCTGTTGGAGGGCAGGTTAACCCTGATGGCATGGAGGCTTTCCGGGAACAGTGGCAGCTGCCAGGAATTTCGGACCAGACTGCTGGCTTTATCAAACAGGCTTGGGCACCTTCCACCAGGAAGCGATATTCCGCTGCCTGGAAGAACTGGGTGGATTGGTGCGTGGGACGACATCTGGATCCCGTGGGGGCAGAGTTATCCCAAATTTTGAATTTTCTATCCGAGAAAGCGGCTGAGGGCCTAGCATATCGTTCGGTCAACAACTTTCGCTTGGCCATCTCGGCGGGGCATGCCCGGGTGGACGGTAAACCTGTAGGCATGCACCCGGTTGTTTGTAAGTTGTTGAAAGGCATTAGGGTAGCCAATCCTCCCAAACCCAAGTATACGGGTTTGTGGGATGTCGCACTTGTAATTTCATTGCTCAACAGTTGGCCGATTAATTCTCTCCTGTCCAGGAAGCAATTATGGGCTAAACTGGCCATGTTGCTTTGTTTATCATCTTGCAGAAGATCTTCGGATATCAGAGCGCTCGACGTAACAGGTAGAGTGTTTACCCCGTAGGGGGTTTCTTTTCATATTACAGGTCGTACTAAAACATTGTCTAGACATATCTCTTATAATGCTTTTCCTGAAAATGAAAAACTATGTGTGGTCCAATGTTTAAAGACTTACGAGGAATGTACGAAGGCCTTGCGGCCGCAGGGCTGTTCCCAATTATTGATTGCTATTCAGAAGCCCTTTAAACCAGTGGTGGCGGCCACTATTGCTAGATGGCTTCGGTTCATTATGAAGGAAGCTGGTGTTGATACAAGCATTTTTGGTGCTCATTCAGTCAGAGGCGCGATGGCGTCAAAGTCATATGGTTTAGGATCAAGTATCCAGGATATCATGCGTTGTGCAGATTGGTCCTCTGATTCAACGTTTAAGACGTTTTATTATAAGCCGGTGGGGGATATTGCTTCAGTGGTATTTAATCAGCGTTAAACTAGCATAATCTGAAGCCTCCGGTCCTGTAATAGAATCAAAAATTTGCTAGCATTCGCGACAAGAATTTTCAATTCTATTAAGGACACGGAGGCGAGGATTATCCCACCCGGCTTAATGTACTGTATGTATTAAGCTTACCCACCCTTTTATGCAAGGTTTACGGTGGTGTTATTTCCTTTATTTCAGGATCTGATAAGAAGTCGGACTGATCGACTCCGGAAGTCAGGATGTTACACCTGAAGCTGTTCTTCCACGTTGGAGGATTGTGACTGTTCAAGTTTTGTTGGACTTGTTTCGCCTCAAAGAAAGAGAATGATGGGAGCACGCAAGGGGTTCTTATGGACTGTGGGGGCGTGCCTATACTCATGGGTGTTCATGGGTAATGAAGTTTTTTGTTAATGTTTACTGAAAATATACATTTTCATTGGCTGCTGTGTTTTATGCAGTAAAGATTGAGAAGCATAATCCTCGCCTCCGTGTCCTTAATAGAATTGAAAATTCTTGTCGCGAATGCTAGCAAATTTTTGATTCCAATGCAGTGAAATTCTTTCATTAACCTACAGTTCCACAACTCGTCGCTAGAGGTCTCTCATGAGTTTAATGCTTAAGTATTGACATGCGACATAGAGCTGTAGTTCCACAAGTCGTCACTAGAGGTCCCTCCGGCCGTGCCCGGCAGGGGCTGGTGACTGTGGCCAACACCCGCACTTTTTTGGCACAGCTGTAACACAAAATGTTACTCAAGATTTACAAATCCACACAAAGTCTGATTTGGGCCACTTTGCATGGCTTTGTAAAACAAAAGAAAAAGTAGAGAAATGCAGAATCTTGCGCTGTGTTGCATTACACTGCAACACTACATCTGGTAGGTGTTACATTGGTAGAACAGGGGCGTTTCAATGTATCCAGCCATGTTTTATGACAAAAAACCCATATTTATTAAAGATGGTGAAGCTGGGTTCAATACAAAATGGTGCGGCTACCCAAGAGAGGCTTAACAAAGAGAATTATTTTCATTTCACCTTGTTACTGACTCTTTCTACGTGTGCTGCATTATGCAGCACATATGGTAAGAATAATACGATTTTAAGGATGATATCCCTTCCTGCAGAAGAACAAACCTGCCTGTAATGCAGGCACTGTTCCACCATGGCGCAAGGGTGCCTGACGTGGAGTGAGACAACCTGAAGTATGGGTATTATAGGTTTTTTGCAAAACAAGAGGTTGACAGCATTCAAGCATTAAATACTAGAATTTACTATTAAAATTGAGTGAATTCAAACTTGTTCTTAGCAGACTGGCTTTTGAATTGCCCTATACATGTTTCCCAGTCCCCTATATTTAAGTATACTGCAATATACTATAGTAGGAAGAAGCAAAATAGCAAAGTCAGTGAAGCAACACAATACATAATGATATTTCATGAAAGTTTAATTTACTCACATTTCTGCTTTTCATTAAGTCGCTCCGAGAGGTCCCTCTCGAGTCAGATGCAAAAGCATTGAAATTCTATCATGAAGCATCAGTTCCTCAAATCACTACAAGAGGTCCCTCTTGAATCAGGTAAAAAAATCTTCACAATTCTTTCACAGAGCTGCAATTCCTTAAGGCATTACTAGATGTTCCTCTCTAGTCAAATACAAAATCCTCAAAATTCTTTCATGAAGCTGCAGTTCCACAAGTCCCTACGGGATGTCGCTCTTGAGCCAGGCACAAAATCTGAACTTCTTTCACAGTGCTGCAATTCCTCAAGACATTACTAGATGTCCCTGTCTAGTCAGATACAAAATCCGCAAAATTCTTTCATGAAGCTGCAGTTCCACAAGTCACTACTGAGGTCCAGCTCCAGTTAAATGTAAAAACATTGTAATTCTTTCATGAAGCTGCAGTGCCACTAATTGTTACTGGGTGTTTCTCTCAAGTCAGATGTAAAAAGCATTGAAATTCTGTCATGATGTTTCAGTTCCTCGGATCACCAACAGTATTCCCTCTCGAGTCAGATGTGACATCTTCAAAAGTCTTTCAAAGAACTGCAATTCCCCAAGCCTTTAGTAGATGTTCATCTCATTCATAAAACACAAATATTTACAGCACATACAATTGTGATATTAACATCCTTAGCACCACATATACACAAATTTACAAAATTATAGAGCAAAGCAGCATAGCTGCCCTGCTTTGCACCATTGAGAAAGAACCGTGGAGAGCAATATTTAGTTAAAATACCCAGCTGCTGCTCTTTCCGCTTGCGCTGGTATACAATCAGCTGAAGTAGTGCCACACACCTTTGTACTGTAGTGCAAGGTGTGTGTGTGTGGATGTGTGTGTGTGTGTGTGTGTGATGTCTAGCATAGGTATTTTAACAGAAGGTTACCCTTCCAGCACATAATACTATGCTTAGACTAACGTAACCCCTTCCATGCTCATGACGGAACGGTTCCGTCATGAGCTACGGTTGAGCTGTGCTCATGACGGAACCGTTCCGTCATGACCACGCCCGTTTCTATTAGGGCCCAGCACCGGAGGGGGAAACGCGGTCGCGCTGAAAAGGTTAAAAACTTTTCACACCTTGCATGTCTGTAGTACAGTGCAGCACACGTACAATGTGTGAGATGTTATGACAAATATAAAACAATTTCTCTAATTTTGTGCCTGCCTTAAGGAGGTGTATATTTTTGGCTCAAAACACAGTCTAACAAATTTAGTAGATGGGGCTTTATATCACACACAGAAACAATGGGGAGAGCAAGGATAATGTTCACCAGAGTGAACAGGGAGTACTCCTGTACCCCTGAATACTAATATAGAAAAACAAATGAAGGAGTACCACCAGTGAGAATTCACCAGTTGCTGTAGGGGTGCACGGTTTCTTTCGAAAAAAGGGGAAAAATCTCCTTTTATTAGAAACCCCTCACTCATCACCTAGTGATGACATGCTTCATCATCGGGGTCCACCCTAATGACCTAGCGTCATCAGGGTGTGCTTCAACACCTGATTGCAGTGGAGCAGGTTGTGAGTGATGGTGCGTGAACAAAAGGGTAAGTGTGTTAAAAATTGTCCTGGTTTTAACTTAGAAAAATAAAGACTTTTTATTGGTAAGCAACTGGACAATGTTAAAATCGTGGCGAGATAAAGTGAGGGCAGTGATGAGCCCGTGTATCTCTTTTATGTGTTGGGTCTACATGTTTCAACCTTGGTGGTTGTGTTGAACCAGGTTTTCATCAGGACCTAAAACCAAAATGGTGGATGGTCTGCGTCCCCTAAAAGACGCACCCGATCCTACCATATGGAACCACTGGATGGCAAAAAATGTGCCCGTGGTATATGCTCGCTCCACAGTGGGTGAGCTGTAAAAATCAAAACACCTGTAAAAGAAGTATGGACATTTGTCACATATTGATCGTATTTACAAGCCTGTAACGTAGTGCAGTGCTTCAACGTTGTGTCAGCATGCGGTCTCACCCCGTTACATGGTGAATGCAGTGGTAGCATAATACTGTTAATATTACCAGTATTCGCGCTTTACTCCAACATACTTCTAGTGGGAGGAGGGAAGTGATAGTGCACAATGCGGGGCGGTGAGTATTAACCGCAACTTGCACACTAAAGAAGTGCTGTGATTGTTTTCTTATTCACAACTTGCACGCAGTACTTTAATTCATCACCGCGTGGTACTGTCTCGCATACTAATTAGTTTGTGCGAGGCTATATCAACTTTGGATCGTGCATGCACTGTCATAGTAAAATTGTACAACATAGGACAAAAAACGAACATGACACAGACGTTTGACAAACAAAGAAAGTATAACCAAGGCTCACTCTCAGTGGAGTGTTCGTGGACTTCATGGGGCAGGGGAGGTTACCCTCGTGATAAAACGTATTCTGTAAGGGAATAGATTGTAAAGGGGCGTTATTATGAGCGCGAATGGTTTCTGAGCAGCCAAGCCCTGGTTGCGCTCGTGGCGGCGCTCGTTCGTGGTAGAACATGCCTTGCGTGAAGATTAGATCTCTACTTACAGTTTTCGCCGAGGATTGTTTATCTTTATTTATTCTTTATATCACACACCATGGGTAGTAGTTTGGGAATGCCAAAGTACTACTCATCAAACGCCTTTTTGACGTAAAAAAGACAATAAGCACCACAAAGCATTATTCGTGCTTAAAATTGCCCTTTTCAGCAGGAAAAAAGGTTTGATGTGGAAAATGAATACCCAAATCAAGACTTTGTGCTTCTTTGCATCACTTTACCTGATTTTGTGGCAGTGCAAAGACTTGATAAAGCTTCTTCATAATGGGATTAAAACTGATGCAATTAATTCAAAAGGTATAAAAATATCAGTTAAAAGAAAGATCGCTTCAGTGAGAAGGCTACTTGTAATCCAGAGATAAATGTGATGGATGGTCTCGATTAGCTAATACAGTCATTTGCTTTTAGACAAATCCTGGCCAATCTAACAAAACAGAAATTAAAATGCCACCAGGCTTACCAATAAAGTAACCAATAAGATATAAATTAATAGTCATTTTGATACACTCTCGCCCCAACTTCTCACACCAGTTTCAGCAGTGGCTCCTCCGCCAAGGTGGAGGAGCGTCGCCCCACTGCTTTATAGCAGTGCAAGGAAAAAATCAAATGATAATAACGGAACGTTATCATTTTATTTTTAGTATTGCAGTTGCCCCCAGGTTGGGGTGAGGCGGGCAGGGCTAGGCTCCCCGCATCACAGGGAGGAGGAGTGGCTGTAGCAGCTGCTAAAGTGTGCATGACTGTTTGGCCTGCTGGCCAAACAGTCTTGCACACTTTGCATGTTTTCCACCCAGGCTGTATTACAGTCTGGGTGGAGAACATGCCCAGGCTCCACTCCCTCTCTAAGTGCTGAACCACAGCGTTCAGACCAATCACAATGCTGCTATCAGCAGAGTCGTGATTGACTAGGGGAGTTTGGAAGCCTGGGTGCTTCCTGTTCCTGGTTCATGCTGAGGAGAGGAGGCGATGGAGGAGGCGATGGCGACCAGCATGTCATTTTTCTTTTTTATTTATTTCCTACCCTCCACCATCTCCTACCAGCCGCCACTGACCAATTTAGCTTTTGTAAAAGACACAGATAGGGGGATCCATTGTGTAGCAGTGCTGCACTACATTTGACACCACATGAATTTGAAACCTCTCGAAAAGTGGCACAAATTAAGTTTGTCAAATAGCTTGCACAGTTGGCAAAATAACACAAAATGTGTAATGGTTGCCTTATTATGGTCATTAGAAACGCACAGACTGGGAGTTTCACACTGGGCTGACTAATGCATACTATTTTGTTCAAAGTGAAGTACCCTAGCCTAAAGCAAGTATACTGTGAAGGTCACCTTGGAGGAAAGATAAGACCAATATATAAATCACATTATTTTTTAGATAGAGCAGGATACAAGTATGGTGACAGTGCGCTCTATAAATGTTTTAAATAAATACATCTATAAATTGACTGTTAACTCTTAGCTGCTACCTCCGTGTCTGCAGTAAGGATCCACACCCTGTAATTAATTCCAAGAATTTCTGCAGCGTCCGTGGCGATAGATTCCTGGAACTTCTATGAGTGAGCTTTGTTTACGCTCTAACACATTTTTCTCATGAGTAAGCCAAGGAAGTTGCTACGCTCGACTTATTCAGTAAATTCCATTGGGATTAGCCCATTTTTGTATCCAGTACACATTTGTCATAGTACAGAGATGGCTTCAGATCTGTGTGTGTCTAGTATAATCTAACATTGGCTGAACTCTTAAATTCAAGACTGATTTCAAGAACTATTTCACAATAGGGACCAGGGAAGTTAAGCTACAGTTCTCATATCTCTGCGTCATAAATTGTGAAACATAATAATTTTGCTTTAAACGTGGGGCCTCATTTATGAGGCGGTGTGTCACTTTTACGCTGCCGGTGCGTCACTTTTTGTGACGCACCAGCGGTGTAAAAAATGCGCCTTGTTGCGCCATATTTACAAAGTGACGCATCTAGGTAGATGCGTCACTTTGTAAACCCCTGCGCCACATTATACCTGCGCCAGGTATAATGTATGCAAGGGGGGCGGTTTGACGCAAGAAAGGGTCATGGAAGTGACGCAGTGAAATCTATAAGATTTCACTGCTCCACTTCTAGGACTCAAATGCGTCAAAATCTTACGCCTGCCTCACAGCAGGCGTAAGACTGACGCAGGCCCTTTCACATGGGGCTTGACCCATGTGAAAAGACACATTGCTGGAGTTGCGTCACTTTTGTGACACACTCCAGCAATGCGTCACTTTTGCGCCTACAGATACGTCAGGATTACTGATGTATCTGTATCTCATTGCGACATAATACGTCATACTGCAAATATGACGCATCATTGGTGTCGTAAGGAGGGTGCAATGAAAAGTGACGCATCGCTGTTTTCACGCAGCGATGCGTCACTTTTCATAAATGAGGCCCATGGTTTTTATAAGGACACACCCACTATTTGTCCTATATGTTTCTATAATAGATGCGACCCTGCAATCACATTATAAAAACACCTCTTTATTTCATTGTAATACATGAAATTCTGCAATCCCTATATACAAAGCCATCTCTAATTTCCTTATAATACATGGGATTCAGCAATCCCTGTAAACAAATCTGTTTCTAATTTCTCTATAATCGGTTACTTGTGACGCACCCAGTCATCGACTATAAAGAAATGACGTCAGCTCTCAACTATAACAGCTTATTACAGTTGTGTTCTGATGTCACAATTCCTGCTGCCAGAGCCAGCGGCCAAGAGGAAAGGCAGAGCAGGTGGAGCATAATTTAAGCAGCTGTTTATAGAATGAAAAGGAAGTGTGGCTTTTCTTTCTTCTGCTCTGTTTTTCTAGGTGTAAAGTGACAATCAGAAGGGAGATATTTACGGTAACGTTTATTTTCTGCACTCCTTATGTAATTATAGAAAAGGTGGAATCTTTCTGCATGGTTCTATACAAACCAAGCTATTGTGCCTTTTAAAAGAAAAAATATTGAAATAAACTGATTTTAATATCTTCTTGCATCAAATATCTCACAGCATTTTTGATGTGTTTAATTTTGCACTAGAGATTCTATTTTTTGCAACATGTATTTATTATGCATTTAAAGACAACAGTGCCCTTAACAGAATCTGAAAGGCAAAGAGGGGCATGCGGTGGGAGAAATGTAGACAGGAGTCATTGAATTTTGCATGTTGCAGCTCCGGTGTTTGCTACAGGAGTTACATACAGCATCGGACTGGTGCTTGGAATACAGAATCCCAAGGCTCGACCATGGGATGAGATGTGAAGGCCAAGTCCACCATGCAAGAAAGACCTGCTCTCCAACATTCACACCCTCGCAGAAAGCCAAGAGGCACTTTAGGAGGGGCATAACGAGTGGGGGAGGGTGAAAAGGAGAGGGGGGATAGGGAAGGGGGTGAACACGTTCAGATGCCCTCAGGGGGGTATACATTGCCACGGGATGAGTCAACCTTCCATGGGGCTATGGTGCTTTGCATCCTTTCTTACAGAGTGGTGCATCTATGTCCTCGGTGGGAAAGGAGGTCATTTGGAAGACCTTGCAATGCATGTCATGAAAGGGCCCCATATGGTTTTGATGATGTGAGAATGATCATATAGGTTATATATGATTTTCTCAAAACCTGCTGAGCAATGCAGTTCAAGAAGCCATTCAGTTACCCTGGGGAGAGTAGGCTGTCACCAATGGTGGAGAATACAAAGTTTGCCTGTGGCTGGTGAAGTGGCTAGCTATTTATGCTCATCTAAGGTGAAGTCAGGTAGATTGGTGAAGGGGAAACATACTTTACAACGCAACTTTTACCACGCAATGCCTTTACGACACAACTTTTACAACGCAAACCATTACAACGCATTGCGCTGGGGGGCGCTCTAGGATAGGGAATACGTTTAATTTACTGTCCAACACCTTCCCTAGTGTCCACGGGGACTGGAGTTGGAATAGTAAATTAAACTATTCACTATCCAGCACCCCAAAGCGCTATGCGTTGTAAAGGTTTGCGATGTAAAAACCGCGTTGTAAAGGCATGCGATGTAAAAGCATGCGTTGTAATGTCATACATCCTTGGTGAAGATATGCAGAAGGACGATGGGGGTTGAGGGAATGACTTGAATAGCACAAAACCACTGTGGCCTGTGCCTGGAATGTGTGAAGGGGCTGGGTAGGACCACAAGATATGATACCGGTCACCTCCACACCTCCAGCAGAGTTGATTGAGTAAGAGCTTCACTCTACAGAGCTGCCAGGGGGCCCAATACCAGTGTTGTAGAATTTTGAAGAAGAGGATTTTCAACCTAGCATCCCTAAGGGCCGTGTCATGGTCGAGAATAGAGTATGCCTGTCCCAGGAGAGGTTACCATTGAAGTCTTGTAGATGAGAGGGACGGTTGGGAATGTTGTCCTTTGATTGGGACTGCGTATATCCCCAACACCAATCCATTACATTGTCTGAACTCCCAAATGTACTGGAATAGGGGAGGGAGCCAGTTTCGTCGGCTGAGGCCTGAGTGCCACGCATAGGCAATGGGATAGTTGACAATGACGCCAAATGTCTGCGTTTGTTAGTTCAAATTCCGTCTGTAGGAGCTCAAAGGGTTTAGGCACACCTTGAGCACAACTCCAGTCAAAACCTGATCGAGGCATTTTATACCACTGTTGTGCCAGGTTGTCCAGTACAATATATGTCCACCAATACAGAGGGCTGTATTATGCTACAATTAGGCATTCTGATGGAGGTAGTGCCCACGCCATCTTTACCAGTTTCAAGGTCACTCTCGGATCCTTTCCCGATAGATACGAGGTCAGTTTCATGGCCGTAGGGTGCTGTTTCTTATTTTTTGTGTTTGTTAGCACACTCTTCCTTTTATATGAAAGAGCTACATACCAAGAGACTTATTTATTAATGTTGTACACAAAGTTGCTGCTCTGCATTGCAAGAAATGAAGAGGGGAGAAATGTGCCATTTCTACTTAGATTTGGCACATTTCTGCTTCTTCCTAGTGCTGGCACACTGTGTGCTTCCTAACACCAATACAGGCATCCTTGTGCAAGCTGCAAGGGTCTCTGGGTTATGGGCAAAATTGTTTTTATTCAGGAAGGGGTACTTACTGTACAAAAACAATCCAAAGATGCATTTTCATCTTCCCATGTGTGATACAGAATACATCATGCGTAGAAACAGGAAGTAACAAGGAGAAAAACAGCTTTTCTACTCGCGACTTGATCCTCTGGTAGGCTTACCGATTTAATGCCATCCCAGGCTTCCATGCATTTGTAAAACTGGAATTGCATCAAATGCATGGGTGGATGCATAGGGAACGCCCATGCTCCACCCATGAGTCATAAACTAGCTCAAAATGTAACATAAAGCAGTGCAAGCCGAGTCTGTGGCTTTGTAAATCATTATTGAAGCTTTTACGCTGTCCTTGTGCATCCTTTCACAATGCAAGGACAACACAGAGAGTAAGTAAATCTGGTCCCAAGGTTTTAAGTGGTTTGTGGGAAAGGTCATGGTTTGACCATGTATCATAAGTAGGCCTCCAGTTTTTACAGTACTTATTATTTTAACATTTCCATCTGTATTTATCCATATTTATTTTTTGGCCATCTTATTGGTATCTAGACATATTTAGTTTGTATTTTGAGAATAAATGAAGCTGTAAAATTGTATATTTTCACATGTATTGGCCTGATAAACATGCACTCATACTTTGATGCCTTTATGTGTTTTAGCAAATTAATCAGACATATATAACAAAACACTACACCCAAATGGTAATATTAGCATGTTCACATATGCCTGTATTTAAGGAAATCTCATCCTGTTTTTTAATTCCCCATGCTGTCTATCTGCTTAGCTGGAATTCATAAAAAGACAACAGGGAGACAACAAGGAGAGTAACTCACTAGAAGCCCGATTTTCTATATTTCTTCACTTTTAAAAATAAGTACAGACAGGATTGGGGCAGATTTACAAGCCCCTTGAGTAATTTTTGTGCTGCGTTGCATCACTTTTTGTTGTGCAGCGGCGGCATAAAAATGCGGCCCATTTACAGTGTGACACATCTAAGGAGATGCGTCAAGTTGTAAAGCCCTGCCTCAGGTATAATGTATGCAGGGTGGGTGTTTGCACGCAAAAAATCCTCATAGAAGTGACGCAGTAAAATGTACAAGATTTTACTGTGCCACTTCTAGGACGCCACTGCGTCAAAACCTTACGTCTGCGTAAGGAGTGACGCAGCACAATGAGGATAGGCCTCACCATGCATTGCTGGAGTTGCGTTGTACTTGCGACACGACTCTAGCGATGCGTGACTTTTGGGCCAACAGATGTGTCATCTGTCAATCCTTGCACCACGATGCGCCGTATTATAAATAGGACGCATCCATGGTGGTGCAAGGGTTTCTCAGGGTGGTGCAGGGAAAGTGACTCATCTCTACAGATGCGTCACATTTTGTAAATCTGCCCCATTGTTTTCAATCTGTATCTATCTGTAAAAATCTATAAAAATGGAAAACTGGGAGCCTTAATTAGAAGGCATAAAGAAGCCCTGCTGTACATGATAGAGATATTGTAAGTCACCTTGGTGTTCCATCGTGTTATACAGGAACTTGTTGGTGACTTGAAATATCCTTCTAATGTTCAGCAGGGGGTACTTTATCCCATAATTTACAACTGACTTGTCTCTAGTCATCTGTAATAAATACATGAGGTAGCTGTTCAACTGTAACAACTTAATACAATTGAGCTCTGAAATCACAATGCCTGCTGTCATTGCCAGCAGCCAGGGTGAAAGGCAGAACACAGAGAGTAATTAAAGGTGCTGTTTAAACAGTGGAAATGAAACCTGGCTTTTCCTTCTTCTTCTCTGCTTTTCTAGATGTACAGTGATCTACAGAAAGGAGATAGTTATAGCAACATATTTGTTTTTGCATGTTTTAGTTAATTATCAAAAAGATAGAATTTCTCTGCTTGCTGCTATACCTTTTCAGCTATGGTGTTTTTTTCAGGTCGGACTCGTATTAAACTGATTTTCTTTTTGCAAAAAATAACTAACTGCTTTTATGGTGTGTTTAATGTTGTGCTACAAATTCTATCTTTATTCCTTGTGTCTGCAATCATCATGTCTCTTTCATATGAAAGAGCAAGGCATGGAGGATATAAAGGGTTTGGAAGGACAACTGTGTGACCGTGTATAATAACACGTACATTGTGAGGATATTGCAAATCACCTCATTGTTCCATGATCTTATAAAAGAGCTCAGCTTTTGTCCTTGTTCATCTATATGGTTGCATGACTCCTCTTTGGCTTGCAATATCCTTATAATATATGACAGGGGATACTTTATACTACATATTAGACCACCTCAAACATTTTTTGAACAATCTGGGATCAGCAGTAGCAAGAGCATTCTTGCACATCCTGATATGGTTGTCCAACTCCCAGATTGGGTCAATTGTTTGTCTACATAATCAAAGTGAAGGACCACATGCCTACCAAACCCACATAGGAAGAGTGTCCATGATTGTGCTTTATTTATATATATATATATGTGTGCAAAAGAAACAATTGATGGACGGAATGCTGGGCAACTTACTGTCAATCGAAAGTTTGTGGTAACCCATTCAGGTAGGGGGCCCTAAGGGACTCCCCCCCTATAGAATGGTTGAAAAATGTCATATTGGTTTATTTGTGTTTTAGTTTAGGTGCAGGTTGCTAGGTTTGTAATGGGGTAGGGAGGGAAGTTAAGTAAGTAATAATCAAATATAATCAGTTAATGATATGTATTAATATATTAATTGATTAATAATTATGTATATTGTGTGATGATTATGTTAGTTATATTTTAGGTGTGGGCTTCTGGGTTTGGAGAGCTACCGGGATGGAAGTTTATTAAGTAATATTTAATTATCAATTAATTGTTAATTAATTATATAATTGAATATTAAATATGTACGTTGTGTTATACTTATTTGTTTTAGTTATATTTTAGGTATGGGATGCTAGGTTTGTAGGGGTATAGGGTGGGAAGTTAATTAAGTAATAATGAAATAGTAAATATGTTTAAATAATAACTCGTTATTATATTGCTTATTAATTATGTATATATTTGTATGTACATAATATTGTTTATATTAAGAGATTTATTGTTTTTCTATAAATTATTATGGTTATTCAAATATGTAATGTGTTTTATGTGAAGTACTTCCCTCCTGTTGCACAGATTGGAGTGGGAATAGTAAATTTACCTGGCCGAATTCCAACACTTTTCCTACTGTTGCATATACTCGAGTGGAAATCGTAAATTAATCCTGCCACAATCCAACACTTTCTCTACTATTGCACAAACTGAAGTGGGAATAGTAAATTTAACCCCTCCAAAGCCCAACGCTTTCCCTTCTGGTTTACAGACTGGAGTGTTAATATTAAACGTAAGCCCCCTGAACTTCACTGCATTCCCTACTGTTGCACAGACTGGAGTGGGAATAGTAAACTTTCCCACCTCCGAAGTCCAAATCTTTTTGGTTACAATTAGTAAGATTACAATTAGTGAGATATGTGCTTGTGTGTTTATATAATTATATATTTATGTATAGTATTAAATATTAGTGCAATTTATTTTACTTTATATTCAATTTGTATGTTAACATATTTAACATTTATTACTTTAAACTCTATTCATATGAAAAATCGATATTTTGTACATTTTATTACAGTGTTACTGTCAACAATATTTTTTGACAATATTTTTTACTTACCATTATAAGTTTAGGGACACGATATTTTGCTAAACTATATTTTTGACACGATATCTGCGTCAAACGAAATTGTTTATCTCGATATTGTGCCTTTGGATATAAGCTCCAGGTACAAGCAGATTCAATTTCCCACATTAACCAATGGACCAAAGGATTTGAAACAGAAGACACTAAATTTAATATTCTAACTTTACAACCTTGACCCCTTGCCTCCAATAGGAGACCAGTGCTGTCTAAAAACTAAGACAGACAGTAGAATGTATTTATTAGCCCAACCTGTAAGTAATGGCTGATGAGGCAATGGTCCTGTGATTAATGAAGCATTCTTTTCACAACCAAAGATTATGTTGGAATGTTTTACTGTAAATCAAGTACATGATTTAGAGTTTTGTGGGTGGGATATCCTGTTTGTCTTATTACATGTAAAATTATAGCCTTTTGCACTTTTAATACAGTGGACAGGATATCTGTCACGTTTGTGACAAAGTACCGGTCCAACAAACTCTAAATCAGGCCCTATGCTTACATTATAATTATTTCATTTCAAATGTATACATTTATATATTTTTCTATAATAGTTTAATATATTTTAGTTTTAGTTTGTTATTTAACAATCATTTAGTAAATCATATATTTACTAAACATTTAATAAAAAAAATAGAAATACATAAATAAATAAATCGATTACACAGGTATTAAAATCAATACCTGAGTATCAATAGACTTTCCCACCTAATCCCCTATAACCTTTTCAAACCATTCCTTAGTATTAATCATGTTCGTTTTATTTAAAAATATTGAATCATTTTAAAATAAATAGCTGATTATTAATACATTTCCACATCCTAATAACCACTATAACCCATACCAACAATTATAAATGACATCATAGATTTAGAACCTGGGGTAAACCTTCCATGCAGTCGCATCTATGCTCTCACGGAAGCAGAACATTTACATTTCAAGAAGTACTTGAATGAATATCTAAAGAATGGTTTTATCCATCCCTCCCAATCACCAGTATCTTCGCCACTATTTTTCATTCCTAAAAATGACTGAACTCTTCGCTCTTGCATAGATTACAGGGCGTTAAATCAAATCACGGTCAATAATCCCCTTGCCACTAATATGTCAATTACTTGATCAAGTAAAAGGAGCAAAGGTATTTACCAAACTTGACCTAAGAGGTGCATATCACCTGGTCAGAGTCGCCAAAGGCAACGAGTGGAAGACTGCCTTTCGAACTAAGTATGGACTCTATGAATACCAGGTGATGCCGTATGGGTTGAGCAATGCTCCAGCAGCTTTTTAACATCTGGTAAATGATGTCTTGTGCGAATATTTGGATTGAGTGGCAGTCGTCTACATCGACGATATATTGATTTTTTCTGAAAATGTGGAAGAACGAGTACAACATGTAAGAGCAATTTTGCATACATTATTGGGAAATCATCTCTTTGTATAATTAGAGAAATGCTCCTTCCATGCTAAGTGAGTTGAGTTCCTTGGATTTGTGTTGTCAGCAGATGGTGTGGCAATGGACCCATCTAAGGTGGAAGCAATCAGAAGTTGGCCCGCTCCTCGTAATATCAAGGAAAATCAAAGTTTCAGTGGATTTGCCAATTTTTTTTTTTAATCTTTTTATTCGCAATTTTTTTATTAAATACACAACACCCCCTCCTCCCACCCACAAGACCAAGTTCACATCCTGAACTAAAAAGTCTTATTACATTCATAAGTTCGAAATTAATCCATTATAGTCAATTAAACACATATGGAGGTGACACAACCGATACAGCGTGAAAATTGCGTGACCAGATACATTGCATTAATCATATACTTTATAATAGTAAAAAAGAAAAAGAAGACAGGAGAAAAAAAAAGAATAAAAACAGAAGTAAATGAACCACTACCTAAGCATGGCACTGAATCCACTGCAACAGTGGCGCCCAGATCATCATACCCCTTCTCCTTTTGTTAGAGCCTTTATTTTTATAGATTGCCACCTCAAGACTACATGTCGCGAGTAACCTAGCCCTCCATTGTTGGAAAGCAGGTGGATTCGAATCGAGCCAAGATGAGGCAACACAGAGTTGCAAGATTGCCATAGCCACAAAGATCAGCCCTTGCAGACTTTTCGGTCGACCACTGTTTGCTACTCCTAAAACAATCTCTTCTCTTGAGACATCCACTCTTGTTTCACACACTTCTGATAAAAATTCAGATATATCTTTAATCAGAGTATTAAGTGAATTGCAGGTGGCGAACATATGTATAATATCAGCCCTGAACAATGCACACCGCGCACACGTAGTTCCCTTCCCTGTCCCCCATTTGGTGATTTTGTTTGGTGTATAATATAGGGAAAAAATGTTTTATAGCATTGTGCTTGTAGCTTTATAGACATTAAAGACGTTTGGGCTAGTTCATAGGTGAGAAGGGGGATTGTAGGCTGACCTGCCAAACAGTGGACTGTTTGTCCATGTCATCTGGAAAAGCTGAGTTCAGAGCTTCGTATATTTCCCCAATCTTGGGTGTCTTTTTCTTACAAAGATTGTCAATAAGTTGGCTATTCTGAAATTTGAATCGCCCGCCACATTTCTTTGATGAAAAGTCTCTAATCTGTAAAAACTTAAAAAAGTCCCTCTGGCTAATATTGTATTCAATATGTAGATCTTCAAACATCTTTAAACCATTCGGTGTATAGAAACAGCCCAACTGCCGCACCCCGGCCAAGACCCATCTATTTATGCAACTATCCTGGAAAATATCTGGTAAGTCATTATTATGGCTCACTGGAGTATAACGTGAATATCCCCCAAGCCCTTATAGCTTCCGCACATTACACCATACTTTGTACACACTCGTGATAGTCTTGAATTTAACTTTCTTGAAATAACTGTCATTGACATGTCGTCAGAGGCAGCCAGCACAGTCCTCTCCCAGTATGATTTCTTGTGGGGTCGGGATAGTTTGGCTGCTGGTATCGTGGGAAATCAATGTTACACAATATCTTAGCACAGTAGCCCGGTAACAGAGTTTAAAGTTAGGCAATGCTAGCCCCCCTCTTTCTTTTGGTAGCACAATCCATCTGAGGGCACGTCGGGGTTTCTTATATCCCCAGATAAACCTTGAGAACATTGAGTCTACAGTTCTAAACAATTGGGGAGAGAACTCGAGACATAAAGCCCAGAAAAAATATAAAAATCTGGGTAGGAAAAGCATCTTAATGACATTACATCTACCACCGATAGTCAGATGTAGGTTATTTAATCGGGCCAGTTCTTTCTTAGTGCGTGATATCAGCGGATTCATATTATTGTTAACAATATTTTCTAATTTAGCACTAATGTTCACACTTAAATATACTGCCTTATCTGTCACTCTTGCGTCCCTCATCGAAATTTTGTTGTTGAGAACAATCTGGGTTTTGCTGGAGTTTAGTTTGTAGCCCAAGACTAGTCCAAACCGATGCGCCTCCTCTTCTCTCACAGTTATTGCTCTATTGGGGTCGCTGGTGACAAGCACGATGTCATCGGCATACGCTAAAATTTTGGTGTTATGACTGCGTATTTGAATCGGTGGTATCAACGCATGATTATCTAGCCACCGGACAAATGGGTCAATGTAGATCATGAATAGAAGGCGGGAGCAAGGGCACCCCTACCTGGTCCCCATAGGAATCGTAAAAATCTCTGGTAAAAGCCCATTAACCAGAACTCTAGCGATTGGCTTTTCGTATAGCCTTTGAGTCGCCTTAATACATTTATCAGTAATTCCACAATGGGACATCGCTGCCCATAGAAATCTCCAGGAGACCCTATCGAACGCCTTCTCCGTGTCAAGCAGGATAAGCGCCATAGGGTCTCCTGTCGTCTCCGTATAGTGGAATAGGGAGATTACCATTTGTATATGATCAATTGTTGATCTTCCTGGTATGAACCCATGTTGGAAATTTGACACAACTTTATTAATAATTGGTGCAAGTCGAGCTGCTAGGAGTTTAGAATAAATTTTGTAGTCCCCGTTAATCAGTGTAATAGGGCGGTATGACCCCAATTCTAGAGGGTTTTTATTTTTTTTCAAGAAAACCACAATCTTGACTTCTGACCATGAGGCGGGTGAGTTCCCTCCCTGAAATATATGAATGAAGAGTTCTAGCATAACTGTTTTCAGTTGGTCACACATTTCGCGTTGAACTCCGTTGGGATCCCGTCCATCCCTGCTGCCTTCCAGCTGGATAATGAGTTTAGAGAGAGGAGAATTTCTTCCCAGTAAAGCGGATCATCCAGCTTATCTTGATCTTCCTTCTCAAATCTACTCCCTGTGATTGCATCTAAATATGAGTCAGGGTCCCCCTGCAGAGCTGCTGGTTCTGCGTATAGATCCTGATAAAATTTCTGAAAAGATGCTCTTATTTCAGAAGGTTCAGATCTTAAATATAGACTAGGATCCTGAATTTCTTTTACAATATTAGCTGACATCTCCTCTCTTGTGCTGACTGCCAACTGATGTCCCACCTGCTCACTGAGCTCGTATACTTTCTCTCTATATATCGATGCTTTAGTGATGGCCTTTCCCACTAGTTTCTCTGAAATGAGATTTCTAGCAATGGCTACCTGAGCCAATACCTTGTCTAACGCCCGGCCCTCTTGTGCTGCTGTAATCAAATCTTCTTCTGCTTTACCCAGATTGTGTTGTAGTGTCGCCAGATGGAGTTTCCCTTCCTTATTATATCTAATTGAGAATTGCAGTGTCTCACCCCTTATACCTGCCTTCAGGGTGTCCCAAACGACCTCTATAGGTGCGCTACCCAGGTTGTCTGCAAAAAAACTCGGGATCCACCCCCTCATATGTTGACAGTATTTTTCACTCCTCAGTAAAGCCCTCTCAAACGTCCAAGTCCTGATCATATGGTTATTTTGAGTATATAAAAAGCTTAGTGTCAATGGGTTATGGTCCGATAATACACGCGGGAGCCTTTCTAGTGTGCAAATGGACTTCAGTGAGTTCGAGATAAACATATAATCTAAATATACATGCCGGGAGTGTGGATATGAATAATACGTGAATCCAGGATCCCCTAAGTGTTTATGTTGCCAGCTGTCTATTAGCCCGTGTACTACACACAAATCTTTTAGTGCCTGGAAAACCCTTGGTTTTCTACCCTGATATCTGAACTCAGGGCCAACCGACCAATCACCTGGGAGGTGTAGGTTTTTTTTTTTTTGTTTTTTTTTTTCAAAAACCTTTATTTGAGCAAGCATAGAAAAATACAAAAATGGGCCCACAACCTCACGGGCCGGCCGCTAATAATTAAGGCACAAAGAAATAAATAGAAATGTACTCCCGTGGTCAGGCACAAATCAAGTACCAAGCATTACTCCAAACATATCACAGAGCATATTGATTTTCTGTTTTATACATAAACACAACAAACACTAAAAAGGCGAATGCATAGTAATCAAGGTCAGCCCAAAGAACGGAGGGGATGGTCAGCAATCAGGAGAACATAACAAGAGCCCTGAGACTCTAATAAGGTTGGGGGGGGGGGAAGCAGCGGGGAGAACCGGAAATGCACAAGACAGTATGAAAAGGTTCCGGGAACGCTCGCCTAGGGAGATAGAGTAACATCAGTAGTGCCAACAAGGGGAGGGGTACAGATATCCCCACGATATTCATTCCACTGGCCCCAAATCTTCGTCCACGCCCTGGGTCTGCCCCTGGCCACGTAAACAGTTTTCTCACGAAACATGGACCAGTCCATGTTGTCCTTCCATTTCGAGACCTCAGGGGGTCTGGATGCGCCCCAGAGTTGCGCAATATCCCGTTTGGCAATCATGTAACCCAAGGTAGCCCATCTGGTCTGGGCTACAGAGTAGTCAGTGGGTTCCCACACATTCAACAGACACCGTCGTGTCTCCGGCCGCAGGGCAACACCAGTCACAGCAGTCATCACCTCAAGCACAGCAGTCCAGTAGGCCGCCACCACTGGGCACTCCCAAAGAATATGTAAAAAAGTAGCACTCGACCCACAACCACGCTTACATAACCCATCAGGGGAAAAGCCCATTGTCACCAGACGCGGACCAGTGACATACACTCGATGAAGGATTTTAAGTTGAACCAAACGGAGACGGGCAGGGATGGCTACTTCTTTCGGAGAAGAGAGTGCCGATTGCCAATCTTCGTCGTCCAGTTCCAACCCATCGCCGACCCAAACCTCCCGAAGTCGGACCAATAAGTCCGCCCGATTATTGATCAGCTTCTTATAGATCAGGGAAATAGTGCTATCAGGCAGGTGGCCATCAAGGACACGGTCTTCGAGGGGGGAAGACTCGGGCAGGGTCTCATCAGGAGTCAGGACTGAGGCGAGGGCGTGTCGGACCTGCAGATAACGAAAAAATTCTCTACCATTCAAACCGTATTCCGCCTGGAGGGCCTGGAACGTCTTCACACTACCTTTCGAACAGACATCACCCACCTTACATATCCCAATCATATCCCAGCGGTCGAAGCCCTTAGTAGACCAGAGGCACCCCAAACGTTCAGAGGCATAAAGCGGCGTCGCCAATGTCATTCGATCCTCCCATCCCAAACTCACATTCGCGGCTCGCCACACAGTGACTGCAATCCTGGACGGACCCACAAGATGGCGCCCGGCTGATCGAGAATAAAGCGCTCTATTAAAGTCCCCACCCGGCAGCTGGAGTTTATCCATCTCAAATGCAGGATTTCGACCCGGTGAAAACATCACGTGATTAATAGCAGACAACTGGGAAGCCCAATAATATCTCTTGATGTCGGGGAGCGCCATGCCCCAGTCGTACCAAGGGATGGTGAGTTTCGCGAGGGCAATACGTGGACGCCGGTCCCAAATCAATTGCCTTTGAAGACTCTCGATCTCTCGAAAGTAGGTCTTGGGGATGTCGTCATAGGAATTCTGGAGCGCATAGAGGAACCGCGGCAAGGACATCATTTTAAACAGAGCCGCCCTGCCCAGAGGAGACAAAGGGAGCTTACGCCAACGGGCCACGTCCAGTCGCAATCTAAGCAACGGGGGGAGGAGATTACGCTCAAATCGGAGCGAGGAGTCCAACGTAATGAAGATCCCTAAATATTTGAAGCCAGACTGGACCACCTGTATAGGAAGTCTGCTCGGCAATGGGGGTAAAACACCCGAAAGAACATACACGCAGGACTTGGCCCAGTTAATAACAAGGCCTGAGTTGGCTCCAAATGAAGTAAGAACATCAAATAAAACAGTCAGAGATTTACGCGGGGAGGTGAGATATAAAAGAATGTCGTCCGCGTAAAGCGAGACGCGGTCCTCAAAGTCCGGTGACCAGCGAATCCCTTTAAGCGAAGGCTCCCACCGAAGCCATGCAGCTAACGGTTCCAAGGAAAGTGCAAAAAGCAACGGAGACAAGGGGCAACCCTGACGGGTCCCCCTGCCAAGGGTGAAAGGGGTCGAAACTCTACCGTTTACCACTACTTGTGCTAGGGGTTCAGCATACAATAACTTGACCCAACCAATAAACTCAGGCCCGAAACCAAATTTCTCAAGAGCCGCCCAAAGATAAGGCCATTCCACAGTGTCAAAAGCCATCGAGGCATCCAACGATGCCAAAATGGCCGGCTCCGTCAGAAGCCCCGCCCTCGCAATCGCACCGGGGAGACGACGTAGGTTAAGAGCCGTGTTGCGATGCGGGATAAATCCGGATTGATCTGGATGGACCAAGTCACTAATGACCGTCAGAAGGCGGGTCGCCAGGAGTTTCGCCAATACCTTGGGCTCAACATTCAGCAGGGATATGGGTCTATAGGATGAACAAAGGTCCCGCGGTTTACCATCCTTGGGGATGACAACTATCGTGGCCAGACGCTGATCATATGGGAGAATACCCCGTTCCCGGGATTCCAGAAACATGGCGCGAAGATATGGCGCCACTCTGTCGGGACGTAGCTTGTACAGTTCAATTGGCAACCCGTTCGGGCCCAATGCTTTGCCCGAACGGAGTGAACGGATGGCAGTAGCTATCTCATCAACAGTAAAGGGGGAATCCAACGCTACACGATCCAAATCGGAAACACAGGGCAGAGCTATATCACGCAACAGAAGGCGAGAGTCAGCCACATCCCTCACAGACACAGGGGTATAAACCACGCGAAAATACTCAGCAAAACAGTCAACTATTCCAATCGGGTCCGTCACACTCTCACCACTCGATGACTGAATCACGGGCACCACACGATTAGCCCTCTCCTTCTTATCCAACCATGCCAGCAATTTACCCGCTTTGTCCCCCACATCATACAAACGACCCTGTTGCTCCCGAAACATCAATTTAGCAGCATCCGTGACCATAGATTTATAGGCAAATTGTTTCAGACCCAGGGCGTGGAGTTTCGCAGACGTGACCCCCGATTCCAAAGCAGCCTCCAATGCAGAAACCTCCCCCTCAAGGTCCACCACCTCCCGATTCCTCGCCTTCTTAGTTTCCACAATAAGGGAGAGGGCCTGCCCACGAATCACCGTCTTAAAAGCCTCCCACAGGGACACCGCAGAGGAAACCGACCCCTCGTTATCCAGAAAATATGCGTCCAAAGACTTAAGCAAAAGGCTGCGGGTCTCGGGGGAGGTAAGGTACCACGGGTTGATAGGAGCCACCCGGCCCACCGCCTCCACTCCAACCTCAAAACGGAGCCAGAGTGGAGAGTGGTCAGAAATGCCCCTGGGTAGGTGTACAGTCTCACGCACCGCTGGCGACTGAGCCGCAGGCATCAGGAAATAATCCAGTCTAGACAGACTCCCATGGGCCCCAGAGTGAAAGGTGTATTGAAGCTGAGTAGGATGCAAAAGCCTCCAGCAATCCACCAAGCCAAATGTATCCAAAAACCCACCCAACCACTGTTGGGCCGCAGGAGTATCTCTAGGGGGGTGGCGATCGTGTAGACCGGAGAACACCGAATTAAAATCACCAGCCATAAATAGAGTACTATTAGGGAGGTCCAACAACACACGGCCCAAATCGGAAAAGGTAGAAGTCTGCAGGCCGGGGGGCACGTAAACCGTAAATACGGAGAGGGCACGACCCTCATAGCGACCCACAAGGACAGCATATCGCCCCCGATCATCCAGAATCACATCATCAATAGCTAGGGGGAGGGAAGCCCGAACAAGGATACCCACACCCCTAGAACCCGAGGTAAACCCCGAATGTGCTACGAGGCGATAGCCCCACCTATTCATCGCATGACAGATATTGCCCACCAAATGAGTCTCCTGCAGGAAAACAATATCTGGAGATAAACGTCGTATGCATTTCAACACCACACTCCGTTTGATATGGTCCCCCAGACCGTTAACGTTCCACGAAACAAATCTCAACCCGCTACCCCCCATCCCACCCAACAACGCCAAAACCCCCCACCAATGAGCGTGACACAAGAAACATCATCAAATACAGGATAGAGTCGCCTTGAGAACAGAACACACAAACAACGAACTTCCCAACCGCCCACCCCCCAACTAACAAAAGAGCACCCCCACCCTGCACCCCTGCAAAAAGCTAAAAAGCCACCCCAACCTGCAGTGTGCCTGTCGCCCAAGAACCCCCATTCTACACAAAGACCCCGGAGGAGGAAAGGCTCCGTCCCACCCGCCACCCCGATCAAGACCAATAACGAGAAAAAACATACATCAAATCACATAAGCAATAGAGGAACGTGGGCATACACTCCTGGAAAAAGTTATTCAAGACAAGGCACCAGGCGAAGACGAAATGTTCAGCTCTCTACACCACCTTCAGCACCGCCCGGGTGGGCATCGGACTCAGTCTCAGGAGGTCGGTCAGGCAAGGAGTCCAGCCAGTCATTCACAGCATCCGGCCGATCAAAGAAAAAAGTTCGGTCATTGTACTCAACCCGCAGCCTGGTCGGAAAAAGCATAGCGTAGCGCATCCCCATGTCCCTAAGACGCTTCTTGGCACCACGAAATCCCATTCGCTGCTTCTGGACCTGTTGGGAAAAGTCCGGATAAAAGTTCACCGTGGCATTCTCAAAGGCCACCGGGCCCTTCACTCGTGATGCTTGCAGGATAGCGTCCCGATCCCTATAGTGGAAAAGTTTTGCAACAATAGGTCTCGGCGGGGCACCTGGCTTACCCTGGCCCCCCGGAACACGATGTGCGCGCTCCACTGTGAAAAATTCACTCAGTCTAGATGGAGAGAGGTGGTTTTGGATCAGGTCTTCAACCAGGAGATCAACCGAGTGGGGTTCTGGATTCTCCGGAACACCAACCACGCGAACATTACAGCGACGTGCCCTGTTCTCAAAGTCTTCCAAGCACCGGGTCATGAAATCGTTCACCCTACGGAGATTGCCAATCTCCGTCTGTATCTCAGAGACGTCTGTCGTGAGGCTGGAGGATTTGATGTCCAACGATTTCACCTTTTCATTGGTTTTTGAAAGATCGGCTCGAATTAAGTTCACATCAATGGCCACGGTGTAAATTTTGTGGGCCAAGGTTTCATATTGTTGGCCTATCGACTCCCTCATGCCAGAAATGGCGCCCATGATGTCCTGCAAGGAAGGCTCCGTCGACGCATCCACGATGTGGTCAGACGCGCCGGAACCGGGCAGGGCAGCTCCGGGGGACCCCTTAGAGTGGGTATAACGGTCCATGACGTTAGATTGGACCGGACCCCCGCGCAGAGGTGTCTTCGTCTTCCGTGTCTCCCAGTCCCCTCTGCCCGCCATCTCGGAGATGCGTCACAAGGAGATTCACCAGGGTCAACGGACCGGGCACCAGAAAGGGAGGCCTCAGGACCAAAGGACCGCCACAAAGGTACCGCTAGGATAGGGACAGCCAAATAGGAGAATAGTCCAGCCAAAGGCCCGACAGCCGACTCGTGCCCTGGACCCAGCTCTGGCCCGACCCTCTAGCCGATGTCTCAGTCTGAGGCAGAATCGAAACCGAAACTTAAGAGGTGGACCCACAAGTCCAATCCCCCTGCCGTTGTTGTTCAACTCCAAGACGGCCACTGAACCTCACCCAGTCCCGGGCGCACCTCAAGGGCGGAGCCCAAAAGTTCGAATCACCGTAACTCCGGCACCCGGTGTCAAAATAAATTTCTGAAAGGTCCAGGTAGATCAGCCCAACGTCCTCTATACAAATCCTCGTGGAAAATCAGGATTTGTTCAGGATATTACGCCGGGAGTGGCGGGGGTCCGGGGAGCGCTGTGCTCACGCGGCCATCTCGGATGCCCGCCAAGCTCCTCCCCCTGGGAGCTGTAGGTTGAGGTCCCCACATACAATCAGGGGCCAGTGTGCTAGTTTATTAGAAATGTTAGTCAACACCTCTGGATCGTCACTGATACTGCCATAGATGGTGCAGAGTGTCATCTTATTTAACCCATTATTGTACTGCACTCAGTGATTGCCATTCTACCGAATTTATCGGCCATTGATCTGTTCAATTGGAGCCCCCCCCCCTTTTGCTAGGATCGCCACCCCCCTAGTTCGGACCCCCTGTGTTGAGGCAATAACAAGTTTATACCCCAGCGTTTTGAGCAAATATTGTTGAGATCCTTCAATATGTGTCTCCTGCATACAAATAATGTTAGCCTCCATTAGTTGAAGTCCCACTGTGACCTTCTGTCTTTTCTTTATATCGTTAAGGCCACAGATATTAAGTGAAACAATTTCTAACTTTGCCATGCTATCATTGGAGCTGTCATCGGTTGCTTAGTGTCTAGTACCTTGCCAACTTTCCCTATCATCTTCTTAGTTCCTTTGTCCCCCCCAAACATCGTCTCTCCCGCCCCTCTGAAACTCGAAATCTCTTGGTCTTCTACACCCCCTCACCCTCCCCCCACCCCCTCCAATATGTAAGCTGCCAGGCTCAATCCTGAGCCTGTACTATAGCGTCTAACCAACCTCACCCACTCTCCGCAGCCCTCCCCCCTCCATTTTAGACTAACAGTGCCCATGCAACCCTTATGGCAGAAACGAACAAACACAAAAAGTAGACCAAGAATAGTAGGTGTCCCCAAAAAAAAATTATCATAGAGAAAGCATACATCATTGTCATTGTCAGCATGATAATCTACTTAATCATAAAGAGAGAAAAAAAAAGAAAAAAAATCAGCTATTGCTCCCAGCCCCCCTGGTTTGACCTGCGATGATATCTTTTAATGTTTGTTCTGCCTCTATCTCCGAGGTAAAAAAACAAGTTTGGCCCTGTGATACCACTTTCAATTTAGCGGGGTTTTGGAGAAATGCAAGGGCCCCCGCTTTTTGGAAAGGTGTGATGAGCTGTCGTAGCCTCCATCGTCTTTCTACCGTGGCATGAGCGAAATCTGGTCTTGCAAAAAATTTAAAAGTTTCCCAAGATCTTTTTTTGTTCAGGCGGGCGAGGTCATATATTGCTTGTCTGAGTACGAAGTTCCCGAAAAAAATCAAGATGACTCTTGGAAAGTTCTGATCCGTGTGTGGTCGTTTAGGTAATGAAAGCGGGAATCTATGTACACGCTGAATTTCTCTGCCCCAGTCCCATTGTTCCAGCTCGGGGAATGCATTCTTGAAAAGATTGATGACAAAAGGCCTGTATGTCACTCCCTTCGCTATTTTCAGGAATCCCGAGAATTCGAAGGTTATTACGACACTGGCTATTTTCCGCCTTTTCCAGCTTCCACATGATGTCCGTCACCGTGTTTCCATGTGCAGTCACCTGAGTTTTAAGAGTGTCGATTGTGGTTTCCAATACCTCAGTTCGAGCCTCTACCATGTTCATTCTTTCAGCGATTTCGGTGCAAGTCTTACCGATTTTCCTTACAGAGCCCTGTAGCTTTTTACCGGCAATACAGGCGAGTCTATTCTCAGATTTGACCTCGCTCTGGAATGCATTTAGTGATTGCAGGATCGTGGCCAGTGAGGGCTCGGATTCAGGTGGTTGTGCAGACCCTCTCTGTGTAAGCACCCCCTCTTGCAATCTCCTGGCCACACTGGTCGGGCCATGACCCCCCCAGCTGGGAGTGTGGTTGGGTATCCGAGTAATCCCACCTGAGGTCATGCTCTTCCTCCGTTTCTGTCTTCTGGCCATGTTTTCTCCCCACTGAGGCTCTTTTGGATTTCCTCCGAGTTTTGCCCTCGTACTGACTACCATCACTTAGGGAGGTATCCACTCCCTCATCTCCACAGCTCTCACTAAGAGATTCCGAAAGCTGGGAGCCGTCGGATTCCTCATTAAGTGAAAAAAAGTTTTCGATAGGATCCGGGGACAGGTACCCCTGTTCAATGTTATCTGGGGGAGTTATGAGCATGGTCTGCTGATCTAGATTCTGGTTCTCCTTTCTGCTCCTGCCCTTATCGCTTTCAGCCATGGGAAGATCTTGTACCCCCCCCTGTTTCATTAAATAGGGGTCATTAGCAGGTAGCACTGTGATCTCACTACTGGACCCCCATGACGTGTGTATCTCCTCACTGTCCGTTAAGTGCACAGGGGGTAATTGTTGTTTCTCCTCTTCTGCCCCTAGATCCCCATTACCACTTGTTAGAACAGGTACATCAGCTTTCTTTTGGAACACGCTGGTGAGGACAGTTTGTTTCTTCCCGCCAACTACGGAATGGCCACTAATAGGGGGGGATTTAACAGTATTGCCATGTAGATCTTTGCCAGCCTTACCAGAGTTCCAGCCGGGTTTTGATTTCGTTATGTCCTTTTTCTTCTCCGGGTTCCCCGTCTTTTCTTCAGGCTTGATCCCAGGTTGCTGTGAAGTTGCCGGGGGGTGGGGGGCACAGTGGAGCGAGCTTTACTCCGTTCTCCGCCGCGAGCTGCCATTGCCAGCCTCGTGTGCGCTTCCTCCTCTGCCTTAGCGTCGTGGTTGCTAGGCGACGCACCACTGGCTCTGTTCACGTCGAACCTGCCTCGACCAGCAAATGCAGTGAGGAGCAGCCGAGCCAGTGTCTCCCAGGGAGAGATGTAGTCCTTGTTGTTTCGGCGATCCGCCTGGATGCTGTCTGTAATTGCGGTAGAATTTTGTCCGTGCATCCTTGCTGCCACCGGAGCCAACATCGATTACCAGGGCGCATTTCCATGGGTGAAAAAACTCTTCGAAAGGGATCCGAGCGCTGCGGAGGTGAGTACTGAGGTCTCACTCAGCCACCATCTTGGCTTCCAAAAAGGGATACCGGATTTGCCAATTTTTATCGTAGGTTTATTCCTAATTTCCCTGCCAAAGTAGCCCCCATCACTCAACTACTGAAGAAAGGTAAGACGTTTGTGTGGTCCGAAGCTGCTGAACTAGCTTTTCAGTTTTTGAAAAAGGCTTTCACCTCAGCCTGAATCTTGGTTCACCCAGATCCGGAACAGCCCCTTTTTGTGGAGACTGATGTTTCTGATTTCACTCCTGGAGGAATCTTGTCGCAACGACACCGACAAACTGGTCAGTTGCATCCAGTGGCTTTTAGGTCCAGGAAGTTGTCTGAACCAGTGATGAACTATTCGTTAGCTGATAAAGATTTATTGACAGTTAAAGAGGCCTTCCAGGACTGGCGACACTACTTACTAGGGGCCAAACATTGTGTGACAGTATTTACTGAACATCGCAACCTTCGGTTCCTGAAATCTGCTAGAACTCTGACCCCGCGGCAATTGTGGTGGTCATTGTATTTTTCAGAATTCAATTTTGTGATAACATACAAACCTGCAGTGAAAAATGGGAAAGCTAATGCCTACATCTAGAATGGATATGCCAGAAGAGCAGAGGCCACTTCAAATTGAGCCTATTATCCCTTCGAACAAAATAATAGGTGCGATTCATTTTGAAGAATTCGCAAGTAAGATTCAAGAGACCATCTCACCTGCAGAATTCGAAAAATGGATGAAAGAAGATTCAAGGAGAAAGATAAAAAGTGGACTCCCTTATCATGACAATGCACTGTATTTACCGACAGAAAATCTTCAGGAGGAAGCTTTAAGAGGGTGTCATGATCATCAATTAGCGGGTCATAAAGGCATTAAAAACACCTTAAATCTAATCAAGCGGCATTTTTGGTGGCCCAACATGGCAACCCGTGTAAGACAGTATGTACTAACTTGCGAGACATGCATTAAAGGAAAACCTTGCAGACAGGCGCCACAAGGGTAGTTGCAACCTTTACCAAACGCTCCACAGCCTTGGCACACTGTGTCAATGGATTTAATAGTGGATCTCCCTTCTAGCTTAGGATTCAACACCATCTTGGTTTTAGTAGACACATTTTCCAAAATGAGTCATTTTGTCCCTCTTAAAAGTATTCCTACAGCCTCTCAAATGGTTCAGCTATTTAATCAACATGTAGTTAAGGCTCATGGAATTCCACAGATAGTCATTTCAGATAGAGGATCTCCGTTGGTTTCTAAATTTTGGAAAAAATATATGCAAAGTTTGTGAATAGACACACGATTCTCCACCAGTTACCACCCAGAAACTGATGGCCAGACGGAACCTGTGAATCAAGAACTGGAACAGTATTTGAGTTTGTATTTATTGGAGCAGGTATTTGGTCTGATTTACTCAGGACAGCAGAGTTTGCCTACAATAACGGAGTGCATGTCTCTACTGGTTTTACCCCTTTCTACTTAAACTCAGGAAGACATTCCAGTGTTTTAATAGGCAAAAAGGATGATTCAGTTCCAGCTGCGAGGGACTTAGTAGAAGAGGTTCAAGAATCTGACAAGAAGGCTCAAGAGAACTTACAGAAGGCAAAGGTCTCATACAAAAAACACGCAGACAAAAGAAGAAGAGTAGGTTCAAAATTCTTAGTGGGAGATCAGGTCTGTTGTCCACTCGAAATCTTAAACTAAAAGGAAATGGAAAATTCCAACCTCATTTTATTGGTCCTTTTAGAGTAATGAAAATATTCAACCCAGTAGTTGTAAAATTGTTGCTTCCCAACAAGATCAAAGTTTATCCTGTGTTCCATGTTTCAAGTCCCCAGAGAGTTAGATTAAAAAGGTCACCTCAGCTGGACACGGGTAGATTCAGACGAAGAATTTGAAATTAGCAACATTCTAGATTCTAAGTTGTCTATAGGGAAATTTTTTACTTAGTCGATTGAAAAGGTTATGGGCCAGAGGAGAGATCTTGGGAGCCTTCCAATCAGGTTCATGCCCCTAGACTGATCAAAATTTTTTATAGAATTTTCTCAAAGAAGCCTATAATGGGAGGGCCCCCTTTGGAGGGAGGTACTGTCAGGACCACTGTTGCAAGCATTAGAAAAGAAAAGAAAAGAAGAAAAATAAAGCACAATTAAAGAAAATGGCTAAATACCCGCGCTGGTGAAGAATGCAATTACTTCTCTTGAAGACTTTAAAAACCTTTTTTTAAATTTCTACAAATGGAGCCTGTTTTGCCAAGTAACTCGAAAGCCAGTCTTCTATGAAGTCCAGGTCAGCGCTCTAGTGTTTTTTCCTTGCGCGCTGGATTTGTTTCTGAAGTGCACTCGCTTCCCTAATGAGCTTTGCACTTCAACTGTGGTTTGAGACGCGTTCAACGTCTCAGCGCGGTTCTCATATACTCCTGAGGAGAATACATTCGGGAGATTCCTGTTTGAAGTTCCTCATTCAGCAAGTAGATTCTATGTTGTTTAAGACTCTGTATTGTCCAAGAATACAACATTCTCTTGGCTTTTGCATCAGCTTTTCCTGGTTTTTGCCTCGAGGTGCTCGAAGAGTTGTTTGGTTGATTCTATCTCCTCTCAGCATCAATTTGAATAAAAAGCATTAGTGAAGTTTAGTTAGCGCGCGCTAAAAGATTTTTTAGTTACTTTTACCTGAAATTTATTTTTGAAAACATTTTTGGAACTGTAAAACATTATGACAAGTTGAACTGCGAGGGATATCAGCTGGAAGATCAAGGTATCACTATGGGAATGTAAAGGAAGACATCATACATTATTTTTTTGTCATCATATTGGTCAAAAGAACTGAAAAAGAGTAACTTCACAGCCATTCTGTGTTATATATATATATTTGATCTATGGACATTAAAAAAAGCATATTTTCTTATGAACTCCCCGCGGAGGTGAACACAATTACTAAGACGATACTCAAGCTAATAACGCAAGAAAAAATAAATAACATTGAGTTATAGAGAGAAGCTAAAGCCTCGAGTTGTTGGGGTAATTGGTGAAATCTAATATTGTAGTTATACAAATATAAAAGTTAGGCACTAGACTGTGTTGTCTGATGTTCTCTTTCCTATGCAGATGCTGTGTGAACAGTCCCGACCAGAGAGAGTGGCGGAGATGCGAAGAGGTTCTCGAGTGTCTTCTTACCGAGGCAGTCTCTCTCCACTTCCCCTTCCCCCCGCTGTTGTGCTTACCGAGGGATTCTCTCTGGGTGAGTGCAGTGGTGTAGGGACATTGGGACCATCTTCGACTCCTGTAGAATAAATTGGACTTCTGATACCCCATGACACTATGCACTCAATGGAAAATTAGGGTACGAAGATGCACAAGCATTGGAGAAACCAGTAGGTTTGTCCTTGGCAAGCTGGTGTGCTGACTAGATAATTTTATTGGAAGCATGTGCCACAAAATAAAATAAGGAAAATATGGCTCCTTATATTTGTGGCAGCCATGTGCTTGAAATAAAACGAAAAAATTAAAAAAAATTACCATCACACAAAATTTTAATATTAAAAAGCTAATGATTGAAGAGAAACCAGAAAATGGACATAATTTTTAAAGATCAGCGTGATTCTTGGGATAGGGTGTGGCTTAACGGTTAGAGCAACCGGCCTTGAAGCTGGAGAACAAGTTTTGAGTCTGGAGGGAGGCTCAAACATCCTGTGATTCTGAGCAAATCACTAAATCTCCTGATGCCTGAAAAAATGTAAATTAATGTGTCCATCTGTAATGCAACTCGTGTAAAGTGCTCATGTAAAGCGCTAGGATAACTTTGGGTCGAGATCGCATTATATAAAACTACAAAACAAAAAGGAAATCTTCCTAAAAGACAAGCATACTTAGAACAATTATAAAAACCATTATTTGTTTTCTATCTCAGGAAAACATGATTGTTATGGGGGCAAAGAAAAAGTAGTATTCACTTTGACTTTGAATTACTGTAACCCAAACACATACTTTAAATATAAAGATGGCTTAATTAAACAAAAAAGAATAAAGAATGGAAATAACTAAAGCATTGGCACAGTAACATATTGCTCATAAGCCCTCGCACTGAACTGCACATCCTTTAGGCGATGTGCACGGGATGGAGGCAAAAAGCAGTCCCTCACTTTGCAATAGAGACAAAGGTTGAAATGGGTTGACACATTGCTCCATGCTGTCTGCTGTGATGCTCAAAAGCAAAAACTGAAGGACCGATGATCAAACCAACGGATGAAGAGGGCTGACCCAAAGTCCTTCAAGTTATGTAAATATGTATCTATTTAGTATTTTTGAATTTTTCTCATCAAATGAAGATGGCAAGACTCAAGACCACACCTATAAAGTCTTGATTGTTTGCTCTCAAAACTGTGTGTCCAGATGTTTTCGAAACATTCTTTAACAATCAAGAAGATAAGAATAAAAATAGAAATACAGTTTTAATGCTCGTTTTCCACAGTGACGTGCCTTGTAATTATGTGCGCATGGACCTTTCCTGGAACTTAACAAATATTTCATGTGAAGCGTGCCTTAAGCAGATTTAGTCAGTGGTCAATCTTGGTTGCATTATACATCCCTCATCAATATCATGTGTGAGTATTGCCACTCTTCAGTATAAGATATCGCTTGTCTTTTGGGACTGGATTATATGTGTGCATTACGATTAGTCAACATTATGTGCAATACGATTGGTCACATTTGCTGAATTATTTTGAACTCCATTTATTTGCAAGAGTTGGGCTTATTTTTAGTGGTCTGTTATTATAAGCAGCTGCGTCAGCTAAAATACTCGGGCAGATTTATTCACATTTTGCACACGGTGTTCGTCACTAAAGTGCAAAATTTTTATGTGGAATTTACTTTAAAGTAGACAACTTATTTTATGCTTGAAAGTTACGAAGCAGCATTTTTCACTGCTTTCCATTATTTTATGCCAGGGATACTTTCTATGGGTGGTACAAAGGCCTTTCCAACGCAACAACTTTGAATCAAAGCTCGATCTACTAACAACAGCAAACAGGTTTTGTGAGGCAAAAAATACAAATTTTGAGATTTGCATTGTATGAAATGTGCTCTTCCTGCAGTCACTCCGGAATTTTTGCCTTTTGCTGGACTCTATATTTTTCCGGGTTGTAGAAGTCTGCATTTTTCCGCTACTAACCAGTGATAAAGTGCCTGTGCTTTCCCTTTCAACATGGTGAAATTGGCATACACCAAATTGGCATATTTAACTTACCTTTAAGCCCCTAGCATATTGTACAATGTAAACCTTGGGCCTGTAGGTTATATATGTTATGTTATAACAACTTATAAAGCGTGCAAATACCCATAGGTGTCTCGGCACTAAGTGCTCCAGAAAGTATGGCCTAGATGAAAAAACCTATTAATTAAAGAGCCATGTTTTTATTTGTTTCCTAAATGACAATAAAGTAGGAATGGCTCTAATCTGAGAGGGAAGAGAGTTTCACAGCTTAGCAGTGGCAACTACGAAACTTCTGTCGCAGGTTCTTTGGACGACAAGAAAATTAGCACCTGCCAAACGCAAGGATCTGATGGGAGTATATAACTGCAGAGAATTCTTCAGAAATTCCAGCCCTATAATATGAATTGCCTCATATGCAATGCAGTGTGCTTTGAATATTATTCTGCTTCTTATTGGCAGCCAGAGAAGTTGTCTAACCACTTTGGTGATCGATTTAAATTTCGGAGTGCCAGACAGTATCATAGCAGCTGCATTCTGCACCAACTGCAGCTTACTAAGAACCATTTCCTGTGCATTAATCAACTTTAGACATAACCAAAGCGGATATTATCTTTCTTCTGGCATCAATCGGGATGAAAGGGAGCAGTTTCTTCACCATTTTTAGAACATAAAAGGATGAAGAGACCACTCCGTTAGCATGACATTTAAAAGACAGCTTGTCATCTAGAATTATACCCAGGTTCCTGGCTTTAGTGACCTGGATTGAGGGCAATCCCAATTTATCTGGCCACCAGCCCGAAGACCACACAGGAGATACATTTCCAAAGATCATAACCTCTGGCTTGGATGAATTTAATTTGCGGCAGTGTCTTGACATCCAGGCGCTGATGGCCAACATGCCATCATGGAAGTTAGTCAAAACGGTGTCCCGTTCTTATGAACGGAGAGCACTAATTGGGTGTCATCTGCATATGACGTGAGAGCTAATCCAAAAGATTTATTCACCTGTGCTAAGTCGGTGACGTAAATGTTGAACAACGTCAGACTTATAGAAGACCCCTGCAGTACTCTGCATGGAAGTGAAAGAACTGAAGAGCCGAACTCGCCCAGGCTGACTAGCTGGGTACATTTTGATAAAAAAATGGTCAAAAGGGATTTTGCCTTGTCCTTATTGCCTAGTGCAGAGACACGGTTGATCAGTAGGCCATGATCAACCATGTCAAATGCTACCAATATATATCACAAGTGGACTACAGCACCCATTGTGCCACACTCTACAGTAACAGTGCAAACATGACTGCAAGGCTACTATTTGTAGCCTGGTTGTTTCAGCTTTAAACTGCAGATTCGACCTGTCAAAATAACTCCATTTGACAGATCAAAACCCTCCCTTTAAATAATTAAAAGTCATCTCTAGGTAGGCCTTACTGCCCAAAATGGAGGATGCATGGTAATTAAAAACAGTACGGTAAAGACTATAGCAACAGGGAAAGAGACTTCCCCTGGGCCGGTGGGGCTGAGAGGATTTTTCACGTGATAGTACGTCCTCCTGTGTTTTACCACTAAATCACAAAACATACTCCATGACAATGTGAACGAGGTCCACGATCTAAACTAAGATGAGAGATGGAAGCCACTAAGTAAAGACATGAATCTGCACCCACTAGGGAGTGGGGAAGGAAAGGATTCCTTTTGTTTTAGTTACCCTCAGACACCCTAGTGGTGTCATGCTTCATCATCAGGTCACCCTGACGCCTAGAAGTCAGGGTGGGCTGGACCATATTCCAGGGAGCTGTTAGTGAGATTTGGCCAGGGGGAGTATAAAGATTAACCACCTTCATACAGATCCCTGGGACCCAGACCTACTAGGTTACTCCGCGGGGCAGGACCCACGATGCATGTGTAACTAAAGGGCTACCTCCTGAGGCCACTAGTGACGCAGTTTCTCACCCAAAGAGGGATGAGATAAGAGTGTAATATCAGATAAATTATCTGTTCACTTTATTCTAAGGAGCAGCTATCTGCCCTTACATAAAAGTAGGATAGGGCCCCCCCATCTACTGCTTTTTCCAGGGAGGACTTGCTTCTGTGCCCTGAAGAAAGTCTGGGACCTTTCTGGCCTATACTGGACTGAAACATGTTGGCATTAGGGTCATAGGACCATAATACTCCCACTGACCCTTTCAATTCACTTTTTAATATCCCTGACAGATCCACTAATAAAGGGACACCGGGTTCTGTCTGTGGATTTTTAATCTTTATACTCCCCCTAGCCAAATCTCACAACGAGCTCTCTGGAATATGGTTGAGCCCACCCTGACTTCTAGGCGTCATGGTGACCCCATGATGAGGCATGACACCACTAGGGTGTGTGACGGTAACTAAGAAAAAAGAAATCCTTTCCTTCCCCACTCACTAGTGAATTAAAAGTAGTACCCATAGGAATTTAATTTTTAACATGTCATTACAGCAAAGAAAATAGCTAGTTTAGCAAGGCTGGCTGTTCCATAGGAAAACACTTGGCTACATTATTACATTTAATAATGCTAGTTTCGGTTAGGAGATAATTAGAAAAATAATTAAAAAACTAATTTAAATAGTTATTAAAAATCCAATTCAATGGACAAGTAGCATCTTTGATAAATAGTGAAGAAGGGGTACTTTTTAGAAAGTTACCTTTTTTTTGCCGAAAGCCTCTGGAGGTCCATGTGCATTTGCTCTCCCACTTCTACCAGCCAGTAATTAGCCATTGACGGGGTGTGAACTGCCTCCCAGGAACAAACAATATGCTGACTGGAATGAATAGAAATGACCCTCTGAACTGGACAGAATAAGCATGGTGGGGCTGTGAGCTTCCTTTCTGATGTTACAGTGTCAATTCTTGCTTGAATGTCAAATCCTGCTAGAGAGGTTTACTCCAGTTTTACAAATCAGTTTTGATCCTGCTCCTGATTGGAACAGTCCAGCCTGAACTGCAAGGCCAGGTCCTCCCTGCAGTGGCAACAAGCATCCTGGGACTAGATGTGGTGTATCACCCTTCCATGCTACTGGATTCAAGCTATCCTGGCTGATGAGGGGGTCATACCCTGAAAAAGGACCTCGGATGCATGTTTCCGGTCCAGGGAGGACCTGGGCTGGAAATTCAGGCAGGACTATTCCCATGAGGACAGGGTCAAAACTGATTTGCGAAAGGCTGGATCCTAAGGGTGGGCGGAACTACTCTGTGGCATTCTGCTGGGTTACCAAAAAACTCCACAAGATTCTGCGGAGGTCCCCGAGCGGCGGAATTCCTGTCCATTATGCTGAGGACAGGTCCTTTACTCTTTTAACGTTCAGCACCTGTGTTTATATTGACAGCATTACAAAAAGGTGAACTAGAGAAAGCACAAATGACATTAACAAGGTTGTACATTCGCAGCCTGTATAAACATATTGAGCATGCTAAAACATTAACCTTGTGTTTACTTAAGTGAATAATTATACAATACAAAATTAAATTCAAAGTAAGCTGCTGTACATCTGAAGACAGAACTGTGACGAGAGCAGAATGGATTTACATGAGCAGAGAGAGGATGTGATAAACTATAACCATTGCTCACATATCCTGGTTGCAGATTACAGGCGACGCCTGCCTTATATACTAAAGAAAGACCAATATTCTAGTGGAACATGGACTCAGTCATTTTAAGGGCAGCACAATGCTAGGCATGTAAGAGATTTAGGGCTGCGGGGATTCCAGTGCCAGGTCTTAGAAAGTATAGCGGCTATACTGTGAAGAGCAGTTTCAGTGAGGCACCGCCCTGAAAAACCTACTTGTCACCGAACGTGACCAATTTTGAAGCCTGTTGCTGTACATAACAGTTTACCACCCCAAGACACTCATTCTATTATTAAACCATGAAAAACAACTGTGCATGGTTCCATAGTACAGTTTTATTTGAGGTTGCATTAAGAGCAGAAAAAGCAATTGTGCACGTTCTGTTAAATGCTGCAGTTTGACATTAGCCAATGAGACTCAGTGACAGTGCATCATTCAAAGCACTAGTCAAAAATGTGCCACCAAACACTAGAGTGGACTGAAAAGCTGCCATGATGCATCATTCACTGCACATGGACAGGATCTGTGTCCTAGCTTACCTATCTGTGAGTTGCCTTGAAATAACAAGACAGAGAGTCAGTGTGCATTCCTATATGAGATTGCAAGGGACTGTAGTACTGTAGCTGTACTTATCTATGGGAGAGCAAGAGGCTATCACTGTACTTCACTCCCTGATATGGCGAGACTCGCACTGTATATCAGAGAGACACAATGAGCCTGCGACTGTACCAGATTCTAATGAATACCCAGCACCGTGGCTCTTAAGCTATTGGTAACGGCGCAGTGCCACAACCTGCCCGTGCACTGCTATCCTCTCCCATTACAGAGCTCAGTAGTCTGAAGGCAGATCCTGTGCTCACTGCCTCCTGACGAGAGCACCTGTGCTGGTCAAATGTAGGCCTTTCATCATTCCAGTGATGATAAAAGGACTGCATTATGCTTGTGTGAAACTCTACTGAATATTAGTTTTACCAGTGTTACCTTCATTCTTTTGAAGGTGCCTAAAAGTGCATACAGATTTACATGCACACAGATGCGGTACTCACAGCTGGACATCCCCGGTCTCTTGATCTGCCAGGAAGCTCAGACTCCCCAGGCACATAGCCCACATTGCACCGGCTGGCCTCGTCCACTATGTTGCCTTCCACAAGTCACAATGCTGCTCCAGCAGGTGCAGGAGGCCCCCTGCCTTGAAGCTAACCTCTGCTTCCATTTGTGCCTGAAAGAGGCTGGCATATATCTGGCTGAGCACAGCTCTTCTCACTGCGGTGAGGGGGTGATTGATGTTCTCATCACTGGTGAGGGGGCTGTTGGCAATGATCTTACCAGGGCTGTGGAGTGGGGATCTCTTCTCCCAAGTGGGACAGGTTCACAATGACCACGTTATCGGGAGCTAAGCACCTGCACCAGTACCTGGGGCAGCAGGCACAGCTTCTCTGCATGGCGAGGGGTGTCCGGGTGAGGTTATATTGCACTCCGGCTGGTAGGGTGCATGGATACCCCCGCTACTCGGGGTGAGTATGCAAGACAGTGCCCCGGACACTCCAAAGGCCTGCAGGGACACGGCACTTCTAAACCTATCCTCATGCTCCAAACACATCTCTGTCACTGACACTTCCTCATTCTTGAGGTCCAAAGGCTCCTCAGTATCCTACAAACAGCTGGGGGATCAGCACAAGCAGCAAGTATGCAGCCCCTTCTGAGAGATCAGGAAAGGAGTGGCTTACAAGAATCGGGACAGGGCTCTAGAAATCAACGCTTTGATCTTTATTGGTACCCCAGGGATGCAGAAATAGTCCTGCAAGACATGCAAACAATCCTCCTGGAGTGCCCTCAAGGTTTTGATTTAGTCTGGTAGGGGTGAGCACCGGTAAACTTCTTTCAACAGTGGTTGGTGGAATTTTTGCCAAACTCCGTGCTCCGAGCGGAGCGCAATGTGGAGAAACTCCACAAACTCTGCGGGTGTCCCAACATTGCATGCCCACCACTACAGGGTCCAAACTGGAATGGCATGGTGAGCAAAAAACAATGGATATAGCCCCAGGACTCTGACTGGGGTGAGTGTTTGACAGTGTTCAGCATTCTCTCCATCAATTGTTCATTTTGCATTTGTCACCCCAAGTAGGACAGGTATGCCCAGACGTGGGTCCCTTGCTTGCCATGCCACTAGATTCAAGCTATCCTGACTGATGAGGGGTGATACCCTGAAACTGGACCTAGTATGCTTGTTTCCTGTCCAGAGAGGGCCTGGCCTGGCAATTCAGGATGGTCTGTTCCCATGGGGAGCAGGGTCAAGGCTGATTTGCATATGGCTGGTTGCAAACTGGAAGGCTGTGGTGGACAAAAGGGCAATAAAAACGATGGATTTAGACCAGGATCTCTGCCTGGGGGTGAGTGTTTGATATTTTTCAGCCTTCTGTTCATCAATTTTTCTTTTTGACCCAGTCTCTACGTGCCTCTCCTGAGGTCCTAGGGGGCTTAGAAGACTTGGAGGGCTGCAATCAGAAGGTAAAATCCTTGAGTAGGAAGATGCTGGTATCTGACATGCACTCCATCACGGTTAGTGTACAATTGCACCCAGGTTCCGGTCTACTTGACTATCACTGGCACTTGATGCTTCTTGGTGCTCTTCCTACTTTAAAAAAATATATAAACTTTTCTCTGGTTCTCCTTATTAGACTATTTTCATTTTGGTGTCATTTCACTTATTATATTTTAATTTATTTTTCTACTTCCTTGTGGGATTTTTATGGTATTGCATTGAGATTCTATTACTTTTTTTGGAACTGCATAAATATTTTACACATTGCTCTAATTTAAGCCAGCCTGTGACATAGCTACCAGGGGGTTGAGCTTAGGTTAATTTAGTGGCTTTGAGGGTTCATCCTTACAAGGGTAGTAATTATTCCTTGGGGTGGGTAGTGATCCTCCCCCAAATAATATTCCAATTCTAAGATGGGTTAACTTGGCAAAATGCTTTTAGTTTTCCAAAATGTTAAGACTTTACATGTGTGATACATGGTAAAGCACACATTCAAAGTGGGAAAGTTTTAAAGTTTGCCTAAACATAGCATTTTGTACTGGAAAGGTATCCTTCCAGTTCAATACATAGACAGCATGCAGATACCTTTGCACTATGGCACAAAGGTAGTCTAATTGTGCTGATTGTAAGGGAGAGAGAAGGACAGTGGCATATATTAGAGGACATGGAGCTTCCCTGCTCTCCTCCTTTCATGCAACACAGCGATGTGGGTAGCTGTGCTGCGTTGCGTGATATCTTTGTAAATCTGCCCCAGAGTGTGGACTTTTGGGAATACATTAAAAGCGTTTGAGGGGTTTGGACTGATATTCGCTGATGAATGTCTTCTTCAAAATGGTTTAAGGGTGCACATGTATATTGGTGTCTAGGTTCCTCCAAGTCATTTACTGAGCACTCTACAAAATGATTCTAGCTTACCTGGCAAACAAGCCAAGTCTGGAAAGCAAATTCCAGAGCAGGAGCCTAGACATCTGGTTATCACGAGACAGGAGACAAAACACTGCAAGAAAGAACAAACCAGAAGGCAAGCCTCCTCTGTTCTTGCTGTCATGATCTGAAACATCATCCCTATAAATTTTAGATCAGCACCAACTCTCCTACAATCCATAAAAAGCTGCAAACACATCTCTTCAAGGAGCACAACACTTAACCCGACAATCTACCCTTAACCTTCCCCCATTGATTGTATCTTCCCTAGAGCTCCAAGGCCCCTCACTTCAGTTGACAACTTACAAGAAGGTTAACAGTTCATAATAAAACTAAGACAACATGTTCCTAAGGTTCCCATGTAATTGCAGCCTCCGAAAGTAGAGGTGGTTTGTAGGAGCAGTCATGCCCATTATTTGTGAGGGAGTCGGGAGAGGCTGAAGGAGAGATGGCTCGTAATTCAAAAGACAATACTACAGTATGTGCACGCTGTCCTGTGGGTGACACTACAATGTATTTCTAACCCCTTCAGTTCAATATATATTGACAAAGTAATTGTTTTGTATAGTAAAAGGCGGTAAACAGACATAATATCGACCACAAAATATCGAATGGACATAATATCGAGTACAAAATATAGGCTGGACAAAATATCGAATGGACAGAATATAGACATCAAAAATATCGTTTTGAAGGTAAGTAATGTAATATCGAATGTTAAAAATATAGAAAGTTAAAATATCGAAGTATATAATTTAGGTTATTAAAATTATCGAATTTTTAATAATATCGAATTTTTTATACAGTTTGTTATGTTATTATATGTGTGAAAAGTGTGTATTTATGTTATAATTAATTTTAATAAATGAATTTAGTTTTTTTAATTTTTGCGTAATTTAATTCTGTAGCGGGTTGTGGGTTTATAGGGGAATAGGGTGGGAAGTAATTTAATTATAATTAATTAAATATGTACATTTATTTATTGGTATTAATTTTTAATTATTTGTTAATTAAGTTATGTTTGGTAATTAATTAAATTTTAATTGCCAATTAATTTATTTTAATTGATTAATTGCTAATTATGTTAATTTTACTAATTTATTTTCTGTAGCGGGTTGTGAGTTTATAGGGGAATAGGGTGGGAAGTAATGTATTCATCATTAATTAAATAATTCAATTGTCTAATTGTTAATTAATTTTTAATTGTTAATTAAATAATTGTTAATTTGTAATTAATTTGAATAGGTAACTAATAGTAAAAATTAATTGTAATTTGTAATTTTAATTGATTAATTATTATATTACATTAAACTGGTAATTATTTTAATACATTTTTTATAGATATTAATTTATACTGTTTTGAAATAATATAAGAAGTATTTACTTTCCCTACTGTTGCACTCTCTGGAGTGGGAATAGTAATTATTACCCCTACGCTATCCAACGCTTTCCCTACTGTTGCATCCACTGGAGTGGGAATAGTAATTTTTACCTCTACGCTATCCAACGCTTTCCCTACTGTTGCACTCTTTGGAGTGGGAATAGTAATTATTACCCCTACGCTATCCAATGCTTTCCCTACTGTTGCACCCACTGGAGTGGGAATAGTAATTTTGACCCCTACGCTATCCAACGCTTTCCCTACTGTTGCACTCACTGTAGTGGGAATAGTAATTTTTACCCCTACGCTATCCAACGCTTTCCCTTCTGTTGCACCCACTGGAGTGGAAATAGTAATTTTTACCCCTACGCTATCCAACGCTTTCCCTACTGTTGCACTCATTGGAGTGGGAATAGTAATTTTACCCCTACGCTATCCAACGCTTTCCCTACTGTTGCACTCATTGGAGTGTGAATAGTAATTTTAACCCCTACGCTATCCAACGCTTTCTCTACTGTTGCACTCTTTGGAGTGGGAATAGTAATTATTACCCCTACGCTATCCAACGCTTTCCCTACTGTTGCACTCTTTGGAGTGGGAATAGTAATTGTTACCCCTACGCTATCCAACTCTTTCCCAACTGTTGCACTCTTTGGAGTTGGAATAGTAATTTTTACCCCTACGCTATCCAACACTTTCCCTACTGTTGCATCCACTGGAGTGGGAATAGTAATTTTTACCCCTACGCTATCCAACGCTTTCTCTACTGTTGCACTCACTGGAGTGGAATAGTAATTTTTACTCCTACGCTATCCAATGCTTTCCCTACTGTTGCACTCTCTGGAGTGGGAATAGTAATTTTTACCCCTACGCTACACAATGCTTTCCCTACTGTTGCACCCACTGGAGTGGGAATAGTAATTTTTACCTCTACGCTATCCAACGCTTTCCCTACTGTTGCACTCTTGGGGGTGGGAATAGTAATTTTTACCCCTACGCTATCCAACGCTTTCCCTACTGTTGCACCCACTGGAGTGGGAATGGTAATTTTTACCCCTACGCTATCCAACGCTTTCCCTACTGTTGCACTCTCTGGAGTAGGAATAGTAATTTTTACACTTCCGCTATCCTACGATAATAATATTGGATATTATTTAATTATAATATGTTACTATATATATATGTTTTAACAAATGATTGTACATTTTTTTTTATAACTTTCATTAATTATTTAATTATTATAAGGTAATTTAAGTATTTTTAAGTATATTTTAGTAATTAATTTTTACTATTAATTTAATTTAGCATTGTTTATAATAAAGTCGATATTTTTATAAACTATATTGTTGTAAACAATATTTTTTACTCGATATTTTTGTACTTACCTGTTTGTAGATACATAGTCGATATTCTGTCTGTCGATATTTTGTCGCCGATATTTTTGATAGTCGATATTATGTCCCTCGATATTATGTCAGTGATCCGTAAAAGGCATGTCAATGTTCACACAAAACCACTTTGAAGTACAGGAGAGTGGTGATTGGATGGGATACAGTACAGAGGCAGGGTAAATCTTGTTTTGAAAGGATAAGGGCATTACCACTGTGTGGGCCCAGCAACATTTCCTTCCACTCACAAGACTGTCAGAGCTGCATGACTTTGGCTTCTGAATAGAAAACATTAACTTGTGTCATGCTTGCAAATGAGTTGCTTACAAATGAATTGTGATGCTTGGTGTCAGCCATCAGATTGAACCACACAACAAAGCATCATGTGTTCAAAGCAGTTGTGAATTTTCTGGTAGATATGGAATTGGTGTTAAGCAGCATCTTTTTTCAGCTTGCCATCCAAGCATCTTTTGTGTTAAAATTGTAATGACATGCCACATTAGCTTGGCTTAAATCTTTGTGGTAGTGTTAGCTGCCAGCTCCTGACAATTTCACAGCGCTGTTCTCTTTGAAATGAAGGTCCTTGATTGTGGTGCAACGCAAGTCGAATTGGGTATGGACATGATCCTTAGCTGATGTTCCTCGATCTCTAACAGCTAATCGAAAATGTAGCCAAAAGCTAGCTTGTACTGCTCCGTTTTCAGGAGTTTCATAAAGGTTGAGCTCTTCCCTCAAGGTCACCTTCGGAGTGTTTCACAGCTATGGACCATAAGCTCCTACGGATCTGTCTCTGCTTTATTCTCGTAACCCTTTTGCTGCTAGGCCTCCGCCCCCCACCCCTTCCCCAGCCATGCTAAGCCTTTCTTTGGCTATTAGGGGTAGTTTGAGCTTATACCCCTGTAACTTTTTTGTCCACACAAGGAATCCATGCCAAATTTGCATCCTTTTCTTCCAGCATCATGAGGATTTTAAAGGTACCTAGGGTTTGTGGATTCTCCTGGAGGGGACAAAGAAATTAGCCAAAATACAGCAAAAGATTTTTTTATTGGGGGAAAAGTGCTGAAGAAGAAAGCACTTGTTTTCTACCCTGCAAATGGTATCAACAAAGGGTTTGTGGTGATGAAATCACCATCTTCCCAGCTTTCAGAGACAGGTAGACTTTTGTCAGAAAACCAAAACTGTCTACACAGTTTTGGCATTTTACTGGGCTTAGCCTATTTTTGCTATTTTATTTGCTTTCAACATCCATCCAGTTAGTTGTAGAAATGGGTGTGAAAGTAATAATGGATCCCAGAAAGCTATACATTTCTGAAAAGTAGACAACATTTTGAATTCAGAAAGGGGTCATTTGTGTAGATCCTTCAAGGTTTTTTTTATAGAAACTAACGGTTGAATATATAAAAAATATTGAAATTGAGTTGACATGTGCCAATGTTTTCACCTGTTTCTTCTTCTAAGTATGACAGATTTTGAAAGCAATCCACCAATCCATCCACTGGGCCCTTCTGGTTGTGAGGATATATCAGACTTGTAGGTTCACTAAGAATCAGAGGAACCTAGAGCCAATAATTGGGCTGTGTCTTGCAATGTTTTTTCATTGTGTACAGGGTATATAGCAATTCATTTGGGAAAATATAAAGAGTGAAAAATTGGTACCAAGGAAATCTATATATTTATAAAATGGGAACAGAATATAGCATTTAGAAGCAGTGGTTATTTGCACATCTCCAAAATTGTGGGTACCTCTACAAACATGTGAATTGGAAGTCCTTTTTCAAAATGACTTCTTTTTTTACAAATTGTCTTACATTTGGAAAGCAGAAATACAAAGAAAGTCAATTGGTAATAACACTTGTTCTACTATTCTGTATTTCCCTAAGTCTCCCGATAAAAATGCTACCTCACTTGTGTGAGTAGGACTAGTGCCCGCAACAAGAAACGGCCCAAATCGCAGCGTGAACACAGCACATTTTTCCAGAGAAAACTGACAATTTTTGCAATGTGCCTAGCTGTGGATTTTGAATCCTAGCTCAGCCGGCACCTACGGAAACCTAGCAAACGTATACATTTTTGAATACTAGACATCCAGGGGAATCCAGGATGGGATGACTTGTGTGACTCTCACCAGGTTCTGTTACCCGGAATCCCATGCAAACCTCAAACTTTGTCAAATAAATACATTTTCCTCACATTTCTGTGATGGAAAGTTTTGGAATCTGCATGGATCCATAAATTTCCACCCACCCAGCATTCCCCAAAGTCTCCTGATAAAAATATTTCCTCACTTCTGTGGGTAGACCTAGTCCCCGCAGCAGAAAACGGCACAAAACGCAACGTGGACACACCAAATTTTTCCAGTGAAAACTGACCCTTTTTTTACAATGGGCCTAGGTGTGGATTTTGTACCCTAGCTCAGCCGGCTCCTAGGGAAACCTAGCAAAGCCATACATTTTTTAAAACTAAACAGCCAGGGAAATCCAGGATGGGGTGACTTGTGTGTCTCACACAAGGTTCTGTTACCCAGAATCCCTTGCAAACCTCAAACTTTGTAAAAAAAAAAAAATTCCTCACATTTCTGTGATAGAAGTTCTGGAATCTGCATGGACCCACAAACTTCCACCTACCCAGCGTTCCCCCAGGTCTCCCGATAAAAATGGTACCTCACTTGTGTAGGTGGGCAAAGAACCCATGACAGGTACAGGCCCAAAACATATTGTGGAGACATCAAAATTACCAATCACTAAACGACCTGATTTTGCAAGGAAGCACCTGCATCACGCTCACACCTTTGCACCTTTGCACCATAGTACAAGGGAATGTTTGTGAGTCTAGCATAGGTTTTGTATGTACCCTTCCTGTACAGCATACTACGCTGCTAACTTTAAATCTGTTCCCACCTTGTATGTAGTCTAGATTATTATTTATTGTTATTAGTTAATAAAAAACATCACAATACAAGTTAAATACATATTAAAAAATCTGCTTTTTTAAAATAAAAAAACAATTTTCTTAAAATCATTGATTAATATTGGTGCAACACTGAAGAATATCTTGGATTTGTTAAAATAGAATGTAATAAAATCCATTCAATTCATAATTGTAGGTACACTTTACCATTTTGTTAATTCAGCAGTTCTAGATATCAACACCCTACTATTGTTTTGTCATCATATCAATATCTTATAGTCTCACATCTGGACAAGATCCTTGTGCGGTAGTATGTGCGCTGTACAGTGCAGCACACATGCAAAGTCAGAAAAGAAAGGAGAAATAAAAGCATTTATCCTTCTTGTGTCGCTATTTGAAATGGGAGTTATTTTTTTACGCAAACCCCTGCCTACTTTCTTTAGTAGATAGGGTTTTGCATCAAAAACCATGGGTGGTTGCATGGGAATACCCATGCACCAACCATGGACTGACCGCTTGTCACTAAGTAATGCAAGCAGCCCTGTACGCTGCTTTGAGTTACTTTAAAGTGAATTTCCAGCACAAAACAAGTTTGTGCTAGCAAGTAAATTGGGAGGAAAAGATTTTGCGTTGATTTGGTTACTTTTGTGATGCAAACATGGCACAAAATCTTAGAAACTTTAGCCCCAAGTATGTGTTCCACATTCTTGGGTAAGACATTACCGCCTCATGAGGAGTTTCCCCTTTCAGCACTTCTCCTCTAATTGTTCTTAACCTATATGTTAATGTATACTGATCACAAATGTGTTCTTGTGGTTGCAGTCCAAAACTGCAGGTTGATTCTAGACTCCTCAAGATACTGAAATATTCCACTACACTTCCTCTAGGTTTCTGCTGCCACATTGCAAATGAAACTGCTCCAGTTTAAAATCAGACTTGGGACTGAAGTAAATTTCCAATCTGGGCTGTCTCTAGGGCCGTGAGACCGGTGCCACCAGGCCAGTCGCTAACCTCAGGGGATGCTGAGTTTTCAATTATATTATGGTTTTAATAGCACCTTCTGCACCATTCCTTACCTTCAGCAATCTTTAGGCAACAAATAAAAATGTCAAGATAATTCTGGTGATTAATGGACCTGCTGGAGAGAGATCGAAGTTTTGTCTAATTGAAGTTTTGACTCATCATAAAGTAGTACAGAGGGTTAATATGCCTTCTGCAAAAAACATGTACACACAGATCACAAAAGTGCAAATAATGTAGATAGTTCAGACAGTTACTGCTTTTGTCAGAGAAATGCTTATGTTACTTGCAATTTAAAAGTTACAATCCTAACATAGCACAGTGATCTATTAACTGGCATCAAAGAGCTGCATACAGACTCCAAGGTATAGGTTAGAACAATATGTTTTCCCCAGTCTTTCATTATACTAATGTTGCTAAAAAAGGTTTATTTGCTTAGAAATTAATTCTTATTAGTATAGCCAACCCAACTATGGTGTTACGTTTAAATCCTGAATTTGTGCTGCTCCAGATATGCACTCTTAAACTATGTAGTCCTCTTCCTATGCACTGATTTACACGCGTATGATCCATTGTCTTTCTATAATGTGTGTATGATGTAAAAGGTTCTGAAATCCTAGACTGAGTAGCGCAATAAAGCAATGCCTGTGAGAGAGAGGGTCCAGAGAGAGATGACGGGCACTGTTAAAGGGTGGTAGTGAGGAAATCAGTAGAGTGGAGAAGTGTGGCTCACTGGTTAGAGCGGCAGACTCTGAAGCAGAGATCAGGCCCGGGACCAGGGTTCAAGTCCCGACACGGCAGGGTCTTGGGCTCAATGTCCGCGGACTCAATAATTCTCGCCTCGGCGCCTACTCTAATCATGGGTCCCACGCTGCAACTCTGGGCAATAGCTTGCTTAATCTCCACAACGGCCCCTACAACACTGGGATGCCTGGCTTCACCTTGGAGGTGCCCAGGAGGGGCATCTCACATGGAGAGCCAGGAAGGGTTCCATAGCGTTATACAGCGCCGGGACGCCCCGTTGGGGCAGCTGTGCGCTTTACAAAATACACTACATACATAGAGAAGGTGGCCATTGGGGGCATCAAAAACACTCGCTCCTGGCGCACCAGCGTTAAAGCAAGCCTTGCATTCAATTTCTTTAAGAAAATCCCTCCGCCTCTTAAACCATCATGAGGAAGTGGCTTCTTCCTCTAAGCTCTAAAGTTCCGTCCACAGACAGCTAACATAAAGTTCAAAAAACCTTTCTTCTATAGCATTAGTGAAGAAACAATGTGTACAGGAGAACATTTTTGCATCCTACATACACACACAATTGGCGAATATGTGACGTTACAACGCATGCAACTATAATGCAAGCTTTTACAACACAGTCTTTACATCGCAACTACCATTACATTGCATGATCTTACAATGCATTCCATTACAACGCATTCCATTACAACGTATTTTCAAAAACTACCATTACAACGCATTCCATTACAACGCATACCATTACAACACATAATACTTTTTAGGCAACAGTAGGGTAAGTGTTGGACAGTGTAGGGGTAAAAATTACTATTCCTACTCCAGTGAGTGCTCCAGTAGGGTAAGTGTTGGATAGTGCAGGGGTAAAAATTGCTATTCCCACTCCATTGATTGCAACAGTAGGGACAGTGTTGGATAGTGTAGGTGTAAAAATTACTATTCCCATGTACCCCAAAACACATACTCACCCTAATACTAAAAAAATCTCCATTACTTACCATATAATGCGTTGTAATGGCATGCGTTGTAATGGCATGCGTTGTAGTAGCACGCGTTGTAATGGTATGCATTTTAATGGCATGCGATGTAAAAGCAGTTGCTTTGCAACAGTTGCTTTGTAAAGGTAGGTCGTTGTGATGACTGCGTTGTAATGGCTGTTTCCCCAATTGGCACTTGACTTGTACCCATGACAGGTTTCACAGACCATCACTACAACTAAAACTGCAGAGGACATCAGGCTACATAATTGATTGTATGATGCACAATAAGGCCAGAATAACATTTAAATTTGAGCCCCAACTTCACGTATTGGAGATGTGGTCAAGTGAAGGATGACATTCTACATATCTTAGAATTCGGCCAGTCAGTAGGTAAATATTGGCCCTCAAAACTTGAGACCATAAATTCCTTGTGTGGTTATGACTTTCTACTGATGTCCACCCTAGTAATGCTACATGATGTCTCTGGCATCCGGATATGGTGTTGCAACGGAGAAGGTGTTCTACAATTTCCTTGGTGTGAGATAAGTTAAATATATTGAGAAGGTAGGTGTCTGAAACTGTTCCATCAACAGCGGCTTGATTTAACAAAATGGTGGCTATGGTGGGTCATGAGAGATTTGTCTACAAGATCAAAGACTTGCTGGTTGTTTTAGCTCAATATTCCGCTGAGTTAAGAACCGAGAAAGCCACATGGAAATGGCATAAACGAAGATGGCGCCAGACTAAAACCTAATAAGAAGCATATAAATTGATGCTTGCACACTACCACATGAAAAGAAGAATATCAAAAGAACTTTTCACAAAGCTTAATGGATTTATTAAGCCACACGTTTGTATTCGTGCCACCTCTGCATCAATAGAATTATGTGACTCCTTTACTGACTTCTTTGAGGAGAAAATGAACATAATCTATCAGACGTCTCCTGAGTTCCACAGGCAGTTAGATGGTCTATCCATCTATAATTCACCTCCTTCTAATGTTACATTTTATTTGGAGAAGTTTGAACCCTTCACTCTAGACCAAATTCAGAGGCTGTTATAAAATGCCAAATCTGATTAGTGCCCACCGAGTATTACATCTAGTGTATCTAACATGATTGCACCTTTCATTACGTCCCTTTTTAATTTCTTCTTGGGCGCTGCCACACTTTTGTTGGCCTGGAAAACTGCACACGAATTTCGACCCAAGGGAACTTTCCAATGGTCATCCCCAACTCGCTTCTTCCACTTTTAGGAACAAACTTGGAAAATTTGATGATTAATCAACTTGACACTTATTCTGAAGATTCTTAATCCGTCTTGATCTTGATTCAGAGCTTTTCACATTACTGAGACCATGCTGGTGGCAATTACTGATACTTTCCCTCGATGCTAGCAATCCAGCTATGCTGGTGTGGCTGGATTTGTCATAGGCCTTCGACGCTGTCTCTCAACCTTTACTGATTTGTAGGCTTTACGAGGGTATCTATGACAAAGCTAGATAATGGATTGTAGATTTTCTGGAAAACTGGATACAGACAATCTAACTAGACTCTTTAAGTTGCGTACTATGCTTGTCAGTAAGGAGTCCCTCAGGGCTTGGCTTTGAGTCCCACATTATTTAACTTTTATGTGGGCCCCCTCTCACATTGTCGAAGCATGCGGCTTTGAGATAATATCCTACGCTGATGACACTCAATTGGTCATCTCATTCAGACATAATATTCATGGGATAAAATCATGATTCATAGCTGTCTGGATAACGAGCAATTGTCTGCAATTGAACGGTGACTGAACCGCGATATTGCATTTCGGAAAAGCACAGCAGCTATTGTCCTCAGACTGGTGGCCTCCCGAATTGGGTTCAGCCCTGATTCCTACTTACATAGTAAACATCTCAGTAACAGGCTTGATCAGACCCTGTCTATGAAAGATCATGTTGCATCCATTTGTTGCATATGCTTTGCCACTATGCACCTGCTGAAAAAAGTGTTCCCTTGCTTCCGCCATCCTCCAGGAAAACCCTAGTACAAGCTCAAATTATGAGCTGCGTGGAGTCCTTGCTATTATCAGCCAATGTTTCACTGATGTCCAAACTGCAGATGATGCAGAACAATGCCGCACAACTGGTATACAACATTCCTATAGGCTCTTCTTTAGCCCCCATTTTAAGTGTGATGGTTTGACTGCTGGTTAGGAAATGATCTGTGTTCAAGCTATGCTGTCTCATGCAAAAGTCACTGATGGGCAAAGGCCCAATTTATCTGCACAGAAAGCTTTAGCCATTATTGTCCCATTAGATATCTCAGATCCAAGGCCTTGCTCAATGTTCCCCATATCAGCACTTCAAAAATTTGGTGGCAGGTCCTTTTTGTACCTTGCACTTCTCATTGAAAAAAACGTCCTTTGTAAATTCGCTAATGCACAGATTTGGTCAAATTAAAAAAAACTCTTAAAGACATGGCTGTTCAAATTAGTCTGTTGGTCCTGTGTTAGTGAAGCGCAGAGATATACCTATGGGTGTGAGTCGCAGCAAAATAACAAGTGGCAATAACATAATTGCAATCTAAGGCCATTTATTGTCTTTAGTGGTGACATGAAGCTGCTGATCCTTGACGGGAGCCAAGAGCTTGGCATGTCTTTAGCTGGCTGAGTGCATGACTGATGGATGTATGACGTTACAACGCATGCTTTTACATCGCATGCCTTTACAACGCGGTTTTTACATCGCATACCATTACAACGCATAGCGCTTTTGGGTGTTGGATAGTGAATAGTTTAATTTACTATTCCAACTCCAGTCCCCGTGGACACTAGGGAAGGTTATTGGATAGTAAATTAACCTATTCCCTATCCTAGAGCTCCCCCCAGCGCAATGCGTTGTAATAGTTTGCGTTGTAATGACCGCATTGTAATGGTAGAACGTTGTAAAAGTTTCGTTGTTAGTGATGTTTACCGGGCTAATGCTGAGACAACTGCTTGTAGCTTGGAGAGGGGGCTACACTCATGGTTTAGGTCTTGGTGATAGCCCCACAACTAAAAGGTGCATCACTGATACTATTTCTCTTAGCATACCTGTTTGAAAGGTAACATCATATAGTGCATGAATGATATATGTCACTCTTTTACGCCTATGCTGACAAAGGTTACTGGTGAGTCAGGACAGCTACAGGGGAATACTATACAGAGATGTGATTGCAGGTAAGGCCCTGACCCATCTCCTTTGTCCCAGGATTGACCTGCTCACATACAAAAAATGGGACAGAAACTTCCAGCTAGTGCGCCACGTTTTTCTGACCATAGGCCTTGGGTACAACACCAGTGGTGAATGGGAGAATCACTTGAGATCCAGTGCTATGGCATTGACTGCCAGCACCCAATGCCAGGTTTAGAATTAGTAACTTGTGGAAGACTCAATTAGTCTGGCAGAAGAGGCTATTGGGATCCTACTTTGAGGGAAAGAGCAGAGTGGGTGCTCAGGAGGGAAGTGTCCCTGATTAAGGAGATGCTGCTTAAAATTAGAGAAAGTTGTGTGGAGCTCAGGCAAGGGGAGAGGATGCTACTACTGTGACAGTGGGTGCAGCCTGCCCCAAGAGACTGTGAGTGAGATCCAGCACTGAAGGTGTAGCCCCAGTAACCTTGAGATTTTTGGCAGATTGTGTCCTAGAATTTATAATGTGGCAAAGTCTAATCTGAGAACTAGCACCAACAAGTACTGTGGTGCTATAACAACTTAGTGAAGCCAAGATCTACCTGACATAGTTAACTGCAGTGACCGAATTTAGGTACCTGTTTGGTTGAGCATGGGTTTTGGTGATTGTAAAGAGTAAGATTCAAGTGACAAGAGCCCTATGACTGTGAGCTATTCACCCACAGCACACTTTCAACAGATGTATGTTATCACTGCCATGACTTACCTGACATGGCAAGTGTCAGTGGCCAAGTCCACATCTATAAGTTCCTTGCTTGGTGAACTGTGCTGGGACCACACCACTGCCAGGGTTCTGGGGTTCTGCCTACGCTGACATCTATATGCACTGGTGTTGCCCCTGCGATAAACATCACAAACTCTGCAATCAGGACAGAAAAGGTACTGTTCCATTGTTCCCCAAAGTGCAGCATGAGTGCAGACTTGAGTGGGACTAAATGACAAGTCTCTCATGGTTAAAGATAATTATAATGACAAGAGCTACCCCAACAAGGCATACAGAGATTCACCCAAAGCATCACAAGTAACGTCCTGCCGAATATACGGCGGGCACTGTCCCCTTTAGTGCCCCATGAGCAATTGCCTGCTGCTTGTTATGTGCAAACAACGTTCTCGTGTGTAATATTAAGTTACTTTACTTAACCAAAGTACTGACTGGGCAATCATTTATTAATTCTCATTTGCTGTTTGTTGACCTCTGAGTCTCTAACTCCACACCACCTTCCTGAGTAAACCATGGACTGCCTAACTCCACTACCATGATGGTTAAGTGCTCAAGGCATGTGCTTAGTGATCAGTAGTTGTCCAATACTAAGGTTAATCCTAGGACACCAGTGGCCAACAGCTGTGAATCACGTGATCTGGGCCCAGTTACTGCTGCCTTTCCTGTAACACCAGAAAAGTTCCCACAGAAGTCAAATTCCTGAAAGGCAATGGACCACTGTAGCAACTTAGAAAATGGTTGCCTTCATTACTATCACCCACTTGAGGAGTTTGCGATCCTTCTGGACTACAAGCTTGGTGCCAAACAAGTTGCGCCTTAAGTGTCTTATAGGGCATATGATAGAACATCACTCCTTCTCAATGGCAACTCATTTCTGTACCTTTAAGTTTTCTGGGGATTATGAAGGCCATCAAATGATTTGCCCCTTTGTTGTCGAGTTGATATTGTTCGAACTCCTTCTTAGAAACATCAGCAAATTTAAAGTACCAAGATATTTAGCTGCTCCCAATGTATTGACAAGCACATCTGTATTGGGAACTAAATTGAGGACACTTTAGTCCATGCTCAAGAGCAGGTCTGTTGTGTTCTTGTTGAGTATCAGGGCAGGCTCTGTGACTTAGATGACACTCAATGATTCATATGTCTAGTAATATGGTGCCTTTGTGTGTGATGATATGTATGTGAATGTTTGTGTATGAATCTGATTGCAAAATAGGTTTGTTTGGGTGTATGAGTGAATGGATTTTGTGCCTTTTTTTGAATTATCTTTGCGGTTCCTAGTTTTTACACTGTATTTCTGTATATGATCAAAAAAGTTTTACAGATATTATCTTATTGTCTAAATGAAAGTAATTTTCTATGAAAATAATGTATACATAAAAAATCTAAAATAAAAAAGCTTTCTTTGAATAAATAAATTCCCTTTGTGGTTGTGTGGGTTAACTGTATGTGCGATTAGAATTTTGTTCTTCTGATACTTAGGGAACACCCCTTTCCATGTTTCTCTTTAGTAATATGGTGTATTCAGCCTTAATGGGCTACATCCTGTAAATCTTGCTTTTTACAGACAGGTCCTAGACTTCTCTGTCTATATTGTGGACACAGACTGGTGTAGCTAAGGGGTCAGTGAAACAGGTAGGCAAAGTGACTCACCTTTGCCTTCCCCTCCCCCTGCTGGTCAGGTTTTAGACCAGTGGAGAGAATTACACACTCTCTTTAGCCGTCATTTTCAACCACATAAAACATGCAAGGCTCTACTGCTTTGAAGAGGGTACCGCAAAATGGTTGAATCAAAAGCATACTTCTTGTCTTTATTCTTTGCACAGCGATTCTCATTCAGTTTCAGATTGCTTTAATCTTTCTACTGAGGGAAAAACTTCTCATTAGAACAGCTGTTTTTGCTTCACCTCTCACCTTCTCCATAGAGGAAGATATGTAAACACTGGCTAGCAATGCTAAACTAACATGTTGATTCCAATGAGATAATTAGCCATAAACCCCTCTGGGCCATTGGGGTAGGGGAGGGTAGAGCTTATTGCAAACAGCATTGCAATGGAGGTGATGCCATCTTCGACGCTTCCAACTCATATTCTTAACTTCAGAATAATCGTAATTTTCTCCCTTCTAGTAGACTGACATCTCTCACTTTTCCGCTCTATTCTTTCTTTCTGCTCTTTCTGTTTCCATACTGTGAACTTTTCCCAGTCAACCTCTCTATCTCTGTTTCCTGAATCTCAACATCTACCTTCTTACTCTCTGAAGGAGGGGCGATGGGGGTCAAGTGAACTTAGAAAAGAAGTTAAGGAGGGAAATTGTAGAGGGACCCTGTGATGATAGCCCTAACAGGGGTTATGTACTTGAAGTGCCCTATTCTTGTTGCTAGGCCAAAAGACCTCAGCAGTGACTCTTCCATTTGGCTGGTGTGAGTCATCTTTACTGGTTTCCTGTTGAAAACATACTGAACTTTATTGAATCGGACATAACGTCTTTTGTAGTTTGGAATCTAATGTTTCACAGCACTAACCAACCAGTGTGAAGGATTTTCCAAGGGTCCTAGGGCAATCAGGGGTTACTACAAAGTAATTGGTGGTGGACCTAGGTCAATCAGTGGATACTACACAGTAATCGGTGGTGGACCTAGGGCAATCAGTTGTCACTACACAGTAATCGGTGGTGGACCTAGGGCAATCAGTTGTCACTACACAGTAATCGGTAGTGGACCTAGGGCAATCAGTGGTTCCTACACAGTAATCAGTGGTGGACCTAGGGCAATCAGTGGATACTACACAGTAATCGGTGGTGGACCTAGGGCAATCAGTTGTCACTACACAGTAATCGGTGGTGGACCTAGGGCAATCAGTTGTCACTACACAGTAATCGGTGGCGGACCTAGGGCAATCAGTGGTTACTACACAGTAATCAGTGGTGGACCTAGGTCAATCAGTGGATACTACACAGTAATCTGTGTTGGACCTAGGGCAATCAGTTGTCTCTACACAGTAATCGGTGGTGGACCTAGGGCAATCAGTGGTTACTACTCAGTAATCAGTGGTTACTACACAGTAATCGGTGGTGGACCTAGGGCAATCAGTGGTTACTACACAGTAGTCGGTGGTGGACCTAGGGCAATCAGTTGTCACTACACAGTAATCGGTGGTGGACCTAGGGAAATCAGTGGTTACTACTCAATAATCTGTGTTTACTACACAGTAATCAGTGGTGGACATAGGGCAATCGGTGGTTACTACACAGTAATCGGTTATGGACCTAGGGCAATCAGTTGCCACTACACAGTAATAAGTGGTGGACCTAGGGCAATCCGTGGTTACTACACAGTAATCAGTGGTGGACCTAGGGCAATCAGTGGTTACTATGCAGTATCGGTGGTGGATACTGCCATTTATCTCTGGGTTAGAGGATCCTCAGATACTCCAGCTGGATATATACGTTTATCCTTATGGGCAGTTGACGAACCACAGGCAGAAAATCCAAGCAGAAAAAGTTTGCTCTAGTAAGTGCAATAACACTTGAAGTGGGTTAGAAACTCAGATACAGGTATCACAGTAAATAACACATAAAACACAATGCTCAATCTGACATCCTACTTAAGCGAGAAATCGATCTACATTCAGGGATAGGTAAAATAGGGCAGTAAAAAACAGCAATAGAAACAACAAAAGGCCCTAGCACCTTCTCGGGCCAAGAAAAGACCTCAATTACCGTTACAAGGGTTTCTTCAAGCAACGGGAAAATGCGAATTCAGACATATTTTGGCATGCAAATCGTACGTTCATACTAAAGTGGGAAGGGGATACCAGATTTTAGTTCAAATATTTTTATTGCTTATTTAAAAAAGAAAATACATATATAGTACAATAGCAATACATCAAATCGGAATCAACTAAAGAATGCTCAATGAAGTTTAGAAAATGTGCTAAAAATGGGCACAATATTACGATTCCCATCCCCAAGTGGGACTGTGTTACGGACATTAAACCATCTTAGTTAAGCTTTACATTGCACCTGCAAAACGCATGTAGCGGAGATGTACCTGCGCGTCTTATCAATAGCATATTTTTCACACCCATGTAATATAGTGTGAATATACATTTGAAAATCAATTAATTGTTGCGTGGAAAAAACATATGCATGCATTATCTCTCTCTTGCTCTCTCTTCTCTCCTCTTCTCTTCTCACTCTCTCTCGCCTCTCTCTCTCTCACTCACACACACACAACATCCTTTAGGGTTTTCTGGATGAATCAGTGGTGCCCTGCCTGCCCAATCCCATGGTTTCCCTGAGTAATTTGGAGGATGTGAGGTGTGGGGGACGGGGAGGGGGTCACACGGGCTCGCTGATAGAAGCACAGGCACTGGAAGTAGGGGTTTGTGGGCTGCTGCAGCACTCTAAAAAAATAACCATGCTAAGGTTCAGAAGGTGACTGAGCAATAAATGTGCCTTTTTAATGTTGTGTTTATCTTGCCACGTTTGTTGTGAGTTCAAAAACTAAGATCACATTTCAGGCTATGTCTTTTTTTTTTAAGTTTGATTTATTGAAGAAAATAAAGAGGGAGGGGAGGGAGGGAAAAGGAAGGGGAGATAAGAGTTACAGTAAGTAGATGGGTGAAATAAGCAATACAATAACAATTTCATGAAAAATAAGCATAACAAGCATGAGGAATGATGAACATATCATATGAGTACAAAATGAAAAATAAAGTAAAATACATTATATTGAGACTTAATAATTACAGCAATCAGATAAATAGAAAAATAAGTAACAAGAAAATCATGGGGGTTTGCGTACTTCAACTGTTGTAGAATCTGGAGAGGGATGTGCAGGGGCAGAGGATGAAAGATAGGTTACTAAAGGAAGCCAAATCAGGTCACGTTTAATGACTAGGGAGATGGGAGACACATAGTTGGTATCTAAACGGTGATGGAAACAGACCGCATTCCACCAAGCTTGATAGGAAATATTTGCAGCTAGTTTCCAGTTGGAAGTGATATTATGAAAAGCTACAGCTATTAAAAGATCGAGTAAAAGGTAGTGATCAGGAGATTGAGGAAGATCCGGTGAAAGAGTGCCTAGAAACACTTGTGAAGGGGAAAAGGGAACCTGGAATTGGAGAATTTTTTGTAATTGCTTCCAAACTAATTGCCAGAACTGGGAAATAGGAGGGCATTCAAACAACATATGCCTGAGATCTGCAGAGCGACAGGGACATGACCAACAAGTAGGGGGAGTATCTGATGAAAAACGGGATAAAGCAGACGGGGTGAATAAAGTTCTGTTATAAATAAAATATAAGGTTTGGGTAGTATTAGCAGCTCTAGAGGTTTTATGAAGTTTAATCCATATTTTATCCCAAAAATGTACAGGCCAGTTCTGAGAAAGATCCGATTCCCAGGCAATCTCAATACGAGTCTTTAGTCTATCATTGGTAAAACGGAAAGAGTTATACAGAGCAGATGCAGAAGGAGACGTCTCTAATAATAGAGAAGTGGGTTTACGCTCATAGGAACAACATTGGAAGATGGAAGGAGTGAAGATATGAGATCAAGACTGGAGAAAGGGCAGCGTATTGTGAACGAGCAGAAGGGGGTAGCGAGAAACGGGAATGAAGTTCCTGGAAAGGCAAAGGAGTATCATGAGAAATTAATTGAGAAATCCAACGTATTCCTCGAGAATGCCATGATTTCCAGAAGATGGTGCGATTACGGATTTTAAGAAGTGAATTGTTCCAGATCAGTTGTTCGTGCATGGAAAGGAGGGAAGGATAAGATGAAGACAGATAGGGTATAAGGAGATTACGAGAATGAGAAATAACGGGCGTACGAAGACGAACTAAGGAAGATGTAAAGGACAAGAATTCGTGAAAGGTAAAGGGATAAATAAAGGAGGATTCCAAACTTAAACAGACAGGAGGATAATAAGGAAGGTCAGAAGAAAACCAACGGATGGATTGTTTCAAAGAAAAGGCTCGATGATACACTTTAAAATCAGGAAAACGCACTCCAGAATGAGTCTTGTCCTTTCTCAAGGAGGCAAGAGCTATCCGAGGACGCTTACCGTTCCACAGAAATTTCAATAATAAAGAATCAATCCTTTTAAAGAAAGATATCGGAATGCGTAAAGGGAGCATGGAAATAGTATAAAGAAGAAGGGGGGATAACATCATCTTGATAGAGTTGAGCCGGCCCCACCAGGACAAAAAGAGCGGATGCCAACGTGTAATAGCCGTGTCCATTTTTTGGGAAATATAATCAAAGTTTAGTTTAAGAGTATCAGATAAAAGAGGAGCAAACCACACCCCCAGGTATTTGATTTTGGATGGTTGCCATGAGAAACCTGTTTGAGAAAAAAGATGTTTCTGGCAGAGAGGATTCAAAGGCAAAATCTCACACTTATCGGCATTTAAGCGGTAACCAGAGACTGCAGAGAAGGAAGAGACCTGCTGAAGAAAAGAAGGAATAGAAGTAAGAGGATCAGACCAATAGAAAAGAATGTCATCAGCGTAGACCGAGAGTTTAACCTGACGAGAACCAAATTTGAATCCAGAAATACTGTTGTCCAGACGAATTTTAGTAAGGAAAGGTTCCAGGGCTAAAACAAAAAGTAAAGGGGATAGTGGGCAACCCTGAAGAACACCCTGATGTAAAGAGAAATAGTCAGAGGACATTCCATTAATAAAAATAGAAGCCTGAGGGTCAGAATAAGGTAAAAAAACAATAGAGATGAATTTGGAAGGGATGCAGATCCAACGTAAAGCCTGAAACATATAGTCCCATCCGATCCTATCAAAGGCTTTCTCCGCGTCTAAAGAGATATCTGCAAAAGGAAGAGGCAGAGAGGAAGCGTTGCTAATTATATTAAGAAAGACACGAGAGTTATCGGAGGAGAGACGCCCCTTAACAAAACCCGATTGTTCAGGGCCAATTAGGTCCGGTAAGAGGGAATCTATGCGTAATGCTAGTATCTTGGCTAAAATCTTATAATCAGTATTGACCAAGGATATTGGTCTGTAGTTCTTGCATAAAGAATGATCTTTGTCTTCTTTGGGGATCAAACAAATTAAAGACTGTTGAAAAGAGCCACTTGAAGAGCCCGCACCGAGGAAAGCTTGGAATAGAAGTAAAAGTTTAGGAAGAAGAAGAGAGGCAAAGTGGCTATAAAATTCAATAGTAAATCCGTCAGGACCCGGAGATTTACCGTGACGTAATTTGGAAACAGCGTGTGAGATTTCAGAGAGTGAAATATCCTGTTCTAAAGAGTGAAAATCAACATGAGAGACTGGGGGAGAGGGAAGAGAATGAAAGTAAGAAAGGAGGTCAGCAGACTCTGGAACCTGTTCGGGAGTATAAAGGTTATCATAAAATTTGACAAACTCAGTGAGGATGTCTTTATCCTTAAATGTAGATTCTCCAGAAGAAGTCTTGATAGATTCAATCTTTGTACGTTCTTTTCGTATCTTTAAATAATTGGCCAGGAGTTTTCCCATTTTGTTCTTACCTCCATAATATCTAGAGTTACATTTTAGCAAGATATTAGAGGCAGCGTCGGTTGTGAATTTGTTAAAAGATATTTTTGCTTCAATAAGTGATTTAAGGGAGGTTTCAGATTTAGAAGTGTAATAGGCAAGTTCCAAAGCTTTAATGTCAGCCAAAATTTCCTTTGACTTAGCTTCACGGAGTTTCTTTCGCTGAGCCACAAAATTAATATTAATACCCCTAGAGGCTGCTTTAAAAGAGTCCCAAACCATAACAAAAGGGGAATCAGGGGTATGGTTCAATAGGAAAAATTCAGTGGCAAAGGCGTTAAATTCGGTACAGAAAGTGGGTTCCAAAAGCAAAGCATTATTAAAGCGCCATCTGCCATAGTGGGGAGAAAATGGAATTAGGTCAAGGTCCACAAAAACTGGAGCATGGTCGGAAAGCAAAATGGATCCAATTTCAGAGCGAATAGCGTGTTGGGAGAGGGATTTACTAAGGAAAATATGGTCAATGCGGGATTGGGATTGATGAGGAGGGGAGAAAAAACTATATTCTCTGATATCTGGGTTACACAATCTCCATATATCTACCAAAGCATTGTTTTGAAAAGAATTGACAAATTGAGTATGCATCCTAGAGGGAACAAATTTGACGTTTGAGTGCCGGTCAAGGAAAGGGTCAACAACTTGGTTACAATCTCCTCCGAGAAGTATGTAATTCCCGGAGAGGGAGGACAGCTTAGTAGAGATAGAAGGCCAAAAGGACCTATCAATCCCAGTAGGAGCATACACATTAAAAAGGGTGAGAGGAATATTATCTATTAGTAAGGTAACAATAACCCAACGACCCTCAACGTCACATTCATGAGTGATTGAAGAAACATTTAACTTTTTATGCAATAGAATTACAACACCATTCTTACTGGTTGCCGTAGGAGAGCAAATAACATGACCCACCCAACAGCGCTTGAGCTTTAACGTCTCTTCCTCAGCGAGATGCGTCTCCTGAAGGAGGGCAACGTCAGTCTTAAGTCTTGCTAAATGTGAAAGAACCCTTTGTCTCTTAATGGGATTATTTAATCCCTTAACGTTCCATGTCGTTACACGGAATGGAACAATAGAGAAAAACAACTAACAACAACATGCTTATTAATGCAGAAGAAATAAATTGAGGAAAATGAGAAAGAAACTAGTGAAATGATGAAAGGAAAAAATGAAATAGATTATAGAGGAAGAATAAGAGAGGAAAAATGAGTCCAGAAGGCGCAGAAAAGAGAGATAGTGGATAAGAAAAGAAGAAAGAAGGAAGGAGTCAAAGAAAGAAATTCAGAAAAGGAGAGGAGGAGAAAAGGGACAGGGAGAAGAAGAATCAAAAAGACAGTACACGTCCATAGCGAACGACTGTGAGGCATACTTACGAAAACAAAAAACGCAAACGGAGATGGGGTGGAGGTGCCGAGGAGATGACGACGGGAATACCAGGAACGGATGCCAGACCACAAAAACCACATATTCGAAGGGTGGTATACAAACAGGATGGGTACATCGGGAAGGAGGAGAAGAAGAAAGCGACATCTGTAAATATAAGAGAAGAAAAACAGAGTAAATGGATAAGACTTGAGGAAAACATGACGTAGAGTAGAAATAAACAGAGGTAAATATACAAGGGGGTAAATGACAACCGTCAAAGAGTCATAGAGTACAATGAACAAAGAACAATATCAGAATGGAGTAACACATAAAATAAAAAGTTCATTCAAGGCGGCCTGGAGACGTCCATAACATCAGAGCTGTGCTGACGAAGAAATTCTTGAAGGACAGCAGGGTCTTCATAGGTGGTAGTTTTGTCCTTATAGGTGACCTTGAAAAGACATGGATGAAGAAGACCATATCGAGCATTGAGAGCTCTGAGTTGCGGGCGCATATCTAGGAACTTTTTCCGTCTGTCTGCAGTGGCCTTGGAGACATCTTGAGACAAATAGAGGCGATGACCTTGCCAAATGATTTGTTTTTTAACTTTCGCAGCTGAGAGAACTTGCAGAAGATAAGTATACTGAAGGAACAGCATGATAACCCCTCTAGGTTTAGAAGAGACTCTAGGACCAAGGTGATGAGCTCTCTGTTTATGGATGGAGGCCAGGGCCGGGGCGTCTAGGACTTTGGAGAGGAAAGTTTGAAAGAAAGTAGTAGGGTTGGGCCCCTCCGTTAGTTCAGGAAGTCCGTAAAGGCGAAGGTTGTTCCTACGGTTCCTATTTTCCAAATCCTCTGTCGTTTTCTTAAGGAGAAGAACCTCAGCCTCCAATGAAGAGATACGAGAACAGGAGGAGTGAAGTGATTCTGAAGACTGTTCCAGGAGGAGAACACGGGAATCTAGAGAAGTCCATTTATCTTGCATAGCCTGCATGTTCTGAGTGGTAGCCTCCATGAAGGGTTTGAGAGCACGAATTTCCTCTAAGATAATATCCATAGACGAAGGATAGGAGCCATTCTCGGGAGAAGGTGGATCTTTCTTGAGACGTTCGGAAGATACTAAAGCGGAGGGCGTCTTCCCGCCATTCTGAGTCTTGGGGATGGCCCCAGTTGGTGCATCAGATTTCGACATTGTGGCTGTGTCGAAATCCTGAAGAGGAGAGTCAGAGTCTGAACCAGATGGCAACTTAGTTAACGTAGCAAGTTTCAAGTTGCGAATTTTCCCCATAGAAGATGTCAACACAGCAGTGAAATGAGACAGGAAGCGCCTGAATGAAAATGATAGTTCCGTTTGATCAGCAAGGAACGTGAGCAGGGCAAACTGGAAGCAAGAACCCCAATGAAGATCTCAAAAGGACAAAAGTGTCTCAACCGATATCCCAACAAGTCTTACTATTATGCGGAAAGCGCTGCATTCCAGAAGAAAATCTGAGGGAAGCAAAAAGACATGAGAGCGCCTGCCATATCAGCCACCCTGTGACACCAGGAGAGAAATTGATGGTATAAATTCAAGACATGTGTGGAAATTCCAAAAACCATGTAGTCAAATTGGCAAGAGCAGGAGCAAATGCTGAGAGGAAGGATGACAGGACTGCATGAAATTCGGTTGAGGTGAAGAAAAGTTCAGAAGCACGCAAGTACAGGTACATGTAGAAGCGAAAAACGATCGTCAATCATCATTTAACACTGAAACGTAGTTAGGAGGTCCAAGCCAAAGAGACCAAGAGAGAGCTGCATTGCTAAGACATAAGGCGTCAGCGCCGTCACAAAATGGTGGTTGTCGAAGCATGTGTAGATTTGACATCAAAAGAAAATGAGGCACATACCACATAGCCACCAGCATGGGAGACACACCGCTAGAAGAAATGCGCTGTTTCAGTCAAATAGGAGGTTGAGAAGCATAATGAAGAATGCTGTCATAGCAGGTAGGAAAGTGCGCGTCGCTCTCAAAATGGCGGTCGGAGCAAAGCCTCCGGCCGAAATGAGCAACTCCGTCAAAACGGCATGAAAAGGCACGGGAGTGAGGGCGCTGGGCTCACCTCACATTCCGGTGACAGATGAAGTGTATGGCTGGGCTCAGTTGTTTTAAAGAATGCCGTAAATCGCGTTCAAAAAAGGGTCGGCTCCGGAGCTCCGGTCTCACGCCGCCATCTGCGTCGGCGCGCAAGCCACGCCCCCAGGCTATGTCTTTTAACAAGTTGCCATTCATTCGGAAACTGGTGTTTACTTTTATTTGTCTGACTGCGCAGTGAGAGGATTTTGTAAAAGTGACCTGAGTGACAATCTTGCTGGAGCACAGGAAGTGAACGGAAAGGTTATAGGATAGCTGTTTTCTAACAGGCAACCACATTTAAATAGTTATAAAAGAACCACACACATATTTCAAAATATAGCACAATTAAGAAAGCACAAATGAAGCACATTTTCTGTAATTCTGGTGTGTGATGGTGTGTGATGAAAACAAAGATTTTAATAGGATCAAAACCAATCAAGACCCTTTGCTTGGTGATGCACAAGTGGTAAATATTCACTGAAACCCGATTTCCTCACATTATGGTTTGTGCCTTATATAGTTTTACCAGTAAAACTGCCTTTCTAGGAACATTTAATGCCCATTTTAATAGAACATGTGTTGTCTGTAAATTATACTAATGCTCAAAAATACACAACCGATTACATAACACATCTTTGCCACTCTCCAGCTGAATCGATGTGGCACACTTGTTTTTTGTGTGATGCTTGGATTTTTCACAATCTTGAGGACTTCAGTGATATAACATTAATGGCAGCAACCACACTCGGAAAACTGCTCCAGCACCAATGGATAGAGGAGCCTAAAAACACATATTTTTCATATTCTCAACAGCTAAGCAAACTGTGGTAGTAGCAAGCATGAAGAATTCAGAAATGTCTGAAAGAAAGCACACTGTACATCAGGCACATTTCTTTTTCTGCTCTTTAGAAATCAAATGTTGTTTTTGGCGGTTTTCTCTGAAGAATACAAGAAATGGAGAGTGGGTTGTTATGACATGGCGGCCCATCCGGGATAAAATTTGTGTTGAAACTGAGCCCTCCATGTCATGGAACATGCTTTCTTCAAAAATGCTCTTCCAGAGTTGTGGTGAACTGAAAACACGGTGAATGGGCTGCAGCATGCCAGGCGGAGGTGAGAGGTTTGACTGTTCTTCCACCGGCTAAGGCACAGAAGTCATAGTGCCCGGGATCTATTAGGAACCATGGGCCACATGTATGAAAAAAGCATTGTGCCATTCTCAAATAGCAATTTTTCCGAATTTCTATTTAGTAATCTCAAAATGCTATGTATGTAGGAATCGCAAAATATTTAGCGATTCCTTAATATTTCCTAAAGCGATTTGGTAAATAGCGAATCGCTATTAGGTAATAGTACTCCATTCGTTCATAGGTGCGAAAGGTTTTGCATTGGCTAATGTGCGATTACCTAATTGCTCATTTCAAATGAGTGACTGCAAAGCCAAGAGTGCCCAAGGGCCTAGGGCCCCCCTGAAACACCCCAAAAAAAGAAAACGTGCACATGTGAAGCACACACATGCCCTAGGGGCATGTGTGCGGTGCATGGCACTTTGAAAAATGCATTATTGTGCATTTTTCAAAATTCACACATGCTTACCATCAACTTGGTAATGGTAATAACGTTTCTCTAAATGCACATTTCACATTTAGGAAAGGATTTTCAAATGTGCATTAGAGATTCACAAATGGCAAATTCTCTATTTGCGTTCACAATTTAGGTAAAAATTTACGGTTACCTAAATTGCAAATCCAAAAGCCTTTCATACATAAGGAAAGGCCATTTTGCATTCACACCATTTGCGATTGCAAAATGTTTTCATACATGTGGCCCTATGCTCTCATGCTTTTTTAATTTTCACCAAACAGTTCCCATAGTTGTCATTAAAAAAAGTTTCTGAATGGTTAATGATAAACTTGATTAGCCTCAGACTGAAAAGGATGAAGGGAATCTTCTTCACTGTGAAGTGTGAGAAGCGGCAGGCAACTGGAAAAGAAACTGTCCTTCTCTCCCAGTGCTGGTTATCTGAAAAAAAGGAAATGCATGTAAATCGTTGGATTGTCTAAGGAGTGCTTGGGAGCTTGTACAGGCTTTCACTAATAGAAACAGTTGAACCTTCACTGTGATGGCATTACCAGACATGGAATGTGCTCTTGTAACAAAAACATATAAAAAAGGTTTGCATTAGGTACAGTCTGATTGTGTATTGATAAAAATATGACTTTTGAAAGCGCTTCAAGCACCTAAACACTGAGGGCCAGATGTAGGTCGGCAAATACCGGTCGGTAACGGACGATTTCGTCCGTTACGACCGGTATTTGCAAATGGAGATGTAGGAGCCTTAAAATTTACAGAATCTGTATATTTACTGAATCGGTAAATTTACTGATCCGGGAAAATACCGATTCTGTAAATTTACTGAATTGGTAAATCAATATATAGGTGGCACTGAAAACAGTGCCACAGGCCCTTACCGAGTCGTTATTTACCATGTAATACTATTGCATGGTAAATAACGAATACCTGTGTACATGCACATCTGTGCATGTACACCTGTGCCATGTGGCATGTATGTGTGTCACATGGCACACAAGCCACAAACAGGGGTGCAACAGGGTGTCAAAGTGACATCCTGTCCCCCTTGGCAATTCGGTAATTTTACCGATTCTGTAATTACCGAATCGGTATTTGCCATTGAATCCTATGGGCTTCAAGGCCCATAGGAATCAATGACAAATACAGACGCGGTAATTACAGATTCGGCAAATACCGAATCCTACCTATTCGGTATTTTTTACCGAAAAATTACCTACATTAGATTTACCGATTCATGAATACCGAATCGGTAAAATTTGGTATTTATGAATCGGTAAATCTAATTTACCTACATCGGGCCCCGAGTCCCAGATTTATTGACACTTTGTGCTGTGTCACAAAAGTGACACAAACCTGGTGTAAAGTATTGTGCTAGGATATACTTTCCAACCCAAATAATGATTTGCATCGGAAAGTTATCTAAAGTAACACTAATAGTGATATATGGTACTTTGCGTCAAAGAGGCGTATCATGGGTAGTACATAGGTATTTCCGTGCAACCCCCCACAGATTTTGACACAAATCTCTATCTACTAACATTTGAAGATGTTGATTTGTGCCGAAAAAACATCTCTTCAAAGCAGGTGTAACATTGGAGCAAGTTTTACAACTCTTCACATTGTGTTTTCGAAATCCTGCCTTATAATGGGAGCAGCCGATCTTACAGTATGTGTAAAACATTTTTTAGGCAAATTACTTATATATTCACAGTGCTTTCTCTCACAGAACAGTGACCCTCCAGGTACATACAGTGATCACATTAATAAATCGAGCTTTCCTATGAGGAAAATACATTTCCACAAATTTATTTAACTGCCAATTGTTTTTATTTTCATTTGAGCTATGTGATTTATATTCTATATGCTGGGTGAATGGCTAACAAAATACGTACAGAATATTTTGTTCTTTTAGCCAAGTGTCTGATATCCCCTGTGTTCGCTGACACCCCATCCTTAGGTCGAAGCCTAGCAGACAGCACAACTGACTGGTTTGCTACCGACATCTTGGGACGTTCAGAAAGCTTGTCAGGGAATGCATTTTGCCCATTGCTTACCATTGGCTTTGTAACTCACATTTGCTTGCTTTTTATTTGCTGTCTCTGTTTGTTTTAGGATGTCCACCTTGAGTTCGCCCCTACTGTTGCCTAAACTCTATTCACTGTATTCTTTCAATAGTACTGGATTTCTGTGAATAGGCCTTTAAATCTTGTTCTTATTTTGGCACATTTGCTGTGGATTCAAAGACGGAGGTCAAATGTCTTCCAGGGAGCTTGGTGTTTACTTTTTAGCTCGAAGCCTACCAGACAACATAGCTGTCTGGCTTGTTAAAGAAATCTTGAGAATCGCGTTGGAGACAATATTCAGGCTCCTTTGGACTGGACCGGTCACCATACTTTGGTCACCCCGTTTCCGCTTTCACGGGAACCCTGTAGTTTGATCCCCTCTCAGCCGTACACTTACAGAACTGAATGCAGATCGCTGATTTTCACACTGTGGACATTCTCGAATATGCCATTATTACTTCATATGCGCTTTATATGTAGTGTCTTAATATAGCATCTCAGATTGTTTTAAAGGCATAGTTCTCAGGCACAAATTCTTGTGTCCTGATGATGATCCATCGACTCCAGTTGGGATCGAAACGTTGTCAACCTCAGTGTCTTGACTTTGATTATTATATGTATATTGTGTAAAAGGAACTATACTTTTATGTATTGTGACTTACAGAGTGTGCATTTACTTCTCAGTCACTGAAATGTACAATGACTGAGGCCTGCAAATCTCTTGATTTCCGTGACTTTTGCCCACTTATTTTTTTCATTATTGTTCTTTGATCTGCTTTATTGTTTGACTGAATAAATGATGTAATTCTCCATTTGGAGATCGTATACGTAGGTTTCATTGCAATTCTATGTCTTCTCTTGTAAGGGACCACTGTTCTTGTTATACATATGTACACCCGAGGTCCCTGGGAATGCATTCTGCCCATTGCTTACCATTGGCTTTGTTGTTTGTAACTCACATGTCCTGGCTTTCTATTTGCTGGCTTTATTTGTTTTAGGCTGTCCAGATTCAGTTTGTCCCTCCAAAGGAGCAAATACTTTTCACAACACCTCTCTGTGTATTGTTCCACAAGTATGCCTTTCTGTAACTGGCCCGTAAATTTTGAACTTATCTTGTCACGTTTGCTGTGCTTTCAAAGACAAAGGTAAAACAATCTGACTCTGTCTTCTGAGGGAACATATTGTTTACTTTTCTTTCTCTGACTTCAAAGTGAGAGGATTTGTGTGACAATCTCACTGGATGTAGCGTGTACAGGGAAGGGTTTCTTTCTAGCACACAACAACATTTAAAGTAACTATGGAAGTATTTCTTGCATATATCGATTGCATATATACACTGTGTGTTAGACTTGGCAGCTTTTGGCGTGTTTCCCCCGAGTTTTTGCTTTCTGCCTTCCCGGTTTTGACTCTGTTTTTGCTGGTATAAAGTTTCTGCGCGCTTTTCGCACTGCTGATCAGTGGTAAGGCGCTGGTGTTCCTGTGGTAAATTGTGTTATGATTGGATGTGCGACTCACTTGTCAGCCCCCAGTAACGGGCACTGCGAGTGCCGGGGCTTCTGAGTCCACTGCTGCTTGTGGGTCTGCAGCACGGATTGTGCCACCCACGTACGTAGCCCGAAAAAGGTATAAATGAATGAAGTTTTGTATGCCTGAACTCAGCGTCTAAAGACGCAGCCTTTAGCAAGGGTGCTCTTTTCATTCCGAGTTCATAAAGGCCACTTTTTGAAAGTGGGTATTATTTTGCTCGGTCATACTGTGTGCCTCTGCTGGAATTAGATTGCCTGTCTGGTTTTTGGGAAGACAGATGGCTGGGGAGCGGGGTGGCTCCTGATAGTCTAGGTAGGTCAGGAAATGGCTCAACAGATCTGGGTTATGATGGGGGAAGAGTGAGGGATTCTCCTTGCACCTCTGAGGGCCTGGTCTGCCTCTGACAAAGCCGTCTACACCTCCTGCCAGGAATTCATGCCAGGGACGGTCCAACTGGTTCTGGCCGGACACATACATCCTCTGCTTGAAAGATCAAAGGATTTTTGGATGCAAATGCTGGGTCCCAGACCCCTACATTTTCGAACTCATCTGGATCAAGAAGACTGCCAAGAAGAAGCGCCGGAGAAGCTGCGAAAGGAACGACTGGTTTGCTGGGTGCTTTCTGGACTGACCTGTAGTGGCTGCTCTGTCTTGGGCAGTGAAAGGCCCAGACTGGACTTTCTGCAACCAAATTGGTGAGACTCTCCAAGGGCTTGAGGTGGAGCTTGCCCCCTGTTCACGGAGTCTCAGGAACAGCAAAGACTTCAGGTTCATCGACCTGCAGCACTGGGGACCGTGCGTTTTGTGCAGCAACCCAAAGAACGCCCCTCAACGATGTCTACAACGACCCTGCCGAACCTGTGTCCTGACGGCACCGCAGAGGGCACCGCAGAGGGCACCGCCGCAATGCCGCGCTGCGACCCTGGCCTCACGGATGACGCCTGCTGACGCCATCACCGAGCTGTTGCTCGCACCGCAAACTGTGTGCACTGCACTCCGCACCGCCTTGCTTCACGCCGAATCTTTGGCACCGGAGAGGGTACCTCTGCAATGCCGCACAGCGACCCTGCTCTCACCGATGACACCTGTTGACGCCGCCACCGAGCCGCTGCTCGCACCGTGGCCTGTGGGCACTGCACTCTGCACCGCCTCGCTACACGACAATGCCCTGGCCTTCCTGACGCTGCCACTTCTCGCCGGAATCGACACCGCTGCCTGCACTGTGGTTCAGGGGCACAGCATGTGAGTTACACAACACACCGCCCTTATCCCACACCGCAGCCTTGGCCTACCGACGCCGGTGCCATCGACTCCAGCTCGTCAGCCGACGACAGCACTTCAGCAACCACAATGCCGCTGCTTGCACCGTGACCTGCTAGCACAGTGACCAGCACTGCCTCCATCACGCACTGCAATCCTGGTCTCACCGATGACGCCATCTGATGCCGCCATGAGCCGCTGCTCGCACCGCGACTTGGGGGCATCGCACGGCGCACCGCTGGCTTCACACTGAAGCACCCGACGCCTGTTGACACCAGTGCTCTGAATCCCATCACAAAGGAGCTCGACCTGCAACGTGAGTGACTTCAAGGGCCCCATCGCCCTGCAACTCTGTAAGGTACTGTTTGCTTATTTTCCCGACACTGTAGTTGGCCTGCGACCCCGTGGTCAGCCAGAACAGTTTTTGGATTTATTGTTCACGACGCCGTGATAGCCCCGGATGGAGCTATCGACATTAAGGAACTATTTTGAAAAGCATATTTTGATAAGTGAAGATTTTGAAGTATAGTATTGTGAATTTTTTATCGTATTTGGTCTTGTCTTAAGTATATAAAAATTAGATATTTTTCTAAAGTGGTGTTGTGTCCTTTTGTAGTGCGTACACGGTATTACTGTTGGTTATGTGCAAATGCTTTACACACCACCTCTAAGATAAGCCTGGCTGTTCGTGCCAGGCTACCAAGGGGGTGAGCAGGGGTTAATTTAGAAGTGTAACTCCATTATCCTGACTAGAGTGGTGGTTTCCACCTCGCTTTGGCGCAAGTCTCAGCTAGCCAGAAATCCCATTTCTAACACTGTTTTCAGCACCATGGTGGAACTATACCTGCTATTTACTATTTTGGTGCTTGTAATCACTTTCATATGCCTCTGTCTATTGATCATCGCAGCACATGTACTCCATACAAGAATAACATTAGTTCAATAAATATATTGAAGAATTTCCCATTTGTGTTATCTGTATACCTCTCTGAGAACAAGAGTACACGAGTGACTGAGCGTAATGGTTCTAGATCTGTTACCCTGATCCCTGAGGGGTCAGGGTTGTCATGTTCAGTGGTTGCCAGAAACTATTCACTCCCTGTTCAAATTAGGGGGGCTTATGGTGTCACTGTGCTCTAGCTGGTCTCTAGACTAACATATGCTACGGGGGTGCATGGAATAAGTCTAGGCACCTCACTCAAGGTTTAGATTGTCCACAAACATGCAGATCCTACTGATTAGTGGGAAATACACAACAGTAAAACTTCACATCTCTGCACTGTACGCCAGTCAACTGTATGCAACTTCAATCTACTTTGAACCACTGCACTCTATGCCACTGCCCATAACAACCCATTGCACCATTACTCTATGTCACTACTCTACGTCACTCTACTCTATGCCGCTTCACCCTGCCATGCAGCACGCCACTCTATGCCACTTCACTCTACCCTGCACCACTTCGCTCTATGTCCTTTCACAGTACTCTGAAACAATTTATTCTAACTGCACTCCACACCACTCCACTCTAAATCACTGAACTCAATGCCATTGCACTATACTCTGCACTACTGCAGTCTATGCCACTGTTCCCTATGCCACTCTACACCACTGAAATCTATTGCATTCTACTCCACAACACTTCACTCTCAGACACTGAACTCTACGTCACTCTACTCTGCACTACTGCACTCTTCCCAACTTCACTCAACAGTACTCCACTCACTGCCCTGCACTCTACGCTACTCTACTCAATGCTTCAATGCTCTACTCTGCACCTCTCTATGTCACTGCACCCTATGCCACTCTACTCTATGCCACTCCACTCTACTCTGCATCACTGCACTCTACTCCACTGTATTCTACTCTGCTGCATTCTAGGGCACTCAACTCTGCACCCCTCCAGTCTGCACCACTGCATGCTACGCCACTGCACTCTACTATGCACCACTCTAATCTACGCCAATGCATTTTACGATGCTCTATGCCACTCCGCTCGATGACACTCTATTCCACTCTTCGCCATTCCACTCTGTGAGACTCCATGCTACTCTACTCTATGCCACTGACTTTTAGCAATGCTGAACAGCAGATACGCTAGTGTACAACATGGCTAAAACGCATTGGCAAAGCCAATAGCTCTTGCATAGGCAAGAGCTATTGTCTTTGCCAATGCTTGTCTTTCTCAGGCTTCAAAGTGGGAGGATTTTGTGACAATCATGCTAGCTTTTGGAGTTTGCTTGAGGAAGGTTGTACGTTATTTTTTTATTTTGTTTAGCATACAACAGCATTTAAAGTTCTGTAATGAGCTGTGCAGATATTTCAGAATATATCAGATTTAGAAAACCACATATGAAGCACATTTTTTGGTAAATCTGAAGTGTGTTGGAAACCATTATTTTAATACAATCAAAATAAATCAATACACTAAGTGATGACATTTCCACACAGTTTGTGCACTGTATACTTTTATTAGTAAAACTGTATAATGTGCAAATGTAATGGTCATTTGAATTGAAGATGTGTTTTCTCTAATGGTAGTGTGCTACCACACCATACATACTCCACTTTACCCCACTCCACCCTACTCTGCTCCACTCCACAGCAGGCCACTCGATCCACGCCACTTCACACTGCATCATTACACTGTGCTCTGCACCACTTACCTTTTCACCAGTTCACTTTATGCCTCTCTACTCTACACCACTCTACTCTAAGCCAATGGACTCTATCCCACATTAGTCTTCTCGGTTCCACTGCACACATTCCCACTGCCCTCCACACCACTCGATTCTGCGCCACTCTACTCTATTTCACTCTACTAGGCAACAGTGCACTCTATGCCACTGAAATTTCCTCTCTACCACTCCACTCTATGCCAGCGCACTCTATGCCAATCCACTCAATGCCACTCTATACTACAGCACTGTAGTCTACTGTGCACCATTCCACTCTACTCTGAAACAATCTACTCTATACAATTACACTCAGTGCCACTGCACTCGCAGTGACTGCACTCTGGGCAACTCCATTCCACTCAACTCTGTGCCACTTCACTCTATGCTGCGCCACTGAACTCTACACTAATGCACTCTACACCACTCTACTCAAAACCAGTACACTCTATGCCACTATACTCTCTGTAACACTTTTTGCCACTGCACTCTTTATTATCTAATTTTTTATTGAACATAGCAATGGTTAATCAGTGGTACAATGCATCTTTACAGTTTTAAATAAATAAATAAAGAAGAAAGACATCTATATACAGATATATATATCAGACATGAGAATTAGGAAAAGGGGAAGAGATTCATCGAGCACAGCAAAAAGGGAATACAGATAACGATTTAATCTAGAAGGGACTGTGCAAAATCCGCAATTTATAAAGTGACGTTGTAAAAAAGTGCAAAAGCCTACAATAAAGTGCTACTGCATGTGCAAAAAACTATGATACAGCGATATCCAAAAAAAGTGCGAGTGCTTTTAATTGTACTAACCCTTTCTTTATCTTTATTCTTCCTTTGCGGCTCATCCCTCCTTCAGTTGAACCAAATCCCCAAAATATTTCCAATTCCTTTCAAATCTCTTAATAGAACCTACTCTGCCCGCATATGCTTTTTCAAAAAGACAGGTTCTCCTCATCTTATTGAACCATTTTATAAGTGATGGAATTTCCCTTGATTTCCAGTTTTGTAATATTAAAGAGCGGGCAATCGCACATGATATAAATATAAATACCTCCTCCGATTTGTTGATATTGCTTCTATCCTTGCTTATTCCAAACAAGACTACTTCTACCGTTGGCGGAAATGGTTTTCCAATGGCCAATTCAATTTGCGCGAATATCTCTTTCCAGAATGGCTCCAACATCGGGCAGGCAAAAAAAATATGATACCATCCCCCCTGGCCATGTGCTAAACATCTAAAACACTTATTTTCTGTTCCAGGAAACATTTTTTCCAAAGCCTCTGGCGTATAATAGGCTAGCCAACGAGACAGAAAGGCCATCCTCTTATAGTTGGCAGCACGCAAGGCTTTGTTTCCCAGTAAACAGAGAGCCTCCCAATCTTTGAAGGAAAAAAAGCACTGGGTCGAGAGACTTACTTTGTTCAGATGTTTAACAATGAGTGGGGATTGGCCAGAGCCATGGAGCAATTTATACCACTGCCCTATCCCGCTGCTCTTCCTACCATAAAGGTTGTTTAGTAAATTATCAGGGGTATTCAACAAGCCACTTCCTTCCTTTTTAATAAAATGAGTGATCTGAAGATATTCAAAAAAGGACAGTCGCCTTAAAATGTTGGATCTAGTTATCGCCTCTTGCCAACTAATAACCCTATTTTGGACTAGCAAGTCTCTCAATTCCCGAAACCCACACAATTCCCATTTTTTAATCTTCGAGAAACTTAACGGAAGTCCTATTTTACTACATTCAAACAAACTTAGATATTGGGAACCATCCGAACCATGTTTTTTAAAAAGCAGCAATAAGCGCGTAGTATATTCTTTCAGCGTCTTATACCTCGATTTTTTGGGGAGTTTTGCGGTCTTTAAAAAAATAGGGATTTGAGACCCTGCTTCTTGGACCATCTTCTCCAAAAAGAAATTGTCTCTTGTCTGATACATCCTTAAAAGACCTGCCACTATATCAAAGAATGCAGCCTCATAGTATGTTTTTAAGTGGGGTAGCGCTAGCCCTCCTTGATCTATTGTGAGTTGCACCACCGGGAGTTTAACTCTAGGAGTTTTATTACCCCAAATAAATCCTCTTAACATTGTTTCTAATTCTTTAAAGAAAGACACATTAATTTTTAACGGTACATTAGTAAACAAAAATATAAGTAGAGGCAGAACTGACATTTTAACCATTGACACCCTACCAATCACTGTCAGGGGTAACAAGAGCCATTTATCTAACATATGCTTGATTTTATTTTTCATTCTTATGTAGTTTAGTTCTAGAAGCTTATCATACTCTGCAGTTACAAAAATACCCAGATATCTTATTGGGTCTCTTTTTGCAGCTTGAGCTTGCAAGAAATTAGGGAGAAATCCTGTATCTGTATTTAAAGCAAGAACTTCAGTTTTTTTAGCATTTATCTTATATCCCCCTATCTTTTCATAAGCTTTAAACTCTTTCAATAAGTTCTCAACCACCCCCTTTTCAGGAGCAAGATAAAGAATAATGTCGTCAGCAAAAAGTTTTAGTTTAGACATGCCGAGGATGGGGGGTGTAATAGCTACATTATCCCTAATCCTTGCCACCAAGGGCTCAATGAAAAAAGTAAAAAGCAGGGGAGATAAAGGGCAGCCTTGCCTAGTGCCCCTGGTTACATTAATCCTGCCGGCCTGTTGTGCATTAATTATTACCTGAGCAGAGGCTCCAGAATATATATTATGTAACATCTTAATTATCTGAACCGGGAATCCAAATTGTCCAAGGGAATAAAATAGGGCGTCCCAATTTACCAAGTCGAATGCCTTTTCGGCATCAACCATTAAAATACAAGCTGGCAGCGAATTGGTGTTCAGATAGTCCAAGGCCTGAATTAGGTATTCTGTATTTGTGGCCATATAACGTCCTGCAATAAACCCGGTCTGGTCATGATGGATTACTTCCTGAGCTGCCAGAACAAATCTTTCTGCCCATATTTTCATAAGTATTTTGTAATCAGAGTTCAAGAGGTTAATTGGCCTGTATGAATTTACATCATCCTTTTTTTAATCTTTTTTTAAAAAGCATATAATTGTCGATTCTTTGAAAGCCCCAGGAACCGAACCTCCTAATTTTATATGGTTAAATAATTTTAATAGAGGTTGTTCTAATTCAGCAAGAAATACTTTGTAGAACTCTATAGGGTACCCATCCTGACCACAAGCCTTTCCCCCAGAGGTCGCCTTGATACTTGTACGAATTTCTAATACAGTTAATTCCCTATCTATTTGTATCTTCCGGGATTCCGAGATTTTAGGAATCTCTAAATTCGCAAAATATTCGTGAATCTTTTCTTCCTCTACCTGGTAGTTTGTGGAATAGATTCTCTCAAAGTGATCTAGGAAAATCCCAGAGATCTTCTCATTTTCCACCACTTCGATCCCACTCAGAGGATCCTGGATTTTAAGTATATGGGAAGATTCCTGGTTTTTTTTTGCAGAGTTGGCTAGTAATTTCCCAACCATCTGACTATCTTCATAGATTCTTTGCTGGAAAGTTTTTGAGTTATTTATTTCTTCGAGAGTAAAAAAATCCCTTAAACATGCTTTAGCTTGCTCCAAGTGGTTTGGTTGAGACTGGAGCTGTAATAAATACTGCTCCTCGACAGTAGATTGTAATTTAGCTATTTTTAGTTTCCTTTCCTTCGCCTGAGCACTTGTGAATGCGATTATCTTACCCCGTGCTGCTGCTTTAAACCCACCCCAAACTGAGAAGGGTTCAGCTGAGTCTTGATTTATTTCGAAATATTCCACAATCCATGATCTAAATCCAGATACTCAGGTTTGGTCCTGAAGCAAAGTGCGATCTAACTGCCATCTTGGGCGCACCCTATCGGTCCCTCCCAAAACAAGATCCAGTTCAATTCTGCCATGGTCGGAGAAAGGATTGCATCCAATTAGATTATTTGAGATCTGCAAAGATCTTGATATCAAGAAAAAATCTATTCTGGATGCAGTCCGGAAACGATGAGAATAGCATGTGAACAGCTCCCTCTCTACATTCTTGGAGCGCCAGGGATCCCGAAGTTGGTATTCATCTACAAAAGTTCAGAGAAAGCTTTTTGCCACTGCACTCGACGGCATTATACTCTACTTCACTGCACTCTGTGCTCCTCTATTCTACTCTCTACCACTGTGCTCTAGGCCACTGCTCTCCATGCCACTCTATTCTGCACCACTCTACACCACTGTATTCCACACCAATGCAATCTACGCCACTCTACTATATACCACTGTAATCTACGACAGTCTACCCTGCAACACTGCATTCTCTGCCACAACACTCTGCCACTGCACTCTACATCACTGCACTATATCCTAGTGCACTCTGCACCTCTGCACTACATGCCAATGTACTCTACACCACTACACTCTACGCCGCTACACTGTGCATAACTCTACTCTATGCCACTGCGCTCTACCCTGCACCACTCAACTCTGCATCATTGCACTCTGCTCCATTTTTCTTTATGCCACTCTACTCTCCGCCACCGAACCCTACACAACTCATCTTTGCACCACTGCACTCTACTCTATGCCACTCTACTCTATGCCAATGCACTGTTCGCCACTTCACTACTCTACTATGAATTGTTCAACTCTATGCCACTGCACACTACCTCAATGCACTTCAAGACAATCTAATTGGCTCTGCACCACTGCACTCTATGACACTGCACTCAGCAACACTGCCCTCTACGCCGCTGCACTCTACTCTGAAACAATCTTTTCTACGCCACTGCACCCTACTCCACTCTCTGCACCATCTCACTCTATGCTACTGCAATCTACCCAGCACCACTCCACCCCACCCAACTCTTTTCTACCCTGTTGCACTCTACACCACTGTACTCTATGCAATACACTCTACACCACTTCTCTCAAAACCAATACACTCTACGGCACTGCAATCTTCACCAATCTACTCTACACCACTGCACTGTATGCCACTATATTCTACTCTTCAACACTCTACTCTACACCACTCTACTCTACACCATTTCACTCTTCGTCACTTTACTCTGCACTCTACTCCACTCTACTCTACCCCACTGCACTCTACAACACTTTACTCTGCAACACTGCACTCTCCGCCACTGAACTCTATGCCACTCTACTCTGTACCAGTCTAAACTGCGTACCGCACTCTAAAAAACTTAACTGCACTGTATACCAATGCACTCTATGCCACTACAATCTATGCCACTCAATTCAGCGGTGCACCACTGCACTCTATGACACAGCCCTCTAGACCACTTCACTGTATGGCTCGTTACTCTACTTTGCACCACACTACTCTATGCCAGTACACTCTACCCCACTGCACTCTACAACACTACGCTATGCCGTGCCACTTTAATCTGTACCACTCCACTCTACCCTGCACCGCTCAATTCTATGCCACTTCATTCTACTCTGAAACAATTTACTCCATGCCACTGCACTCTATGACACTTTACTCCACTCTACTCCACTGCACTCTATGCAACTCTACTCTACTCTGCATCACTCTACTCTATACCACTGTGTTTTATGTCACTACTCTATGTCGCTGCACTCTATACTGCACCACTCCACTCTTCCCTGCATCACTCCACTTTTAAGCCACTTTACTCTATGTAACGGGTTAGACAGCCCTGCCCCGTTTAGGAACGTATCGGAAGCAGAGGACATAAAAGAATGGTGGACAGCCACCCCTGAAGACTCTACCCTCATTGTATTTCAGCCCGAGAACTGGAATCCGGTAGCTGAGACTGTCTGGTACGTGGAGTCCCCAGATACTGGTGACTATTACTTTAAGGAGCTGAGTCCGGATGATGAAAATGCCCCCTTCGATGACGTCACGCAGGCTCCGCCAATTCGCAGGGGCGAAAGAAAGGAAAAGCCGGAAGGAAGAAGGCGAAGGGAGTCCAACGCGGGAGAGGAGAGAACCGGAACGAGAAAGACAAGCAAGGAAGAGGAGAAGACGACACGGAGCCTGAGAGGAGTATCGGAGCTGGAGACTGACAGGATTCCTGAGGACCCGCCTGAAGGCCAACTTTACCGCTTTTCGCCCAGCCACACTCCAGGAGGAGTGTGGCTTTCACAAGTATGCAGTCGGGTAGCGGGCTGGGTAGGGAGGAGAGGGAGAGAGGACGTGTGAGTGCCGAGCGCCCTGGCTAAATCTTTTCATGCTCGTATATTGAACGCCCTCTAAAACAGACCCCCTCCCCCCCTCACGAGCACTTCCCCGATGGCGTATGTGTTGAATAACATGATATTGTGTCTCACTCCCTTACCTGTATTGATTGCGTGTCGATTGAACTGAACCTTGACACGTGTTCTCTTTCGTTCTTTTTTTTATGATACCTTGTGCGGAGCAACGGAACCCGATTCCTTTAAACTAACAGAAGCCCAGGAGGACAAGGGAACGAAAGGCCTCCCATCAAAGCTCCACTAATAGTGATTCCCAGGACAAGCAGGAACATAAGACTTGCTCCTCAGACTTGAGACATTCTTTGAGTTATTGTATTTGGTAACCTCTTAATTTGATCCTGGCGACTGTGAAACGCCGTGTTTATAGGAAAATAAAGCCCCACTTAAGACACTTTGGAGTGGACTTATTCAGTGAGGTCACAACTGCGGTCCCCAACCCTTCACACTCTACTCTGACACAATGTATTCTATGCCACTGCACTTTATGCCACTGTACTCCACTCTGCACCACTCCACTCTATGCCACTGCATTCTATGTTGCACCACTCTACTTTACTCTGTCTCACTCTATTCTATGCCACTGGCCTCTACATAGTGCACATTACTCAAAACCAATGCACTCTACACCACTGCACTCTGCAATAACCAACCTGCACCACTGCACTCTATTCCACTATACTCTACTCTGCAACACTCTATGCCACTGCACTCTAATCCACTGCATCCTATGCCACTTGATTTACTTTCCCCCACTGTACTCTGCGCCACTGCACCTGCGCCACTCTACTCTGCAAGACTGCAATCACCTTCACTGAACCTAATGCCACTCTACTATGCGATTCTATGTCACTGCACGCTACATCACTCTATTCTACACCACTTATTCTACACCACTGCTCTCTGTACCACTCTCTTCCACTGAACTCATCACCACTCAACTCTGCACCACACTCTGCGCCACTGTGCACTACATCACTCTACATAATTGTGCTCTGCACCACTCTACCCTATGCCACTTTGCTCTGCGTCACTCTACTCTGCACCACTGCACTCTAAGCCACTCTACTCTGTAAGGCTGCTCTCTCCGCTACTGAACTCAATGCCACTCTACTCTGTGCCACTGCACTCTATGCCACTGCTCACTATGCCACTTAACATTATTCTGCTCTATGTCACTGCACTCTACACCACTCTATTCTACCCTGCACCACTGCACTCTATGCCATTGCTCTCTGCCCACCTCTCTGCCACTGAACTCAACGCCACTCAACTCTGCACCTCACTCTATGCGACTGCACACTACATCACACCACACCATGGTGCTCTGCACCACTCTACTTTGCACCTCTCTACTCTGCACCCCTGTAAACCACACCACTGCACTCTACACCATTCTACTCAATGCCACTGCTCTTAACTGCACCATTCAACTCTATTCCACTCTACTGAACTCTAGGACAATGCACTCCATGCCACTGCACTCTCCTTCACTGAACTCAATGCCACTCTACTATGCGCTTCTATGCCACTGCAGGCTACGCCATTCTACATCATTCTGCTCTATGTCACTGCACTCTACATCACTCTATTCTACTCTTCACCACTTACTCTACACCACTGCTCTCTGTACCACTCACTGCCACTGAACTCATCACCCCTGAACTCTGCACCACACTCTGCGCCACTGTGCACTACATCACTCTACACAATTGTGCTCTACACCACTCTACCCTATGCCACTTTGCTCTGCACCACTCTATCTGCACCACTGCACTCTATGCCACTCCACTCTGTAAGGCTGCACTCTCCCCTACTGAACTCAATGCCACTGTACTCTGTGCCACTGCACTCTATGCCACTGCGCACTATGCCACTTAACATCATTCTGCTCTACGTCACTGCACTCTCTGCCACTCTATTCTACCCTGCACCACTGTACTCTATGCCAATGCTCTCTGCACCCCTCTCTGCCACTGAACTCAACACCACTCAACTCTGCACCTCACTCTATGCAACTGCACACTACATCACTCCACACCATTGTGCTCTGCACCACTCTACTCTGCACCCCTGTACACCACACCACTGCACTCTACACCATTCTACTCAATGCCACTGCACTTTACTCTGCGCCATTCAACTCTATTCCACTCTACTGAACTTTACACCAATGACTCCATGCCACTGCACTCTGGTCACACCACACCACTCTAATTTATTCTTCCCCACTGTACACCACACCACTGCACTCTACACCTTTCTGCTCCATGCCACTGCACTCTAATCTACACCTCTACACTGTACCCTGCACCACTCCACTCTACACCACTTCACTCTACACTCAAACAATGTACTCTGCACCACTGCACTCCATGCCACTGCTCTCTATGCAACTGCAACCCAGTTTGCACCACTCCACTCCATGCCACTCCACTCTACGGCACTGCACTCTGCACTCTACACCAATGCACGCTACACCACTTTACTCAAATCCAATGTACTCTAAGCCTAAGCCACTGCCTTGTACTCTCAATCTATTCTGCACCACTGTACTTTACGTCACTTCACTCTAGGTCTCTCTACTCCACTCTAAGAATCTCCACCCTACAACACTACACTCAACATTCCATCGTTTGATGCTCTAGTCCAACAAACTCCACTCCACTCTGTGCCACTCTATGCAACTCCACTGTCCAACACTCTACAACACTACTCCACACTATGATGCTCCACGCAACTCCCTGTATGACACTCCACACCACTTTAATCCACTCTATTCTATGACCTTCACTCTACATCACTCCACTCTAAGCCGCTCCACTATATGTCGCTCCACTCTACTCTACACCACTGAACTCTACAACACTCTAAACCACTCTATGCCATTCCAATCTCCTACACTGCTCCACTCCACGTGATGCCACTCCACTCTAGGGGAATCTACTCTGCTCTATGACACTGTACTCTACAACACTCTACTCCACTCAATGCAACACCATCTATGCCACTTGACTGTGTTCTACACCACGCCAAAACACTCTATGGCTCTCCACTTTACTCCACCCTGACACTCCTTTGCACTCTACGCCACTCAAATCGACTTCACTCTACTCAACTCTACTTCACTCTACGTCATTGATACTCAAAGTAGGGCCTGGGGGCCACATGAGGCCCTCCTGACCTTTACATCTGGCCCCCTGGTGCGCAGCTACACTCAGCTGCAGTTTACTAGTGAGTGCCAATTGAATGTTTTGTGGTGTTAAAGAAAGGAAGTAACTATTGAGTCCCGCACCACTTTTCTGTAGGAGCACCTTCATTTTCAAAGCCATAATTCAGACAAAGTGTAAAAATATGATAATCTCTTCAAAATTCAAAAAGTGTATTTAATTAACAAGCATAACCTTTTCCTTTTAGTACATCAGATAATAGTGCATTAAGCAGTACTATTGTAAAAGTTATAGATTTCAAACATGAATTTAGAAACATAAATTCTTCCCTCAAACCTGATAACAATGCCAATAGAGAACTAAAGAGGCAAGTTAATAGTTATGTGCACTCTTTGGGTGACCTGGCTTCCTATCATACAATTAAAATGTTGAAGTTTATTAAATCCAGCACAGAAGGTTTTGTACAGCGCGCATCCTGAAATCATGTATTTCGAAGTCCTTGTATATATGATAATGACAAAAAATGAGGGAAAGAGAAACAAGAATTATTGCCTAGGATCACACAGTTTTGCAAAATGGGGGAGCCGGGATGAATCCCAACATTTCTGGTTTTACATTGTGCAATTCAGCAACTAGATGTATATGCTTTGCTTTCTCTACACCCACCTTACTGCCAATGCCCCCACCCCCAAACCTCCAACCACGGCCCAACCGCACCCCACTGGCATCAATGGAGCCCTCTGTCGCTTCACAGACCACATGTTTTGGTCCCTGGGAAAATATGTGTGAGTACACATGCTCTATGCCCTTCCAGTCTACAACACTCTACTTCCTTCACGACACTCAGCAACACTCCATTCCATGACACTCCACATCAGTCCACACCACTTAACTGTACTCTACACCACTCTATGCCACTCCACACCACTCCACACCACTCCACTCTACTCCACTTTACGACTCTCTCCTTTGCCCCGCTAACTTTTAGCCATGCTGGTGTACAGCATAGCTACAACATTTTGGCAAAGCCAATAGCTCTGGCGAGACCTATTTGATTTGCCAGTGCTTGTTTTAATCGGGATCTCATTATCCATACTATGCACTTCGACCTCTGCTTCTGCATGGAATAGCAAAATGAATCTATTTCTCTTCTGGGGTCAGGGGTTATTTCCCGTCCAAGGGCCACAATGGAGGGAACTAAAAAAAATACATGGCCCAGTAATTACCAGGTGTTGGTTTACCACTTGAAAATGACAAAATGTTGACTGGTGAACCCATGACAGACCCTCGATTGCAGGGAATATTATTTTTGTGAAATATTTCGGTGTTCGCAAACTGCCCTGCGGTCAATGCAGGGGACCTGGGTCTGCTTTGTATTTCTGGCCAAGGGTAACCAGAATCTGCGCCCTTTAAGGCCGCAGACGCCTACAGGGCGTGCTATTTATTCACAGTCTTCCAAAAAAAAGGAGTCGTTTTCTTCTCACAAGGAAGAAAAACAGTTCAGAGCAGCGTCGATGAGTCAGGATCCAGGATGTAATCTCACAACCCCAAAGCCTTTAATGTGATCAAAAGAAAATTAGACCTCCCCCGGCCTACTTCCTCTTTCGAGATTTGTTATTCCAGTGACACCTTCCCAGGGACCCCACGCAGCCACCACCATGCCTGCTAAACTCACACGGATTGAGACTCGGCCTTTGGGCTGCATAAAGCTTGGAGCCAACTGCCCCTGCTACCCAGTGAAGGGTAGAAATCGTCCTTCCCATAAATAAGTCAACTCGCTGACTCCTGTGGTATGTGATGTGTATTTGTAAGGCGCGCTTCCCAACCGGGAGGGTATCATGGATACTGAAGAAGGACGACTCGGCTTTGGGTGGGTTCTATTGGAATAGCCAGGTTTTCAGTTTCTTGCGAAATTCTAGGACTGAGGTATTGGCTTTGATGTGCACGGGGAGGTCGGTCCAGGCTTTAAGAGCCAGGTACGAGAACTCGCGCATACCGGACCTGGTTCTCAGGATGTGGCAGGACGTGGACAAGTAAGAGGCCGGCCAAGTGGAGGCTTGAGGTCGTTGAGTGGAATATGATAATGTAGCTGTTCAGGTAAGTAGAGCCTAGATTGAATAGGGTTTTGTATGTGCGCCAGTGCCAAAGAGACATCACCCGGACTTTGGCACCCAATAACATCACAGGATTGAACCTTGGCTCCGCAGCCATCTTTTCAGCAGCGTTCTACGTACTGCTTGAAGGACTATGGAGAATGCAAGGACCGAAAAATATAGAAAGGAAAAATTGCTTTTTGGAGCACAGTGGCTATTTTCTGTGTCTGTTGTTGCCTTCGTGACCCTTTTTACCTGGCCTGGGCTGTCCAGGGCAGGTCCAGGGGTAGCGGAGGACAGCCAGAAATAGAAGTTAGTAGCCCTGTCTACCCATAGCCAACATTCATTACCTTCTTTGTGGCACCATTTTGAGCTATTGGCAATTCTGTACTCTCTGATAGTGGTCCATAATTGTGTACACTTCCCATTGCCTGGTTTTTGAATGAGCTGACAGTCTCTAGAGTTAAGGACTCCAGCTTCTCTGTCTTCGCAGTCATGGGTGTAGCTACCAATGGTGCAGCAGGTGCTGCGGCGCCAGGGCCCAGCAGCCTTAGGGGCCCACTGGACCCTGTTTATTTTTCTGTTTTACTTGCTGTGCCTATTACAGCATTGCTATTTGCCCTGTTTGCACCTGGGTCCATGGCACCCTTGCAACGCCATTGTTTGCAGTAATATGCTGACTTCATGCAGGCATGATCTACAGAGGCAGGTACATCAAAGTTACATCACAAAGATTGAAATTAGAAAGGAGGCCTCAAGGATTGTTTGTGTGTGTAGACTACATGTATCACAATCTATTTCCTCGAACGCATAGGGAGCCAATCCCTTGTCTGTCACTGCTGATGGGTATTTAATCATTAGAAGTATGCATCCAGCATATATCTCATTCCCTGGTTGGTCAAACGGTGCTGGATGAAAATGCGGATGGCACCTAACGAACTAAGTGACTATAGCAGCGGTTCCCAATCTGTGCGCCGCGGCACCCTGGTGCGCCATCAAAACTAGCCAGGGGCGCCACGAACACAGTTTGGGAACCACTGTCAAGACCTTTGACCTCTTCTTCGGCTCTGATACCAAAGCTGCGACGTAAATGACTTTGAGAGAAACATCAGAACAACCCAATAAATAACTTTTCATTCACTGCCAAAAGGCACACCAGGGGCTGCAAAGTGTTATTGCTACAAGGGGAAAACAGTTCGAAATGCACACAGAGCAGCAGATGATGTGCCCTAACCCTGCCACCTTCACCTCGGCGTCAGAACTGAGCAGGCAGGAATATTTGGAAACCCTCTGTATATCTTTCTGCACTCTTTTTCTCTCTCCAGGAATGACTGCCTGAGACGTGCACCTTGCAGCAAATAAAGTCTTACGATGCAGATTTTCCCCACCCCCCAATTCTTTTAATAACTTCTTGGCTGCAAAAATCGTTTAGAAGCAATATTTGCACTATCTAGTCCCAAAAGGTATGTTGTTTTTTCCTTCACAGTACAGCTTTTGTATTTAAGTATCCTCATGCTTCAACTTTACCAGTTAAAGACAAATATTTAATATGAATAAATAACAAAGAGTTTCGGTTAATTGCTTGCTACCCGTGAACAGTCAGGGTCGTACCAGGTCTATTATCGAGCCACCTGTTTGGGCATTCATCACAATACATTGCCTGCACTTTGTTTTGAATGCACTGTGACTAAACCAATAAAAGTATTTTATTAAACAACTGTTATATAGTTTTTTTAGTTGCATCTTTGATTATAATACCTTCATCAGCTCATTCACCAAGAAAAATGGAAGTTCTCCCGAAGCCAGGGAATACATCCCCCCCACCCACTAAAAAAAGTAACATAATGGGGAGCCGCGGCTTATGGTCAATAGGTCAAGGGAGCCATTACATCTGAGTGTCTGGAGGGAAGCAATAGAATATAATGAGTATCTGCACCATCTAGTGGGGAATAATGGTATGGCCTTAACTGAGGTTAATATTTAACCTGCAGTCTGCATTTCCACCACACGAGGTCCGTGTGGAGTCTGTCTGCTTTTTCATATAGAGACAAGTAGAAAATGGAATACAGGTACCATGTTGCTCTGAAGAAACTGTCTATTTCAGGTCCTGGACAGACTGTGGTTTATGGTAAAGCAATACTAGGTGATCAGCATGGATTAGGTAGCCCTGAGTGGTTTGAAGTCGTTTTTTTTAGTTGAATAGAATGTTGCTTGGTTCTGCATATTCTTACATCTGGAGCATGATCTCACATTCCATGAACTTACTTGGAAAAGGAAAGTCAGAGATAGGCTCAGGAGTTCAGGTGTCTAGTTTTTCAAGAGTGTAGTTTTAATGGTTCTCATTAGTGTATGTTTGCAATGTAGTGTTGACTCTTACAGCGTAACAAAATATAGCATGAAAATGGTCTTTGTTGGTCCACGATGGGCATAGTTTGATAGTGAGATGTGCAACGTTAGTTCTTCCGTCTTCCTCATAGATCTTACCACTACCCAGGATGATGAAATATTAGAATGCCTGAGTCTTGGGAGTGAGATCAATGTTAAAGGGATCATTTCTGGGTTTTCTTAGTTACTGTCCCAAATCTTCCAAATGCTGGCCTTGAGAAAGGCAAGCACAATTTTCCTGTGATTATGGGATGGGAGGGGGTCTGTCTCCATTTTAGCGCCTCTCTTTTTAGTTTGACCAGTACATGTGGTATCTGATAAAGTGGACATGATAGGCCTTATTTTGCCTCTTTATGTCCAGAGAGTTTCTCTCATAAATGTTTTCCATTGATTTTGGAGACATTTCTCCAGCATTGCTTGAGATTTGTGCCAGGTTTGACCTATTAATCTATTTTGTCCTGACCCACCTATTGGCCCCACTCTTATCTGACATTGGTTCACTTTGTTGAAGTCAGATTATTAGATTGAGGGCTGTGCTAATCTTATTGTACAATATTTTATGGAGTATCTCTGGATCCGCTACAGCCAATGGAGTTTAAAGGCCTTTTTGGATCCTAGTGAGAAGTATCATCCTGTGGTAGTTGCACTGGACTAAGGTCTTTTAGGCTAGCTTCAGTCGAACACTGTAAATGATCGCGAGTCCTTTCCGACAAGGTGATCCACGAGTGGGCAGGCCTGTAGTTAGATAGAAATGAGACATTTCAAATGTCACGGTCGCAGGTGAAACTAAGTCGAGTTGTTCCCAGATGTGTGAGTGGGGTCACAACTATAAGGGTGGAGATGAGGTGAGTATATCTTTAAGGGTCCAGGTTCTGAACCAATTCTGCTGCCTGGTTATTCGGAGGAGCACCCACTCAGAGACTGAACTCATCAAGCATCAGAAACTTGGACCAGGTGAGTAATTTCATTGAATAAGATGGAGCCCAGCCTGGCTTCCAGTTCACTACTCTCACGATGATTTATGTTTACGTTGTACAGTAGCGAGGTGCTATGACCCCAAAAGAAGGATAGCAAGATTAATTTGCTTATGAGCATGCTATGAATAAATCATCAAAGCTCCTCGCAGTAGCAGCCACTCCACACAAGTTGGTGAGGGGAGGGCACACTTTCACACAATCAATGGAGGAGAAGTTTAGATGACTGCAATGCGGCACTATTGTTTCTGAGTATGAGTCTATGACAATAGAAATGCAGCAGGGTGGGACAAACACATGCAAACACTGTACTCACTGCAGACGGGGAACTCGAAAAGTCATATGTGCATCTTGTGTAAGTGGGAGGCAGGGGTCAAGGCACAAACCCACAGCCAATACCGGCAGCGATTGAGCTCTGAGCGGAGCGCAGCCCAGATCCCACGCCCTCAATCCTTTACTTATAGCTGAACCTCACAGAGAGTAATGTGAGGGGGAAGTTACAGTGAGTACAGATAGGCCAATTATTGTCTTTCAAGCTCCATGCCGCTGCCTCCCCCTATACCACTAGTCCTCAAACTCTTCCCTGTGCCCTGCTTTCCTTGGTGTTGGTACATGTATCACTCCTGATCCAAGAAAGCAAAGAGGTGCAAGTTGTAGTTGTTTTTTCCGGAGCCATGATGTAGGTCAAGAGACATACATGTGGCTTGGTGCCAATTCCACGAGGTACTTGAACCCCTCCTAGGACTGAGAAACAATGTTTTGTGTTTGGAGAAAGACCTTTGAATTAAGAACTGTGTGTGTGTGTCTGTGTGCGAACGCGCACGAGTGTCTGTGTTTGCCAAAACTGAGAGTGACTGCTAACGAGTTTGTTACTGAATACATAAGAATGGGGTGTTTTTGTGTATTTTAAAAACACGATTTCTTACTGAGATGTCAAGTGCTTTGTTAAACTGTTAGAGACGTGTTGTAAAATCGAATAGCAAATAGTTGTATGTTATTGTGAACATATCAATGTGCAAAATTAGATAACGAATGGGATCTAATCCCCATTGCTTAGTATTGTGAAATTCTGTTTTATAGAGTATTTTGACAAGAGGAATCTCAAACGGGCAAACAGTAGTTTGATACCCATTTTTCAAACGTAATAGATTAATTTTCACTCGGAATGTTAATTTTCTTTACGGCTGTTGTTAACAATATACATTCCTAAACTTATCCACATCGGATAAAATTAATGTCTTGAATAGGGTAGCCTCACCCAGTCGCATGGCAAAATTAACTGTAGGAGATCTTTATAAGTACATTAGAGCAGCGACGGCAGCGGCAAAATAATCTGGTGGATCGAAAATGTAACCCACTGACAGGCACTGGAAAATGTAACCCAGCAGTGCCCTTAGGCTCAGTGCCAAAGCTCTCAATCATGGTCCATTTTAAACAGCGTTTATAACGGGCCACGATCGAGGCTGAACCCACTGTGAGTTTCTCACAGTGCCTTGCAGTGAGTTAATTTAAATTAAACAAATAAAGATGTACTTACCTGTGTCGGCACTCAGAGGCTCCTCCAGCACAGGCAGCAAGCTTCCAGAGCTCATCCAACTCCCCTCTACCAATCCCGGCGCTGCTCTCATGCTGCTCAGACAGCGTGAGAGCAGTGCAAGGATTGGCTGGAGCGACCTGGTACAATGCTCCTTCAGGCCCTGGAGGCCTGTGCTCGCTCTCCACCCAGCTGTCTAAGGCAGCTCGGTTGGAGTGTTTAAAGCGTGCTTGTCAGGCTGGCCTTCACAAGACAGCTGACCAAAGTGACATGCGCACTTTAAAATGAAGTGCACTGTGCCCACTGTTCTTTCCTGCTTTCGGCCCGCCCTCTCAGACTTGGCTGCTTGCCATAATGAAAATTAAAATAGTAGCACATTTGTTTTATTACCCTCTTATTTTGTATGCTCCCCTTCACTTTCAGCTGCAGGGTGATTCTCCTTTACCCTCATGGAGGCACCACCACTGCTTTACAGGAGAAAACTGCCAGTCGACTTTTATGCACATCACAATTTTGGCTATGTAAGAGTTCTGAAAACTTTGCAAGGGTATATAAATTGGTGCAGACGAGGTTGGGAGGTTGGGAAGCGCACCTTAAAGCTTGCTATTATCAATAAATCCATATTTGGAGATTACAGGAAACTTGAATGAAACAAGTATTTGATTCAAAGAGATGCTTCCTTCTGTGATAATTAATATTTAATTACTATTTTTCTCCCGTGGATAAAATGTTGATTTTGAAAAGATGGGTATTCTCTGCAATTTGGAAGTAGGCCAACCTTGAGCAATTTAAGCTATGTTTAAATGTTAAACAAATATGTATATAAAGAGTTGTATGAGCTTTTCCAGTCTTTTTAGGTCTTGCCTAAGACAGCATCCATGCACCATCGATTGCAGGAGATATTGTATACAACTAGGGGCCTGGAGCCCTCTCATTGCTTACCATTCATTGGCTTCCTTGCCACTCTTATGGGCTGCCTCCAAATTGACAATTGTGTGCCACCTTCACGTCAACTTCTTTCATGTGGAACAAGGAGCAAGTACTGATTGCTTCACCTTGATTAATGTCCTTCCTCTGCCCATACGGTGATTGAGGTTATATTTTTCCTTTTCCTTCTACTTTGTGTTGTGATGATTCATCCCTCCTACCACCATTGTCCATGTTGCTTCTTCCTTCCCATACATCCCTTGTCGATGTGCTTATTTCCCTCCCATCTTCCACATTTTCTGTGTTGCTTGCTTTAAAGTGGTACAGCAGCCGTGTTGTTGTTCAGTATGACTAAAAGACATTGGCAAAGCCAATAGCTCTGACATAGGCAAGACCTTTTGACTCTACCAATGCTTGATTATAAATGCTTTCAAATGACATTCTGGATGATCCAGGGCTGTGCAAATAAATTGCATAACGCTTACAACCATCTTAAGTTATTTATGGGTTGTTCCTAAGAAATGAGGTGGAGCAATTGAAAAAGACTAATAAGTGAAGAATTAAATGGGATCAGTAGTAGAGTGTGCAACTGGTAGAATCTGCATTGAATAACCTTTGTGATGGCCCTGTAAGGCCTAGTTTGAGCTTAATTGCATTCTGCAAAAAGGGTTATGTAAGCACCATGGGCCCCCTGTTCCGGTGTTTAAATTAGCGGTATCGAGTTGGAAATATCAAATGCAGAAATATCGAAAAAATATATAGTGACACAACAATATTGTGACGCAAAAATAGTGTTGTCAAGAAAATAGATTTTTTAGGTAAGTAATATCGTTTTCAAGAATTTCGTTGGTGTTAATATAATTTTCTATAACATAGTTGTAAAAAATATAATTTTTTAATTATCTTTATATGTTTTAGTTTATATAAACATTTTTGGGGTTTTTATTGTTTGTATCATTGTTATTAACATTTTTTAATATTTGTAATGTTAAGTGATATATAATTTTTAATTTAATTATAATAGTAATTTATATTGTCGTAGCGTGTTGCAAGGTTTGTAGGAGTGTAGGGTTAGAAGCTAATTAAGTATAATTAATTACTTTTCAATTGATTATTAATAATGTAAATTGTGTAATAATTATATTTTTAAAGTTATGTATTAGGTGCAGGTTGCTGGGTTTGTAGGGGTATAAGGTGGGAAGTTAATTAAGCGATAATTAATTATCAATTAATAAAAAAAAGATTATTTAATTGATTATTATTTATGTACATTTAGTAATAATGATATTCTTTAAGGGGCAATAATGACTTTGGCGGAGCTGCTGCTGCTCAGCACCAGCTTAGCCCCGCCAAAGTGATGCACGGACTGGCCACCATATTACGAGTACAACTCGCCTCTGGAGGACTTTTTTGGTCCTTTCTTTTGCAGTCTCCATGGCGGTGCCCTTTAAATGAGCAATGCAATGGGAACGCAAAAAAAAGTACCAGCACGGTATGGACTCTGAAGACCATGCTGTACTGGAATTTGAGGTACATACAAACAGGGGGGCACATGTTGTGCCCCCTTGAATTCATCCCCATGGTGAAGGGGCATGGGGGCCCAGGGCCCCCTTTGGTCCCCCTCCACCATCCTTTTCACAGCAGTGAGCCCACCATGAGCAGGCTGACGGATGGAAACTCATAATATGCTCAGCGGACCGTGACGGACCAGCCTTGCATATTATATAGGCCTGTGCACTGTACCACTGCCAGGAAACGGTGGTTCCCTGGCACAGCCGGAGCAGAGGTGGACGGTACAATAAGCCTCTTCGGAACAGGGTGGATGCAGGACGGCGCTACTGCACCATAGCGAGTACAGTAATTTGTTAGGATCGGTTTGGTGGGTTTGTAGAGGTATAGGGTGGGAAGTTAACTATTAATTAATACATTAATGAATGAATCATTATTAGTTGATTAATTAAATAATAAATAATTGATTAAATAAATAACAATTAATTATGAATTTAATTGATTAATATTTAATTCATTATTAATTATGTTAAATGTGTTACATTTATTCATTTTAGTTATATTTTAAGTGTGGGCTGTACATTTCTTGGGGTATAATGTGGTAAGTTAATTAAGTAATAATAATGTCCCGTTTTACAGAGGAGGGGGCACCGGACCACAACCTCCAGCAGGCTTCACAGAGGCCGCTACACTTTCCCTGCGCCCGGAGAACCATATAAATAGCACTTTGGCCCCGCAACGTGGGAGCCAATTTTACAGAGGAGGTGGCACCGGACCACAACCCCCAGCAGCCTTCACGGCGGCGCGGCACTTTCACTGTGCCCAGAGGCGCATATAAGTAGACTTTGTCCCTGCAGCACGGGAGCCTGTTTTACAGAGGAGGGGGCACCGGACAATAACCCCCAGCAGCCTTCGCAGCCGCTGCTGCTCTTTTCCTGTGCTCGGAGGTGCATATAAGTAGCGCTTAGGCCCTGCAGTGCAGGACGCACACGGGCCGGGCCCGGCCAAAGCCTGGGCCAAGGGCGAGCCTTTCCTTGCCCATCATTGCCAGGAAGAGGCAGGGGAGGGCCATCCCCCTTTCATCTGGCTTCTGGCTTCCGGACTGCGCTGTTGACTGGCACCTGTTCTTCGAGGTACTGTGCTCCTTCACTTGTCTTTTTATGTATAGGCCCATGCAGAGACCATCTGAGACCTCACTGTCTGTAACCTATTTTGGACTGCCCGTCAACGCCGTCAGACTGCTGCCAAGACAGTGTTTTGACTTTTTTTTTTTTTTTTATTGAAGTATTTTGGGTCATGGTTTCAAAAGAAAAAATGAATACAAAGCAATTTGACAGTCAAAGAATACAAATAGACTCGGAATGTCTTCCTAGAGACAAAAAGGGCACCAGTAGCATTAATACATTAGTCCATACCTACTCGAAAGAAGTACTCTAAACTTTATCAAACTTCCTCGTTCTTCCAATTCGATATGCATATACAAATTCACTCTTTCTTACATTCTTCATTTTTTGGAGCCAAGCGTGGAACAAAGGAACCTGTTTTGATTTCCAATTCTGTAAAATCAAGGACCTTGCCACTGCCATTGCAATAAACAACAGTTTGACCATCTGATCTGCCAATTCAAGATCGGAATCGTAACCGTACAGCATTAATTTAACATTATAAGTAACCTGGATCTCACAATGGGTTTGCAAAAATAAAAAATCTCATTCCAGAAAGGCACAATTTTAAAACAGTGAACTATAATGTGAGACCAATTGGCTGTGGTAAATTGCTGACATCTAAAATAGTTGGCAGAGGTGTTAACGTACATTTTTGCAGTGACAGCCGGGGTGTAATATAGAAGCCATTTACTAAAGAATATCATTCTTCTCCAGTTTGAGTCATGAAAAACATCAAAATTGAGTCTATTTAGTTTCTTCCAAGTATTAACAGAGAGAACGTGGTTCTTTTGTTCCTGCCATTTTTTAATGGCTTTCGAGCTCAGATCCGGCTCAATTTGATGAGCTAGACAGCGTTTCCATTTCCCTGACTTCCTGGTCCGTATAGACAGAAACAGATCGTCCCATAATGGGATAGAGGAGCAGATATACCGAGGGTCCAATTGTCTCAACAACTTGTAAATCAAAATATAAGAACCCGTTAACAGAAAGTTTCCCCGAATTAAATATTGCATCTCCCCCGGAGTTAGCCAAATGCCCTCCTTTAAAAAATCTAATAGGGTATTTAACCCAGCATGGTTCCAGTGCATTATGACTAACAGAGCAATTCACTGGATTCGCCATGTCAGGGGCTGTCACTTAGTAATTCGAGACAACATTATCAGGGCTTGGAGGTGCACTTCTCCAGCCCAACCGCTTGATTGTATAGAGTTTACCTTGAAATGGGTTGATGTGGCCGAAAACCTCTGTGCCCTGGAACTTCGAACCTGTCCCCCTGAAATCACCTCTATTCAGTTTAGGTGCAGATTAGGCAATTTGCCCCCAAACCATTTATTCATCTAGCTGGAGGCACCGCATTGGAGGCTAACAACTGACTACAGAGTGAGCCTCTGAGGCACCTCAGGTTACACACTATCCCTCCAAATCGGATGTATGACGCTACAACGCATACTTTTACCACGCATACCTTTACAACGCGGTATTTACAACGAATACCGTTACAACGCATAGCGCTTAGAGGTGTATAATTTTCTATTCCAACTCCAGTCCCCGTGGACACTAGGGAAGGTGTTGGATAGAAAATTAAACGTATTACTTACCCTAGAGCGCCCCCCAGCGCAATGCGTTGTAATGGTATGCGTGGTAATACCTGCGTTGTAATGGTAGTGCGTTGTAAAAATTTCGTTGTAAACCTTGCATACCCTCCAAATCATATGGTTAGCCTCTCCAGCATCCAGCATCCTGGTCCTGTTCACTGTACCTGATTCAAAGAATGAGAGGCTCTGAGAAGCAGGATTAAGTAGCTCCTCTACTAACATTCGGGAGGAGGTGGGCATAGATTACTTTATATCCTCAAATCCCCAGGCACCACTCCAAGCTCCATTTTGCCACTGCACTCCATCTAGAAACATTGTACTTGGCTCAGCACCTCACTAACAGCTGAAGATAATATCATGGAATGTGGCAGGGCTACGAAGTAAATTGTCAATCGCCCACTGGAATGACCTAATTGAGGGTTTCAACATATGTATCTTTCAAGAAACTCAAGCCTGGTCCCCTTATACAAATCAGGTTATGTGTGCTTCCATTCTTCTGCAACAATCCTAGGGAGAGGGCACCCGTCAGGGGACTGATCATTTGGGTGAACATCGCCCTGGGCAGTCAAATTATCTGTCAAACAAGTTCTAGCCCAGACATTTGGAGGCTCAGCATTAGGGGGCTGGGGGGGGGGGGACAATTGATCTGTTTAATGTCTATGCAAGGGGGTTTAAAGGGGGCAGACATTTACCCACCATTTCAGCATTGGAAGAGAGCCTAGTTAGCTGTTCACCTCACATTAGAGTCGTGGTAGCTGGTGATTTCAACTGCACCTTTGAGCCATTGGATAAAGATGATCTGGTGGGAATTGAGGACGATGATAATAAATGGGATATTACCCCATTAAATCTACCTCCAGTCAAAAGATGGACCCAGTCGGTGCTCCAACTTAACGCCTTTACCGTAGAGTTCGGTCTGGGGGTAGTTAACAGAAGAAAACCCTTCGGATAGACGAGGTGCAAACACATACAGCAGAACTAGATGCCATCCCGTATTGACTATATTCTTCTTGACTTGAAGCTCTGGGGAGACTTGCTAGACATGAGTGTGGGCACTACCACAGACAGTGATCACAATACCCTTTGCTTAACCCTGAACCCTTTGTGGGAAGCTCCTCACTATCCCGAAATTACCTTACCCTTGACCACCACCAGAGAGATTGTCCCTTCCAACTGCAATAGATACTTAAAATGGCGGAAGGTAGCTCGGCAAGAGACTAAGATCGCTGGCATACGACAATATCCAACCGTGAGCACGTCAGAGCTCCAGGCCGCAGCCTCTAGCACGAGGGGGTTGGCGGATGTGCCCACGGTCCATTCTCGTACAGTTGATCGACTCAGAGTACACTTTGTAGCCCCCAATTTGGGCAATAAGCCCAGGTTGCCAATAAAAGGGTCCTTTTCATAGTATACAAAACATTGCAGGTGCAAACAATGGCTCCTAGCCGCAGCAATCAAAGATAAGAATTGCCCCTTGATCAAAGCTGCCAGGAAGAGCTATAGAACTGCTTTGCACCAGGCGAAGATAGCATGGGATGAATCCTGCTGACAACAACTCAAGGAAGCAAGTTTAACCAAAGGACGCCAACTTTATTTTGGACCCTAGTTACCTGGTAATAAGACAGTTGCACGCCCGCCTCCTAATTACATCGTGGGCCAGGAATGGCATGATAATTTTCGGAAGCTTTATTCATCATCTGAGGACACACCAACTGTGGGGCTAGATGACCCCTATGGACTCCTTAAGGCTGATGTTAAGCTTTTTGACCTGGCCGAGATAGAGGCTGCAATAGGGAAAATAGTGCCCTTCAAAGCAGCCACTGGACCAGACGGCCTGCTCGGTGATTTATTTCTTGCAGACACTTCAAACTGGGCATTTTACATTCTCCTTCTGGCTAATGCCATAGCCAGGGGTGCCCCAGTCCCCGAATTATTGGAAGGGTGCTGAGGTGGTTCCGATTTACAAAAAGGGCACTAGAGAAGATCCCTCAAACTATAGGCCAAATAGTTTGATAGATGCTGTGTAGAAGGTCTTCGTAGAGTACGTCTACAGAGGATACAACTATGGGCAGAGGATGAAGCCATCCTTTCTCAGTATCAGGCTGCCTTTAGGCCGAGTACTGGAATGATTGACCATGTGTTTAGGCTGCTACTTAGCTACTGGAAAATAGTGGTGATCGGCAAGGTCAGTCTTTATATCACATTTATTGATTTAAACACTGCCTTTGACCTGATCCCCAGGAGTACGGTGTGGCAGACACTCAGAGACATGGTCACCCCCCTTATATCCTCAACCTGCTGGTCGGGCTTCACAAACTTAATTATGCCCAGGTTAGATGGGAAGTGCTACGCTAACAAATGATGGAGGAATGCTGAATACATCATACATTCACCCCCAGTCAAGAGATCTGGGTTACACGCCTCGTTCTTTTGCTCACCATGCTACCCCAGTTTGGACCCAGCCATATGGACCCAGCCATATGCAAATCAGTCTTGACCCTGTGCCTCATGGGAACAGTCCAGACCAAACTGCCAAGCCAGGTCCTCCCTGGACCGGGCCATAAGATACCGACCCTGGACCGGAAACAAGCATCCTGGGACCGGTTTCTGGGGATTACCCTTCATCAGGCTAGCTTGATTCCAGTGGCACAGTGAGCAAGGGACCCACGTCTGGGCATATCCATCCCACTTAGGGTGAAAAGTGCTACGCAAACAAATGATGGACGGAATGCTGAATACATCATACATTTACCCCCAGTCAAGAGATCTGGGTTAAATCCATCGTTCTTTTACAGGTTAGATGGGGGGCACAAGTCAACTAACAGAGCGTATCACTGTTAACAGGGGAGTCCGACAGGGTTGCGTCTAGCCTCCCACCCTGTTGTCTCTTTACATGAACGGGGTGGTTAGCTTCCTGCAAGTAGATCCAGCTGATGCTCCAGCCCTGGCGGGCCATAAGGTACCGACCCTCTTTTTTTGCTGATGACACCCTGCTAGTGTCTAGGACCACCTCAGGGCTGCAAATACTAATCAACAGGTTCCAACTCTTTTACGATAACTGGGGGATGGTAATTAATACCTTAAAAACTAAGTTTGTGGCATTTAACCCCCACAAGATGCCAAAGCAGTTAGCACAGCTTTTTATAGGGCTGAGCTATGGGGATTCGACAAGGTTGATGATCTCTGCAGATCGAGTATAAGTTCCTCAGGGACCTGGTGACGTTGCCCAAAAACGTTTCCCTCACACCCTTAATGCTCGACATTTGCAAGCAGTTGATCAGAGACACAGCTAGGCTGCGCCCGTTGCACTTTTGGGCTTGCATTAGGCAGACCCCGAGCTTTCTAACTATACCGAAGCCCTTACTGAGGTAACACGGATAGACATTGGCTGCAAAATAGGATGGATTTCAAATGTCAGGAAAATGATGTCAGCCCTGGGGCTCCAAGCACATTGGAATAGGCAGGAACCACCAAGCAAAGATGAGCTCAAACGTTTGTACTGGGAATGTGTGGATTGCCAGAAAACCTGCAAACCAAGTGTGGGCGGACTAACAGCAGGATTTTATTTACATAAGCAGACCAGATGCCTAGAGCCCTTTTTAGACATGATTCAGGTCCCGAGGGACATGATGCTGTACATCCACTTCAGATTCGGTACAACTGCATAACAACTGCAAAATGGCACCCACCCAAACAGACACCAAAGGATTGCCCATGTTGCAGGCCCGATGCAAAATGCTGCACATGTTATGTTTGCTTGCTCTGCATATAATGTCCAGAGGCACATGTGGTCAAAACCAATCTACCGACAACTGGGCACACGGGACCAGCGGGCTGCCCTGCGCATTCTCAGGGCTGATTCCGGACCTCTTTTTGCGTGCTGCGTGGCTAAGTTTCTTAGCCATGCATGGCTAATTAGACGAAAAGCCTTGTCAGGAGTGGCTCAGCCCTTACTGAATGAAGCTGAGATGAAACTGCCGCAGGGTTCTAAGGCCGCCCAGTTATGCATCAAAACTACATTTTATGCACGTGCACTTTATATCATAATTCTCTCCGTTGTCATCTTAAGGAGGGCTTAAACTATTCTAAGAAGGCCTGTTTGGGGGTTGCAAAATAAGCCCATAATAAGGCTTCTATCATGATAGATTGTCATGCTGTCCCCTTCCCATTTCTTTTACTGTATTTTACGCATGTTTTTATTGATGAATTGCTTATTAACTTTTAACTAGTAGATCTCAGCAATTGCAGCTCTCATAGAGTGTACATCACTTTTTACCATGTTGCTGTATTAAATATTTATTTTGTATTTCTTTTACATATGTTTTTTATAGCTTTAATAACAGTAGTTTTCAAAATTAAGCTTATACAACAATTATTAATTACTACATTAATGAATGAATCATTATCAGTGGAATAATTAAATAATAAATAACTAATTAATTAATTAACAGTTAATTATGAATTTATGAATTAGTATTTAATTCATTATTAATTATGCTAATTGTATTACATTTAATCATGTTAGTTATATTTTAAGTGTGGGCTGTACGTTTCTTGGGTATAACGTGGTAAGTTAATTAAGTAATAATAATGGCCAATTATTTTAAATTGATAATTGATTATTACATTGGGCAATAATTATGTTCAATTGCTTTTTTATACATATCATTTTCTGTGTAAATTAATAATGTTTATAATAACATTTTTATATTTTTATTACATTAATAGGGTTATGTTACTTATATGATATGGGTTTGAAATGAAGTACTTTTCCTATTGTTGTATAGACTGGACTAGGAATAGTGAATTTCACTCATCCAAAGTCCAATGCTTTCCCTACTGTTACATAGACTGGAATGGGAATAGTAAATGTTACCCCTCTGAAGTACAAGGCTTTCCCTACTGCTGCTCAGGCTGGAGTGGGAACAGTCTATTTTAACCCTCTGGAGCACAACATTTTCCCTACTGTTGTACAGACTGGAATGAGAATAGTAAATGTTAACTCTCCGAAGTCCATCACTTTCCCTACTGTTGCACACACTGGAGTGGGAATAGGAAATGTAACCTCTCCGGTGTCTAACGCTTTACCTACTGTTGCACAGAATGGAGTGGGAATAGAAAATGTTTCTTTCCCGAAGTACAACACTTTTCCTACTTCTGTCCAGACTCGGGTGGGGTAAATGTTACCCCTCCAGAGTCCATCCCTTTGCCTACTGTTGCACAGACTGGAGTGGGAATAGATCATGTTATCCCTCTGGTGTTCAACACTTTCCCTACTGCTATATATATAATACTTTTTGAAAATATTGTTAAAATATATTAAATATTATTATTTGTTTAACTTTAAATTATTTGTTTATATATATATTTTATATCATTTAAAATAAATATTTTAGTAAATGTCTCTTTTTGTTTTTAAATTGATTGAATTGAAATTGAATTAATTTACTATTTTAGTATTTTATCATGTTTTCCATTTAGTTTGCTACCATTTCATATATATTTTATAGTAGTAAATTAAAAAACAAATTTTTTAAAATTTAATGTAAGATATTTTTGGGAACAATAGTGTTATATTATATATATATGAAAGTATAAACATAGACACATGTATTTATCCAGTCAACTTTACAAAACTGCATTTATGCCATTAATACCAACTGCTATCATGGGTCAGGATATTAACTATGTTATGTATATTTAATTGAGTGTTTTAATATTTAAAGCTCTTATATAATTGTTCATTAATAATCTAAATGTTTACCTCATATTTATTGCTATTTATATTTTAGTAATAAATGTATACCTGGACTAAAAATATATATAAATTATATTGAATCCTTCTCCTTCTCGTATCTAGCGGCCAAGACCTGGAATTCTCTCCCCACCCACCTCCGCCTTACTCAGAACCACCTCTCCTTCAGAAAACAACTAAAAACTTGGATATTCGATAAGTAAACGCACCCCCCTCCCCCAAGCGCCTTGAGACCCTCTGGGTGAGTAGTGCGCTATATAAATTTTTGAACTTGAACTTGAACTTAATGTAGATATTTGTTTAGCAGTTTGTGACTAACATAGATAAACTGTTTGTTTAAAATGATTACATATTCATTCAGTCAGTCAGAGGTAAGTTTATTTTGACCATTTGGCCTTTAAACTATAAAAATATTTTATCACATAATAAAAAATACAATTATTAAAATTCATAGAAGCCTAAAAACCAATTTCATAATATTCTCATAACATATTTTTGAAATAACACATTATAAATCACGGTGAAATACATTAAAACATTGCAATATAAAAGGATTAAAAACATACAATTCTATCAATTTGTCACCCCTTGGACCACCCAATTTTAAATCATTGTTCCAACAGATATCTTTCGGCTGCTTGTAAAAATTTTGCCAGGGCGATTGCACTCTCTAAGGTCTGCATATCCGTAAGTAGCTCAACTGCTTGCAGCCTTGTTCTTATTCTATATTTTAAAAAGAGTGGTCTTAATATCAAGCACTGTGCTGATATCAATTTTGGACAATACATTAAGAAATGAAAACTTGTACATTTTACATTTAAGCCACAAGTACAATTACCACAGTTGTCCATTAGCATGTTTTTTACTTTCTCATTTGTACGGGCGGGATTGATGCCTATTGTCACTTTTAATAATTCTAATCGCATCCTGTGGTCCGGGACAGTATCTAAGTATGAATATGAGTTGTCATTATACCAGGTTTTTATCATAAATTGCACAGACTTTTTTTGCTTCAGATACTCCATATCGATCTGTCTAGATTTGTCATTTCCCAGGTTTTTTAAGGTACTCTTCCCTTCAGCAATGCACAATGATTCTCAGTCCATTTTTGCTTCCAGGGTTTCACAAATGGAGTATAGTTTATTTCTAGTAGCTATTGCCCACTTCAATTCACTTTGTTGGATCTTGCTCCGACACCAGCTCGATACTTTCTCCTCTTCTCCTGCTCCCATCCTTTTCCAAAATCTGCACAGAATTATCTGTGCTTGTATATTTCATGCTGGCCAGTCCAGTTCTAGTCTAATGGCCTGAATCATTGAGGAGCTAGGCAAGGAGAGAAGAGATTTTAAACATTTTCCTTCCTCCTTCTCCCAGGCACATTTTCCCCCAAGCACAGAATTTCCACCCCATACTGTACCTGCAGGGGGATCATGGCCTTAAATGCCTTCAACACGGTCCATGAGATATATCACCATAGATACCGTTACATTTTTTCAACCCACAAGTACCAGCAAAACCTTTTGTTTTTTGGGCCTGAAGGTGCCTATTCCAATTTAGTGCTCTGTCGAACCATACACCTAAGTATTTGTATTCATTTACAACTTCTAATTTTGTATGGCCCAAAGCCCAGTTGTAACCTTTGTGTTTCTTTCCAAAGCACAGTATTTTAGTTTTATCCATATTTACTGTTACATTTTTGGATACGCAATAGTTCTCAAAGACATTTAATTTTCTTTGCAACCCTATTTCCGTTTGATCTAGAATAACTAAATCGTCTGCATATAGCAGGCAGGTCAGATGCTTTCCATTTACCTTAGGGCTTGCAGATCTTTCAGTTATTAAAAGTTTCAGCAGATCAGCGAGAAAGATAGAAAACAAAAGTGGAGCCAAGACACATCCCTGTCTTAGCCCATTTTTTCATTCCTATCTCTTGGGTTAGGCCACCTGATGTATCTTTAATAATTTGTGCCCAATTTTCATTATGGAGACCTTGGATTACTTCTAGGATGTCCATGGGGATATCATATCTTTTTAGCGTCTCCCATAGGCATTCTCTAACTACTAAGTCGAAAGCCGCCCGGAAATTAACAAAACAGCAGTATAATGTACCCTGCTGTTCTACCGACTTCCTCGCCGCGGCCCACAGGGCAAAACAATGGTCAAGAGTTGAATGCCCCTCCTTGAACCCTCCTTGTTCTACCGGGACAATTACATTTGAGTCAACCCATTCTTTCAGTTTACCCAGGATTATTTTAGAGAACACTTTAACCCCAATGTCTAGAAGATTGATTCAAGTTTGCTAGACAGGACATGTAATTTTGTGGGTTCTATCTACCTTTGATAAAGTTTTCGTATGTTGTCCATGTCTATCATCACGTGCATAAGTGCTAAAGTATAATTGGTCTATTTTCATTATTGGCGTTGTCATGTGATCAAGGTCCTTTGGGGACTGAAACGCGTAATGGCGGCAAATAAACCAGCATTTTAAAGCACTGATTCCTGGGTCCGTGTCTGCTTACTTCGTGAAAATGGAGGTGGAAAAAAGCGGCGACGTTCACATATATTTATGTATGTATGTTTATATACGTTTATATTTATGTATAGTATTAAATGTTAACTAAATATATTTAATTTACATTAAACTATTACATGTCAAAATATTTAAGACTAACTATTTTTAACCATATATATTTAAAAAGCTATATTTTGTATGCTTTTTAACAAAAGTTTTCAGATTCCATGTGAGGCCAGTGGTTCTGTCATTGATTTATGTCAAGCTTTCTTCTCCATAACCATGCATGAGGGTAGTCAGTTTCTCTTTGCTTTCTGTTTCGGCTGCCATGTTTAAGCATGGGGCCAAGTTGCACAAGAGTATATGGAGAGCCCCTCGATCTTTAATCAGATGTTCAAAAAAAATTTGGAGTCCTTGGTGATGCCCTATCACTCAGTCATAGTCCAGTACATTGATAACCTACTGGTGGTGTCAAATACGCAGGATGCCTGCAAATGAGACACAATTGCACCCTTGAACTACTTATCTGAGAATGGACATAAAGTGTTCCCGACTGAGTTGCAATAATGTAAGAAAGAAGTCCTGTATCGTGAACATCACATTGAGAAAGAAGCAAGGAAGGTATCACAAGAGAGAATGTTGTCGATTCTGAAAATGAATCCGCCAACAACACAGAAAGAAGCCAGAATGTTCTTTGGAATGGTGGGCTACTGTTGACAGAGGATTCCCAACTTTTCCCCGATGGTCAAGCTTTTACAAAGGCTAACACACAAAGATGTGTCAGATCCACTACCATGGGATGACAGGCACATGAGTGCATTCTCAGAGCTGACAGAATGCCTCTGCCGAGCCCCGGCACTGGGAATGCCTGATTATAATATATTTTTTGCTGTGTTTTGCGGTAAGAGATAAGGGTGCACTCTTTCAGTGCTAACCCAGATGCATTGGAATGCCCGCAGGCCCATGGCATGATTTTATGCCACACTTGACCCTGTAGCTGCCACTTTGCCCAGCTGTTTCAAAGCTATGACTCCCACATGTGTCAGCATAGAGCAGTGCAAGAGCATTGTTATGGGTCAACCCTTGACTGTTTTTGTCCCCCATTCAATTGAGATGTTGTTAACATGCATTTGAATCCAGCACCTCAGAAATAGTCAGCTTATCAAGTATGAGCAAGTCATCCTTGGGGCCAAGAATGTGACATTAAGGATATGTACTGTACTAAATCCTTCTACCTTGTTGCCCATCCTTGGGAATGATATAGTTGAGGGAGAAGTTGAGCATGACTGTCTTGATGTTACTGAGCTATTCCCCAAGCTGAGATTAGACATACAAGATGTGCCACTACCGGAACCGGATTATGTGTTGTTTGTTGATGTCTCCTGCTTACAAGACTATGATGGAAACCTGAGAGATGCCTATGCACTCGGTACTACTGTTTCTGTGTGGTTGAAGCCTCCTGGCTTCAAGGAGTATTTTCAGCACGAGTGCCAGAATTGATTGCTCTTATTAGAGCATGCTGTGTTTCAGACCAGCTGAAAGTGACAATTTTCACTGGGAGTAAGTATGGCTTCGGTGTTGTTCATGACTTTGGACAGTTATGGTCACAACGTAGATTCATGACGAACTCAGGTTCGCCCATTAGGAATGGAGAAAGTGTGAGAGACCTTTTGCAGGCATTACAGTTGCCTACCCAGATTACTGTGGATACGTGTGCTGCATATTGATATAGCACTGACTGTGACAGTGGGTAATAGATACACTGATGAAACAGCAAGATACTGTGCTCTAAATTCTTGTGCCTTTAAGGGGTAATATGTTAATGAAAATGTGGATGCCACAAATTGAAATCTGCTGTTAACTGCCGTTGATACCTGGCAGGAAGTTAAGAGGTTACAGAAAGAATTGCCAGAAGCAGAACAGCAAGGTTGAATCAGAGTGTCAAAAGGAATGAGGATGTCATTTCGGTTTCAGGAGATGGAAGACCTGTGTTGCCAGAGACACTATCATAGACCTGCATGTGTAGGGAGAGACTCCATGGTGCTCCTGTTTAGGCAAATGTGGTTTAACCCCATATTCAAATTGATGGCTAAACGTTTGTGTCACAGATGTGCTATGTGCCAACCGCAGAATGTAGGCAGAAGAAAAGCAGTAACATTGAATCCATAGGGAGATCAGGAGGCCCCTTCAACAGGATGCAACTTGACTTTGTTGAGATGCCTGTGTGCAATGGTTGAGATATGTCCTAGTCATTTTTTGCATTTGCATTTGCTAGTGATTGTATGCATCTTCTCACGGTGTGTTGAGGTTTACCTGACTAGGAGAAATGATAGTCTCAAAGTGGGCAAGTTGTCGTTCAGGGAGTCAATTCCACATTTCGGTTTCCCGACTTCTTTGGAGTCAAACAGAGGAACTCATTTTAATAATGAGAACGTGAAGATCTTATGTGCCGCACATCTCTGAAATTGCCTGATGCTTTGCCTTTTCTACTGATGAGTCTATGCAGTACTCAAAATAGGAGGCCAGGATTGTCGCCTCATGACGTCATCATGGGAAGGGCCATGAGACTGCCAAGTGTGCCTGTGAATGCGCTTGTAAACATTACAGATTACTTTTTTCCTATTTACTGCAAAGGACTGACTGATGTGGTGCATTCTGTGTCTCACCAGGTTGGAAAGACTACAGCCCCACCTCAACAGGAGCAGTACCATGACTTTGGTCCCTTCGACTGGGTTATGGTGAATAAGCACATGCGCAGGTTGTGGTTGGAGCCTCGGTGACGTGGGTGGTACATGATACTGGTCAGCACAACTGCTGTGAAGTGTAGAGGCCTCCCCAATTGGGTACACACCACTCACACTTGCATTGTCCCATGTCCCCTTGATGAAAAAGCTGCACCTGTTCCTGATGTACTGGTGGTTACAGTGAGACAGAGGTAACAGGTTAGTCAAGCTGTTAGGGACCCGCAAGAGGCTGGGACAGCACATGTTCAGCCTGTGGGGGGTCTGAGGGAGTCAACAGTTGAAGTTGGAACAGAAGAGTCTCATCTTGTAGCGTTGACTGTGGCAGATTCAGACCCCAGTGAAGGGCTAGTGCAATAGTAACACGAGTTGTACCTGGAGACCGATGGCCAAGAAGACAGGAGAGAAGGAGACTCATTCTGTCTGAAGTGCATTTACCATGCACCATCCCAGAAGATACTGAAGGATTTTGCCTAAGTAACAATGATAATAATAATATCCACATTTGTAAAGCGCAAAAATCACCCGTTAGGGTCTCTAGGCGCTGGGGGCCGTCGCGAAGATTAAGCAAGCTATTGCCCAGAGTTACATTGTGCTGGGCTAATCTGCCGCCGGTGCCGGGGATCGAACCGTGATCCCCAGATTCCGGAGTCAGTCGCCCTGGCCGCGGCGCCACACCTCTTCCTTGGAATGATGAGGAAGGACCAACAGGAAGGAGATCAATGTGTCAATGACACAGACGCACAGCAGAGAGACTCATTCTCATTACGGCGAGGTCCCAGATTTCTGTGTTTGTTCTTAATCAAATCTGTTGGGAATTGCATGTGGGGGGCATTTTTACAAGCAGATTTTAAATGATTTTAGAATTACCTCACATTCACTGTGTTTTTAGGCTCTTCCTAGGCACATTGCACTTTGGCAAAACCCCACTTTGTAGTTGACATGAAGCACTTCTAGAACCACCACTTTGGTGTTTGGCGGCTGTAGTCTTTTTGGGTAGATCCTATTTCAGCAGGCCAATGCTGCGGAAGTGCTCAGTGGGCGCACCGCTGGTGCGTCATAGTCAAGCCCGTCTGCGCCTGTCCGAAGCCGTTTTACGACCAGCCCCAGCAACTCTGCACTTTTTTCATCAGCTATTTCAATGTCTGTTGACTTTTTAAAAGGCTGAAACAAGTCAATCCCTCACTGTGACCTTACCATCTCACCATTGAATTTCGAAGGTCCTTTTTCCTGCATTAAGTGCATAGCCTGCTTTGGGGCTCCCTCAATGCCACCTCCTGTCATGACGCACTCTCACAGACAAAATGTGATATTCGTTGGCCTCATTAATGCCCTCTCTCTCAGTGAAAATGCTCAGGAACTTCAAGATCTTATTATAGATCTTCAGTTAGACATCCTGTTTATCAGTGAACTTTGCTTAAAGAATGGTGCAACCCTGATATTGCACTTGCTATACCTTCTGGTTACACCATTACTAGGCAGGACAGACCTGGATCACGTGGAGGTGCCCTGGCTATTATTTTCCGAGATTTCTTCTAAACTGAAATGTTTGACCTAGGCTCCCTGAAGGGGGATGAAAGCCTAGGGTTTGCTTCAAGTTTGGGCACTCCCAGTCCTTCGCAGGTGGTTTAATCTATCACCCGCCAAGTTCAAGGTCTACCTTCCAGGCTTCTCTGGGCGAAGCCTAATTCTCTCTTTTGCTCCGTTCTGCAAACTTCACCATTATGGGAGATTTTAGCTCTCATTTAGAGTCTAAAAATAATTTGAAGTAGTTCATTTTATTGATACTTTAAGCATCATCAGGCTGCACCAACTTATTACAGTACCTATGCATAATGCAGGCCATACCCTCGATAGTATCTGCTCCGATAACCCTAACTTGATAGTGGAAGCTCCCATTCAGTAGATTTAGTCTGACCAAATGCTTATTCCTCTCGAAATATGACTGAAACAAGGTAATTCCACCTTGTCTACCTCAGTCTTTGGCCCCCCTACAACACAAATGTGGGGTAGGCTGTTAACTGATTCAGGATTCAGGATATACCTATCCAATTTCTATCCCAACTCAGGAGGAAAAAATTGCAGATGATATTGGGTCCTTTAATAACTGGATTTCTCTCACAGTCACCGTCTTAGCACCAATAATTTCCTTAAACATAAAGCTCAAAATTCTGCCCTCAGCCCCATGGTTTAAGCAGGCCTTAGCTGAACAACACTTGCGATGTAAGCAACTAGAACAAAAATGGCAGAAGGTCTATGACCTGGAGGACTTGCCACAATTTAAAATGGCATTAAAAGACTTTCCTAAACAGATTAAGGCTGCAAAAAATGTTTACTGCTCTATTCAAATTGTAGAAGCACAATCTGATCAAAAGATAATATTCAAGATTTCTAAATCGTTTCTTAAACCCAAGACACTGGAACAGGAGATCCCACCCTCCCATATGCTATGCAATCAGTTTGCCTCTTTCTTCGAAGAGAAAGTACGAGCTATTCAATGATAGGATGATTAATGCTCCTTCGAAGGTAAGGGCTGGAACTTTTTCATCTTTTCAAGAAATTGAACTAGCCTAGTCCAACCAGGCTGTCCTGTCCTGCAAATCATGATCACCAAATGACCCTTGCCCCCCCCGGTTCTCCATAGGGTTGGTGACATAACCAACCCTGTGATTAATGAGATTCTGAATAATTCACTGACCACAGCAGAGGTGCCTATGGAATGGAAGCTGTCAGTGGTTACGCCTCTGCAAAAGCAGAATTCTTGTGGACCCAACTATACTGTCCATTCTGTGCTCAATTTCGTTATTGCCTGTTATGAACAAAATGATTGAAAAATTGGTCACAGCCAATTAATTGTTTTTTTGTAAAACTCAAATGCACTTCTTCCTTGGCAGTCAGGTTTTCAACCAAAACACTCTACCAAATTTGCTCTGACCCTCTAAAACTGATCTATGAAGTAAGGAATAATGCAGTGTTGATTTTGATAGACTTATTCGCTGCATTTGCCTCAATCTCCAATTACATTTTGCTCCATCGGATCAACAAGTGTGGGGTTTCTGGACCTGCAGACAAGCAGTCATTCTTCCGCCGAAACAGCAGTAAACTCAGGGGTCCCGCATGGCTCATCAATCAGCCCGGTTTTATTTAACATGTATATGCCCCCTATGATCTCTCCGATTACCTCTTTTGAATAGATACCATCGCATATGCAGAAGTTACAAAGCTAATATTATCACAAGACAAGGCATCTTTCGGGTGGAAGCTGAATTTCAAAAACTGTCTCACTGCAGTCATCCAGAGGATGCATGCTAACAATTTAAAATGTAATACTGAAAAAAACTGAGATCATCCTGCTTGGCAAGTCCAGTCCATTCGCCCCAGCGAATTGGTTGCCGGACTCAGACACCCCTCTTCTGGACACTGTAGAGGCCGTTAGGAATTTGGAAGTAAAATGTAATGCCTCCCTGTCTTTCCATCCACAGCCCAATCTGCTGCGGGCATGTGTTTCAATTCAATCAAATCTTTGAGAAATATTTTTGATTTCCTGCCACTTACGGCCAGAAAGACAGTGGCCTGTGCACTTATAACTTCCAGACTGGAGTACTGTAATAGTCTGTATGCTCGATCCTCTAAACAGACTGTTCAGAAACTCTAAGTTATTCAGTATGCAGCTGCAAGACTGTTTTTTAAACTTCCTATAAGATTATCTGCCTCAGCGACTCTGGAAGCACTACACTGGTTGTCAGTAAACAAGTGTGTACTGTTCCAAATTCTCTGGATGACTTTCAGAGCCTACCATGATACGGGTCCGTAATATTTATTGACTAGGTTTGCTCACTACACTACGAGCAGAGCCCTGAGATCCTCTCATGCCAACTTGCTTAAGCCAGTCGCTTTCAGACTAGGAACTAGAGAGGCAAATCCTTTGCAGCTCTATGTACCAAGGCCTAGAACCACCTCCCTAGGCCATTTAGATGTATTGACTCAGAAGCAACCTTCCGAAATCAGTTAAAGACTTGGATCTTGGAGGAGGAGCTACGCCAGCAACCAAGATGGCCGTGCAAGCTCCCGGCTCCGCCGACCGCAGCCAGCAGCTCGAATATCCTGCCTTAAATCCTGAACTCACTGCAGACTCCCGTGTTCGTGAAGTTTTTCTGCTTCTAAAGGTGCAATCCCGAGTTTTCTACCTTATCGGCTGGCGACGATACGCCGTGTTTCCATTCTCGGCCTAACAATGTGTGGAAGCCGGGGACTCGATTTCTAGCCTACCCGAGTCGGAATTGATCAACATCGGCCATGAGACCTGGACTGAGCCCGGTCTCCTGAAGTGTGCCGTGAATTGTTGATTTTTGGTGACGACCCTGTTAACGGACTACACCGTGGACACACCAGCGTGCCACACCAGCTGCCGTGGTCGGGGTCTGGTGCCCGGAGACCTTGCTACCCTCTCGGGGTCGACGGGCTAGGGCCCTCGCCAACGGCGAAGGTGTATACTGCACGACGAGGAGCGCCCGCTGCTCGACATCGGATTTGCGTGGCCTGTTACCCCGGAGTAGCCGGCCTCCGGGGTTCCAGTCCGGCTCTATCGCCTACTGAGAGGGGATGGGGCGGACGGAAGGCACGCCATCGCTGCAGGCCGTCATGGCCGCCATTGGGGCGCTCCATTCGCACACGATCGCTGTGTTCCGGACACTGATTGTGAAAGTGGACGGTATCTTGGGACCGGAGGATGATTCTTCGTTCAGTTCCCGGCTAGCTACGGTACCAGCGGTGCATTGCACGCCTGAGATCGAGGTCCCCGTGCAGATCCCGGATTTAATGAGCCTTGGCGGTTCCCAATTAACAACAAGCCAGCCCGTGCTTATTGCCAGCGCCTCCTGCCCGATTCTGCAGCCGCCTAATACGTCTATAGACAGTCTTTTGTTTGGTGACAAGTTCCTCAGTGACTGTTGGAGATACTCGCTGTTCTTGGACACCTTTCCTCGTTCGATTGGTGGACTTTGTGAACTTTTATCCTGTTTTCGATCCTGCAGCACCGACATGAACTTTTGTGAACGCTTTGCCTTTTCCATCAAGATGGCGGCTCGAATGAGAAAGACTCTTATGAAAGACCGTACTGGCCAGGGCTGAACTTGATCGCTTGGGCTTGATATAGTAGCTTTACGCAAGACTGGGGTTGTGCCTATACTGTGACGGGAGTTGGGTGGTTTTTTACTAAACTCCCCCGACTGGTTTGTATATTTCACTGCATATTGGTTTTACTATGTCTCGGGTGGTCGCTATTGACGGGGGTACGGGAGACCGGGAGTGTGTTTGCTTTCTCCTCCTCCACTTTATCTTTTTCCCTTCCTTTAGGGTAGTTCTTGGGCGACAGGCACGCTGCTAGTGGGGTTAGGCCGTAGCCATTGCAGGGGAGCAGGGTGGGGGGTTAGGGGAGGTTTCTTTTTATTTTGCCTTTGTTTTTTTCTATGGCCCCTTTGCTTTCTCCTTTTTCCTTTCCACAAGAGGTGGGCTGTTTATTCTCCACGGATCCTTTATTGTCCGGGTGTCCAAACTGGTCTTAATGATCCTGTATCATTTAGGATGGGGTCTCACGGGCGGGATGGTTTTGGATCGTACGATAGACTGTCTATTTCCCTATCTCCAATATCCGTGATCGGGATATGCTATGTGTTCCTTATATTGATGTTTTATTTGTATTACTCCCCCGCCTGTCCCTGCTCCGCATTTTATTGTCTGACACCTGATATTTGTACTGCCTCCTCTTGTCTTACTGCTAAATAAAAAAATATAAAAAATAAAAAAAAGACTTGGATCTTTGCAGCCCCTGGTACACTATGCTATTCTCTTATCCTCTGAAGCAGTTGATATATTAAGCTTGATATTGCACGTATTCAGTAGCATTATTTCCCCAGTAGCACCAGGATGCACCATTAGGGAGTGGTAGTGCGCTCCATAAGTACTCAATTCAATTCAATTCAAAAGAGAGCTAGAGTACCCAGTCGGAGGTACTCTTCACCTGAATGGACTTACCTAGGTGTCAATGACTGGGAGAGAGCCTTTTTCACCTTTTGCTATAACAATTAACATCCATTTAAGCCTCCTTGAACTGAACTTTGTGACTGAAATGAGATTTGACGTTGTATTGTATTGTATGGAGAAGTGTGGCTCAATGGTTAGAGCGGCCGACCCTGATGCAGACGTCTAGCCCGGGACCTGGGTTCAATTCCCTGCCTCGACGGGTCTTGAGCTCAAAAATTCCACGGACCTGATAATTCTCGCCTCGGTGCCTATTCCGATCATGGAGTCCCACTCTGAAACTCTGGGCAATAGCTTGCTTAATCTCCACAACTGCCCCCACAACGCTAAAGATGCCTGGCCTCCACCTTGGGGGTGCCCAGGAGTGGACACCTCACAGGGAAAGCCAGGATGGGTTCCACAGCGGTATTCGTACAAGCACCTTGAGACCCTTGCGGGTGAGTAGTGCGCTATACAAGTATCAATTTACAATTTACATTGCCAACAAACAGACTGAGTCAATTTATTCCGAAAGTGATCATTAGTGAGTTTGAAATGCACATTTATTAGAGCCAGAACCCTAATAGATTTATCCAAACTACAAAGAAAAGTACCAAGACCCGAGTTGGTGAAGGATCATAAGGTTGCTCTTTGGAAGAACATGGATTATGGCTAAGGAAGTCTCACGAAAATCATTGTATATATTTTATAGAGGAGACATTTGAACTCTGCTTTGCTGTTTGTGCAAGTGGAAACTAAGTGAAATGATTGTGCTGCAATCTTCCAGTTAAACAGACCGTCATCAGTGATCTCATGGAGACTAACGCAAACACTAATGAATGTAGGCACATATGTGTATGAGTATTTGTTGTGACTGTAGTTCTTGTTTCTTTACTTGTCATTTTGAGTTTACCCCATCCATCACAAGTAGAAGAGCTTAGATCTACATGTGTCACTCAAACATCACTTCCTAATGACAACAGTTTATCTGCAATAGATGAGAAAGAATTACATGTAGATGCTTCTAGATGATATTACTCATTGAATGTTTATTCAAAATTGCGTTATGAGTATGTTGACACTATAGAAGCTAGGGGTTGCTACGTTTGTATGCAATTACCTCCATCATTTGCTATATTACTACTCAAACCATGACTTGTTTTTTTCAGATGTTCCTGTGCTGAAGCACTTGAATAGACAGCTGGATGCTAAAAACACTGAGACAGTGTGACATTTCTTTAGACCATGACACTGGAAACTGCTTATGCACATAGACATAATTTAACATGTTCCTTAACAGGTGTAGAAAAGAAATTCATAAATTCAGTAGAACACAGGAGCATAGACATTCTAGCTAAAGCAATAAATCATTCAAAAGTGCCACAATGGGCTAAAGACGGAAGTGAGCATAGATTAGTGGGAAACATAGCAGCACTAGCTTTAGATTGGCAGCATGAAGAGAAACTCTGCATTTTCATTAGGAAATCCACAACGGACGCAAATTTTGTAGGTAATAGCAAATGTAATCATACTTTTGAAGTTCGAGGAAACTGGGGATTATATGTAGATGGAGCAGATCCTGTTTTTCCTGGAGTCTATTACATTTGTGGGGAAAATGAATTTTACAGGTTACCCATGAAATGTGATGGAACTTGTTATATGGGTATAGGTATTCCAAAGATTTATCGTGGGGGAGAAATTGATGATTCGACAAGTGAACAACATGGGAGAACAAAGAGAGATACTGGTGCTAGTAAAATCGTAGGAGACATATTTGGTGCTTTGATACAATCAGTAGGAATGATACTCAACTTATAAAAGATTAGAAAGCTTTCTACTGTTGTTGATAAGTTGTCTACTAGTACAGCTGGAGGATTTTTAGTTATAGATATAAATGGTGGTGATAAGATCCATTGTTTTGCAGAATCGACTTGCATTAGATGTCTTTCTTGCAAAAGAAGGCTGCGTCTGCTGGTTGTCAACAGTTCAACAATGTTGTACTTACGTTCGAGACCGGAGCAACATTACCAATTTAAAAAAGATTTGAAAAGGTTGGCAGCAACAGGTGATTGGGAAGCAATAGGGAATGGATTTTCTGTTATAAGCAGATGGTTTGGAAAGCTAGGCAGTGGCGTTGTTGGAAGCATTTTGAAACCCTTAGTGATAATCGCTCTTTGTGAATTATTTTTGTTTGTAATCTACAAGGGAAACATCCATGCACATATGAAAAGGGGAGCTAAGAGAAAGTGATCAGATAGGGAACTAGAGGATAGACAAAGCAAATACTATGATGACATGTAATTTCTGGAGGATTCCAGAAGAAAGATGATGAACACAACCTGATTGTGATTTGCCCATCTGAAGACATTGATGTGATGGTTTATTCATCATCAGAGGGGGGATTGGTGCAGCGCAAAATTGCACACCCTTTAAATCTACACAAATACATCACAGATACTTAAAAATACATAACATGAACATGTACTTAGCACATGTTTCTTGTGTGGTTTGTCGATTAATATAAGTGTTGCACCTGACATCACTATTAACGAGTGCAGTCACTGTAGGATTAGAGAATTTACTCATACCATGTGTTTTAACATAACTGACTGATATTTATTGAAGTATTAATTCATTAAACCATCCTCATTTAGTAGTTAATGTACTTACTATAGAGATAAATTTTGACTTCCATAGTGTGTACTTTAACACCTTGAATGACATGTATTAATTGGCAAATTAAACAGAAACCATCCTCATATATGTATAATGTGATTTCACTTTGAACAATAAGTATATGTAATGTGTGCATTAATATTTCATATATTTGATTTAAATGTAGTTCCTAGCCATACTGACATAAATATTTTAAAGATATAATGTGTGTCATATGTAATGTGAATCTAATGCACCTGAAACTCATGTTCATTTGTGTTTAAATGTGCACATGCATATTAATTGTGCACCAATGAGTTAATGTTTTACGTTATCTTCAGTAGGCCTGTATTTCACTCTGTTGCATACTTACGGTTTTCCACTTTCTACTAATGTGGCATTTCTTGCTGGTATTCACATGCATTGATAGTTTTGGAATAGATACATTACTGTACTTGTGGCAGAGGAAAGAGCCTGCGAAGAAAACATAGATGAAGGAACATGGGGAACTGGAGCTTTAACTGAAAGGCCTATTCAGCAATGTTGCACTGCAACCTATTCATAAGAAGATGTTCCAATTTTCGGTGTGGGTTAGTTGGAAAATGTTGCACTCCGCAACATGAGAAATGGACGAAAACAATGGTCCCCTGATGATGCGTACAAAGGGGGTGATACCTAGAGGACTTTGTGTGTTATCATTTAGTTTACACACAGTTGGAGATTCAGATGCCCCTTTTGCTTTTGACAAATGCCCTTTAGACTTCTTTCAAATATTTTCCTGATACCTTCAGGTTCCTTACCACACATTCCTTTGGATTCTGAGAGGTTTCGACTCCAATGCTTAATTTGACTCTTTCCTAAGTGTGGCTTAGGCTAACACTTATTCTCTGACCCATAGAACACTATTGATGAGCTTCTGAAATGCTAACACCTTACCTACTTATTTTTTTTCCTCTTGCCTGTTTCAATTTCATCAATGGAAATTCCTGTTTTTGAGACTTTCGATTTATAGAACCCTCCCTTTAGCTGGAACTCTAACCTAGGTGATTTAGATTCAGCAATGCATAGAAGACAACACTTGTGACTCTTCTCTAAGCACCAAATATTACTTTTAATCTTTTGTATTGCTGTGACTGAATTAATTGTCTGCCTTTTACTGGTTCGCCTTAAATTCTTCCGCAGGCTAGGACTGTCTGGCTATTTTGTACTTCTATAGCATAATTTTAAGATTTGCATATATTAATTTGATTTTGAATGTGTAATAAACTTTCTTAACCCATTGCTACTGATTCCTGGTCCTCACTGTGTAGCCAAATGGGTTGCACTGTTAATTGAATTTGATTGATGTTAATACTAACTTCCATCACCTTTGAGTCAGAGAAAAAAGGTCCGTCGGAGGACCAATGGTAAGACAGTGGGTCCAGAAAATGCTGTTTCACTGCTAATTACGTTTCAAAATGTTTACAGTATGATGTTTTTTGTTTGTGTGTTAAAATGTATTGTTTGACTATTTTGCTGTCATTGCTAGGAGGTCTCTTGAAATTATGCTGTGTAGATAGGGAAGGGAAGGGATACCAAAGAAGATGGGGTGGGTATTTCATATGCACAGAGAGCACTAGGTTTGGAGAAGAAGGGCGGGTTTCTCTGACAATCAATTAACAAACAGCCCAAAAGCTTTGGAGAAAATATCCATTTTCATGGTGTACATAATCGTATACATTTTGGTTGAAGGCAAAGGGGCAGAGAAGTGACTTCCACAGAGAGCTTAGTGTGAGGATCGTTTTGTCCCTGAAATGGTTTTATTTCAAAGAAAGAATCAAGAGTCTATTTTGGGTGTCCAAACTAATCACATATGAGATTTAGGAAAGTGCTGTACTGTGGAGGGCCTTGTGCATATATATGAGGCTGATAGTCTTAAATATATTATCCTATTTGGTTGGAACCTTTGGAGGCATATCACTGAGGATGAAATATAGTTGGAATGCTTTAGGTTGTGGAGGAAACAATCGACATGATACTGTACTCTTGACTATTAGCTTCTCATGCAGATCCCAGTGCATTCCTCTACAATAGTCAGAAAAAAGAGAAGAACACTGCCAGAAAAAGATGGCTATTTCAAGCAGGGATAGCAGAAGCAGGAACCTGCTACTATCAAAAGTGTCTCTTGTAGGAAGGAACTGGAAAGTTAGGAATGCAAAAACTACACCTAGTCACTAGAACACTTTATTGCCATCCCTGTTCATCTGCAGTATAACATTTTAATGTATACCCTTAGTGACTCACCAATTGCTTTTTGAGCGGATGACACAATAGGCCTGTGAGAAATTGGGTTTTATGGTTGAGGGAGATGTAACCCTACTTAAGTAGCAGCCACAATATTTGTCAGGTAGAACCACAAAAATTCACTACATTAACCTGTGCTTAAACCTCTGGTAGCTGGGCACAAAAGCAGTGCGGCTTAACTTAGACACAATGTGTAAAGTATTTATGCAGCACACAAATAGTAATAAAGTGAAACCACACCACAAGTAAAATCCCAGACCAATTTATAAAATTAGAGTAAAATGTAATAAACTATGATACAAATCTCATCAGTAGAATCGGAGATATGCAATTTCAAAGATTTCAGTTAAGTAAGGTGACTAAAAACGCAAAGTGCCACTCGCGGTTATCTGGTCATGTGAGACCGGGCGTAAGTCACAAGTTCCGGCAGATCACGATGGACCACTGGCCGGATACAGGGAGCAGGTTAGTCCTGCTGAAAAAGTTACCTTCTAATGTCTAGCTCAAAAAGTTCTGTTCTCAGTGGAGGCTGTGAGGAACAGCAAGAGTGTTGCTGATAGTTTTCGCTGTAGTGCAAAGAGCAGGCTGGACATTGTGAACGATCGTCGATGTAGCACGAAGATCCTGTTGGCGTCCCAGATGGTTATTGTTGGAGATTTGCGTAGGCGGTCACTGTGGGCCGTGGATGCTGTAGCACGAATTGCAGATTTTCGCGTCGCTGGCAGTCGCTCTAGTATTAAGAGTCAGGTAGACCGAAGCTTTTGCGTTGGTGGTCAGCATGGGCAGCAAACCTTTCACATGAGCAGTTGCCACAAAGAGCGCAAAACTTGAGACTCTTTCTTTTTTTGAGTCAGAGGAGGGCCCTCTGATGCATGGTGCTCCTTTTGAAGTCAGAGAAGCTTCTTGAGCTTTCTCCCATAGAGCTGTCTGTAATTTCCTGCCTCTCTACCCTGGTCCTAGTCTGTCTGGGGGAAAATAGCCTAGTGTGAAGTCATTTGCGTGTGAGCTGGGCTGGTGCCTTTTAAGTGCAAGTGTGGTAGGTGGCAGCTTTGCCCCCTATAAATCCAAAATGGCCCATCCTGCAAACACCCAGATGCTCTATTATTATACTGTGGAATATACAAATTCCAACTGCCAACTACACCTAGTCATGTAACCCTAG